>NC_045803.1:35610359-36221428 GCF_009873245.2 Balaenoptera musculus
TGATCTACAACTATTTGCTATCATGAGACAGCCATCCTGATGAAGAAGCCTTCACATAGAGAATGGCACAGTCCAGACATTTTTCAAGAAATGAGCCAGAGCCCATATCATGAAACTTTGTATTAAATTGTTCCCCAAGACTGACCTCTAAACTTTTTAGTAACATGAGACAACAAATTTCTTTTCAGAACTAAGGTGATTTAAATTGGGTTATCTGATCATCTCAAAGAGAAATATTCAAAATGACAAATTCATGTCCTTAGCTGTGTGACTATGGGCAAACTGTTTATCCTCACTGAGTTTTTTGAATGTGAATCCTAGATTTCTTGCTAATAATTTATGATTTAACTTTCTTTTCAGTAAAATGAACATCATAATGGTTTTGGATATATCTTTTGAGTAATACACTGCACAGTGTGCCTTGAACATTTTACTTATTCCATACAACATAGTTATTACCATCATCAAGTTACTTTATACATATACATCCACACTTTAACAAATATATGCTGACTTGCCAATAGTGCAAAACTCAGTGCTATGTATGGTAGAGCTTAAAAATTATGATGAAGATATTATTCTGATTTCTTCAGGGAAAGAAAGAAAAATATGTTAAAGATAATTATAATACATAGCAGTACTTGATAAATTACATTTTTAAAGAAAGGGGCATGTGTAAAGTGTACTGGCTGTCAGACTGATAAGAGATGTTGCCTCTGAGTAGAAGAATCAAGGAACACATTAAGAGGGAGGAGACAGAATAATTGGTTGCACTTAAATAAGTAGACTTTGGTAAGCAAAGGAGCCCTATGATATCTTACCCAGTTCTTTGTTCATAGTAGAAGTGATTGTAAGAGAAAGGGTGTATGGTGAGGAAAGCACAGAGGGAGAGAACTGACAAAAGTGGTTGAGAATTTTCCTGGAGTTTGAGGCTCTACTCTAAGCTTCTTGTGCTCAGGGATTGCAGCTTCTTTTAAGTCTTGTGTGTAAAATGATGTCTATTATGTGGAGGTGCCAAGATATGTGTGCTGATTGGAATAATTCCAAAAAAATTACTTAAATGTATATTTTTAGTATTTACTTCTTATCTTCTCCTCCAGCCCCTTACCAAGCTCAAAGGAATCAAAAGTAAAAAGTGTATGCATGAGTGTACCACAAATGTAATAATGAAACTAAGAATATTGTTGAGTTGCCTACATTATGCCAGTCAATCTCAATGAGCATGTTCTCTCTCTGTGTCTCTCTCTAATTTCATTTATCGTTAGATTAATCTCTTGTTGCAAGCATTGCTATCCATATTTTATAAAGGGAAAGAGAGATTCAGAGAATTTAAATTGGGTTTATTGCAGCTAACTAGTGGAGTCAAAGAAAATGTATATAATTCCTATACTTAAGAGTTTCGTATAACAGAGGATAATAGCACGAGAGAAACATTGATCTGTTTAATAGTTCCCTTTAAAAAACTTGTGGTTTTAGAGTCTCTCTTTTTGTTTTGTTATTGTTTTCCTTTGTTTTTGCCCTCTTGTATCACAATCAACCTGTTACTGGTAATGCCCACAGTTGTCTTGACCCACTACCATGAACTAACTTTTCTCTATCTCGTACTCTCTGGATCATTAGAATACGGATACTTCATCTTCATCTGTATTGAGAGACTATTTTGTACCAAGGATTATGACAAATGATACAGTTACTTTTTTTCTTGATTTAAGTTTCAGATAATACGAGGTGGGTCCCGTTATTCTATTTTTTTTTAAATGAGGCAAACCTAGTATGTTTTCTTTCCAGATTTTTATATAGGTCCAATATCCTAATTTTATATGGAAGAAAACCAATACTGGGCAGTTTATTTACTCTCCCAGCCTCAGACATCTAGTAAAGGGGAGACATATTTGAAATATGGGCCAATCTGACTCAAAAAAATACATAGTGGAAAGCAGAGTATTACAGTGGATAGAACTATGAGAACATACACAGAATAAATAAGATGTTCTTGGCTGTAAGTAAAAGAATAACAATAACTTAAGGAATAAAGACAATTGGTGATTTCACTTAATAAGCCTGGAGGAAGGTAATCAAACTTGCAGTGACTGAACATAGACCATGTCACTGAGCTAACACTTCATGCTCAAGCTTGCCACTGCATAGTCATAGCATGGCTCTGCTATGTAACTCCAAGCACTTCATGTCACATACCAGCATCCACAACAGGAAGAGAGGGAGGAGGCTCACTTCCCTGCCCATCTCTTGGTCAAAAAGGGAGCTCCTGTTTCAGAAGCTCCTATTTCCCAACAGATATTCCTTCACATCTCATTGGCCAATATTGGGTCAGATGGCCACCTCAACTTAAGGAAATCTGAAAAAAAAAAAAATTGTGTGATTTTCAGTTTCTAATAATGCTCACCCTTCAGAAAGAAAAAGAAGAGGAAAGGTTGTTGAGTAGGAATAATATAGGAGGAGAGAAAAATCCAAGGAGGTAGAATTCCCTGTCCAAAGTCCAACATATAATAAGACACATTCCACCATATCTTATTATTTCTGGGTTCCATGCTGCCCTCTGCTTGGATACTAGTCTTTGGATCTGTTGCTTCATTCCCTTGGGCTGATCCTGATAATTTTTATGTTTATTCACTTTTCACTGAGGTGCTTCCAACTAATGTGATAGTTTGTTTTCTAATTTAGTTTTATAGCCTATGAAATTGAGTGAAATTAGAAGAAAATGTAGTCTTCCTAAAAATATTTACATTGGTAATTAAAATAAAATTTATAATTAAACATAGAGAAAGAATATAGCAAATATCTATGCTTATCAAAATCTTAATATCTGGTGATGTTAACTTCAGAACATTTAAAAATTGACATACAAAAATTAAGCATAAAGTTAAAGTTTTCTTTTAAATATTTCTCAACATAGGCAAATGCTAGTTAGAATATGATCTATATCTTGGCTTCCCGGGTGGCGCAGTGGTTGAGTATCTGCCTGCCAATGCAGGGGACACGGGTTCGAGCCCTTGTCTGGGAAGATCCCACATGCCATGGAGCAACTAGGCCCGTGAGCCACAATTACTGAGCCTGTGCGTCTGGAGCCTGTGCTCCGCAACAAGAGAGGCCGCGACAGTGAGAGGCCCGCGCACCACGATGAAGAGTGGCCCCCACTCGCCGCAACTAGAGAAAGCCCTCGCACAGAAACAAAGACCCAACACAGCCAAAAATAAAATAAATAAATAAAAAGAAAAAAAAAGAAACGAGCACTCTCTCAGCCTTGTTTAAAAAAAAAAAAAAAAAAGAATATGATCTATATCTTGCCAGTCCATTTTTAATATATATTTCACAACATATATTCATACATAGGCAAATATATTGTTAATTGGTAAAAAATATCATGGTGTACATATCATTTTGCAACTTGAATTTTTACCTAACTTTTTTTGAGATCTATTTATGTTGATGCGTATAGCCTTTATCCCTCCCTCTCTCTCTCTCTCTTTCTCTCTCTCTCTCTCTAGTGCATGGCATTTCACCATATGACTATATTGCTGGTTACTTATATTATTTCCTGTATTTTGCAATTAAAAATAATATATATGGTTAATTGTGAGCATGTATGAGAGTTTCCAAAGAGTGAATATATAGAAGTGAATTCTGGGTCAGACAAAAGCATATGCAGATATTGCTAAGTTCATCTTCATTTTCCCATTCCCCCAATTTATACATATGTATGTGTATATATGTATATACATATATTTATACATATGAGTTAAACTAATGATAATAATAGTGCTTTGTTTACTGAATTGGATCCATTGAAGAAGATCAAAATGATTCCACCATTGTCTTCATATCCCCTCATTAGAGGTGATTACTGACTAGCTGGACCTGATCAATAGGTGCTTAATCCTTGCTTTATCCTGATCCTTGGTAAAGGCTCAGGTTAAAGGGAATGGATTTTCTGCGAATGATATAGCCAGAATATAACTCTCAGGTACTCCAGCTGTTAGGAAACCAGAGGACGAATTAGGCACAAAGAACCAAATGTTTTTTTAAAAATGTCTGATATATGGGACAAATGTTTTCTTCTTTCTGAAACACCATCAATTGTTACTTTTCAGTTTCTGAAACAGGGACTTCTACCATATGTTTGAGACAGTGTCTTAGCTAGCTATGGAGACTGCTTCAGCTGAATTCAGTGAGAACATCCACTCAAAATCATGTATAGGATACTTCTTCTGTGCCTAGAAACACAAGTGTCTGGGGAAGAATTATGTATAGAATTTTAAGAGCATTTCAAGGAAGGACGGACCAGTACTACTGATGGGAGCATGATTTAGAAAGGATTTTGCCTTAAATTTGTATCTTAAAAAATTTTGTAAGCCAACAATAAGAAAGCGAATTACCCAATTTAAAAGGGGGCATAGATCTGAACAGGCACTTGACCAATGAAGATATACAGATGGCAAATAAGCCTATAAAAAGATGGTCAACATTACATTGTATGTCATTAGGGAAGTGCACATTAAAACAACCATGAGATACTACTATACACTTATTAGAATGGCTAAAATCTAAAACTCTGACAACACCAAATGTTGGTGAGCATGTGGCGAATAGGAATTCCTATTCATTGCTAGTGGGAATAAAAATGATAAGCTACTTTGGAAGACAGTTTGGCAACATAGTCTTAACATAGGATCTAGCAACTTGATATTTACCTAAAATAAAACTTATGGCCACATAAAAGCCTGCACATAAATTCCATAGCAGCCTTATTCATAATTGTCAAAACTTGGAAGCAATGAAGATGTTCTTCAATAGTGAATGCATAAACCAGGTACATTCATACAATGAAATATTTTTCAGTGATAAAAAGAAATGAGCTTTCAAACCATAAAAAGACATGAAGGAATCTTAACACACATTGCTAAGTGAAAGAAACCAATCTGAAAAGACTGTATGCTATATGATTCCTGCTATATGACAATCTGGAAAAGGCAAAACTATGGAAATAGCAAAAAGCTCAATGGTTGCTAAGACAGCAGTACCCCAAATCCCTAGATTTCTATCTATTTAAAACCCCACTAACCCAGGAATTTGACACTGATTGAAATTCAAGCATTTATAAATTATGGAGAATATAGTAATTATACAAAATGCATTTAGTCAATAATTAAAACTTTTAATTCTTTTATTAGAATAATTAAAACAATTTTAAAAAGAAAAAAGTACCATTACTGTATTCCTATAAAATACACATCTTCTTTCTGACATATACATGGACAAAAACAACAACAAAAAAACTTGATAATGTATGTATTTTCATGGTACATGAAAGGAGTTATGGTGTAAATGGGATGGTAAAAAAGCATTAAAATTTTCAGATTATAAGCACATATATTTTAAAATCAGACATTTATCTTAATATCTGAAATTTGGAAGTCACAGAGTGCATTTTTGGGTGAAAAGTGAGAGATGTTTCAGAAGAGGCATTGTGGTTTTGCAAATGCCATAAACGTTGATGAGCTTGGCTACCAGGTAGTTGGAATGAGAAATAATTCCACAGGTGGATGCTAAGTGTTTGGTAGACTGGGAAGGAAAATGATTATATTTCAGATTCTGATAAAATCAGGATCCAAAAATATCTTGGCAGTGTTCTAAAAGAATGAGTCAGAAATCAGCAATAACGTTTAATAGGGAAAAACATATGTCTGCTAAAACGATCTGGTAGTTTCAAGGTGGGAGAGAGATGAATGAACATCAGAAGCAAATAACAAAAAAGTGTTAAGTTTCTAGTTGATGGCAATTTCATTAAAATACAACACTGATGGATTACTGGATAAGCCTAAAATTGATCTAGAACTTTGGTGCTTAGAGAATATTTCGCACAAATTTTCCATGTTGGACAAGCCATACTGCTGTCAAGTTTGGGTATGGATCGTTAACAAAGACACAGAAAGATTGAATTTGTCCAAAGATCATCATTTAGAGAATCTAAGATTAAAGTTCATAAAACATAGTTGAAAGAAAAAAAAGTTTTTTTTTCTATGATATAGTCTCAGGAAGTAAGCAAGACCTACCCTTAAATAGTTGAAAACATTTACTCAGGAATGAATCAGGATTGACTTCCTTGGACTGAAGACAGGATTAGAACTTGATATAGAAAGCTGCTTAATAAAGGAAAGCTTTATGGACTAATAAAGAAAAGGATATCTTAGGAGGCAGTGACTTTCCCATCACTTGGCTTTATAAGAAGGGCAGCCATTTTGGGGGAGTAATTCATATACTGTATAAGGAATTCATTCTAACTCTGGCCATTTATTAGAATGCTAAAATAAATTACACAGAAGAAAAGAAGGGTGGCAAAATCCAAGGCCAGTGTAGGACTCAAACTTATAAACTGCGAGTTGTTACAACTGGAAAGCTGGGCCAAATTCAGCTATAGGTTTAGTTCCACTTATGTGGCTGATGTGTAGTGATTACATGTTAGGATATATCAGTTGAATCCAAAAGGTATCATTGCCTGTCCCATACAGGCCATAACAATGACAGGAACAAAGACATCAACAGGAACAGAGTTCACCAGTCAGAATTCAAAGAAGGAGGCAGTAACAACAGCCGTGAAGATGTAGAGTTTCAGTAGGATTAAGAATAGAAATACAGAGCAGTGACGTGAACCTTATTATTTAGTTGAATTGCACACAATTACAAGAGAAGCTACCATGACGAGAAACCTGCGCACGACAATGAAGAGTAGTAGCCCCTGCTCACCGCAATTAGAGAAAGCCTGCGCACAGCAACAAAGACCCAACGCAGCCAAAAATAAATATTTATTTTTTAAAAAAAGAATGCAATGGAATTATAGCTAATGCAAGATCTTAAACTACAAATAAGTCAAATCTAAGAAACACTAGATTATGACTATTATATGAGTATTTCAGAAATTATAAAATTGCCCTAATGCCACCTTTAGTAAAGGAGGGAAAAATGGGGCTTTATACAGGAAGCAAGACAGTTATGCATGAATATTATTTACATACTAGTTTAAAGGTAGAAAATCATGAAGAAGAAGCTACGAGCAGAGTTTTACAATTACCCTTTTACATGTGAAAATAGTTTCATATTTTTGCATGAAGTGAGACTATATGATCATGTGGTATAGATCTAAAGCTGAAAAAGAAACTAATTAAAAAACAAAAGTTGCTCAGTGTTGAGTTTTGATTTTCAAACCAACCACTAAAGTTGAAATTAAACTTTAGAGAAATCCTATTAAACTTTTTGTCTGTGCTTAATATTTTTAAGATAAATCGTCTTTATAATTTTGAAGTTATGAATCCATGTAATATACCTTGATGTAAAAAAAAAAATACATGTACATAGGTGTTTAAAAATCAGTCCGTTATTTCACAGCATAAAAGAAGAGTTACCTTCATGAGTTTAGGTAAAAAAAAAAAAAATTCTCAATAAGCGTAATGATGGATCCTTTTTCTGTGAGAGAAAAAATTTTTTTAAGTAGCTGCTGTAATTTTACAGGAAAGTAGGAAATCTTTTTAAATGATAATTCCAGCTTATTACCACTTGAACAACCATTTTATGAGCCAAATGAAAATGTATCTTTATCTTTTATTTCATAAATCCACGCCAACACTATGCCCATACGATTAGATGGAATGCCATTTTATAAATCTTAATTTGTCTTGAATAATGAAAGCCTGTGACTTCAGCACACAATATCTCCAAAAAACTAAAAATGGAGTGTTGCTAATCTTTTTAATCTGTCCCTCAAATTGTCATCTCCCATGTTTTGTTTACTGACATGGAAAACCAATTTGATAATAAATGTTAAGAGAGTATGGTGGGATGTGAATAAGAGATAAAAGGCTTTCTGACTCTTAGATTCACCCAGGGGTAGAAATCTATAAAGTGGCACAATTCCAGCAAAGGAAATGAAAGGCCAAGGAGTTGGGTACCATAAAAAAGCCATAAAATCTGTGGTACAAGGAAAAAGTAGAGAGAAATTCAATAGTGCAGTTTTACATGTTGGTGATAAATAAAAATGAAAAACAACTACAGAAGTTAGTAAAAGAGACTAACTCTAAATCATCAAATATGGTTGAAGCTACAGTGAGTGAAGACTGGTAAAATCCATAAGAGAACAAGTGTTGAAGGAAAGAACAGGCAGGTCTTTACTTACATATCAGTTTGCAAGTCCAACATTGAATGCTTTTAACTAAGTTGTTCTGCCTTCATGAAACCTGAGATGGAAAATGTGACCTTTAAAGTCTTGAAACAAATACCCATTGTTCTTAGAATAAAATACAAATACATTGCTATGACAAAGGGTGCTACAAACTAGTGAAAGACCTTGAAATTTTAGGTAATTGGATTTGAATGGACACCACGTTTGGATTTATGGTACAAAGATGACCTTGGGTTTAAATTTCTTGTGTTGTGAGAACTAGGAGAACAGCTCACCATATAATTCCATAATTCTCTGTTACCCTTTTAAAGAGATGTGGATGTTCTTTGGGGGGAAAAAACAAAAACAAAAACTAGGGTACAGGGTCATACATTGTCTTTGGTAGTGCAAGCCATTCATGCTTTTTTTCTCATTCTCTAGATGTTTGCTGGGACATTTTATCTTCAGGTATCCTCCATGCTTTATCCAGTTCAGGATGCTTATAAATGCACAGCAGTGTCCACAAATTTAAATTTTGCTCTGCTTGGTTTTGGTTGCTGGACTGCTAAAACCTCCATCCAATACCTACCTAATCCTTTTAATAAAACCTTGTTTTTTGTTTGTTTGTTTTTGTTGTTGTTGTATTTTCAGTTCCAGTAACTCATCCTCTATCCATGAAAATGGATATGACAAACTCAGAGGAAATATTTAAAAGATAATTGAATAGAAAAATGGGAAAAGATATACTCCCACAAGAAAGGCTAAGATTAAAATGACTGATGATAACAAGAGTTGGTGAAGATGTGAACTAGTGAAAACTCGAATACCATGCAATTGTGTGTGGGGGTGTAGATTGGTAGAATCATGTTTTGACAACTGTTTGGTGGTATTTAGCAGAGCTGCATTTATGCGTACACTCTGGCCAACATTTCTGTTGCTAAGTATAAACCCAGGAAAACCATACCAATGTGCACTAAAAGATATCTGCAGAAAATGCTATGGTAGCACTGATTTTAAGAGCCCAAAACATGAAATAACCTACATGTTGATCTAAATCCAATGAAAAAAAAGAGTAGTTACTTTTTTTTTTTTTTTAAGAGTAGTTACTTTCTATAATAGAAGACTCTACATCAGTGAAAGTGAATGAACTACTGCTGTATGCCAGAACTTTAAAAAATTTCACAAACATAATACCAAGCAAAATCAACCAGATTCAAAATAAAAAATGAAGACTACATAAGTCATGGTTCAATTTATATAAATTTCAAAAACAGACAAAACTTATCAATGATGATGGAGTTTGATTAGTGGTTACCTTTGAGTTAGAGGACTAATGATGGGGGAGGGACATGAGGGAATCTTGAATTCTGTTTTATAATATAGGATGTGGCTACCTGGATATTATTAACTGTGTGAAAATTCCCCAAGCTGTATGTACAGTTTTGATCTATCTTCCTATAACTTAGATAATATGTATTAAGTATTATACATACACACATAATATACATTAAATACATACATAAATTTATATTAATTTAAAAGGTGACACTTTTTAAAAAGAGAGAATTAAATATCTAGGATACCAGGAGATAAGGATGACAAAGTGAATGGTGGTGGTGATGATGATGGTGTTGGTGATAATGTGAAAACTCTCAGTTCTGGTTCTAAAAGATTATATCATACATAAATATTGAGTAGTTTGAATATGAGGCAATCTATACACAGTAGGTAAGTGCTTGAAACTCTGATTTTAGGTGGACATGGACTTAAGTATAAGTTTCATCCACTTACCAATTAGGTGATGTTAAGTTCTAGAACTACCATGTAATGTCAGCTCATTCCCAGTTTGTAAAACTGAGCTTATAAACATTACTTACTTGATAGTATTAGGGTGAGGATTAATTAGCAGAGCTTTTGTTGATATTAGTACTTATTGCTATCATTATCATCATTGTTGTCTTGTCATCTTGATTTTCAATGTTACTGTTTCTGTAGCAACAATCTAAATGTTAAATCTCACCCTTAGAAATAAGGATTGACTACATAGGTAGGATAAGGTTTCAAGTGTCCATATAATGAGATAAATAGAATTTGAAAAATTTTTAAATCTTTTTTTTGACAGTACATTTTAAAAAATTATATCATGAAAAATTTACTTAAGAGCTGAAATTGCAAAAATTGGGCAATAAACGTGTTATACCATCCCAGAGAGCTGAAATAATTATAATAGTCCAAAGTAACTCTTTTCATTCAACACTTACTTTGTCTGTTTATGTTAAGTGAACATATGATGGCAGCTCAATTCATCATCATTGGCGTGTTTACATTTAATAATTTAAAAAGAAGATCCAAAAAAGATCTTTTGGAAAGTTTGCAGATAATTGAGAGCTAGTTTTTAAGAGACAAAGTTTATGATCTGTCAGATATGATCCTTACAGTATATTCAGTGCAAGAAAGTAAATGACAAGTGACATAAGGAATAGAGAGACACACTTATCCTTAGAAAACACAGGGAGGAAGCGGATTTGTGAGGAGGTTGCTAATGACTGCAGTCAGTTGCCTGCAAATCATAATGGCTAAGGTCAGCAGTGAAATAATGTTCAAAGTGCTAACCTGGAGAGACTTCAAGTATGAAAGAGCAAAGTTGAAGTGCACTTATCACCTTAGTGGTGCCCATCAAAAGGGACTGTTCTCAGCATGTGACCTGAGCACACCCACTGGCCACAGCCAGCATTTGACGAGTATGAAACAATAGTAATCAAAGAACATTTTGTATTTCACCCTAATGCCCCCTCATTTTCAAAAGTATATTGGTTATTCATGACATTATGATTAGAGAAACTTCTTGTTAAACTTCCGTCCTCCCCAAAACCCCTTTTGCAAAGGCAGTGAGCAAGGGTGAGTTTAAATTAGCCTTTATTAAACAACATTATATCTGGACTCTGGGGGCTTTCATGTTGCAAAAAAGGCCAAAATTGACATATATTCCTTCTTAAAATAATAAGCTCTAAAGTTTGTTAACCTTAGCTTCAATTTTAGTGCAATATTTTACAACATAAAACAAGACTGTAAGAAAATGTCATGCTGCTCAGAAATATGCACCTCGAAAATAAAATGACCCTTCTAGACTTCTGATGGCATTTTTAGGAAGTGTTTAATTTGGTTTATGAGTCAGTTTTCTGAGTTGAAGTGAAACTTCAAGGCTTTTAGAGTTTCTCCACTTTCAAAAATGGAATGTTTTAAAATACAATACTAATGTATGTATTTACATACATCAGTGAAGCTGAACTTAATATTGGCTCAAATTTAAGGAAGCTATAATTTTGTTTATCTTAGTGAGAATGTTATAATCTAAATTAGTGTTAATATTTATGCCATTGTGGTAGACTCAATATCTAAAGAGTATTATATGAAGAACCATGTAGGGTTCTAGAATGAAGAATTCCAACCATTCGACTCAGTGTTTGATTATTCTCTGTTATAGCCCTCAGTTGGGGTTGCCCACTGTTTAAAAATCCCCAGTGTCAGACAAGGCTAAGACATCCTCTACTTTGGGAGTATACATTTACTGTTAAAAAATAAACAAAAAAAAAGGTCTTTCTTACCTTTAGAGAAAGACCTTTAATTCCTACTTTAAGAAAGTGGTTAAGAACATACCTTTGGAGTTGCTTATGTACGTTAAATCAGCTGTGGGCTGGTAAATGATTAACAAACTTAACTGATTTAAAGCTCTTGGGGAGAGGCTGATTTGTAGCATCTGTCAACTTTTGTGGCATAAATACTTCCCTCATGGATAACCTTGGGCTATGAACGTGACATTGCTGAGCACAGAATTGGGATGAGGTGTACACAGTCAGTTCCTGGGAGCCATTGGGAGGAGTCTCAAGCACACCACTTGTTAAATCTCTACTATCTAGAAACTATGTTATCTGGGGTAATTTATTTAAATACTTCTGTGTTTCACTTTTCTCAAACATGTCTGTGTCACAGATTGAGAATTAAGTGCTGTGAATCATCCAACGCAGAGTAATGCTATCTAAGTGCTCATTGTCATTTTTAATATTCTACTCATCTGCCTATGCCTAAAACAGAATATTTTGGATCCTCCTTCTACTTATGGTCATACAAATATTTGAATCCAGGTATTATACTCCCTCTAGATCATTCCTTTTGAAACATAAATCTTATTTAGTTATTTTTAGTTTTACTAATATATATTTCTGTATACTCTTCAAATCTCAAATTGGTCACTCAAAGAAAGATTCTGTATTACAGGTCTTCCCCCTTCATCTTAGATACCAAACATTTTCATGGTAATCCAATTTCTTGCTTCTCTTGATGAATGGGCAACAGTCAGCTAGACTGCTTTTAAAATAGAGTAGGCACACAATCTCCAACACTCTCTAATTTATCTAAAATGCTGGCCATGTCGCTCTTTGACTTTTTCTGCTTTGCTGTCATAAATAGATTTGAATTTGTATGTTCTGAATTTAGCAGACACTTCTCTTAATATGAGGCATCCAGAAACAAATACAGAATTCCAGGTGTGATTTAAGCAGGTCAAAGAAAAGCAAGACCATTGTTGCCTTTGTACCAAACACTGAATTTGTGGTGAAAGGTCCTAAAGTTACTCATGCTTTACTTTTTTTTTTTAAACATCTTTATTGGAGTATAATTGCTTTACAATGGTGTGTTACTTCCTGCTTTATAACAGTGAATCAGCTGTACGTATACATATATCCCCATATCTCCTCCCTTTTGCATCTCCCTCCCACCCTCCCTATCCCGTCCCTCTAGGTGGTCACAAAGCACCAAGCTGATCTCCCTGTGCTATGCGGCTGCTTCCCACTAGCTATCTCTTTTGCATTTGGTAGTATATATAATTCCATGCACTCTCTCACTTCGTCCCAGCTTACCCTTCCCCCTCCCCATGTCCTCAAGTCCATTCACTACATCTCCGTCTTTATTCCTGTCCTGTCCCTAGGTTCTTCAGAACCATTTCTAAACTTTTTTTTAGATTCCATATATATGTGTTAGCATATGGTATTTGTTTTTCTCCTTCTGACTTACTTCACTCTGTATGACAGACTCTAGGTCCATCCACCTCACAACAAATAACTCAATTTCGTTTATTTTTATGGCTGAGTAATGTTCCATTGTATATATGTGCCACATTTTCTTTATCCATTCATCTGTCACTGGACACTTAGGTTGCTTCCATGTCCTGGCTATTGTAAATAGAGCTGCAGTGAACGTTGTGGTACATGTCTCTTTTTCAATTATGGTTTTCTCAGGGTATATGCCCAGTAGTGGGATTGCTAGGTCATATGGTAGTTCTATTTTTAGTTTTTTAAGGAACCTCCATACTGTTCTCCATAGTGGCTGTATCAGTTTACATCCTACCAACAGTGCAAGAGGGTTCCCTTTTCTCCACACCCTCTCCAGCATTTATTGTTTGTAGATTTTTTGATCATGGCCATTCTGACCGGTGTGAGGTGATACCTCATTGTAGTTTGGATTTGCATTTCTCTAATGATTAGTGATGTTGAGCATTGTTTCATGTGTTTGTTGGTCGTCTGTATATCTTCTTTGGAGAAATGTCTATTTAGATCTTCTGCCCGTTTTTGGATTGGGTTGTTTGTTTTTTTGATATTGAGCTGCATGAGCTGCTTGTAAGTTTTGGAGATTAATCCTTTGTCAGTTGCTTCATTTACAAGTATTTTCTCCCATTCTGAGGTTTGTCTTTTCGTCTTTTTTATGGCTTCCTTTGCTGTGCAAAAGCTTTTAAGTGTCATTAGGTCCCATTTGTTTATTTTTGTTTTTACTTCCATTTCTCTAGGAGGTGGGTCAAAAAGGATCTTGCTGTGATTTATGTCATGGAGTGTTCTGCCTGTGTTTTCCTCTAAGAGTTTTATAGTGTCTGACCTTACATTTAGGTCTTTAATCCATTTTGAGTTTATTTTTGTGTATGGTGTTAGGGAGTGTTCCAATTTCATTCTTTTACATGTAGCTGTCCAGTTTTCCCAGCACCACTTATTGAAGAGCCTGTCTTTTCTTCACTGTATCTTCTTGCCTCCCTTATCAAAGATAAAGTGACCATATGTGCGTGGGTTTATCTATGGGCTTTTTATCCTGTTCCATTTATCTATATTTCTGTTTTTGTGCCAGTACCATACTGTCTTGATTATTGTAGCTTTGTAGTATAGTCTAAAGTCAGGGAGGCTGATTCCTCCAGCTCCGGTTTTCTGTCTCAAGATTGCTTTGGCCATTCAAACTCATTCTACGAGGCCACCATCACCCTGATACCAAACCCAGTCAAAGATGTCACAAAGAAAGAAAACTACAGGCCAGTATCACTGATGAACATAGATGCAAAAATACTAGCAAACAGAATCCAACAGCACGTTAAAAAGATCATACACCATGATCAAGTGGGGTTTATCCCAGGAATACAAGGATTCTTCAGTGTGCACAAATCAATCAATGTGATACACCATATTAACAGACTGAAGGACAAAGACCATATGATCATCTCAATAGATGCAGAAAAAGCTTTCGACAAAATTCAGCACCCATTTATGATAAAAACACTCCAGAAAGTGGGCATAGAAGGAACTGACCTCAACATAATAAAGGCCACATATGACAAACCCACAGCCAACATTGTCCTCAATGGTGAAAAACTGAAACCATTTCCACTAAGATCAGGAGCAAGGCAAGGTTGCCCACTGTCACCACTATTATTCAACATAGTTTTGGAAGTTTTAGCCACAACAATCAGAGAAGAAAAAGAAATAAAAGGAGTCCAAATCGGAAAAGAAGAAGTATACGTGTCACTGTTTGCAGATGACATGATACTATACATACAGAATCCTAAAGATGCTACCAGAAAACTACTAGAGCTAATCAATGAATTTGGTAAGGCAGCAGGATACAAAATTAATGCACAGAAATCTTTTGCATTCCTGTTCACTAAAGATGAAAAATCAGAAAGAGAAATTAAGGAAGCACTCCCATTTAACATTGCAACAAAAAAGAATAAAATACCTAGGAATAAACCTACCTAAGGAGACAAAAGACCTGCATGCAGAAAACTGTAAGGCACTGATGAAAGAAATTAAAGATGATACAAACAGATGGAGAGATATACCATGTTCTTGGATTGGAAGAATCAACATTGTGAAAATGACTCTACTACCCAAAGCAATCTACAGATTCAATGCAATCCCTATCAAACTACCACTGGCATTTTTCACAGAACTAGAACAAAAAATTTCACAATTTGTATGGAAACACAAAAGATCATGCTTTACTTTTGAATCATCTGTACAAGGAAATTTCTCTCCCAGAAATAATTCTCCTTTTTTCCTGGACAATTATTTTTGTGTGTATTTTCTCAATATTCCTCAAGTTTAGTACAAGATGCTAGAAAATAGAGACTGTCTTTTCCTAACCCAAATTTCTTAAAAAAACATAAATACCAAAGCTAACACAAGAAGAAATCTGAAAAAACTGTGTGTTTATTAAAGAAGTTGTATTTGTAACCAAAACACTTCCTAGGAAGAAAGAATGAAATCTTGGATGGCTTCATTGGTGAATTCTATCAAGTATTTAAGGAAGAAATAATAGCAGTTCTGCCCAATTCTCCTTTAGAAAATAGAGGAGAAGGGGACTCTTCCCAACTTTTTTTTTTTTTTTTTTAATAAGAACAGCAAACAACCCAGGTATTAAAATTTGAAAAGGACATTACAAGAAAAAGAAATGACAGACTAAAATCCCTCAGGAACACAGAGGCAATAATCTTCAACAATTATCAGTAAATAAATCTAGGAATATATTAAAAATGGATTTATTCCTGGAATGCAAGACTGGATCAACATTAGAAAAATCGAACACTATAAGTCACAAAATCAACAGAATAAAGAAGAAAAATATCATCTCAATAGATTCAGGAAAAAAAAAGTGGACAAAATTCAAAATCCATTCATGATAGTAATTCTTAGCAACTCAATATAGAAGGAAAATTTCTCAGTTTGATAAAGGGCATTAGGAAAAACCTACAATTAACATACTTCATGATGAAATAAAACCCTTGAAGTGTTTGGGAAAAAATGCTGTTACAAATAATTCGAAGTGTATTTCCAAAGCTGGATGGAAATTAGATAAGCAGAGCTAAAGAAATTGATCAATTAAGTTAAAATAATTAATGCATACCTGGACAAATATTTCCATATTTAAGGAAGACAATGTTCTGCATATGTTTAGGCAAAATAAGTAAGGAAACTACAGCTGGCCTCAGACTTCTCCTCTGAAACACTTACATTCAGAAGGCAGTAAAGAAACTGCCTAGAGAGTTTCGTCAAAGGAGTTGAATCGGCATTAAATAAGGCATTCTTTCTGTTCAAGGTTAAGGGAATAGAGAATATGTTTTGAAATATGTCATGCTTGTGAATAGTGCCAGTATAAGAATAAGAATTGCTTTAAAAAAGAACAGTAGAGCAATTTAATGTAGAAAGGATATCTTGGCTTCATTTGGGGCTTGAGTTTACATTAGAAAATATTTACTTATAACTAAATCTGGATAGGAGTGTCATTTATATAGAATTACCATATTTGCAAGCATAAAGGTCATTTTTGCATAATAACTGCACTTAAGCTTTAGCATCAGACACTTGTCATTTAGATATGGCTCCTGTGTGGATTTGCTGAATTACTTCTATCTTTTTACTTGGGTACCAAAAATAGGCATATCAGCTGGGGGTAGTTTTGATGAGGGTTGTATTCTCAGCAAGCATATGTATACATTTCTTCCAAAAAATGATTCATCATTTTGTTGACTTGAAAAGACCCACATTGTTTTTCCAGTTATTTAAACTCATGACAATATAGCTAACTAGTTTCTCCCTACTGGTCTCTTATTCTCTAACATCCCTCAGACATCCCTCCTATTCTCTAACATGGCCTTCAGAAGCCTTCAGTGATACCTCATCAGGGAACTATACTCAATATCCTGTGATAAACCATAATGGAAAAGAATATGTAAAAGAGTATGTGTGTGTGTATGTGTATATATACATACATATATACATATATATGTACATATACATATATATGTATATATACATATTTAAAATAACATATACATATATAACATATACATATATATGTATATATACATATATATATAAAATAACTGAGTCACTTTCCTGTGTAGCAGAAATTAAATACAACATTGTAAGTCAACTATACTTCAATAAAATAAAATTTAAAAATATTGGTAATGGTACCTCATCTCTCATTTGTATAATATGTATTTTTATAACATAGACAAAATACGAGTTCTTTTAGGAAAATTTATGAAATAGCAAAAATCTAGAAAAAAGAACAAACTTAAAAACATATAGCCTAGCATCCAGAAAAGAACAAAATTTTGCATTAGGCCTTTCCTAATTGCCTGCTTCTATCCCCAACTCTCACCCCACATGAGTAGGTGAATCTCTTTCCCTGTGTTCCTAAAGCATCACTTGTGGGGTTTCGCCAAACCACTTGTCACACAGTACTGCCATTGTCCTTTCTGTTTACTCATGATTCTGCCCCACGAGACGGTTCTTTTATAAAAAGTGGATTCCTTACTTACCTCTCTATCTTTAGCATCTCGCACTGCTTCTGAAGTGGAGTGGATACTCCAGTTCCCATATCTCCTTTCCTATTCATTCCCTCAGGAAACATTTCCTGTCTGCACTTCTTCCAAGTTAGAGTGAAATGTAATCACAGTTCATTTAAGGCAAAGTTATCAGACCTGTCTCTGTGGAAGGCCCCGGCATTGCTGAGTAGACTCATGGAGGGACTTTGTGGCTGGTCAGCTCACTCTTCTGCAAGCCTTTTTCCAGCCCCAAAAGGAGTCAGGTACTTGATATTCTAGCCTGATGCTGAGATTTAAAAAAAAAATCCATGTAAGGAAGGATTCTACTCCTGGAAGGAAAATCAGTGTTTTACAAAAATCCTCATTAAATGAAGCCAACCACTTCTGTTACTAACCAACAATATGCTTTGAGCTAGGCCATTTCCCATTGCTGGATCTCAGTTTTCTCATTTGTGAAAGAAAAAGGGTTGAAGTAAGCATCTTCTAATCCCCGTTGAGCACCAACTCCCTATGATATAGGGCAAGTAAATTGCCTGCACAATATATACGTGTTTACCTCTTTCATAGTTAGAGATATATGTTATTATAAAAATTAACTTGCCTCTGTGTTATAGTTTCTCCCACCCTCTTTTTTAAATTCTCTGGAGTTTACAGATATGACCAGAGCTACATTTCCTTTTTACCATCACAGAATCACTATAAAGTAAGATGGAGAACTTTTTAATCCATGCATGTTTCCATTTTCTCAGCAATTACACATGGAGCACCTACTATGTACCAGGCACTATATTAGACAGTGAAATTATAGAGGTAATGGGAGGTCAAGGGAGTGAGCTCCATATAATAGATGCTGAAATCAGACAATTAGCTAGGACTGGAATCTATGAGTACCAAACCTGATCTCTTTTTTTAAGTCAACCAACAAATTGAACCATTATTCCATGAAACTCTGAAACCCCTCTCATTTCTTGGTCTGCTTTGGAAGTCAAAATTAAAACAAAACAAAACAAAACAAAATGGGTATTTTTAAAGATGGTACTTAGCCAGAAATATATGTACTTGTCTTAAAATTGGCTTGGAAACTGGCTTTACTCCCCAGTTGCCAAAAGAGCCTCAGAGCAGGAATGTGACCACAGCAAGAGAGGTATTGAGTATGTGTGAGAGAAATTACTGGGGGGTTGGTGTGAAACAGCTGTTTGATTAAGGAGCCAAGCTTTTAAGTAAAAAATAGAATTAATGGGATAGGTAGCCTAGTAGAAAAGAAATGGAAAATGAAATATGTAACAGGCTTGATTTTTCTTTTGTAAATACTGGAAAATGAATATGTTACATCTGGTGCAAGAACATCATACCAGTGCTGTCAGCAAGGGCATGGGTTCTGCCTGTCTTCTGCTCCAGGAAGAAAGAGGACAGGATTTTTTGCCCCATCTTTTTTTTTCACCTCCACTTACTCTTTCTTGCCTTTTCATACCATTCCATCCTATCCTATCTCTTCTATTCACATTTCATTTCATAAAATGAGCCTTGAGAACCTGTTGTTCCCAGACCTTGTTGAGACATGTAGAACAGATATGGAATATTAAATTCTAAGAAGACCCTGCTTTCAAGAAGGTCATGATCTGTAGGGGAGATAAGGCATACACATACGTGCAACCTGGATATAACTATGATTCCTCATGGCCCGGGCTTTGTTGACTATACCTACCAAAAAAATCTTGATCTAAAAAGTAGAAGTGAGTACAAATATTTTAAATAAATGTAACATCTAAAAAGTTATTACAATTAATACAAGATTTCTTTCTTGAAAACTGGTGAGAGTATATGCACTGGGATGAGGAAGATTTATGCTCAGTACCCAGAAAAAAAAAAGTTCTCTAATTTTTCTAGTAAATCCCTCTCTCTCTCTCGCTCTGTCTCTCTCTCTCCAATCCTTTATGCTCCCTTCCTTAGCACTCTGCTCATTAATTTCTTATATTTTTCTTTCATTCTGGTTTTAGTGAATAGGAGCTGTTTTCCCACTTACCAGCCATATCTAGTTGTTCTTGGATTCTTGGATCAGCAAACACCTTAAAACTCCAGCTCCCTATCTTTCCTTGCTTCTGAAGGAGTCAGTGATCTAGGACACGGCATTATTCTCTTTTTGCTTTTTCTGTGAGAATTTGCATATAATTCCCAATGAATAAAATGCTCTACCTTCCTATTTCTTCTTACCTTTTATTATATTTCTATTTCAATAGAAATCATGAAGGAAGAGATCATGAATGACAGCAGTTGCTAATGGTTCCTAGTGAAGATCACCTTGGAGATTAGAGCAGACCCTGAAAAGGGCAAGGGGATGATAGAAAGGGGAGTTTGTCAGTGCTTACTTTTTATATTATGGAAACCTTATTGAATTCTATAGGGAACTACTATTGGATAATATAACCTTGCATGTTATTTTCTGGCAATAGTCTTCACCACTGCAGAAAATCATGTATGTGAGGTGTATGTGGAGAGAGAGAGAAAGAAGGAGAATCTTGACAGTATCCAAACTCTCATTACACATGTCCCTAACGCCCAACCATTCCTGTCCATCCATGCTGTGGAACAAATCCATTTCAACACAAAAAGTTTCCCAATTTTGCTAAATAGAGTACACTATGGATTTCTGTCACTTTCAATTCAAAAGTTTTAAACTATTTTGAAATCTTATAACAATCCCGGTAGGATGGCATTTCATCCTAATTTTACAGAGGGTGAAATTGAGGCTGAGAGAAATGGAAAATTACAAATAGTTTGGAAAGATACATTCTCAGGATGGTGTGTGTGTATATATGTATATCATACGTGTAGAGTCTGTTCAAGTAAAATACATCTTTCTGTAGTCTGGGGTGTGTCTCTGTATCTGTGTGTGTGTGTGTGTGTGTCTGTGCATTTCTATATGATTGCATCTCTGTGTCCCTTTGTGTGTGTTTGTGTATGCATTTGATGTGTGTGTTTATGCATGTGTGATGAAAAGGTAAGAGAAAAATGAGAAGGGGAGGGAATGAGGGGAAACTTGTAACAGAAGAAATAAATGCTATGTGCAAAATAATGCAAATCTTGTGCTTGACAGAAAGAAAAAAAATCACAAAAATCTGTAAGTCATTGTAAAGGTGTTAGTGATGTCCTTATTTTCCAAACCACTTGATCTTCCTGTTATTTCTTTCTACCCATCTTTCAAGTACCCAGTAATCTGAAAAAATAGATGATAGACTCACTTCTCTCTGTCCCTGCTGACAACTGAAGATAGCTCTCAACAAGACGGTAGTGGCAGCTCCTCCAAATTATTCTAAAAATACTGCCAGGGTATCAGCTTTTCCCTGAACTGCCTTGTTATCCTAATGCAATTATGTAACTTTCTAATCTTTCTGTCAGTGCAGTAGTCAGGAGGCAGGAGAAAAGAAAATACTGCAAACCAGAAGGACTGAACATCTAAAGTGGAGGTGACTGATTAACCACTGCTTCTGCATTAATATCAATCTATTAGCTACTGGCATTTGAACCAATAACTTCTTAAGGTTCCCAGGCTGGTCAACAGTTTTATATTCAACAAATTCCCTTTAACACCCACAAATGTTACAACCTACCTAAGCCAGCTTTCTCTCCCCTTATTTCCTGCTCTAATCATCCTAAATGTATCCAGGGGCAGATGATGTAGCCACATGCTCAGTGGGTACCTGAAGTCTGTCCAGGAAATGAGCAATGGATGGGATGACATGGAACCTACAAAGAGACACTTTCCCTGACTTAATGTCATCCCTGTGCAGGAGGAATTGAACTGTTCATGGAAATCTGCCTATTGTTCTGTGTGGATACATTTTTTTTCCATTAATGGAACTAAAAATTGAAAGCAAAACCACTTGAGGTATAAAATCATAGGATTTTAAAGCTGTAAGGGGCTGACGAAACACTATTGCTTTTGCTTCAATTTTACAGATGAGAGAAATGAGGGTCTCAGTAGTTAAGGGAGGTGGGGGTGGTGTGCTGAAGATAACCTGGAGTACGTTTACGCAGAAGGCTATCTCTAAGTGGTGGATTCAAAATCATTTTGACTTTTCTTTTTATCTGCATTTCTTAAATTTGCTAAAATGAGCATGCGTCACTTTCTAAATAAAAAGTATTGTTACTTACGTTAAGATGAGTTTTGGCATCAGCCAGATCTGAGTGTGAGTCCTAATTCTGCTGTTAAATGCTGGATGTCTTTGGCAGGTTATTTAACCTCTCTGATGCTTGGTATTATCTCCATTTTATAAATAAAAGCACTTGTATCAGTTTTGCAAGGGTGGTTGGAGGATTTGACAGAATAAAATACCAAGATAAATAGCACATGACTTAGCTCCCCTCTTCCCTAACTACTTTCATCAAGACACACACAACCCTTAAATATCCGTAGTGCTTACTCTGTCCCTCTAAAGACAGTGAAAGTGTCTGTTTGGGTTAAATAACACACTGTATGGTTTTCATTTCCTGTTTGGTCTTCCAATTCCCTCTTAAAATCAGGGAGCTTGTTCGAAATCCCCTGGACCACACAAGTTCAGGCAACACCTGAGAATGATGATGTTTCCATCAATAAGACAGAAATCCCCAGTTAAATTGGACTTGGTAATGGCATTGAAGGCCAGCAGAATCCTTTTGCTATTAAGAACTGTATCTTCCTCTGCACAGATGTGGGACATGGGGCCCAAGGCACAGGTCTTCTGGGACAGTTAGTGTGACATAAGTAATAATAAGGATGATAATAAAAATAGCTACCATTTGAGACTCCCTGGCAGTCCAGTGGTTAAGTCTCTGTGCTCCCAATGCAGGGGGCACGGGTTCGATCCCTGGTCAGGGAACTAAGATCCTGCGTGCCACATGGTGTGGGCTAAAAAAAAAAAAAAAAATTAAAAATAGGCAACATATTTTCATCACTTAACATGTGTTAGATGCTATGCAAAATACCTTAAAAATATCAGGGTGTTTAATGCTCCAAATGAGCCTCTGAAACAGTTACTATAATCTTTGATAAACTGACCGTTAGGGAGTAAAGTGAATAATTCAGCGTTACACAGCTATTAATTGGTGGATCTGGGAATGGACCTGAGAGGCCAGACTCCAGATACTGTGCTCTTAACCACCATGTTTAACATTGACCTTGTTTACTATGATTGAAAGCGGGGACAAGAATGGGGGCATAAGTCTGAACATGATTTAAAACATGACAACAGAGAAAAAAGAATATGGGTAATTAGAGTGTAATGTTAATATGGAAGAAAAAAGCAGAGGGACCCCATTCTCATCATTCATTCATTTTATCACTTTGTAACTACTTACTTTTTAAAATAATTTTATTGTTTATTTTTAAATTTTCAGCTGCATTGGGTCTTCGTTGCTGCGCGTGGGCTTTCTCTAGTGGCAGTGAGTGGGAGCTACTCTTCATTGCGGTGCGCAGGCTTCTAATTGCAGTGGCTTCTCTTGTTGCGAAGCAAGGGCTTTAGGCATGAGGGCTCAGTAGTTGTGGCTTGCTGGCTCTAGAGTGCGTGGGCTTCAGTAGTTGTGCACAGGCTTAGCTGCTCCGCGGCATGTGGGATCTTCCCGAACCAGGGCTTTAACCTGTGTCCCCTCTGCATTGGCAGGCGGATTCTTAACCACTGTGTC
The DNA here is from genome assembly GCF_009873245.2 of Balaenoptera musculus. NCBI lineage: Eukaryota > Metazoa > Chordata > Mammalia > Artiodactyla > Balaenopteridae > Balaenoptera > Balaenoptera musculus. Next base: position 35,633,831 of record NC_045803.1, read on the forward strand.
ACCAGGGAAGTCCCTGTAACTACTTATTGAATGCCTCCTGGTCACCAGGCCTACATCTAAGAATTGGAGACATTATGAAAAATAATACAAGGGCTATAATAAGAGGGGCTGTAATAACCCCTTAGGGTTAACCCCTTAGGATTTTCTTGCTGGTGTCAGAAGAGAAATATCTAATATATTTAAACTAAAGTTCAAATAATATTTTACTTAATTTTCACAATGACCAAATGAAGTATACAGAGTTGTCCTCATTTTGTAGATGAAACTCTAAGGTGCTAAAAGATTTGCCAGTTGACTAGGCTGCAACTTTAAGAGCTGTGTTCTCAACTACTCATCTGTGTTGCCTCCTGGAGAAGATTAGAACAAGAACACCAAGGTCTGTGCACTGGCTTCATTACTGTCTGGTTTAGTGATGCTGGCGTTGCACCCGCTCCCTCTCTATCCTTTTCTGTAACGTGGAGAAATAACGACCTACACCACACATACAGCACACAGTGGACTTTTCACTGGATTCCCACAGTAGCCCTTCTAAATTAACACTTGTACATCTCACTCTCATGAGAGCGCTTGCAGTGTACGTTGTCATCGTCATGTCAAAGATGAGGAAACTGAAGCTCAGAGATCTTAATGGCCTGCCTCGTGTCACAGAGTCAGTGAGCACAAGAGCCCAAATTCAAATCCTACCAGTGTGATTCCCAAGCTCATCCTCTGCTTTGCATCTACTTTCACCATCATTTTTTAATCCTTTTGTTTAATTCAGGATCCCTGACATTTTTAACTACAATGAAAAAAAAAATGTTCACTGTGTTGGTGTTTTTATACCAAAGCCATGCTTAATTAAGGAAAATGTGTGCCTGTGTGTTCACAGAGACAAATTGTAGAGGCAGGCTTGGATGGAAGTGCATTCGAGAATTAAGAATTAATTTAACCATGTAATGGTCTGTGGATAGATTAGTGACCAAACATGCTCTGGGCTCCCTGTTCAAGTACTGTGTATCTTTTCTTTTTAACACCTACCTCCCTAGCCCAATGTGCTAATTCCTTGGTAACCCTTAGATAATTCATAGGAATTTTTCTCAATATAAACCCATTGAAAGGTACTGTAAACAAAAAAAAGTTATAAAGTGTAAGGCAGTAAATAAAAGTTATCCTAAACTCTAGCACCAGAGCCACCATCCATCAGTGTGTTAGTGGCCATTTCTGGGTATATTTTCCCCTGCCAATAATGCATGCATAGAAGAGATGGAGAACAGATTACTTTACAGAAACAGGATGCATACAACTTAATAACATTCTGGGGACTGACTTGAACATTGGTAGATCGGGATTCCAGTCTTAAATCTGGTTCTGATATTAACTGGTTATTAATTGTTAATAGGCATCGTTAACCTATTTAACAGCCTCATTAACTAATTAACCTGTTAATTATTAATAATAAGGCACCTAAATTAGCATTTCTCATCATAAGTTTCATGGTTTGTTATAAAGGAAAGGCTCATTCTTTTGCCCAGAATTTATACTTTCTTATGCAATGTGAAGGAAAGGATGGAGCAGGAGGGGAAGGGTTTATATAATATCAGATCCTGAAGCAGAGGAGCTGAAATTTTTTGACAGCTTCTACCTCTAATGTTCTGTGCATCTGTGGCTTCATATTAATTCATTTATTGCCAAATCATTTATAATTATTATTATTTTAAATAAATTATTTATTTATTTTTGGCTGCATTGGGTCTTCGTTGCTGCTTTCTCTACTTGTGGTGAATGGGGGTTACTCTTCGTTGCAGTGCGCGAGCTTCTCATTTTGGTGGCTTCTCTTGTGGAGCACGGGCTCTAGGCACGTGGGCTTCAGTAGCTGTGGCACGTGGGCTCAGTAGTTGTGGCTCGCGGGCTCTAGAGCGCAGGCTCAGTAGTTGTGGCGCATGGGCTTAGTTGCTGTGTGGCATGTGGGATCTTCTCAGACCAGGGCTCAAACCTGTGTCCCCTGCATCGGCCGGCGCATTCTTAACCACTGTGCCACCAGGGAAGTCCCAAAAGTCCTGGGCTTTTTTAACAGGCTCCTGATAATCTGTCACCTGGGGGAAAAGAAAAAAAAAAAAAGAAGATGACAGGTTATTCTGTGAAAACTCCAAGGGCAGACAAGAGATTTACTTTTTATTTTTCCCTTTCCACAAATAGAATTGCTGCATTTAGGATATGGCAATTTCTTTTTTGAATACCTTTTGGGAAAGTGCACGTGATTTGAAAGTCCTATGAATAAAAAAAACAAAACAAAACAAAACCCTGAAGCTTCACTTAATTATTGTATTCTCTTCCCTATGAGGTGTGGAACTAATGGATTAAGATTGACGTTGAAAAATATATAGATCCTGTTGCTCAAGATTCTATAGTCACGTGAAAAGTTCTCTATATTGACTTAATTAGGCTTATCTATATCACCTAAACTGAATCACTTTAAAATACAGCCTCATGTCTGAAAATAATACAAATGCCATGTTTTGCCCTGATTCTATTAATATATATTTGTTCCCATCTTCAAAGATTTGCTGATCCTCAGTTGGCCCTGACATTACCCTTTCAAAACCATCATTGGTCTTCTAAGCCCAAAGACCCCCTCAGTCAATCCACTCTGTGTTAGGACTCAAACAAGCTGCTGGCATTCTCTTCCCCTCCTTAGTCAAAGTAGCGGCTTCCATCCCAGTGCTGTGAAACATGGACCAGAACGACCTAACCATTATTACCCATTGGGCAAGGGACCTGATAGTGTTCAAGTTGCAAGCAAGCAGGGTTTGATCTTGCTTATTCTCTTTGTAAGCTTTCTTCCCCCTGTCCATTTGTGTCTAAGACTGTAAACTAAGTCAAATTTCAATAATTGTTGAGTTGAAGATCCAGAATACTGTTAAGAGGATAAGGAATAGGTTTTTGTCTCTCCTATGGTGGCCTTACAACTAGCTTCCAAGTAGTGAAACTCTGCACATTCTGCCCTGTGAGGTGTGGGGAGTAACTGGTATCTATATCACTATTACTTCCTGTTATAAAGCCCAGAGAATGCCAAATATCTGCCTACTCACCATATTCTGAGTTTCACTGCTTAGCATGGGTTTCAGAATAAAATAGTTTCTCTCTCTCCCCCTACCCCTCTTTCTCAACCCACACAAACACATACACATACCAGTAGGAATGTCATACTGCTGCCTTGGTCTCTAGAACATTTTGCTCCTTTTCTTACTCATTCTTTCAACCTCTTATTCCATTCAAATAAATAAGATTTATTCACTGCCTTCTGTATCCTAGGGAAACCACAATGAAAGAAAGATGCAGAACCAAACCTCACAGAATGTGAAGATCTTCTTCCTGTTTCCTCCTTTTGCTATTACCATGTATGTCTCTTTTCCTGGCTTCCTTTATAACACTTCTCTCCGCCTTTTCCCTTCTGAGAGTTCCTGCCCTGAGCAGGGCTGCAGTGCCCAAGTATCATACATCTCTGGACATTCCTGTTTATAAGTGTTTTCCATCAGTTGTGGTTACAATGTGTGATATACACATAGATTTTTGAAGGATTAGGGATAATTGGAAGAGAAAGTGAAGAGCAGTTGAAGCTATGGCCATTCAAAATATGTGAACATTCTGTTCAAAATGTTATTGTTTAAAAGAAAATCAAGGTCAAAGAACTCAAATACCTGACCCACTACCCCACTCCCACCTTTAGTCCTGAATGGTGATAAGGGCAGAATATGACATGCTCTCAGACTTCTAACAAAATGTACTCCAAATAGATTAAAATGTACAAATAAAAAAGTAGATACCATGAAAAATGTTATGTCTTCAGTACTAAATGAAGTCATGGGTCAGAACCAAAGACTTCCTGGGAGTACATTTTGAGGATCATCTTGTAGTTAAATTTTAGTTTAACAAAAAGCAACTGGTCATTGTATGAAAGACAGTAAGTAATAAGAGACACAAAGCTAGAAACAGAATTGATAAAAGAGTGTAACAGACCAAAAATATAAGAATTTCCTAAACCTCTCTGTCCCTGAGGTCTTGTTCTTTGATGTGTATCTAAGTCATTTTTTTCTTAATGACTAAATCACTCTTTGGTCACAGACCAGAAAACCAGCACTAGGAAATATTCATCAGGGAGACACAAAATAATGTGGTTTGGGAATGGCATTTTTTATCTTATTTTTGAAAAAAAGAAACTATCTTAAACTGTTCATCTGGGACACAAAAATATCTATCTACCATTATCAAAATGATTTACTTAAGAGCCATTTAACGAGATTCATTAATTTAAAGAGATTAAAAATGGTCTGTATTAAAGGACATTTTGACAGAAGAAATAGGTTATAATAAAAGCTGAAAATCAGCAGTCTTTATCAAAGACGATGCAGAACTCTTAGCAAAATCTTCTTCATTCAAAGTGAAGTTCAAGATCTGATTCAATTAATAGCAGTCTTTAAACAGAAAATAAAGAAAGTTTGCAATAGGTCAAAGTACTGAATGTACTACTGACAAGAGCACAAAATGTTCAGTATTTTCCTAGGGAGACACCTAAAATGAGATGGAAAGGATGAAAATGGAGGGGTAAAATCACACACATTTAACAATAGAAGAAGAAACTTGGCCTAGAAAAAAAAGCTAACTGTAACAGACTGAAAACCAACTTTCCTATTCCTTGTTACCTTTGAGGTAGCAATTGTTTATGTAATCAGCGGGAGCATCATTTTCTCTCTGAGACTTGTATCTTAAGAGTGTATTATTGAAATACACTCCTTAAAAATTATATTTATTTTTTTCTCTTAGCACATATTTATACATTAGTACAAAGATATGCGCTAAATATTCCAAATGACTGCCTATGTGGAAGAGAGTGATTTTGGAATAGGTATGCATAGAAATAAGTACATGAACTTTTTAAAGGAAATATATAGAAATATGCTCATGTATACTCATCCGAAATACATACATGCATATGTGCATACAACTGAAGAGTTGAAGTGTGTGCGTCCTTAGGAATCTGATTGAAGAACTTTGACCACAGAAGAAACAAAGTTAGAAGGCACTGTATTAGCTGGGTCCTCTGGGAAGCAGGTGCTGAGATGGAGATGGGAACACAACAGGTTTTTTGATTGGTAATGCTTTCAAAAGATAAAAGAAAATGGAAGTGGGATTGAGCAGGGAAAGCTCCAAACCATGGTGTGCACCCTTTCCTGTGAGAAGGAAGACCAACAGAAGCAGGATTGGACAGGGAGAACCTCTGACTGCAATGTAGATTTGGAAATTCCTCAGGGGATCCAAAGGCGAGATCCAAAGCAAAGATTTCCCACGAGGTGAGCCCAAGGTTGCATGGAAATAGCCAAGTCCTGGTACCTCTGCTGGGGTCAGCCATTGGTGAGGCCTGCCCAGGAAGAGCATGGTTATGGCAGGAAAGCTGATGTGGAGCCTGAAGGCAGTAGCAGCTGGAGGCAGGTAGCTAACTGCAGTCCTTGCCTGGAACAGAAAGTTCTGCCCTGAAGGGAGATCTGAGCAGAACATTTCCATAGCTACCACTGCAAACATTCTACCCTCTAGGTCCATAGTATTTTACTCCTTTGACTATGAAGAACATTTTAGTGGGGGAAGACACCCTTACTATATTCTCTTATTTTCTTAATAAAAAACTGAATCCCAGCCAGATTAAATGACTTGGACAGAATCTCAGATCATTTGTTAGAATGCTCAGGACTAGACTCCTTAAGCCATTTTAAGGTCATTTTCCACTTAATCACACTGCCTTTTTTTCAGAAAAATAAATGTGTTTGACACTCATGAGACACTTTCTTTAAGTACTGTGTTTTAAACTAGGCCTTCTGTCCTGATCCCCTTATCATTTCCTTTATTTACTGTATCTTGACACTAAACCACTTGCTGGAAACTTTCCCATATTAATGTTTTTTTTCTTTCCTGTGTTAAAATTGCTGTTTTTAATGTTAAATGTCTGCAAAGGGAAATTAATATTCAAATAGCGAAGAACATATTTAAAGAAAGCTTCTTGACTGATACTCTATTCTTTTCCCCAGAGATTAATAATTTGACCATTTCTGCTTTTAATTCTTTTGGTGGTTCCAACACAATTGTAAATAATGGTCTATTCCTCTATTTCTCATTATACTTGACTATAAACTATGAAATACAGTGAATTTACCTGTCTTTAAAATATATACCACCTCCATGTTGCTATTGTTTGGAATTTACAAATAATTTTAAGTGATAAACTATTACAACTTCCTTATCTCTCAGCTACAGAGAATACACCTTGTTTCCCTACTATGTAATCTTTAAACCTCTTCTTCACTTCTCCTGTTTTGCCTCCCTCTGTCAGTTATACCATCATTTTAATATTATGGTTTTTGATGTTTACATTTTCTGCCACAATCTAGAGCAATTGTCACCTTCCCTCTGAATTTTGAAAACAAACATACCAAAGCAAGAAGACAGTACAAACTTATGTTTCTATTCTGTGATTTCAAATGAGAAGGTTCGGAATGTCAAGGTCAGATAATTCTCTTAGTACTCACCAGGTGAACAATTATGTAACATTTTATTTTGATTTATATAGCATTACAGAATATTTATATGTATAATTTTTCTTTTCTATGGTTCTTTTTTTCCCCTCTATGGACAGAAAGATATAAATATAGATGTATATACATTATTCAGTTACATTACATGTAATATATATTACCATCTTCAAAAAAAATCACTCAGTTTATGTATGTGTATTATTTTATGAAAATAATTTGGTTCATTATTACTATTTCATAAATACCTTTTTTGGATCCATCTCCTAAAGCTAAAGAAACAAAAGCAAAAATAAACAAATGGGACCTAATTAAACTTACAAGCTTTTGCACAGCAAAAGAAACCATCAGCAGAAAGGAAAGACAACCCTACTGAATGGGAGCAAATATTTGCAAATGATATGACTGTAAGGGGTTAATATCCAACATAGATAACAGCTCATACAACTCAAAATCAAAAAAACAAACAGCTGATTAAAAAATGGGCTGAAGAACTGAATAGACATTTTTCCAACGAGGAGAGGCAGATGGCTAACAGGCACATGAAAAGTTTCTCAGTATCACTATTATCAGGGAAATGCAAATCCAAACCACAATGAGATATCACCTCACACCAGTCAGAATGGCTGTCATCAGAAAGAACACAGATAACAAATGTTGGCAAGGATTTGGAGAAAAGGGAACCTTATTACACTGTTGGTGGGAATGTAAATTGATGCAGCCACTGTGGAAAACAGTATGGAGGTTTCTCAAGAAACTAAAAATAGAAGTACCATATGACCCAGCAATTCCACTCCTATGTATATATCCAAAAAAACAGAAACACTAATTCAAAAAGATACATGCACCCCAGTGTTCATAGCAGCATTATTTACAATTGCCAAGGTATGTAAGCAACCTAAGTGTCCATCAACAGATGAAGGTAAAAAAGGATATATATATATATATGAATACTACTCTGCCATAAAAAAGAATGAAATTTTGCCATTTGAAGCAGCATGGATGAACTTGGAAGGCATTATGCTAAGTGAAATAAGTCAGACAGAGAAAGACCAATACTACATGATGTCACTTATATGTGGAACTAAAAAAAAATTAAACTAGTGATTAAAACAAAAAAGAAGCAGGCTGACAGATACAGAAAACAAACTAGTGGTTACCAGTGGGGAGAGGGAAGGGGGGAGGGGCAATATAGAGGGAATAAAAAGGATTGATAATGAGATTATATGAAATCATGTGTGTGAAACTTCTGAAAATTGTAAAGCACTTTAGAATTTAAAGAATCATTCAAAAAGATGGTGATATAATTGTAGATTCACATGCATAGCTGTAAGAAATAATTCAGAGAGCGCCTCTGTACAGTTTAACAAATTTCCCACAATGTACTCACTAGCATCTTGCAAAACTGTGCCAGGATATCACAAGCAGGACATTGACAACATTGACAATGATACATACATTCAAGAAACAGCACGGTTCCTCCACAGCAAGGATCCCTCGTTTTACCCTTTTATAGCCACATTCACCTTTCTTCCATGCCAACTGTTGCTAAATCATGGCAGCCACTAATCTCTTCTCCATTTCTGTAATTTTACTATTTTAAGAATATTTTATAAATGTTATAATACATTATGTAACCTCTCGAGGTTGCTCTTTTTAACTCAATGTAATTCCTTTGATATTTATCCAAGTTATTGCATTTATCAATCATTTGTTCTTTTTTAAGAAAATATTCTGAGCAGTATTCCATGGTATGAGTGTACCATAATTTGCTTAACGTTTCACCCATTGAAGGACATCTGGGTGGTTTCTAATTATTGGTTATTGCAAATAAAGTTGCTATGAACATTATGAACATTATTTCACATAAATATGTGTTCATTTCTTTGGGATGATGTGCAAGAGTGCAGTCGCTGCTTTGTGTAATATTTGCATATTTAGATATACAAGAATTATCTGGTATATGATATACATTTAGTGTTGAGGTCAGTGCTGCAAATGCAAAGGGCAGAGAAAATAAATTTAAAGTGTCACATGAATTATCATTTTTCAGTGGTAACTGAGCCTATTTAACCAGAGAGGTAGGTACAATGGCACTTTTCCACAGAAATAGAAAAAAGAATCCTAAAATTTGTGTGGAACGTCAAAAGACCCCGAATCACTAAAGTAATCTTGAGCAAGAAAAATGAAGCTGGCAACATCACATTTCCTGATTTCAAACTATATTACAAACCTGTAGTGATCAAAACAGTGTAATTCTGGATGATTGATAGAAAAATGGAACAAAATAGAGAGCCCAGAAATAAATCCAGGCATATGCAGTAAACTAATTTTTGACAGAGGTGCCAAGAATATATAATGGGGAAAGGATAGTCTCTTCAATACACTGTGCTGGGAAAACTGGATATTCACATGCAAAAGAATGAAATCTGATCTTTATTTTACACCGTCTGTAAAAGTCAACCAAAATTGGTTAAAGACTTAAACCTGAGCCTTGAAACCATAAAACTCCTAGAAGAAAACATGAGATCTCAGCAATGGATTTTTGGATTTGACACCAAAAGCACATGTGACAAAGGCAAAAATAAACAAGTGGGACTACATCAAAATAAAAGCTTATGCACATCAAATGAAATTATCTACAAAAGGAAAAGGTAACCTGCAGAATGGGAGAAAATATTTGCAGATCCTACATTGAATAGGGAATTGATATCCAAAATATATAAGAAACTCATACAGCTCAATTGAAAAAATAATCTGATTTAAAAATGGGCAGATGAACTGAATAGATATATTCCAAATGTCATTATGGTCAATACTCCATTTGCTGTCTCATAGTCTGAATCAACACTCTTCCTTAAGTTGAATCTCTTTCTATAGCTTTCTCTTAAATAGGAAGATAAGGGGATGAATGTATAGTGAGTGTCAATTACATTCCAACCTTTTTATATATATTATCATACTAATCTTTGAAATATTTTTCAAGTAGGTATTACCTCTGTTTATAAATAAAGATGCTGAGACTCAGCAAGGTTACATAATTCATCAGAGGTCACACAGCTTGTAAAAGATGAAGATGGGTATTCAATCCAGTTGTCTGAAATTCATGTTTCTTTCTACAACATAATCCTGCTCTCTCAGTCATTATATGAAGTGGTCTTCTAAGAAAATCACCTTTGGCAAAATCACCCCCTCATTTTATTCAGGGTAGTCTCCTATGAGTTAGAGTTTAGTAGAGGAATCCTATGTGCTGCCACTTTGCCTGAATCAAGTTTATTAAGGTCCTTGAACTGAACCTAGGTGGATGCTCTATTGCTTTCTACTTTCAGAAAGTCAGGAGCATTTAGACACGAAATAAACATAGACTATGTACAAAATTACCATTTAGTATCTCTAAGCAGATATCTCTATAAGAGAAAAAGAACTCTAATCCACGAAGGTGATGCAGCTTGTTCCGGGTTAAATACTTGCATTTCATAATTTCATAGCTTGCCTTTCTTTCCCTTTCTTCCCCCCCTCCCTCCTTCCCTCTCCCTCCTTCCCTCCTTCCTCACGACCTCCTGTACCATTCCTTCTTTTCTTTCGTCCTTCTTCCTCCTTATCTCTCTCTCCCTCTCTTCTCTCTTTCTCTTTCTTTCTGTCTTCTTATTCTGTTCTTTCTTTCTTTCTTTCTTTCTTCTTTCTTTCTTTCTTTCTTTCTTTCTTTCTTTCTTTCTTTCTTTCTTTCTTTCTTTCTTTTTGTTATTTTTAACAGAATATGCCTATTCCTTTTTATGAAAGTCTGTGGATAAAAATAAGTAAACTTTTAAAAGTGGTTGAGAAGCTTGGCAGTATTGTTACCTTAGCAAAGTTTATAGAAAATGTGCCAATTTAAAAAATAATAATAATAATAATAAATGACATAATGCTAATCATGAGGGAAAAACAGAAATAAGAACTCCCCAAAATTCTTTAATGACTCTATAAAAGGAACAAATCTGCAAAGTGGTACCTCTGACAAAATAGCGTTACACAATGAAGATTAGTAAATTTAAGTACTAGTGTAACTTTATCGTCATAAACCACATTGGTAGCAATTCTGAATTCTGCATTCCTAGGTCAAGAAAGGTAAATATATTAATAACACATTTACACATTTTACATGGCAGAGGCAAAGGTTCTAGTCACAATAGTGAACCAATCAGTATAAATGTGCACACTGACCACTCAGAAATGCTATTTGCCGTGAAACATCAGGATTCTGGTTGAATATCAGAGGCATTCCCATGCATGAATTTAGGCATTTTACCAGTATGTAAAGTGGCTGCCATGTATCAAACTCTAACAATTTTGAGGAATACGTTAATGCATAAGATTCTGTTGCTAAAATTGATGTAGTCACAGTCTAGGGGAAAAATATGAATTGTAGCACACTTATAGAGCTAAGTGCTATATTCCAGTTAGGCCTTGAAAAATCAGGGAAGTCTTTTCAGGAAGAATGACAATTAAAGTGACTTTTGAAAGATTAAGTTTGCCAAGCAAGAGATGATGGAGGAAGGACAGTCCATGCTAAAGGGATATGGGAAAGGATAATCTCTTCAATAGACTGTGTTGGGAAAATTCCATGCAAAAGAATGAAATCTGATTTTTATTTTACACCATATACAAAAGTCAACTCAAAATGGATTAAAGACTCCATTTTCTCACTCAAGTGAGAAAGTTCTTTTGTCTCTGGATGATTCTGGGCTGAAGCTAGGCCATTCATATTGGGGCTCCAGGAATTAACTCTGAGTATTTCCTTAGCTGGATACTCATTTGATTGAGACTTCACTCTTATGACTTCTAGAAACATAGGAGGCAGGGTGCTATAGATATAAAACTCAAGGTGGGGGTCTTAGACGTGACAGCTCTTGGCCTGACCTTCAGAGATTCTGATTATTTGTGTCTGGACTGGGGTTCGTGACTCATTTTTAACAGGCTTCTAAGGTTATAATGATGAATTTTATCAAGACCATATTTTAAAAACTCTGTAATAAACACCATGGGTTAGAGCTTGTAAATGATGTTGAGGAGTTTTTCATTTTTATTTTTAAAGCACTCCACATACACCTTACCCAATCAGCCACACTAAATAAGTAAGAGCACAGTATTCCCACTACAGTATTTCTACACCACTTACCCTGGGTGTTTAAAAAGCTGATTTTATTTATTTATTTTTACTGAATATCCATGTCCCTTAGAGCAAAGAATGTGCGTTATTCATCTCTGCTTTCTCCATAGCCCCAAAGGCTTAACATATCATCAGTGAGCAATAAATATGTAATGAAGGCATGTTTTACATCTGGCCTGTTGATTCATCAAAAGATGCAAAGGGCTGAGCTGATAGCCTGAACCAGTCATCAGGGACAGCAAGTAGGTAGCTCTCATCCATCTGCTGTGGTAGAGATCAGTCAAGTATTCTCAGCTGATGTGCTGAGACTTAAAAGCAAGCCCAAGAACAGGGTGGGTTGGAGCTAAAGGGACAGGATATTAAAAGGAAGTCTTAGCATTTGCTTCTGGTTTGTCAGGACCAAAGATTGCAGACCATCAGAAGGTATCTGGGATCATGGGAACTGAAAAGCCACTAGAAACAGTAGGTTTAAATGGTAGCTAAGGGCAGAGAGTATCAGATTTGCTGTGGGCAAATACTTGGGAGGGAAGATAGTCACCAGAAAGATGGCAGAAGAGAACCAACCACCTATTTCTCGAAGGCAAGAAAGGATAGCTTTATAAAGAGGAAAGGCCTTCCTCCATGTCCTGAGGATTGAGATGTCCCAAGGAGAAACATAGGGTATGATAAAGTATTGATACAATCATAAAACTTGAAGCTTGGAGTAAGAGTTTGTGGCTCTATTTGGTTTCCTTGTCAGAGGTGACCTGAAAGTACACTGAGGGCTGAAATAATATTGACAAGATCTTAGAGTAGGCTGGACTGAAGACACAGTAATTCAGATTCTACTCTCAAGGTCTCCCCCACCACTTCCTTCCGGGTGCAGTAACTCTACATACTTTAAACTTTTTTCTCCTTCTTTTCTTAACAAATGACATTGAAGGTCCAGAATTTTTCTAGTAAAGGCATCTCTTCTTGATCTAAAGTATTTCTTCCCTCTGGAGAGATTGGAAGAAAAAGGGAGAAGCTTTATCACACAGATTTTAACTTAAAAAATCTTTTGTAAATGCAGTGGGTGAAAAAAAAAGATTTCTGCAAATTCACTATTTTGGGGGGGGGGCAGGGGCTGCAGGCAATTTATCTCAGCATTACTGTTTAAACAAATTTTTTTCACACAAAATAAGTCACCATAAAGAATTGCTAATTAGTTGATGAAGGGTATTCATCCTTACGGTTTTTAACTTGAAATTAATCAGAAGGTGATCGACACTGGGAAATATGTGCCTACAATCTGCTGCTTCAGATTTGGGGACATATGGAGTGTGGGGAGAAGCAAGGAGACACCTTGGTTAAGTTTGCATGACTAGGTTTAAATTCAAGCTTCCACCAGTTACTAGCTGTGTGACACTGCTAGTTGGTCAGCCTTTCTGTACGTATATTTTTACGTATATGTGCATTGTCAAATAAGATATCATCGCATGTAGCTTGTGAAGCTTAAAGGAGTTAATCTACATAAAGCATTTTGATTGATGCCTGGTACATAACTAGTGTACAGTGTGGGTGCTCAGTAAGGATAACTTTAATTATTACTTTGAGAAATTAATGTCTTACATATTTTGGGGCACTGGTCTTTTTCAAACATGGCTATGACTACATACTATGTCCACGTAATCACCGGTCAGTACAGTCAAAAATGTTACATGGTGGTAGAAGTTCTAAGCACCAGGGATAGAACAAATAGAGGCAATATAATTTAGCGAAATAAAGTAGCATCTCTGGTCTGCTGAAGGGAAATTTCCTCCTCTATCATTTGCCTTATTCTCCGTATCTGTCAAATGAGGATCATAATAGCCCTACCCCATATGGATTTGTAGGGAGGATTAAATGAAAATAACGTTGGTTCTTAGTGTTAGATTAAGTGCTTTGAATTCATTCTGTCGTTTAATCATCAACCATCTGAGGTAGGCATTGCTGCTTTCCCCATTTTAAAGATGTGAAAGCTGAGGCTCAAAGTGGTTTTGCAAATTTCTCAGTGCCACACATCTAATAACAGAAGGATCCAAACCATAGACTGTCTTAGTCCAAATAAATCTTGTGATCATAACAATGATGTTGAATTGCATCCAAATGTTAGACACCCAAGACTTTGCTTTGGGGGGAGAATCAACTAGTCTAATCCCCTCTTGATACAGATCTGGAAACAGGATCAGAGTGACACAAGATTATGCAATAAAATGAATAGTTGTCTCATCACAGCAGATCAAGGTCTAGGTTGGCTTGTCCTTTCATCTGAGAAAGATGGATGATAGCCTTACTGACCGGTGGCTCTGTCTTTCCTAGTATGCCTTTCCAAGAGAAGTTCCTCTGTCTTTAAAAACATAGCTCACCATGGAGTTCTGAGAGAATCACTCACATGGCAGGTGCTCCAGGCCACTCACTCCATGAGTGCTTATTAGAATTGTGCATTTTTAAACACTTGATACAAGTACCAACATCTTAAAATGGGTGCTGTAAAAGGATAGGTGCTTATTTTTGTAATGGGCAATACTAGAGGGCCATTGCTAAGTGCAACTACAAGTATTCAGTCTTTACAGAAAAAAAGGAGGGATTATTTTATGTAGACAGGGATTGTGTAATACTTCTGTTTGGCACACTTAACAGTTTAGTCACCCAGGAACCCTGAAACTCTCCCTTGCTCTATCATATTTGGGTCTTGGTTTTTCAGTAAAACTTGATGGGTAATGTGGGATGTGGAGTCATATTTTTAGGTTTAAAGCTCAGATTCCCCACATTAGAACTGTGTCCACTTGGACAAGATATGTGAACTTCTTGGTGCCTCATCTAGAAAATGGGTGAGTTAGTGGTACCAACATCATAGGGCAATGGGAGGATGACGTGTCATTATCCAAAAAATGCTCACAATAATACCTGGCAGGTAGCAAGTGCCCAATACATGTTCACTATTATTAAGTCTCAGCAGTCCTAGAGCATCTTAATTTCATATATTTGCTGATGTATAAATATTAAAACATAAATATAAGAATACATAGAAAAAATAAACATTTTTATATTTAAGTCCAAGCATATTGAAATAAAGAACCTTCTAATGGTTTACATTTGAGCAGGAAAGGCAGATGAGTAAACAGATAATCACATCCCAATGCACATCCCCTGAGAGAGATTCAGCAGAATGTTATTGGGAGCGAAGAAGAAAGAGCAGACTCTTTGAGGGAGTTCAGAAAGGAATCCTGGAGGGTGCAACGTATGAGCTATGTGTGTCGCAAGAGTGGAACAAATAAAAAGGCATTCTAAGAAAATCAAAGGGAAAAAGACATCAAAAAAAATCTGGTGTGTTTGATGAATGTACATTTGATATAATTAGAGGAATTAGAGGAGGGCTTGGGAGTGGTGAATGTGGGCTACAGAAGTAGCCTGGGGCCTGAGCAAGGAGACAGGTGCCCCAGTAGAGATTTACCCCCCGTCTCTCATGAAGCTTCTTTGAGGTACGTAGTATTCTTGGTGACGGCAGCGTATTGCCTTTCCATAGAACTAGACTTGTTCTTGAATCCTTGTTCTGCCACTTCCCAACTGTGGGCAAATTACACACTCTTTCTGTCTCAACACTCTTACCTGTAAAATGAGGATGATGAAAATAGCGCCTAATTCAAAGGGTTTTGTGAAGATGTAATAGCATAAAAAATCATGTAAATTTTGGGGGCACAGTGTTCTTCTGTATGTGATTTTGAATATAACTGCAGTCTTACCAGTGATGAAACCAAGGACAGGTAACCCTCAAGTGTTATTGGAGCCAAGAACCAATGCCCAAATCCATGGTATTTTTTTTTTTTTTTTTGGCCATAAGTTGCCCTTTTTTTTTTTTTAAGTTCTTTGTGTGCATGTGTATGTGTGCATATGTGTGTGTGTGTATGTGTTTTCAAATGAAGAGACATTAACCTTTCCCCAGAGCTTGGTGAAGAATCTTGATTATTTTTCCTCCGGAGCAATTTCTAGTGTTATTGTGATCCATTCAGTGAATAGCATTTGGCCACTTCAGAAGCATTTTCCCACTTCCATGTAAATGGTATGATTAGATGTGGAAGGTAATCTTGAGTGCTGCCATGTTATGACATTAAAATAGTAATTCAATTGTTAGCAACCCCTCACAAATAAGTGTTCAATCCATTTGTGTTTAATACCTCAGCGTCCTTACATGCCTTTCCTTTTTGAAACACAAAGCAGTATTGATTTCTCTTCATAACCAACTAAAAAGTGCTTTGAGCACTTTTATCATTTCATTATCCAGCAGTAAATAAGGAAAATAACCTGCAAAAAAAAGTCCATGGGTTACTTGTATCCTTTTCCCTGCAAAACTCAAATGCAGATGAGAGTGTCTTTTTGATGGATTTGAATGTCGTTATATTTGAAGACATCTTGGCAATCATCAGGAAAGGCAGTTTGGTGTAGTGAAAAGCTGTGAGCATAGAAATGGAAACCCCAGTGTATTACAGTCACACTGGGGATTAGGGCTTTAATATATGGATTTAAGAAGGGGGGTCACAATTCAGTCCATAACACCCAGTTTGAAAACTAGCTCTGCCACTTACTGGCCACGTAATCTTCAGAAAGGTATTGGTCTCTCTCTTTGCGTCTCTGTTTTCTCCAATATAAATAAAGGGGCCTGACTACAGCTGGAACAGAAACACATTTCTACTGAAATTAATTTGGAAAGGATCTGGAAACTAGCCTCCTACCCTCCTTTCCCCTCCAAGGAGCCAGAATTCTATGAAGCACAGCTGAGAACCTTTGGATAAGCTCTGAGGAGCTTCTGCCATTCTTGCCTTTAAGGATTTTGTGAAGAACTTCATTTCTCAATTGACTTGCATGAAAAACTCACCTTTTGGTCTCAAGCCTCTTGGACTTGCCTTAAGCTATTTCCTCTGCCTAGAATTCCCTCAGACACCTGACTGTCAAAACACCTGCTTCATTTTCTGATGCCCAGAACAGTCTTCCTTCCAGTACACTTTCCAGAGACCTCCACTCAAATTTCTTCTCCTTTCTGCGCCATGCTGTAGTACATTTCATTACTCGCAATAAGGATATGCAAATGTTATATTCTTGTGCACTAGATTTGAAGCCAGTGGAGGCAAAAAAAGAGTCCACATTCAGCTTTGAATCCAAAATGCAGACCTCAGCGTGTTGACATACAGTCAGTGCACCTGAGGGTGTGATTTGTGGTGGGGTGTGGAGTAGATACTAAAGAGGACTGTAGCCACCCAGAAAACCTTTGCTTCTCCTGTTGTAAGAGAGAAAAGTTGTACCAATTCTTATTAGCTCTTTCTCAAAAAACATCCCTTTAGAGTGGGGCAATATCCTGGATTATGCTTTTATGACCACAGGAAATACTCTTGCATGCTGCTTCTGTGATTTCCCCTACTTGCAAGCTAACAGGTGAACCTACCACAGTTTCATAGATACTGGCAGAAGAAACAAGACTCCTGGATCAGAGATCAAGACCTTTATCACTCACAGCACAGCTGGCTGCATGAGCTTCGTGTTCATATCAGTTCCCCTTTTCCTACAAGTCCTGTGGGGGTGATGTGGAGTGGCTTGGGTAGCACATACTTGGTAGTATCCAAGTATGTGCTTGGGTAGCGCATACTTGTGCACAGCTGAAGTAACTGAAGCTTTAGAAACCCCCAGTCTTGTGAGGGGGCTCTGCTAAACCTGCTCAACTTTTGACCTAGAGGGAGACATCTTAACTGTGTTGGTTAGGAATCAGATCTTCCCTCTGCTCTGATAACACCTTTATCTTCCAAGGTTGTCACATACAAATATCATAGAAAAGGTAATTGAAGACATAAACTGCTCCAGGATGTGTAGAAACATCATATAGGATTATCTCTCATCTTCCAGGTGTTTCTCCAGATCTGCCTCCTGCTTAGTTCTTCAGACAAACCCGGTGGGACTGTTTCTTTCTAATGTCTTACTAGTCTCCCTTTCCATCTGTGGAACAATGATCAAGTGGACTGGACTGTGTGGCTCTTTCTTTTCTTTCTTCTTTTTCAAATGTTTTTCTTCTCTCTGCGATAATTTTCTCAGATGGCACATGGCCCTTCCATTCCCCAGTGCTACTCTGACCTAGATTACTGAGACATTTCCCCAGGCCAGAGCTGTTCTAAGAATCTACTTTTCTAGAAGAGTAGAAATCAGACAAACTGTTAATTTATGCCTGAAACCATCGTGAAGGGAAGAAGGGGCTTTGGCCAAACCTAGTCAATCACATTAATGTAATAAAATTAATGTACATGGTGGCCACAGAGGGGCATATACACAGCACCAGGAAATACAGGAGGAATTAATGAGACATATAGTACATATAGTGCTCCTTGTATAGTACAAGGCTAGGAGGCTTATTATCCCTGTGGCTTCTGTTAGCCTCTGTTTCCTAAACATAGCTATTTTTTAACTGCCTACTTACTACTAGGTTGTTGTGGCTACAAAAATGAACAGACTTAAACCAAAATCCCTCTTTAAATGTAAATTTCAGTACTAGCTAAGCACCCCCTGTAGGTTAAACATTTAATTATGTCATTGTCCAGTATCTGCATCTGTGTCCTAGGACAATTGCCTATATTGTTGCCTTTAATTTTTATGAGAAGTGGAAGAAGGAGGATCACCCCATTTCAGAGCTCCAATTTTAAATGACAACATTTCATAGCAGCACTATTTACAATAGCCAAGACATGGAAACAACCTAAATGTCCATGGACAGATGAATGGATAAAGAAGATGTGGTATATATATACAATGGAATATTACTCAGCCATTAAAAAAGAATGAAACAGTGCCATTTGCAGCAACATGGATGGACCTAGAGATTATCATACTAAGCAAAGTAACTCAGAAAAAGAAAGACAAATACCATATGATGTCACTTATGTGTGGAATCTAAAATACTACACAAATGAACATATCTATGAAACAAAAACAGACTCACAGATATAGAGGACAGACTTGTGGTTGCCAAGGGGGAGGTGGAGTTAGGGGAGGGAAGGATTGGGAGTTTGGGGGTTAGCAGATGCAAACTATTATAAATAGAATGGATACACAACAAGGTCCTACTGTATGGCTCAGGGAACTATATTTAGTATCCTGTGATAAACCATAGTGGAAAAGAATATGAAAAAGAACATATGTATAACTGAGTCACTTTGCTGTACAGCAAAAATTAAACACAGCATTGTAAATCAACTATACTTCAATAAAATAAAAGAATTAAGAAAATAAATGCCAACATGACTAGGAAGAAAATACAGGTGATTAAGTTGGTGGGTAGTGGTGGGGAATGTGGAAAACTTGAAAATGTAGCCTCATTGAGATCACCAAAGAACTTTCTTCTCCAAGATAATATGACTTAATAACAAACCAACTCCACATTTAGTAGTTTTCAACAACAATATTCATTCTGCTTATGAAAAAGCAATTCAGGTAAGGCTCAGTAGGGCCAGCTCCTTCCTATTCTACTTAACTTTCACAGGGTGGCCAGGAAGCTGGGGGCTGGAATCACCTGCTGGTATGTCTACTCATGTCTCATGCATGAGCTGGGCAGATTCAATCAGCTGGAGGCTCTCACAATATGATTCCTTGTGGCATCTCTGTCTATCTCTATGTGGTCTCCCTACATGGTCCCACAAGCAAGGTGGCTCAGAGCAGCCAGGCTTCTTACCTGTCAGCCCAGGACAGCTCAAAGCAAGTGTATCAGTAGAGTTGGTAGAGGCCATATCACCTTTTATGAACTAGCCTTGGAAGTCACTCAGGATCACTTCTACCACACTCTGTGGGTTGAGGCAGTTTCACAAAGGTCTACTCAGTTCAAGGAGAACAGACTATAACCCCCATTTGTCAATGAAAGAAAGTCAACATTATACTGTAAGAAGAGTATATGGGATGTGATATGTATATTGGTATGGACATTTTGGGAAAATACAATTTACCATGACATACATACATATATACATTTGGCTCAGTGCCCACTGGTTGGCACCAGCTTGTACTCAGGAAGTCTTGATGTGCTATAGGATTTCAGGGAGTGATGCTGAGCCTCTTCCAGTGGTATCTGAAAACTTCCATTCCCTCCTACATTCTGGTTTTGCAGAAAAGTATGGTTCTACCTATATTCAGTATCTGACTCCTTTCTTGAAGAGGTGTGGACAATTCTAGTAGTGACCCAAAAGTCTAGACAGATGCTATAATTGGTCTTGGACTCTGAGCTGGAGCAGGTCAGGAATTTGTTTAAGACAGAAGTAGATGGATAACTATGGCAGTTACTAAAATATTCTAGATGAATATGAATATGAAATATGAAAGGTGAATTAGGTCAAACTGAAAAAGATAATTATATTCTTAGCTCCAAGTGGTTGGGACAGTTTCTAGGACAGGAGTGGGGGTGAAGCCAAAATGTCAAGAGACGAGTTGGCAATGGCAACAGATACTTAATGCACCTGGCATTGTGTAGAAGCAAATACAGAACAAGAGGATAAGGTATAGTCTCTCATGGGAACTTTACAAGAAATTGAGAATTCTTGTCGGGATCAATACTGGGGTATCCGTCTACATCTTACTGTAGTCTGGCTATATACTGTGTGGTTGAATCTGTCTGAGCAAATGAAACCACAGGTATTCTTGCTCATGAAAGCAGACAGCATTCAGGTGGATTTTTTGAGACTCCTGAAATACAAAAGCTCCTAATCAGAGTCAAATGTTAATGCAGCTCATGTGCCCACATTACAAAAGAACGACAGTAGGTTCCTGATGTAATAGATGCATCCTACAGAAATGAGATTCCGATTCTGAATATGTGTTGCTCTTCCTGTACATTATCTCTATACAGATATACAGGGACATTCTTTCTTCATAAATATTTATCTAGTTCTCAAAGGCAATGTAACTAATCACTACAGTTTCCTTTAAATTAAAAAAAAAAAAAAAATCAGGGCTTAGGAGAGAGCAAGATCGTATAAGAATCTCAGGAGAAAAATCTTTATAAAATACTCATGTAAATTGCCTTATCTTGTCGTAGTGTTATTACTTTTCATTGGGTATGTTTGATGCTAACATTTATATTCATGATCCACTTCTTTGTTGTGCTTTGCTATGGAAGGAGAGCCTGCTTTATTATATCTTTCTCTGGCTTTGGAAAAATCCCCAAATTGTGTTATTAAAATAAAAAGATATAGTAGAAATAGTTAACTTTGAAGTTTATTGAAAACAAAAAGTGATGCTTATTTTTATACCCAGCCTTTGTCTAAGGGATGACAAAGCCAACCTAGGATTTTTTTCTCTATTGCCTCTATCTTTGTTTATGGATATATCCATATGGGGTAGAAGAGTAAGCAATAATCTAAGAAATCAGAAATCTTTGGTTCTGGGCTCTCTCTATGCTGCTTATAAGCAGTATAAAATTAGAAGAGTTTTGTAGGTTTTTAGCCTCAATTTCCTAAATTGCAAAGCAAAATAAATGGGCCAGGATGGTCTCCAAAATCTATTATTTTCTAGTGAACCATATTGTATAATAATATCATTAAATGCCAGCATTTTTTGCCATCATAAAAATAATTGACTTCCTGGACATTCTCAGTTAATTACCCAAATTTAGTTTTTAATAAAGGTCATGAGAGAAGCAAGGATTTGATATAAGCAGAAGTGAAAAAATAAGACCACAGATGACACTAAAGGGTACCAAAATGAGTTAGCTCTCTTAGTTGCAAGAAGATGCACATAATCCCCTAGTCTTTGCCACTGTGAAGTAGCTTTCTCCCCAGTATGGGGCCACTTCTGTCTCTTGAAAGATTTACACTGACACACAGTATTTGTGCTGAATGCCCTCAAGATTTGTGACAAATGTTTTCTGCAATGAAATTCAAGAATTAATTAGGACCCTCTGAACCAAAAGTAGTATCACTGTGATGATTCCCTCCATTCTACCCACTTTCCTGACAAAATATCAATGTACAGTGATAATGTATGAGTATATACACTCACTTGATTACACACATATAAAAAAACCCATGTATATGTAAAATGCTGTGCTTGTCCTGCTCCCAAAATTAAGGTTCTTTGGAAAATAAACTGGTGAGGGGTTCCAAATATTATCTGGGAGTTGTGGAGGGAGAGTCAAACTAAACTGTTTCTTATTTAACTCTACATAGAGTAAGCTCAACAAACACTAGGTAATTTATCTAGATTTTCATTGGACATCTTTAGATACATTCAACCAGTCAAAGTACAGAAAAGGAGTATCGCTATAAATTCGTGATGTGGGAAGGGAAGAGATGGTAGGATTACCAGTTGTTCTTGCAGGGTTTCATCCCTAGGCCAGCATTTCTCACACCCAACTCACTTTTTTGACTGGCGAGATTTAAATTGTTTACCAGTCTCTCTGGGGAATAAATAAGGGAAATTAAGAAACCTTGTACTGAATGGAGACCCACAGGTTTCTGAATTAAATACAGGTGTGTATATGTGTGTGCAAGTACTTTTGCATTGGTACACAAAAAATTTAACAGTTTCAAAAGGCATTTTTTAGAATGCTAAACTCAGAATTTCTACACTAATTTTGAGTCTATACATTGAAAAAAAATACCAAAATGACAAGGTAGCAACTGGGAATATGGAAGGAACCAGGAGAGTCTTAACAGAAAGATGAATGATGGGATGAACAGGCAGTCAGGGATGACAATTTCTGCTCTTAAAATGACATGAAAGAGGAGCTTAATGAAATAACATAAAGGGGAAGAGCATTTGAAATATGTTAAAATACCAACTTTCAGAATATTGGTGGTATTTAAGTTGGTGGGTTGACTAGGGTGGAAATATTCCAGAAGTGATGGGACCCATTTTAAGATATCAGAGAGTGTCCTTAACAAAGAGACAAAAGAAGCCAGAAGAACCAAAGTAAATTGTGATTTCAGTAAAGCAAAATATAGAAGCAAAGAAAGAAAAGGGAGGAGGCTTTTCCCTCTACTCACATTGAGCTGTATCTCCCGTCACTCTCCAAATTAATTTCAAAAGTGAATGACTTTTTCACATTATATATTTTGCATATTAAAGATATCCCTCTATATAAGATACTTTATACTTTCATATTAACTGCTCCCACTAAATTAAATTCTTAAATTAAGCCTTTATTCAACAGTAGCTGTCAATATATTGGCATCTAGTATTACAGATGCCAAGAATCTAGAAGGTAAGGAAATGTTTGCAAATTAATCTAAAGGTTGTAACTACATTACAAATGTCTCAGTGGACAGTTAGGATCAGGACATGGAGTAAACAATCAAAACAAATTAACGAAGCCTCAATATTTGAAATCCAAATCTTGATAGAGGAAGACTGAGCAATGCTCCAGAGTTGGACATATCCCAAAAACATCATTAGGAGAATGAGTTCTTTTTTTTTTTTAACATGTGCGCAATTTGCTCCTGAAGAAGTTTTTATTTCCTAAGGATAACCACAGGATGAAGACATCAATTAGCTATTCCTTAATCACAGTTTTGAACAAAAGCCAAAGTTAGATGCTTTAACCATATGATTCTTAATACCGGAAAAGATCTTAGAGATAACCTGTGAAGAACCTTTCTTTTAGGAAATGGACCAGTTTAGCTGGAAGAAAAGAGCACTCGGTTACGCAGCTGTGGTCTTCAAATATTTTGAAAAGCCATCAGTGGAAAATGCAACGCATTTACTTTTCTGCCTTAACAAGACAAGAGTAATTATTAATTAGAAATTTCAGAAGAGAAGATTCTTGGGACACAAGCTCACCACCTTCAAAGGTGGAGAATTTAAAACAAGCAACAAATTAAAATTGAGCAGGTTTAACAGTTAAGAAATTGGGTTTTGGGAGAGACAGAGGAAAGTAGGCTTTGTTACCAGAAACAGGAATAAAGGGTGACTAAGGACACACAAAAGAGGAACTGGGTGGAAGCTGAAACCTTGTAGGCGTGTCTGAAGGTGCTGGAGCCACAAGCAGACATATCCATGTCCAGAAGTGGTATGCGTGTCATCTCTTTCCTTTGCCGTACAATTCTATCATTACCTTCTATTACCCAAACCCAGCCAGAGCCAGTTGACCTGGGAAGTGGGAAAACACAGCCATCAAAACTATACCTCCCTGTGACATGTAGCAAGGCAGGAACAAAGCAGGGTTTCTCATAGCAGACATGCCAACATTTGGCACAGTGACCCAGAGAGTTCATATTGTCATTCAGTTTGAGTTGCATTCCTGAAACTTAGAGATGACATTTTAGCTGAGATATTAAAGATAACAACAAACTAGACTTGTGAACACCTTTCAAAAACATTGCAGGTTGAGGAAACAGCACGTACAGACTCCAGGTGTCAGAAAAAGACCAGATGCATGTGATGAGCTGAAAGGTACCCAATGTAGCTGGAGCAGTTTGTAGGGGGATGTGGGTGTGTGCTTAGGGAGAGGCTGTAAACAGACTGGAACCAGATTATTATGGCCATGATGGAGTGTCCAGACTTGTTCTAAGAGTGACAGGTGTTTATTGAAAAGGGTTTACCAGGAGAATAACAAATTCTGGTGATTGTTTTGAAAATACTACTCCAGCTGCACAGAAAAAGATGACCAAAGACACACAAAATAGGAATAATTATAGGTTATATGAAATTTCATATTAGCATTTGTTAATATACTTTACAGCAAATTAATTTATTCAAAAATATGATTGAAGTAATAATGTAGTTATATTTTTAATTTAAAATGTGAATGGAAAAGCATAACATTTCTATGATTTGGAAGTACTTTATAAGTTTTATGTATGTAATATAGTCATTTCCTTTTTCCTCCATAGTTAATAAATTGGTGTACCATACAATTGTTATTTTATGATTTATTTCAAAGCAGGATATATTTTGCAAATATTATAAATAAGTCCATGATTTCAGCAGATCAAAGAATCTATTTGATCCCAAGCTCAAATGGATCATTGACATATCTTTAAGAATCATATTTTAAAACACATACAAAGATTTTTTGGTCTTTGTTATTACTGGAAAGATAAAAACAAATGTTTATTTTGATGTTTATTTAGTGGTAGCTTTTTGCTTTTTGTTCTACCACATTTTTCTTTAAAATGCAGTATTTTTAGGGTAGAAAACCTCATTTTGACCATGTTAAAAAGGTGTGCAGTCGCACACGTGAAAATGCACGGATCTGTAGGTAGAGCTTTGGATTTAATTTTCAAATAAGGCTTTTAAGGTTCTAGTGGCAGAGACTGCCATGTTTTTCTTAAAGATGTCTGTTTAAATATTGATCAGCACATATTCACCAAAAGGAAACAGATATCAAGGTCTTTTTATCTTCCTGCTCAACTATGATGAACAACTGTTTATTGAGATTCTGTTAGACCTTATTAGTCATTCTTAGGCAAATGCATAAGTGTAGGTCTTATCTTAAATAAATAGAGTGACTGTGAAAAGAGCTTATCTCCCTACTCACTTTCTGTTGTGGGGAGGGCATAGGTAGTCAAGGGATAAAAATTTTGTTTAACTCTTGAAATCTATCAGACCTGTGGTTGAGGGAAAGACACTATTCTCAGAGTCTCGGTTTCTCCATCTGGATAGAAATGAGATATCTCAACTGATACCATTTTTTATTAAAAACAAAAAGAGATACGTGGGGAATTACTTTATAAACTATGAAGTGTACACCAAAGGTAATATCTCATTCCCCTCCAGTAAATTGGAATCCTTACTTTGGAAATCTCATCTTCATTCCCTAGCTTAACGTGTTTTCATGGTTTTTCTCTTTCCCTAAGATGAAGTAAACATCCTTTCATGTGGTCTTATGCCCGATTTATCCTCAATCTCTTCTCCTATGGTTCTTCCCTCTCGTCTTCTGTATTCAGCCACACGAGCCTACGTTTGTCTCTCAAATTTGAGTATAGTTTTTGAGCTCATACCGTGTTCCAGGTTCTCTAATGGCAACACAGTGGAGAAAGGATTACTAAAGATCCCACTTTTAGAGCACTCATATACTAGAGCAGTGGTTACCAGTGCAGTTGCCTAGGCAAGTAAGTTCATAAAATGAATGTACAATGGATATGCGGAATGTGGCAAGAGGGAGAAACAATAACCCACCTCAAGGAGATTGGTACTATTCAGCTAATCTGTGCATGCAGGGATGTGGCTTTAATATTGCCCCTTCTTCTTATTTTCCATTTGAAAGATGTGCAGAGTTTTCTGTGTTGTCTCCTGGCATTTAAATGTTGGCTAATGGCTAATAGAAAAAAAAAAAGCATCAAAATACTGTGTTGTAAAAACAAAATATGTTTGCTTGCTGGTTGTAGTCTTCAGTCTCTGGTTTATTATCTCTTTTCTAGAGGCATCTGGTCTCTGCCTCAGGACCTTTGCCCATGTTTTTCTCGTTTGAAATGTTGTTTCTACCATCAGCAGCACCCTCCACTTCAGTTCGGTAGTTCCTATTCATGCTTCATGTCTCAGGAAAAATTTCCCTGATCTTCTAGACCAATATTGTTGCATGTCATAATTGTATACACACACACGTCAGGATCATATTTTTTCTTATTAATTATTTTTAGTCTATGTGCTTGGTTCTGTAAGCGCCTCAAGACTGGATCTATGTCTGTCCTGATAGACATATCAGGACCAACCATTAGACCAACCCTAATGTCTTCTTCTCAGCTTCAGTAAAAATTTGGGGGCATGGCATTAAGAAACATATGTTCCCTAAGCAGAAAACATTCCCCTTTCTAGAATTTATCATCAAATGAGTCTATAATCAAGTTAGGAATATCATTTTTGATCCCAAACTAGGCTACTGATGGTGTCATCTCTTTGCTGTGTCACTCAAAAAGTAAGTTGAAAAAAAAAAAAAAAGTAAGTTGAGTAAAAAGTTAAAAGCCTTACCCTAAAGATGATCTCATGGAAAAATTCAGTCTTTATAGACCAACAGAACATTCATTCAGGGGACACCAAAATACATTGCCTTTATCAATCTCTGGGAAGTTCCATGTATTTCTAACAACTTGAACCAGTATAAGGCATAAGGTTTACAACATCTCAAGTCTTACTCAAAAGAACAAGGGCTATTTTTGCATAAGGACAGTATGATCTATAGTTTTCAAACTGGCTTACAGTGCCCCTATGGAGATATATTGTTGCATGCTACAGGTATGAGACCCTAAGAGCTGGCTCACCTTCTTGGAGAATCACTTTTAACCTGTGATATGAGAAAAATATATTTTTTATATTGATTAGAAGAGAAAACTTGTTCTGAAGTATAGAAATATATTAGGTTAAGTGAGAAGTATCAATACATAAAATGTGCTTGGTTAAAGTGTTTCCAGAGGAAAATATACCATCATGCAGTTCTGTGCATTTGGAAATACTTTGCATTACATTAGTACAAGTGAAATATACTAAATCAGTAGAATTAGGCAAACATGACTCGGTCAGCAAGAAATTTAGAAATGTAAGTACGATAGGGGAAGACTCTACAGTTTTGATTTTCTTGGCACCATGTGTAAGTTAGAGGAACTGAGCTGGATTTTGGCAGGAGCCTGTACTGAGAACATAACTGCTTGTTAATAAGAAACACTTTGAAGGGTAGATCTACAGGATAAACTGGGTTGTGAGCTCAAAAATTTCTTTAGCATCATTTCTGCTGTTATTCCTCCCACTGGCATGGGCACCACAAGTATAGGAAAACCAAACATAGTGAATGGATAGTCTCATCTGCTTTGGCATTGGTATTTGGAGGAAACATTGTATTGGTCAACTGTAGGCTTCTATTTTTGGAAAATGTACAAAATATCTATCACTACTGATAGGAGGTTAATATTTCTGTGTTTTTGTGTAGATACGAAAATTAGTTTGGGTTTAATATTTAGGGTAGATGTACACATTCCAGCAAGTATATTTGCAGCTATTATGTGGTCAGTGCTTTGTTATATAAATGTACCTTTTCAATGTATACTTTCACTTTTAAAATGCCTATTTTGTGGTTTACAATAAATTATATGAAACCTCCAAAAATTTAAAAAAATAAAAAATTTAAAAACTATGACTTTTATATTAAATTGGCTAGATTAATTAACAACTGGGACAACAGACCTGTCTGTTTATCTATCTACCTATCATCTATCGATTGATATATCTGTATCATCTATCGATATGTCTATATATCAAAATAGGAACATTTATTAATCAAATAGTAAGGACTTAACAATGCAAAGGTTTTTTTTCTTACCTTTACTTCTCATCCTCAGTGGCTAAACCATTTTAATATCTGTTGGTTGATTTCTTATCTGCAAATATGTCTTGATTTAGATTTCTCCCAGAAGCAGATCCTGAGACATGGTGTGAGATGCAGGTAGTTTATTTGAAAGGTGCAGGGCATAAGGAAGAGACACAGGGAAGGAAAGGCAGCTAATCTAGGGTATATTGATAAATCAGTTCACCATGATGAGTGAGTAGAGACTAATCCTACAGAAGAAAATCTAGGAAAAAGTATACAACACGTAACTCAAAAATATCCCACTTGTTGGTAGAAAGAGCTGGGGTATTTATATACCTTTTCCATCAGGCAGTGGTCAAGTTCTGCTCTGGGTGGTTGTTAATTTCTTCACACTTCTGACCTACCCCAGCAGCAGGCAGAGCCACCTTCTGGAAGAAGTCCTGAGGCACAGGCTTGCCAGTGGCAGTTATCTGGAGCACAGCGAAACAGTAAAGTCCAAAGGGATATATAGCCAAGGTGCTGGCAATGTCCACTCCAGTACATTTATACTAAATATCTTGATGTTCAGTATTTTTCATAATTGATTATTCTGCCCTCAAAATAAGGATTGAACTCACATCATAGCCTCCAGTTATTTTCTTGTGCTTCAAAAATTCATCATAATATTTGTCCCTGTGTTGTTTAGCCTTGAATCTTTTAAATAATACACATCCTGTTTGTCTTCTATGGGTAGTATGTTTTGATACTTCTTTTTATAAGTTGAAGATATCAGGACCCGCCTACCATCTCCCACAATTCTCCTCTATTCTTTTTACATTCCATCTTCTGCCTTTGCATGTCTACTTTTATAATTTAATTTACTTCACTGTATATAACATTACATGTTATATTTATAGACTCTTCTGTAACATGTTTAATCTCTGAGCAGCTTGCTTATAGGTAAGTTGAAAATAAATAATACTATCAAATATATGCAATCTCATTCTGAATACCATCCAGTATAAATTGTTGTTACATCTCTACAAACTTCTGCTTTACTCTGGCTTGATAACTCTTTATGTATGCCCTACAGTCTTCATTCTGGGAGTTTTTTCATTGATTTTTGTGGCTGGAACTATTATTTCTTAGATTCCATATAGTCTTTCTCTCTTTTTTATTTACTAGAGTATATTCTCAAATTACCTCCTAAGGAATGGTATATTAGTGGAGATAGCTGAGTGCATAAGCCCTCGTATATATGAAGATGTATTTTTTCTTATACGTTTGAGATAGTTTAAATCAGTATACAGTTCTAAGTTGAGCATCATTTAATCCCCAAAACATTTGACACCTTTTCTAGTCTGTTCTAATATTCTAGTTTATTTGTAAGTGACCTAATACTGTTCCACTCCACACTGACCGCCACTTCAAAATATTCACTTTATTCCCTGTGATTCTGAAACTATACAGTGGTGTCTAGGCATGAACCATTTTAGTTACTAGGCAGGCCTTTTACTGATGACTGATGTTCTTTAACTGTGAGAGTTTAAATCCCTTCTATCTTAAAAAAATTTTTTTGAATCCATTGTTTTCTTTTTTCTTTCCTTTTGGGATGATTATTTGTAAGATGTTGTATATCTTGAATTATACCTCTGTTTTTTGTTCTCAGAATGTTTATCTCTATGATGAAATCAAAAGATTTTACTGCCTTTGTCTTTCAACTTTAATTTACTTTTATCTTAATTTTTAATAATTTTAATTATCAAGACTTCTTTGTTACTTTTCATAACATTTTATTCTTACTTTATGAATGCATTATATTAAAGACTCTTCAACAGGTAATACCGTACCAAAATAGGGAGGAAAAAAAAAATTGAGGCTACAACATAGAGACTCGTTTGTATATAGATCTTGACTTTTATAAAAAAATATTGTTACCCTGCAATAAATGTTTGGCAAGCCCTGGGGAAGTTTTTTGATGTTTAGGGGTGAGAACAGAACATAGTACCTGTTATTTGAGACAAGCTAGTCAACAGAAAGATGTTCCATTAGGTTAAGGAGGCAAGAAGCCATCCAATATGCCTTTAGAACCCACCCCACTTTGTTCTCATCATTTTTGAGTATTAAGCCATTAAAACTATGTTTATCACTATTTTATTAGTATTTCAGATAAATCCGGTGTATGTCCCCAATCTACTTTTTGGTCTAGCAGTTTTACATATTTAAAGGATAATCTTCAGTTTTCTTACCTGAGCAAGACATTTCAGACTTCACCCTTCGTAACTTTTGGGGATGTATGTCTCACCCCTCTCTGGTAGGGATACTTGGCAGAAGTAAATACCAGGAAGTACTGTGGTGAAAAATAGTCTGAGAGTTGATGACATGGCTTCAACTCCTCTTTTAAAGATTTTCTCACTTTACAGTCTTGGATTCCTCACTTTTCTGAGATCTAGTTTCTTAATTTGACAAAAGTAATAATGTTTGTCTGTCTCATCAGAATTTTCTCTAAGTATCAAATTAAAAAAATGTACGTAAGATTAGTAAACTTAATATCATGTACTCTATCAGGAATACAAGGGTTAATAAGATTTAATCCTTATGCGAGAGCATGTCACAGACAATCTTAGAAGACAACAATGTCAGAATAGAGAGCAATAAATACTATTAGAAAGGAATATTATGTCAAGCAACTATCATGGATAGAGATTTTATCGTTTGCAAGCTACTTAATGTAGAGAAATTAATCCTTTTTTTAAAGAGTTTTCCATTGGGTGAATTTCCCATTTTACCTATAAGTAGACAAGTATAGCCTCAAAAAAGTAAAAGGGTTTGCTCAAAATCAAAGACCTGATAAATGATAAAATTAGTACTTAAAAATAATTCTGACTAAATCCCTCATACTCCCTTAGTAAAGATTTGCAAGAGCATATTATATTTCAAAAGAAAATTTGCAAGATTTACCAAATGTGTTACAGAGTAGACAGGAATGAATGTGATTTACAGAGCAAATGCTTGTCCTAAAATGAAATGAATTAATAGTAAAAAAATAGCAGTTGATTAGTGAGCGTCTTTAAAATAATGTCAAATAGAGATGTCAGGTGAATTTCTTCAATGATGATATGACTTTTCTAGCTAAGAAAGTAAAATCTGAAACTCAGGCTTGCAACTAAGATGATGTGATGATTCAGACTATAAGAAAAAAAAAATAATAGCATTAGCTAAAAGCAGAAAGCTGCTGTCCCTCTATTTCTTAAACATGAGTCCTATTTTTAGAGACTAGATAGGATCATGTGCATGGATATCAAAATGGGAATAAGTTACCAAGACAGGTGTATTCTCCTGATTTTCAACTTCTGCATTGTCTAGGAGCTGGATCCATAAGATCATCCTGAGCAAAAGCTCCAAAAAACAAGAATTATAGTAATCCAGGCTTAAAAAAACAGAAGCATTTACCTGCATAACAAAAGTCTTTGTGCTGATCTGCACCCAGCCTGGCTAGGTTTGTTTTATCATAGAAAGTATAGTGCAATAATAGTTTCACCCAATACAAATAATCCTGGAGAAGATTAAAAATCAGGTGTTTAGTTGAATATGGTCTCACTAGTGTTTTGCTAACTACATTGAAAGTGGATTAGTGTAAAAACAATGGTTTAAATTGCTAGATTCTAATTTCTAGTGGGAGATAACTCATTATGATCTCTCAACACCTGGCACATTATGGTATGGTTTGAGATAGACTGAGTTTCTAAATATTAGAGTGCTAATACATTTCTGTGCTGAAAAACCTCTGGCAAAAGAAAGAAGGATCTGGTATTTTGAAGTTGTATTCTGCAACCCAGAGTGGCATGATGTGACCTTATACTTTGTAAGATTCTTTGATTTGAGATTGGCAATCAAGTAATGTGCATTTCAGGGCAAAGAGAATCGGATTAAAAAGAATCTGAATTTTAATGTTGATTCTGTTCTTAGGGAATTGTTTTGGTCTAATTATATCTGTTTTCTTATTTCTATGATGAGGAAATTAAACTACATGTCTCCTAAGGTTCCTTTAAGCTAAGATGTTAATGGCCACCTCTATTAACCTAAATGTCAATACCATTTGTTGTAGATTCTTTTAGCAATGGCTTCCAATAAATCATGACTTCAAGTAACCATAATCTTGTATAGTCTTCTCTCACATTCACTCCAGGCTTGGCCACATTACTTTCTTTGGCCAATGGGATGTCAGCAAACATGGTGTAAGCAGAGGCTTAAAAGTTAGTTGTGCAATGTGTCTTGCCTTCTTGGAACACTGACTTGGAGCTGCCACAATTATGTGTCACCTCATACCTGTCAGAGTGGCTATCATCAAAAAGCAAACAAACAAACAAAACACAAATAACAAATGTTGGCAAGGATGGGGAGAAAAGGGAACCCTTCTACACTGTTGGTGGGAATGCAAATGGGCGCAGCCACTGTAGAAAGCGGTATGGAGATTTCTCAAAAAACTAAAAATAGAACTACTGTATGACCCAGCAATTCAACTCCTGGGTGTATATACCCCCAGACCCAGAAACACTAGTTTGAAAAGATACATGCACCCCAATGTTCATAGCCATGTTATCTAAGTGTCCATCAACAGATGAATGGATAAAGAAGATATGGTATATATACACAATGAAATACTACTCAGCCATAAAAAAGAATGAAAATTTGCCATTTGCAGCAACATAGATGGACCTGGAGGGCATTATGCTAAGTGAAATAAGTCAGACAGAGAAAGACAAATACTATATGATGTGATTTATATGTACAGTAAACTAGTGAATAAAACAAAAAAGCAGACTCACAAATATTGAGAATAAACTAGTGGTTACCAGTAGGAAGAGGGAATGGGGAGGGGCAATATAGGAGTAGGGAATTTTAAAAAAAGGTTATTATGGGATTATATGAACTCATGTGTGTGAAACTTTTGAAAATTATAAAGCACTATAGAATTTAAAGACTCCTTCATAAAAAAAAAAAAAGTTAATAAAAAAAAGAAATCCAGTCCAGCTTACTGTGGGACAAGAGACTTATGTGTAAGGAACTAAGGGACCCCAGCTGATAGCCAGGATCAACTGCCAGACATTTGACTGAGGTCATCTTGGACCTTCCAGCTACATGAGTGTAGCTACACAAGTAAGCTCAGACAAAAGCAACAGAGGAACCACCAGGCATACTGAGAATATCATGGGAAATAATCAGTAATTATTATTTTTAAGAAACTAAGTTTAGAGTAGTTTGTTACAGGGCAATAGATAACTGACACACCATTTGAAAAGGTATTCTATTCACATTAATAGAATACTGAGCTATAGCTAAAATTAGATGAGACAATTTTTACTTGATTATTAGAATGGGAACACTATTAGCAAAGGGATCTTATCTGTCTTACTCATCACTATGTTGCTACCACTTAATACAATGTCAGCACTGCATTTGTTATGTATTACTGTAATGAATTACCCCCTAATTGAGTGGTTTAATACAACTGACGTTTATTGTCTCACAGCTGTTTTGATTTAGGAATTCTGGCATAGCTTATCTGGGTCTTCTGTTTCAGAGTGTCACAAGGCTGCAATCAAGGTATTAAGGAAGGTTATGGTTTTGCCTGAAGGCTCACCTGGGGAAAGATCCAGATCCAAGGTTACTCACATGGTTGTTGGCAGGATTCAGTTCCTTGCAGACCTTTGGCCATGTGGCCAACAGTTCTTTGCTATATGGGTCTCTCCAACATGGCACCTTGCTTTATCAAAGCCAGGGGGAAAAAAAAAAAAAAGAGAGAGAGAGAGAGGAAGCCAATAAGATGGAAATCTCAGTCTTGTGTAATCTAATCATGGAAGAGGCATCTAATCACTTTTGCTGTATTCTATTTGTTAATCTCTAGGTATAGCAAGGAATAACACAAGGACATAAATTCCAAGAGGAGGAATCATTGGAGGTCATCGTAGAAGTCTTCCCATTATAGGTTCATAGTAAATGCTGAATATATTTTTGAAAAGATAAATAAGTGAATAAGCAATATTGATCAACAGCTATGTGTCAGGCGCTGTGCTATATGTGTTGGGGATACTTAGGTTGTAATTGTACAGTCCCTGCTTTTTAGAGCATATAGTAAAGTAAGGGATACAGAAGTGTAAAAATTAAAGCCATACAATAAAAAGTACTAACCTGTAGCTCTTGTGGAATGCATAAGGTACAGATGGAATACAAAGAGAATGTGATTATTTTGTTGGGTAAGTCAGGAAGAAATTTCTTTTGAATATGGTAAATATCTAGGGATTTAAGGATGATTCATTATTTTCCATCACTGGAATTAGAAATAATGGAGAGAAGTACATTTCACACAGAGCAAATGACATGTTGTAAAGTGTGTGTGTGTGTGTGAAGCAGAGAGTGAGGGACAGGCAGATATTTGGACTGGCAGGAATTTTTCCACTTGATTTTTCCCAAACAAAATGTGTTCTCTTGTACAGTTTGTTGAAGAACCATCTGTCCCACAGACTTTAGGTGACCCACTGAAGGTCTATAAGGGAAGGCAGATAGCCCAGTAGATGGAAAGATAGGATACAGATGCAAAGAGGAACCCAGGTGTAATTCATTGCAAAGTGCCCCCCCCCATCTCCAAAATTGTTCAGGTTAATTGCACATTGGAGGAAATTGACTAAGTTAGTAGTTTTGAGCAAAACTGTTTTAAAACCAATCTATTCAGATGGGAAAGAGGAGGTCCTTTGACACCAGAGCATTTCTGAGGATGTGTTGTAGAGGAGAATTTAATGATCTGTAAACTATCACATCTGTTGACAGTTGTTTTACCCTGTTATCACAGAGAGCAAAATGAGAAGAGAGTATGATTTTTAAAATGAGTATACTGAAGGATTTATTAAAATTACGAATAGACATGAAATGCATAAAACTATAATGTATCATCTGCGAAGTACTCTCTATCTTTTACATTGGATAAATGAGATTGGTAAAAATGGATTTAGATTTTTCAAGAACATGATTCAGATTCATAATTAAATTAAAATCCTGGCTCTATTAGTTACTAGCTAAGGGTCCTTGGGTAAGTCCCTTAACATCTATGAGCTTAAGAATCCCCATCTATAAAATTGAGATGTAACTACTCACTGATTTGTGTTGAAAAGTCGAAGAGAATTACTATAAAAGTGCTTTAACTGAATAGGCATATGAGTTACTTTTTTGTCATATGCCCTAGTGTTTGGGAAAACACATCTCAGAATGCTTCCCATCTTGACATCTTCATATGCTTCATGATTAGAGAGTATTGTCTTTGACAGATTGCCACCTACCACATTATCAAGAACATTATCCAAAATCAGATTGGCTCCAGGTTAAGTCAGTGGAGGTGACTGTTCCCAAAGGTTTCCAACACTAGTTAAGTCCTGAGCCAAGTCATTGAGAGGGTGGAGCAAAATGATCTACCTAATTCAGAGATCCCTTGAGTATTCACTTTTTTTTTAAAGCATTTTTTTAAATGTATTTATTTATTTATTCTTGGCTGCCTTTGGGTCCTCATTGCTGCCTGTGGGCTTTCTTTAGTTGTGGAGAGTGGGGGCTACTCTTTGTTGCGGTGTGCGGGCTTCTCATTGCGGTGGCTTCTCTTGTTGTGGAGCACGGGATCTAGGCACACGGACTTCAGTATTTGTGGTGCATGGGCTCAGTAGTTGTGGCACACGGGCTTAGTTGCTCTGCGGCATGTGGGATCTTCCCACACCAGGGATCGAACCCTTGTCCCCTGCATTGGCAGGCCGATTCTTAACCACTGTGCCACCAGAGAAGTCCTGAGTGTTCACTTTTGAGCAGCCAATATTGCAATTTTCCAAAGCCAGGTCCACAGTGAAGGCTTGTCTATCAAGACCAAAGACTCTGAAATCCTTATGGTATAGAACATTGCTTCTGGTGCTTATAAGGAGAGGTTATTTATTCATTCTCTGAATCCCAGAATTGTGCTGCATGCCATCTCAAACAGCACATATTCTAGCTTAGAGCAAAACTTGGCAAACAGATTGAAGGTAACTAAGCTTGGGATTTGGGGTAGGCAAAAGTGAAGTTGAACACAGTAGATGTACTTGAAACATTTTGAAAGGAACCCATTATTACAAATAGAACATGATTTATAAAGGCAAAAGAAAGAGACAAGTAGTAAGGAATTAAATCAATCAAGTAGTGTTAGAAAGTCTATGCATGATGGCCACAGTTTAAAATGAATGAATGAGATATGGATAGCAAACCATGAGGAAAGATGAACTTCTAATCTCTGCAAATAATTGTCCAGTCTCATACTCAACATTTTTAGGCAGAAATAGTCAAGATTCAAAAAAAAAATCCATAAATGTTAAATGAAAAGTTGTTACTGGTAAAATCTTCCTTAGCTAGAAATTACCTGCGTGAACCATGAGCCCATCATTCTTGTTTCTTTCTTCCTCTTCCATATGACAGCTTTTTACATACCCTATTCTATGCCCTTCCTCATCACCACCACCACTACCAGCCCCATACTCATAATCCTCTCCCACCCAGGCTTCTTACTTCAAATTCTCTCAACCACTACACATATTATGGCTATTAGATGTCTCCTCATTCTGGTCATACACCTGTCTTTGTCCAAAAAAAGGACAAGGAATGAGGTATCCTGACTCTGCTACTTCTAGACATAGTTTCCTTCACTTTCCTGATTTTCATTTCCATATAAATAAACTCTATAGAAATTGCCTACTTTGGATCTGAAAGATATCGGAGGGGATGGTATGAGAGCCTATATGTGAGACCATAGAATGTCTAGAATACAGCAAGAATGAAATAATTGCTGGTTATTACTGTTATTGCCATTGTTATTAATAGTATATTATTATCAGTATTCTGATTGTGACTGTTTTCCTTTGTAGACCGCAGACATCTTGAGCATGGAAAATTGATTTTCTTTATGCATGTCTTCATGTCTGTCTCACTCAGTACCTTATGTAGGATCTTAATATATAAGGTGACCAAAAATTTTCACAGCTTGGATGATAGTTAGGAAAGAAAGTCTAAATATGAGTTGGCAATAAAGAAAAAAAAAAGGGTGTTGGAAAGCTTCTCCAAGAGAATCTTAGGAGATCAATTAAGAAGGATAATGCTCAACTCTCAACACAAAACTCATTTAATTTTAATGCATAGAACATCAAGTTAAAGTGGACTTCATGGATTCTGAGACTGAATCAACTGATTTATTGTTAGCACTCTAAGTTAAGTGGGACCAGCGTTTGAATACTCCTATTTGTCTATTCACCTTGTATTCAGATTTTCTGAGCATCTACACAGACTACTCTTTTTTTTTGGAAGACAAACCATGGCTGGAGGATGCAGAAAAAATCATACTTTACCTATTGGGCAGGTGAGGAAACTGTTACAGTTCACAGTCACACACAGGTCCCCTGGGCTGTTTAGACAGAGGCAAAAACCACACATAAGCAACTCTCTGAGCCAACAATGCCTTGGTCCTTTTTATTGATAATTATCTCTTACATATCTGAATAAGCCTAGGCTCCTGAAGGTGTAAAAAATGCCCCAGAGGTATAGCTAGCAAAAATTAACACTCCAGTGCTCATCCTAATTAGGATTTAATTAGGGAATTAAAAAAATGCCGAACACATGTGCTTAGCAAGTGTATAATCATTGACTTATGGCTTGTAGGTTTTCTACATATTTTTCATTGTAAATATCCAATTATTATTGTCATTTAGGTCAGACTTTAAGAATTCAAAGTCTTTTTCAAAATAATGGGAATTTGTTTCCTTAAGCATAATGTCCTCTAGTATGGTTTTTACATCTTTTAATTTACTGTGTAGTCTATACACTTCCCTCTCCTAGCGTAGAATCTGGGTGGTGTTTTTCTCATGATGTGTTGTATAACTCTTCAACAAAGCCCCGCATCTTGTATTTACAACCAGTGCATAGGAAAAAAAAAGTGACAACTGCCTCTGTGTTCTTGTTCCTAAGAGATTTGTAACAAACCGTGAATGTAAAACACCAGTCTCCTCTTCATAGTGAAAGCTGTGTGTATGCCTCCAACTCTGACTAAACTTTTGAAGTGGTTTATGGCAGATCTGTTTTGACCTGCCCCTGATAATATTCAAATTAATGTCACAGTTGGAAAAGAAAGTGGTATATGCCATGTGAGTTCCACCAAAGGTATAGAAACTGTTCCAAGTTTGATTTGTGACCACTGCCACCAGCTTTTAAAAGCCACGGCTGATGAAATAAAAAGTCTGATGTTGATTTCTTAATCACACCGCCATTATGGAAATAATAGGTTGCTACAGTAATAATCATTATCCCCTTTCTGATGGCATTTCAGTGCCTTTTACAGCCACTTCTAATGACCATTAAACTGTTTGGTCTAATGAGTGAGAAGACTCTAACATCTTTATTCAAAAGTCACTAATGATAATTGCCACCTATCACCCATTCTCTAGAGCCCAGAACGTATGTCTGCTGAATGCCATTATCATCCTGCAGGTCTGCATCTCCATCTTCTAGACTCCAGTAATTAGGCTTAATTTATATCTGATCCAGTGATGGCTACAGTCATCTCTCAAATTTGTGTTTTCTGATGTGTCGGAATATCACTTAACTCTAGAAAATGTTTTAAAGATTTTATTGAAAAAGTCATAAATATGATTAGTGACAGCTTTTAGTGTCAGTACATCAGTGAAAAATTCATAACTACATTCATTTTTACCGTGTGGAGTCATGGTTAAGAAGCAAAGCACCTGGAGTATAATAGACCTGAATTTGAAATCCTTGTTCCATCTCTTAATAGCTATTATAACCCCAGGCAAGTCAGCTTTTCTGAGGCTCAGTGTTCTGTCTCTAAAATGGGAATAAGAATAGTGCTTTCTTGATATGGTGGTTTAAGTATTAAACCTAAAAATGGTAGCTATTATTATATTATTATCATTGTCATTACCATTATTATTCCCACGTCACATGCTTCTCCTTTTTATAGACAGCAAAGAAATCCCACACAGTTATCCAATTAAGTACATGATTGGGATTCTCGAAATGATTTGGGATATGAAATCAATAATTCAGCCATGGATGTGGAATGGATTGTTTGGGTCATTGCTATGGGTCTGTGAGCAACAACTGAATCTTTAAGATACTGTTCCAGACATGCCTGGCCTGAGTTAGAAGAGCTGGCAAACAGTTGAAAAACATGAATAAAAGAGGTAAAGGAGGGATGCTGCTAATTTATAGAATACATAACAGGTATAAGGCACTGAGCTAGGAATTTTAACTTACTCATATATTTTCACACACAAAAAAATCATATGAAGGAGATAGCAATATTTCTATTTCATAGCTAAATAAAACTAAGCTTATAGAGGTAAAGAATATCTAAGTTCAAAGAACTAATGAATGGTAGAAACAGTGTGACTCATTCCAAATCTTGATTTAAAGATACGTAAGTTGTATGGCCTTTTGAAGAATTCATGAAGTTCAGTCTGGTTGGGGCATATACTTACAGAATGGATCCACAGAATGTATAGAGGAAAGCAATGATGATATGATGCAGTAGAACATTTTCAGGTATTGGAGGAACTTAGAAACCAGATGTTTCTTTGGGTACCCTTGAAGCTAAAAGTAATGTGAAATGGCATTCAAAAGTAGGAAATTAATCTTTTGATCATATTTGATATTGATCAGATTCAAATTTAAAACATTTGCCCATTTTTCTCAAATACATAATATAAAAAAGAAAAGATGACTATTTTGGAAAATGGCATATGAAGATGTGATGAGATAGGAGTTATGTCAGAGTCTATCATGGAGAAAAAATCTAGAAGAGAGACTTTAATTGTCATGAAAGAAGGTTATTTCAAAGGGACACATATATCCCCAATATCTAAAGTTAGAAATATAGACATGTTTTCAAATCACATTCATAATTAAGATGGTTTATTGTAAAATATCATTATCTTATTGAAAATATTAAGGCTTGTTTAGGAAACTATGATATGGTTTCTACTTCTGAAGAACTCACACATTGGTCGTGCTTGTGGCAAAGAAACTAGATATTACCTAGTGCTGTAGATGGAAAAAGAGATCAATGTTTAGGAAAAAGAATCTAAACTTGCTCCATAAGAGGTTGTGGATTTTTCATTCCCATTAACTGGGAGTGAAATGTGGCATTGAGGATCTCAAGTTGAAAATAAATATAAAATTTATTTTAGGATGTGAAATCTCTTACAGTGACAAATGTGAAACCACTCTATAGGAATGCATCCATAATAACTCAGATAAATGGATTCCCAAGGAAATAGTTCTGAAACATTATAGTCAAAAACTGACTAGTTACTGGAATAATAAGTGAAATTCATACCTCCAAATTAATGATGATGCAACAACCTGAAAGAGATTTTATTTTTTTGAATATTTCAACTTTTTTTTTTCCTAAAAAGAAGCAGAATTCTTGAGGCAAGAACAGATTTCTCTGAAGGATAAAATGAATTTTTATGTGTAGAAATTTTTTTAGAAATGGAAATGGCTACTGGAAAAAATCAAGAGCAGCATTAAACACTAGATTAAAGATAAATAAAGTGAGAGTTAATGAGTTGTCTGTTAGACTTGAAGAAATCACTCAAAAGAAGGAAAGAGATAGAAATGTAGAATCATAAAATAGAAATTGGGAAATGGGAAAGAGAATGAAATAATTGAAGGGGAGCAGAATTTGCCACACCAAAATAAGCCTCTTTGGCATAAAGATTATTTTAGGTTAGTTATTTTTAAGAAACAGTAGACATAAGAGAAGCTCTGAAAACTGTGTAGAAGTTACTCTTTTGTAAGGGGACATTTATATGTAAAAGGGAAATCTTCCCTCTCTGTAATAGGAAGAGGAGGATGACTAAATCCTAGAAACTCCTAAGGAGAAAGCAGCAACTTAAATTTGCATAACAACCTTACCCTTATTTACTGTGCTTTTCCTGGTAGGTAACCTCCTATAACTGACTCCCTCACATTCTCCCAACATCTTCTGCTGTCTTTAGCTGGAGATGGTATTTAAGGTGATGGCTGGGACTATTTCAGAGAGCTACTCATTTATCCTGGGTATCTCCCATGAATACAGGAAGTATACCTATTTTAAAGCCACT
The DNA here is from genome assembly GCF_009873245.2 of Balaenoptera musculus. NCBI lineage: Eukaryota > Metazoa > Chordata > Mammalia > Artiodactyla > Balaenopteridae > Balaenoptera > Balaenoptera musculus. Next base: position 35,674,952 of record NC_045803.1, read on the forward strand.
GCTTGTTTCTCCTTTGCTGATCTGTCTTTAATTACAAGGCTGGTCTCAGCCAAGTACCTAGAAGGGTAGAAGGAAAATTATTTTTCTTCCCCTGCATAATCTTACATAGGACTTCATATATAGGGAAAAGGTAATATAGGAGAGGCAATAACAGGAAAGAAAATAGATAAGAACTTTACAACATTTTAAGGACAGAAATATAACCTTAGCTTGAAGAACTATACCCTATTCTGTGGAACATGAATAAAGATAAACCCATCCCTAGACATTGCCTGATGACCACAGCAAAACCTCCAAGATAAAGAGTTGTCTTAAACTTTCTGAAACATTGTCTCCTATCCTTAAGACAAAGGCTTCCACATATCTACTGGATGTAAGTATAAAACAAGATATAGAGATCGGGCTATTTTTTATAAAGCTTACTTTTCTTAGCCTATTATAAATTGAAACGAAATTCTTATTACTTTTGCTTCCCAAAAGAGGCTACAGGTAATAATTGAGAGAACATGAACCACAGTCATGTGGCCTCTGAATAATAGCAATATGTAGAGTTGAAAAGGAAAATAATTATAGAGAGAAACAGAGATAGACAAAGAGAGAGAAATTTAAGATGACAGGTTAAATAATAATTAGAAACTGATATCTGTTATCTTAAAGTCAAGATTCAATCTTTATGTTTTCCATTTTCTACTAAGAGTGAAGTTTATGAGTTCACCAAGGGAGAGTAACATTCCTTTTCAGAAAAAGAATTTGTTCTGAGAATGTTCATGTAAGGATCACTGAACAAAGTAATAATTGATCCCCTAGATTACTAGATTTGCCCAAAATATAAAGATTATTTTCTTAATCTTTGTGGTCACCCAAAACATAATATCAAACCAAAACCTTAACTGGCATTTCCCAGAATGGCAAATAGGGGCAGAATGAAAGGAGTGGGTGAGTTTAGGTATAGCATTCTCTGGTTCTTTTTTAATAAAAGGATGAAATTGGAGTATCTTAAGAAGTGGAGCGTATTTAAAAAAAATAATAATATTGCCTAGGCTGGCTAATTCTCAGTAAATATTTGTATGATGACAGGGAAAGACTGAAAAATAATTATTTTATTAAAAAATGCAAAAATGTGTGTACTTGTATTTTTAATATATTTCTATGAAACCATATTTGAAATTATGTACCACCATACGCAAACATTTCTTGCATGTATTTGTAATACTTTATATCACAAATTGCTAGGTGCATTTTTGAGTTTGAAATTGGGAAGCTTGATTTCAATGCCTTTTAATTTTCCACAGATTCATAAGGCATTGTTTGCCATTTCATTGAGTAGTGTCAAAAATAGAGTAAGAAGAGATCCAGGTTATTTTCTTATTACATGAAAGAACTATCTAGGCTCAGGGATTTGGGAGACATTTGGAGATAATTACTAGGTCACTTGAGTCAAGAAGCAAACTTTTCTAAGTGAAATGCAGTGCTCTATTAAAAAATCTACATTCTCTGCCTGACAAGTGAAGTGAGTTGTTGGATGTAGAGAGAAAAGTTATGCTAATTTAATTATCTTGAGCACTAAATACCCAATGGCAAAACTATCACATGTTGATTTTAAAATCAACCTATTTTAAAACAGGAAGGCAGTGTAGTGGCTTGAGAGTGAGATTTGAGGTGAGAAAATCCTGAATTTTAATCCTGGCTCTACTGGACAATTTGATCAAATTATTTTACCAATAAATAAAGATGAAATATTTACCATGACCTGTAACTAGAGTTAAGTGAAATAAATCAAAGGGCCTCTCACTTTTTGTGGGGTCATGGCTACTACATTTTTAAGAAACTGGTTTAAGTATTATTTATGTTCCCATCTACCTTAAAGGAATATCTTCAGACCCATCCTGCTTTATAAATTCTCTCACACTGTTCCTCTTTCCTTCCTTAGGTTTCTGTAACTTCTTAAGCTTACCTTTCTTTCACTTGGAGTGTTTCAATGTCCTCCTAAATTACTAGCTTTATTCTGGATTCCTTACCATTCTTCCCATTTCCCCATTCCAGAAATGAATTAATCTTTCTAAATTTACACTGATATAATCAAGTGTTCCTCATTGTTACAACACTTCACTGTTGCCGAATCGTCACTGTTTGCCTTATTGTGGCAGATCTCATTCTTGCTCCGAACACTTTCCTCAGAGCTTTAGTAAAATCACTAACCATTTTTGAAAACATCTGATTCTCTTTTACAAATTAGCATCCTGTGTGTGTCTACCCCACTGTTCTCCAACTGTAAACCTATGATCTAAAGCCAGGTTTGACTGTAACATTCCCCTTGAATCAGTCTCAGGAATTCATACACACAACTCAGGATGCCTTACATACTCATGCAGCCTACATATATACTTTATTACAGGCCTTAGCTCATGCATAGTCCTCTCCTGTACTGTAATGAAGCCCCTTGATATCAGGAAGTGTTACTATTCGTGTTTCCACCCCAGGATTTGCAATATAGTACACAGTCATTAATTGTCTGCTGTGCAAAGAATGAACTGAAAGCCACCTAAGATAGAATATGTTCTTTCACTTCACTATGATATTGCTAATTTAAGGAAAATACGTATTTGCAAAGTTGTCTGTAAACAAAGAGTAAAAATGTAGGCAATTGGTTCCACTCTTCATATTACTTTCCAAAAGTTTCTGTTGAGGGTAATGATGGCAGAGTTGTCCCAGCCCCGCAGGTTTGGAATGCAGTGATACTGCCACTCAGGGAGAAATTCCTTAAAAAGTGAACTCTGAAGCAGACTGTACTGGGCAGTCAGCCTGCTTTGTAGATGACCTCAAAATCCCATAATCATTTCAGCTCACCTGGAAGCTCAGAGTTCAAAACTGAATGAATGTTTTGCCAAAGGTCAGGGAGTCTTCAGAATTTGCTTCTAAAATCTAAATCTCAGCTGTCTAGGAAAAAAATGAATAAAGACTCATTTTAATTAGGTGGCAGTATCTCCACTCCACAGAGGTCCATGGTATTAATTAAAGCCATGAGTTCAGGTTTGTCTCTCAGCTTTGAAATTTCAACAATTTGACCAGGTTTGACTTGGAATGAATTGAAACTTTCTGAAGGGCTTTTATTTTGTTATTGCCATAATTCCAATTTCAATCCTACGAAATGGGTAACACAAAAACATTACATTGTTTTTGAACTCTGAATGACATTTTATACTGATATCACATGTACAAATACTTTAATAGGCTTTGCAAGTTTGGAACTAGATAACCATCACCTTTTCTGACAGGTCTACTTTCATCTGGTTGGTTATTTTGATCTCAGTATGTTCTGTAATCCTATAGCATTTGGTGCTCACACTCTCTTCTCTATACTAAAGCTCTTAATTGTCCCATAAAATCAGCTTTTTTTTAAAAAAATTTATTTATTTATTTATTTATTTATTTATGGCTGTGTTGGGTCTTCGTTTCTGTGTGAGGGCTTTCTCCAGCTGCGGCAAGCGGGGGCCACTCTTCATCGTGGTGCGCGGGCCTCTCACTATCGCGGCCTCTCTTGTTGCGGAGCACAGGCTCCAGACATGCAGGCTCAGTAGTTGTGGCTCATGGGCCTAGTTGCTCCGCGGCATGTGGGATCTTCCCAGACCAGGGCTCGAACCCGTGTTCCCTGCATTGGCAGGCAGACTCTCAACCACTGCGCCACCAGGGAAGCCCAAATCAGCTTTTTATAGCTCAAAATTGGTTGCTAATATGTTAACCAACGAACATTTAGTTAAACATAGAGACTACAGATTTTACATCCTGATTTCATATTGATTTAAGTCAAATTCTTTCCCATTTGGTAGTGCTTCCAGTCAGGGCTGGCCAGAGGCAAAATTGTGAAGTAGGTTAAGCTGCTTTTAGCTGTATTCAGCTTTCTCTGAGGGTCTTTGTAGGAGGGTGGATTTTTCAAGCTGGAGATAATCCTTTATAAAAAGAAGGCTCTTTACTGTCTAGGGGAAATGTAAGGGAAATGGCCACCAGTGACAGATGCGTCCTATGGATTCTATTTTATATATATATATATATATGTGTATATATATATATATATATATATATATATATATAATGCTCACAAGAATTCTTTATTGAGAAATGTTTGGATGTAAAAGTATTAGGGAAGCAAAACTCATGCTGCAATTTTTGCATTTCTTGATAACGCCTCTGTGATGAGATGGTACTAGTACAGTGGATTCAAAATCAATAGAATATGGTCACTGCCCACAAGAGATGACAATGCAGTGAACCAGATAGGGTCGAAAGCTTGTAAATGGCCTTACAATGCAGGAAATACAATTATAAGGATGTGAACAGAAAGCTGTGAGAACATGGGACACTAAGTGTCTGTCTACACCAATGTGAGGAAGTTGGAGATAAGTTTTGAAGAAATTCTTGAAGTTTCCAGGAAAGGCAAAGAGAGGGGATTGAATTCCCTGTGGAGAGAAGTAATGGCAGTAAATCCTGAAAGTTCCTGGCATGTACAAGGCACAGTTAATCTGTCCGTGAGACAAAAGCAGTATTCATGGAAGGTGAAGCTGTAAGTCCCAGTTCAGAGCCAGATTAAAAATGATGAATGTTTAGTGCCAGGCATAAGTAGGATTCACTTTATAGGCAACAGAGGATTAAAAGTTCTATGCAGGTAAGTCACATCATAAACTCTGTTTTATTGAAGTTAACCTATGAGAGATATGAGGCAAGGTAGGGGATCTGAAGTGAGGCTTAGGAGTTAATTCTGAGGTGGAATTGTGTGGACTTCATAGGTTTTGTGTATACATGTATGTGTGTGTAGGGGAGAGGGCAAGCAAAGGGAGGATTAAAACTTGAGTTCATTGGAAGAACTGTTCTTCCAGATGCTAACTCAGATGCAAAAGTTCAACTTCATGTAGTTTATTTTGGAGGTAATTGCAGGAAAACACTGAATGATGAGTGGGAAATGACAGAGAGAAGCAAAGGCAACTAATGGAGGGTTCATTATCAAGCTAGCTAATGCTGCAGGTGGCTGATACTTAGTCCTGTGGGGAGACTCTGGGAAAAAGTATTAATTACCTAACTCAGAGTTATCTTAACTGAAAGGTAAGGAAGATGAAATATTTGTATAGGAACTCATTTCTGTCATTGTCCACCACTAGGGAGTGTTAATTTAGCAGCACATTGGCACTCCTGCCTACCATGATTTGGAAAGTCTTCCAGCAAAGAGAGATAGGTACTGACAGTTGGAAATAGCTGGAGCAAATTTTAGTGGTAAGGTTCCAGGTAAATAGTTAGTGCACCAAAAGTATCTATAAAACCTAGGATGGTTAACCATAGTATCTTCCAGTTTTGGTATGGATCCTTCATTCTTTCTTTTTTAAACCTTTTCCCGTAGCTCAGCAGTATCACCAATATATATTTCCATTGCATACTAATCCTCTGTGTTCTTATACCTGTTGCCTCTTTATTTTTTTTGAATATTATTTTATTTTATTTTTTTATACAATAGGTTCTTATTAGTCATCAATTTTATCCACATCAGTGTATACATGTCAAACCGAGTTGCCCAATTTGTCACACCACCACCCCCATCCCCCCGCCGCTTTCCCCCCTTGGTGTCTATATGTTTGTTCTCTGCATCTGTGTCTCAGTTTCTGCCCTACAGACAGGTTCATCTGTACCATTTTTCTAGGTTCCACATATATGCATTAATATACGATATTTATTTTTCTCTTTCTGACTTACTTCATTCTGTATGACAGTCTCTAGATCCATCCACGTCTCAACAAATGACGCAATTTCGTTCCTTTTTATGGCTGAGTTATATTCCATTGTATATATGTACCACATCTTCTTTATCCGTTCGTCTGTCGATGGGCATTTAGGTTGCTTCCATGACCTGGCTATTGTAAATAGTGCTGCAATGAACATTGGGGTGCATGTGTCTTTTTGAATTATGGTTTTCTCTGGGTATATGCCCAGTAGTGGGATTGCTGGATCATATGGTAATTCTATTTTTAGTTTTTTTAAGGAAACTCCATATTGTTCTCCATAGTGGCTGTATCAATTTACATTCCCACCAACAGTGCAAGAGGGTTCCCTTTTCTCCACACCCTCTCCAGCATTTGTTGTTTGTAGATTTTCTGATGATGCCCATTCTAACTGGTGTGAGGTGATACCTCATTGTAGTTTTGATTTGCATTTCTCGAATAATTAGTGATGTTGAGCAGCTTTTCATGTGCTTCCTGGCCATCTGTATGTCTTCTTTGGAGAAATGTCTGTTTAGGTCTTCTGCCCATTTTTGGATTGGGTTGTTTTAATATTGAGCTGCATGAGCTGTTTATATATTTTGGAGATTAATCCTTTGTCCACTGATGCATTTGCAAATATTTTCTCCCTTTCTGAGGGTGGTCTTTTCGTCTTGTTTATGGTTTCCTTTGTTGTGCAAAAGCTTTGAAGTTTCATTAGGTCCCATTTGTTTATTTTTGTTTTTATTTCCATTACTCTAGGAGGTGGATCAAAAAAGATCTTGCTGTGATTTACGTCAAAGAGTGTTCTTCCTACGTTTTCCTCTGAGAGTTTTATAGTGTCCAGTCGTACATTTAGGTCTTTAATCCATTTTGAGTTTATCTTTGTGTATGGTGTTAGGGAGTGTTCTAATTTCATTTTTTTACATGTAGCTGTCCAGTTTTCCCAGCACCACTTATTGAAGAGACTGTCTTTTCTCCATTGTATATCCTTGCCTCCTTTGTCATAGATTAGTTGACCATAGGTGCATGGGTTTATCTCTGGGCTTTCTATCTTTTTCCATTGATCTGTGTTTCTGTTTTTGTGCCAGTACCATATTGTCTTGATTACTGTAGCTTTGTAGTGTAGTCTGAAGTCAGGGAGTCTGATTCCTCCAGCTCCGTATTTTTCCCTCAAGAATGCTTTGGCTATTCGGGGTCTTTTGTGTCTCCATACAAATTTTAAGATTTTTTGTTCAAGTTCCATAAAAAATGCCATTGGTAATTTGATAGGGATTGCATTGAATCTGTAGATTGCTTTGGGTAGTAGAGTCATTTTCACAATATTGATTCTTCCGATCCAAGACCACGGTATATCTCTCCATCTGTTGGTATCATCTTTGATTTCTTTCATCAGTGTCTTATAGTGTTCTGCATACAGGTCTTTTGTCTCCCTAGGTAGGTTTATGCCTAGGTATTTTATTCTTTTTGCTGCAGTGGTAAATGGGAGTGTTTCCTTAATTTCTCTTTCAGATTTTTCATCATTAGTGTATAGGAATGCAAGAGATTTCTGTGCATTAATTTTGTATCCTTCAGGTTTACCAAGCTCATTGATTAGCTCTAGTAGTTTTCTGGTGGCATCTTTAGGATGCTCTATGTATAGTATCATGTCGTCTGCAAACAGTGACAGTTTTACTTCCTCTTTTCCAATTTGTATTCCTTTTATTTCTTTTTCTTCTCTGATTGCTGTGGCTAGGACTTCCAAAACTATGTTGAATAGTAGTGGTGAGAGTGGACATCCTTGTCTTGTTCCTGATCTTAGAGGAAATGCTTTCAGTTTTTCACCATTGAGAATGATGTTTGCTCTGGGTTTGTCGTATGTGGCCTTTATTATGTTGAGGTAAGTTCCCTCTATGACCACTTTCTGGAGAGTTTTTATCATAAATCAGTGTTGAATTTTGTCAAAAGCTTTTTCTGCATCTATTGAGATGATAATATGATTTTATTCTCCAATATGTTAATATAGTGTATCACATTGGTTGATTTGCATATATTGAAGAATCCTTGCACCCCTGGGATAAATCCCACTTGATCATGGTGTATGATCCTTTTAATGTGTTGCTGGATTCTGTTTGCTAGTATTTTGTTGAGAATTTTTGCATCTATATTCATTAGTGATATGGGTCTGCAATTTTCTTTTTTTGTAGTATCTTTGGTTTTGGTATCAGGGTGATGGTGGCCTCATAGAATGAGTTTGGGAGTGTTCCTTCCTCTGCAATGTTTTGGAAGAGTTTGAGAAGGATGGGTGTTAGCTCTTCTCTAAATGTTTGATAGAATTCACCTGTGAAGCCCTCTGGTCCTGGACTTCTGTTTGCTGGAGGATTTTTAATCACAGTTTCAATTTCATTACTTGTGATTGGTCTGTTCATATTTTCTATTTTTTTCTTGGTTCAGTCTTGGAGGGTTATACCTTCCTAAGAATTTGTCCATTTCTTCCAGGTTGTCCATTTTATTGGCATAGAGTCACTTGTAGTAGTCTCTTAGGATGCTTTGTATTTCTGCAGTGTCTGTTGTAACTTCTCCTTTTTCATTTCTAATTTTATTGATTTGAGTCCTCTCCCTCTTTTTCTTGATGATTCTGGCTAATTGTTTATCAGTTTTGTTTGTCTTCTCAAAGAACCAGCTTTTAGTTTTATTGATCTTTGCTATTGTTTTCTTTGTTTCTGTTTCATTTATTTCTGCTCTGATCTTTATGATTTCTTTCCTTCTGCTAACTTTTGGTTTTGTTTGTTCTTCTTTCTCTAGTTCCTTTAGGTGTAAGTTTGGATTGTTTATTTGAGATTTTTCTTGTTTCTTGAGGTAGGCTTGTATAGCTATAAACTTCCCTCTTAGAACTGTCTTTGCTGCATCCCATAGGTTTTGGATCGTCGTGTTTTCATTGTCATTTGTCTCTCGGTATTTTTTGATTTCCTCTTTGATTTCTTCAGTGATCTCTTGGTTATTTAGTAACATATTGTTTAACCTTCATGTGTTTGCGTTTTTTACATTTTGTTCCCTGTAACTGATTTCTAATCTCATAGCGCTGTGGTCAGAAAAGATGCTTGATATGATTTCAATTTTCTTAAATTTACTGAGGCTTGGTTTGTGACCAAAGATGTGATCTATCCTGGATAATGTTCTGTGTGCACTTGAGAAGAAAGTGTAATCTGCTGTTTTTGGATTGAGTGTCCTATAAATATCAATTAAATCTGTCTGGTCTATTGTGTCATTTAAAGCTTCTGTTTCTTTATTTATTTTCTTTTTGGATGATCTGTCCATTGGTGTAAGTGAGGTGTTAAAATCCCCCACTATTATTGTGTTACTGTCAATTTCCTCTTTTAGAGCTGTTAGCAGTTGCCTTATGTATTGAGGTGCTCCTATGTTGGGTGCATATATATTTATAATTGTTATATCTTCTTCTTGGATTGATCCCGTGATCATTATGTAGTGTCCTTCCTTGACTCTTGTAACATTCTTTATTTTAAAGTCTATTTTATCTGATACGAGTATTGCTACTCCAGCTTTCTTTTGATTTCCATTTGCATGGAATATCTTTTTCCATCCTCTCACTTTCAGTCTGTATGTGTCCCTAGGTCTGAAGTGGGTCTCTTGTAGACAGCATATATATGGGTCTTGTTTTTGTATCCATTCAGCAAGCCTGTGTCTTTTGGTTGGAGCATTTAATCCATTCACGTTTAAGATAATTATTGATATATATATTCCTACGACCATTTTCTTAATTGTTTTGGGTTTGTTTTTGTAGGTCCTTTTCTTCTCTTGTGTTTCCCACTTAGAGAAGTTCCTTTAGCATTTGTTGTAGAGCTGGTTTGGTGGTGCTGAATTCTCTTAGGTTTTGCTTGTCTGTAAAGTTTTTGATTTCTCCATCGAATCTGAATGAGATCCTTGCCAGGTAGAGTAATCTTGATTGTAGGTTCTTCCCTTTCGTCACTTTAAGTATATCATGCCACTCCCTTCTGGCTTGTAGAGTTTCTGCTGAGAAATCAGCTGTTAACCTTATGGGAGTTCCCTTGTATGTTATTTGTCGTTTTTCCCTTGCTTCTTTCAATAATTTTTCTTTGTCTTTAATTTTTGCCAATTTGATTACTATGTGTTTTGGCGTGTTTCTCCTTGAGTTTATCTGGTATGGGACTCTCTGTGCTTCCTGGACTTGGGTGGCTATTTCCTTTCTCATGTTAGGGAAGTTTTCGACTATAATCTCTTCAAATATTTTCTCAGGTCCTTTCTCTCTCTCTTCTCCTTCTGGGACCCCTATGACGCGAATATTATTGTGTTTAATGTTGTCCCAGAGGTCTCTTAGGCTGTCTTCATTTCTTTTCATTCTTTTTTCTTTATTCTGTTCCGCAGCAGTGAATTCCACCATTCTGTCTTCCAGGTCACTTATCCGTTTTTCTGCCTCAGTTATTCTGCTCTTGATTCCTTCTAGTGTAGTTTTCATTTCAGTATTGTATTGTTCATCTCTGTTTGTTTGTTCTTTAATTCTTCTAGGTCTTTGTTAAACATTTCTTGCATTCTTCTTGCTTCTGCTGTCTGCCCTCTGGTGGATGTGGCTATCTAAGAGGCTTGTGCAAGTTTCCTGATGGGAGGGACTGGTTGTGGGTAGAGCTGACTGTTGCTCTTGTGGGCAGAGCTCAGTAAAAGTTTAATCTGCTTGACTGCTGATGGGTGGGGCTGGGTTCCCTCCCTGTTGGTTGTTTGGCCTGAGGCAACCCAAACTGGAGACTACCTGGGCTCTTTGGTGGTGCTGATGGCAGACTCTGGGAGGGCTCACGCCAAGGAGTACTTCCCAGAACTTCTGCTGTCAGTGTCCTTGTCCCCACGGTGAGCCACAGCCACCCCCCGCTTCTCAAGGAGACCCTCCAGCACTAGCCAGTAGGTCTGGTTTAGTCTCTCCTGGGGTCACTGCTCCTTTCCCTGTGTCCCCATGCACACACTACTTTGTGTGTGCCCTCCAAGAGTGGAGTCTTTGTTTACCCCACTCCTGTTGAAGTCCTGCAATCAAATCCCACTAGCCTTCAAAGTCTGATTCTCTAGGAATTCCTCCTCCTGTTGCCAGACCCCCAGTTTGGGAAGCCTGAGGTGGGGCTCAGAACCTTCACTTCAGTGGGTGCACTTCTGTGGTATAAGTGTTCTCCAGTCTGTGAGTCACCCACGCAGCAGTTATGGGATTTGATTTTACTGTTATTGTGCCGTCCTACCATCTTACTGTGGCTTCTCCTTTGTCTTTGGATGTGGGGTATCTTTTTGGTGAGTTCCAGTGTCTTCCTTTCAATGATTGTCCAGCAGCTAGCCGTGATTCTGGTGTTCTCACAAGAGGGAGTGAGAGCACGTCCTTCTACTCCGCCATCTTGGTTCAGGGTCCCTATAGCTGTGTCCCTGTTGCCTCTTTATAGAATTTTTTTTCATTAAAGAGAAATCAGTTCCATTACTTAAAATTAAGTCATTTAAATTAGTCTTCATTAACTGTATTCTTATAGCTCTAACTCAGTGTAGGTTTTATCTTCTGTGACAACTCTGATTGGTAGCTGCTTCCTGGAGCATCATGATAAGAAGGATTCTGAGGCTTCATCTGAATTTGGAGAAAAGAGAGCTGTGGGCAGGGATGGAGTTGGGTGAAACGCAAGCCAAATACTTGCTATTTACATTAGCAATTTATGTTTCCCTATATTAGTTTTAAAAATCATGAAATACTTACTTGTCTGCCCAGACTTGAGATTGAGGACAAGATCTTATAATTCTCTATGTACCCAATGGTTAGGACATAAAAAGCAACTAACAAATGTCTGGTTAGACTTTTCTAATAATGCATTCTGAAAAAATGTATCCCTGTATACTGTTATAGTTGCATATTGCTGCATATTTTCCTGCATATGTCAAGGTACCAGAAATATTTGACCTTGTGTTTTCCCAAAGACATGTCCTCCTAATATCTCCATAATATCTTCCTAATAGCTCTATAATTATCTTCCTAATAATTTTTGTTTATGTTCGCACTCATGAGCAAAACACCTTCCCCACCCCACCTTGAAACACATATAATACACACATAACACCCTAGTGGGCTTGATGCAGAACAGATCTAATTAAGATGTTATACAAGAGTGTTAAGAGTTTTTTCAGTACAGGAATGAGGCCTGGCAATTAATTAAAGATTGAAAAAGCAAGATACAGAAATGATTAGGGAAAGAATGTACCAGAAACCAAATAGGATAAAAGGTTGGAGGTCAGTACAGAAAAGCAGTTCAGAAACATCAGCATACTCTGAGGCTTCCTGTCACATCATGTTACGTGCGGTCCAGGCTTATAACAAGCAGCCTCATCAGAGTCGTAATGATCATTTGCCAGCCAAGATCATCCTGTCACTTTGTGTTTGCTTTTACCTTGATTTTAGCTGACAAGAAAATGTTCCTAATTTAGCAGAATGGCTTAAAAACATGAACTTCGAGTTAGGAATACATGAAGTCAAATATTTACTTCAGGTCTTTTATTCCTATTGAATGAGGGTAAGTTTTAGTTTTTCTGCTCCTCTCTCATTTTTTCAACTGACAGATGGGGCAATATATACCCCTTATGTTTTTAAAAGTTATACTTTGTTTCGTTAAAGATTGAATGAAAGAGAAGTTTAAAGAGCTTAGCTAAAAGCATTCAGAGATGATTTTGTTTGCTTGTAATGAAAATTTGTGTCTCTTTGCACTGGGTGGGGGCAGTGGGGAGAGAGCGCGATCACGTTGCTCAGCCTAATAGAATGAACACCAAAGAGATGTAATATCAGGCAGCAAGGTCAAACAGCTAATATACTCTTTTTTATAATGCCAGCTGTATTACCAATTATCACAAAACATTTTGGGCGGTATAGTAGAACTAACTTGTATGTTAAATTCAGGCATTCAACCAAGGAGTCTTATTTTAACTGAGAGTTAGCTGGGAGAATGGTAGGAAAAAGTGACAGTAGGTGCTTTAACAGAACTATATCCACCTCTCTGAGACTTAGTTGTCTATTTGAATAACATACTAAGATCTCTGTACTATCCAGTTGGTTGTATGAGCTATATAGGTGATACGCAAATGATGCATAGGATTTTTGTGGCACTCACAGAATATTTACTGTGTGTTCAGTGTGTGAGGCATGACTGTTGAGGCTAATTTAAAACAGATGTTCCCTTCTATTGGAAAAATATAATTATGTAATCCATTATTTTCCCTTTCTTGCCTGGACAAAGACTTTGAAAGCTAAACTTAGTTCTCAGTCACAGTAAGTTATTTTTCTCTAGATCTTAATGTTCATACTTCCTTTTCCTTTCCAGGACCCAGAGTTTTAATTTCATTTATACACTGAATCAGTTTTGTTAAAGACATGTCTTGTTTCCAGAACTAAGATGATAAGTGAGAAGGCAAATATTATTGCTACCCTTATGGAACTTTCACTTCAGTGTATCTATGACCAAAATTGTTTGTGGAGGTAGGTAGCATATATAATGTGCAGAGAAAGTATATCTCCAACCAGAGAATATTTTTTTTTTGGCTGCGTTGGGTCTTAGTTGCAGGATGCAGGATCTTCATTGAGGCACGCGGGATCTTTCTTTGCGGTGCGTGGTCTCTTTCTTGTGGGGGGCTCCAGGGCATGTGGGCTCTGTAGTTTGCGGCACCCAGGCTCTCTTGTTGAGGCGCGCGAGTTCAGTAGTTGTGGCGCACGGGCTTAGTTGCCCCTTGGCATGTGGGATCTTAGTTCCCCGACCATAGATTGAACCCGCGTCCCTTGCATTGGAAGGCGGATTCTTAACCACTTGACCGCCAGGGAAGTCCTGAGAATCATTTTATGATTTTTTGAAAAATAATAGAAATTCACATGTATACATACACATACACACAGAGATGTCATCATGGTTTGCCTTCTTAGTTAATTGGGATTTCCTTCCATTTTTCTGTTGATATATGTACAAAATAGCCATGTTTTGTCCACAAGAGAGAATGAAGTCAAGAAGGACAGTGTTCTTGGTATAGCCATCTCATAAAGATTTATTCTCTAAATTGATTGACCTAAGATAATCCCTGAATGATTAAAATCTGTTACCCTTCAGGTCTTTTATTTTCTCCTTAACTTATTGTTCCCCCTGTGTATATTTACTACTTTATTATGTAGACCTTGGCTTTCTGCAACACGCCTTGTAATAGGTAAAGAAATATTATTGGAGATATATATATATATATATATATATATATATATATATATATATCTCCAATATTTTACCTTCAAAGGAAGTGGTTAGAAGCAAAATCAGCCTTTATTTTTTTGCTTAATTTGACCAATCTGGCTGGTAAATGGGGCTGTCTTTCTTCTTCGTAACAATCTTTGTAGCATATGGCATTAGCTAGATTTTATAGGAAAGGCAACTGAGATGCTGCGGGTAGTAATTCACTTAATGTTTTGTAGCTGGTCAAAGACATTAGTATTTATACTGCTCAGATCCTTTTTATTTTCATTCTTTGCCTTTTATTTATTCCTTCGACAAGTATTTATTAGGCTCTTACAATGGGCCATACATTGTTCTAGACTGTTAGGATACGTCAATGGAAAAAAGAACAGACAAAAATACATTTTTTATGGAGTTTATATTCTGGTGAGGAGAGAGAGGCAATTAGAATAAGAAAAATATATATGTCATGTGGTTATGAGCATTATGGAGAAATCCAGAACGGGGATGGAGAACCACCATGGTCACCTTAAGAAGAAAATACGTGACTAAAGACTTGAAATGCAATGAAAGCATCCACACATTATCTGGTACCCAGAGCACCAAACAAGCACTTTGTATTTTGACCATTAAGTCACCAATCTCAGAACTTACTGTATAAGCTTGGAGCAGTCACTTCTTTTCCTGGTTGTCAGTTTTTTACCTAGCAAATCAGTGTGTGTCCTAATTTACCTCCAGTATTCACTTTATGTCATGACTCATTTTAACCTCTGTCCTCTAGACTGGATGATTCGCTCTCTCTCCTTCTCTCATATTTCTTTCTTAGTTTTACTTTCTTCCTAACATTTATCCACTCTTGCTAATTTCCCTAAAGCCTAAGTTCTTTCTACTCATGCACAAACATATACCTATAATCACTTCACTTATTTAAGTCACACATTCAGATTGTGATGAAAACCTAGCAAAAATGAAGAGGGCAAGCGTTTTGAAAATTGTTTTATAAGGCTGATGCCTGATTTCCTTTCTAACATTGTCTTTATTTCTTTTAGATACTGAAAGTATGCTAATTTCCGTGGCAGATATACTGTATACGTTTGCAAAAAAGGGGCAGTATGCTCAGCTGCTATGGGAGGAAATATTTTGATAGATACCAGCTTTCTTAACCTAATTACACAGACATAACTAATTTTGCCCATCAGCAATGCATAAGTTCATTGCTGTTTCTGACACTTGCCCAAACTTAAAGTACTTCCCCAAATCATGCATTAATATTTGCTCCATTAAAAATAAGGAGTAAGAAGGCTTTTTCAACTAGTTGTTTTAACGGTCTATAGACCATTATCATAGCTACCAATTTTGAATGCCTCCTGTGTGCTAGGAACTATCATAGGCATTTCTTATACCTTATTTCAAGCCTTTTTTTTTTTTTTTTTTTTTTTACAAACCTTAAAGGTATATGTAACTGTATCATATTGAAAGCTGAAGAAATAGAAATCCACTTTGTTAAAGAATTTACCTGGATTGCTTAAGACCACTTAATTTATATATAATCTCCTTGGGATTTGCAGAAAAACAGACAGATTTGACCTACAGAAAAGGGCTACCACCAAATTTACTGTATCCATTCTTTTAAGAAATGACTGTTTATGGAATTATATTAGTTAAGCATTCAACTTTGTTTTGTGATTAAATTTGGGAACTGAGTTTGACAAAGAAACTCAGGGAACGATGAGAAGATGGAACAGAGAGAAGCAAGGCATATATGGAATTTTAGAGTCATTATGGTTCTAACTGCATCTAGTGAACATCTATCAGTAGAAAATATTTGTAAACTGCATACGACACAGGATTGGCTCTGTGCAATTTTGGTATATCAACTTCTCAAAGATCTCCTACATTGTGTTAGGGAAATATATTATTAAATAAGAAGGTAATAGCTGTTCTATAAAATAATAGTAATACTAATGTTAAAATAAGGTGTTGTGGGCTCAAACAGTTTTGAGAAATGCTGTCTAATGCTCCTGACTCTCCTTTGTTGACTCATGATACATACTAACTGTCTAATGACTTGAATGCCTTGCAGTGAAGAAGTTTATTTTAGGCAGTATCTTCCCCACTCACCCCCAAAGATTTTAAAAATGTTTTTGAGTATGAATCACATTTCTTCCTATGAAACAAGTAAACACCTAATAACGTCTTCTGAAGTATAAGCATTCAGTAGAACAACGTGGTGTGGGAGTTGTGTGAGGCCAAAGTCTTCAGCCTCACATAGATGCCTCTCACAATTTGACCTCCTTTATATATACTTACTGCTCTTCAGTATACTATGTTATTTCATAAAATAACTTAAAAAGTAATTTTGATTGTGATTAGTACAGCTGGTTTGTTTGCATAAGCCCAATTTATAACCTCTCAGGTAAGAAAATAAAGTCTCTTGGAGACCATATGGAATAAAGAATGGACATTGAGATATAAATTCAGTTCTCCTTCTGAAACCTGTGTTGATCTCCTTGTGTTACCAAAAATGTTCAGTTCCTATAGAGAGAATTCCTAGCACAGTGTAGGACACGTAGCCACTACTGTTTATTAAGGGACAACTATTATTTCCATCCCATCTTTAAAACTGGGATTTATTTTCTATATGGAGGATGAAAACCTTGAATTAAAAAAAGTTTATTTTCATATTGTGATGGTTAATTTTATGTGTCCAATTGACTGGGTCATGGGGTGTCCAGATTAAACATTGTTTCTGGGTGTGTCTCTAACAGGTATTTCTGAATGAGCTCAGCATTTGAATCAGTGGTCTCAGTAAAGTAGATCTCCCTTCCCAATGTGGGTGGGCATCATCCAACCCATTGAGGGCCTGGATAATATGAAGAGTGCAAGAAAGGAGGTTTTATCCTGCTTCTTGGCTGCCTACTGGATCTGGGACATCGGTTTTCTCCTGCCCTTAGGCTAGGATTTATACCTTTGGCTCCCTTGGTTCTTAGGCCTTTGGGCATGAACTGAAATTACACACTGGCCCACCGGCTTTTCTGGGTCTCTAGTTTGCAGATGACAGATTTTGTGACATTTCAGCTTTCCTAATCATCACGTATGTCAAGGGATTGGCTCACATGATTTTATGTATAGATATATCTCTTAAAGGTTCTGTGTCTTTGGGAAATATTGGGAATACACATACATAATCACAGATACTTGAAGAATGCTCTCTAGATGAAAATATAAAAACGTTTATTGACATGAAGACAATTACTACACTGTTGCTGATGGAATACAAGGAAGTCCAATCCCACTGTCCTCCACTCTTCCCCTTACTTATTACACTTGATAGCATTGAATGGCTTGTCACTAATTCGGACTTTATACTAATTTGAGAAATAAATTTTAATGATTCAGGTAATGTCTAGTATCATGTTTCCTTGACTCACAAGAAGAAGAATTTTTTAAATGCTTAGAAGAACAAACTCTCTGAGCTACCTTAAGTGCAAGAAAAACACAAATTACAATAAGATACTATGTAAAATCATTACCAACTCTTTATGCATTAAACCTAGCCCATAAAAAACTATTTCTCTGTGGGAAAGAGAATGGTGTGTGTGTGTACATATGCATATGTATGTATACATACATTACATATATACACACACATATACTAAGTGCATTTTTTTTCTGTGTTACGTTGAAAATGCTCATTTTATAATTTGTTGAAATTTTTGGAAATAGATAAAATTAGAAAAGGAGAAAATATAAAGATGATTATATCACTCAGGCACCCATTTTTTTTATTGAAGTATAGTTGATTTACAATGTTGTGTTAATTTCTGCTGTGCAGCAAAGTGATTCATTTATATATATATAATATTATATATAATTCTATATATAATAGTTCGCAACTGGTAACCCCAAACTCCCAATCCACCCCTCCCCCACCCCCTCTCCCCTTTGGCAACCACAAGCCTGTTCTCTATGTCTGTGAGTCTGTTTCTCTTCTGTAGATAGGTTCATTTGTGTCATATTTTAGATTACACAAATAAGTGATATTATATGGTATTTGCCTTTCTCTTTCTGACTTACTTCACTTAGTATAATCTCTAAATCCATTCTTGTTGCAGCAGATGGCATTACTTCATTCTTTTTTATGGCTGCATACTATTCCATTGTATATATGTACCACATTTTCTTTATCCATTCATCTGTCAATGGGCATTTAGGTTGCTTCTGTGTCTTGGCTATGGTGAATAGTCAGACGCCCATTTTTGACATGATATCTTCTTCTGTTAATCTCTTTCTAGATGGAATATCTATATTATATTTCAATATTTGTTTTATTAAAAATTAGCTTGTTGGAAGTTAAATTTTAAAATAATTATGTTCCATGCCATTAAATTGTTCCTAAAGATGATTTTAAATGTTGTATGCAATTGCATATATCAGGTGTGCTATAATTAACAGCTATTAACTCATCTTAAATAGAAAGACTATTCTTATTTTTTCACTATTGTAAGTAATATGGTGGACCTTTTCATTTCTAAAAGGTCCCAGAAATTGAATACTGATTCAAAAATTGTGAATTTTTGTTAAGGCTGTGTCAAAATATCAATTAACATTTCCTTGACATAAATGTATCTTAAGTAATTGAAATTGATATTTGATAGTTCACGAATATATGATAACACATACTTTTGATTGATGTGAGATGCTTATATTTGAAAACATAGAAGCATGTTATTAATCATAATTTTATCTTTCAAGGCACCTTGAAAATTATTTTGTACATATTTGTCCTTGATACGTAGTTGTTGAATTATTACTCCAGGTATTTTAATTAATGGGATTTTATGGCATATTCTTGTTACTGCATAGTATTTAGTCTATATTTCATCAATCAAATATAACCAGTGCAGGGTAACATCATTCCCATGAATTGTGTGTAGTCTGGGGCTCTACATACAGTAATCATTTTTAAGGTTGAGATAAAAATATGGGCTACAAATTTTGATATTCCCATCCTGGTTTCACTTTTGTGTGAAATCCTTGTGCGACATTAGAAAAGTCACATTCCCTCTCTGGTCTTCGGTTTGCCCAATAATATTTATGTGGAATAAATTATAGAATAGGCTTTCTCCTCCAGCCTATAACTCATAATTTGTTTACTTTAATGTTTATGTAGAAAGGACAAGATTTTGAGAAATGCAGTTTCCCTATTCAAGTATTAGCATGAGATTGATTTTAATGGTTAAATTTTAACTGTAATGCATAATGTTTCAACGTCTTGCATGTAATTGCAAATAAATTGTCATTTATAATATCTAAAATTATATATTTTGTTATTTAAAATGACTAAATCTTTTTTTTAATCCAGTTTTTAAAAAGTATCTTTATTGGAGTATAATTGCTTTACAATGTTGTATTAGTTTCTGCTATATAACAAAGTGAATCAGCTATATGTATTCATATATCCCCATATCCCCTCTCTCTTCCGTCTCCCTCCCCACCCTCTCTATCTCACCCCTCTAGGTGGTCACAAAACACGGAGATGATCTCCCGGTGCTTTGCAGCTGCTTCCCACTAGCCATCTATTTTACATTTGGTAGTGTATATATGTAAAATGACTAAATCCTATGGAAAAATATCATTCACCATTGTTTCCACTATATTTTTGAGCCATTTGAGCTAAAATAAATCAAGTTAAACTCTTTAGTACATTACTAGCCTCCAAAAAACAATTTCTCTTTATTTCACCAGGTCTGTGCTGTTCTTTTAATGATGGAATATGGCAGCATGCTTCTAAAACTCTTAAGTGCACCGTTTTCAAAGTTTTTCACAGTGGGTTGCAACATCAGATATCTATTTCTAGAACTTCTCCACTTCAGCTGGCTTCCCACACACTTTGGATGGTGGAGATTATTAAAAATTTAAGCAGTGGGGAAAAAAATTTATATTTAAAATCAATGCAATATTTTAAGAATCTCTCTCTCCAAAAAGTTGCCTTAAAAATTAAAATACGTAAGTTTCAGGCTGGGGTGGATTCTTAGGTTATCTAATCCTTAGTAGGTACGAATGTTTTCTCATAGGTGTTTCTCCCACCTTTTCTTGAATATAGTCAGTATCTGAAATCTCTAAAAGCTGTTTTCTCTTTGCTGGACAGCTCAACTACGACACATTTCCTTGGTTTGAGTAGAAAAATCTCCATTTAGAACCTTTCACATTGATTTTAGTTCTCCAAAACTTCTCAAAGCATGCTGTAGTCTTACACATTCCATAGAAGAGATATGTTTCTGAAAAACTAAATGTTTTATTTGATTGAGGGGTAGCACCTCACTCTCCTATTTGCATAAAGAACAGTCCTTGCCTTGTCACACACCTATGCTTCCTTCCATGCTGTTTGCAGAGGCTGAAACACCTTCTTGTTTTACCACTCCCATTCTCTGAACTCATTTCAAATTCATCCTCATCCTTTAAGAATTAGCTGAAATATTCTACTTCTCTGACATTTTCCTTAACTGACTCATGAAAATTTTCTTCATTATCACACCTTCCCTGGAAAACAGAAAACTATCTTGTTTGCCTTTGAATTCTTCAGTGGGTTTTGTGACAAAATGGATGCCCCCTCACTGTCTGAGTGAGTAAAACTTAAATTTTCCAAACATCACCAAGGAAGTCAAAGTTAATACCTGACAGGTGTACTTTTGAGTTTAAACCATATCATGCTACCACTTTCACTATCCTCAGCTTGCAATTTGTGGTTCATCCTAGGCAGGTTACAACAAAAAAACAGCATAGGTTTCAGCAACATTTAAACCTAGATAAAAAATTTGCTGTGACTTCAGACTGGGGGAAGATTTGTTTTAAAAAAATTCTGAGATGGAACTGTAGCGATGGGTATCATTGAGTCAAATATAGGAAATATTACAGCTTTGCTTTATGTAATGGCCAGTGCTCTGTATACTAATTGGCTTATATTAAGCCATCTATTTAAAGCAGGTAGCACAGCACCTGACACTTAATAAAGGCACATACGTGTAGTAATTCTTTAAGAACATTTTTTAAAATAGGGGAAGGTCAAAGGGAAAATCTGCCTTTTGTGCATCATAGTGGTTTTGTCTTCATTTTGGAGGAAAGAGAAAATGGACTGCCTATTACTTGGCACCTCTGTATTATGGTAACATAATCTGCATTGCTTTCCAAACCACACACCATTCAAAGGGAGCAGAGAGCCCCTTTTTACAGGTCAGTTCAGCTGATTCCAGCACTTCATCTTCTTCAAGCCTGCCTCCCCAGTCCTCAGCATCATGTCTTGCATTCTAGCATTTGCTACTTAAGATAAATAGATGAATAAATAAATGAACCCTTGCCTTAGCCTTATCAGGGTATGCATCTGATTAATTTTTAAAGTCCTTTTTTTGTCAGGACAGATAGTCAAATTCATAGGCACTTCAGATTTTTAAAAAAATGAAAATAGAAAAGAAGAAAGCAAAGAAAAAGACAATCTTAATACATGTATTGGTATTACAATAAGATTAAAAATACTAATATTTTCCAAGACCCTCCATGTATGGTCTGACATCCTCTTCACTCTCCAGCCTTCGTGTCACATCATTTTCACTTTTCTTCTCTCACATACTTCTCTCACACTTCTAAATATCTTCAACCCTCAGGTCTCTCCCTTCTGCTTGGAATTGCTTCTCCCTTATCTCTCTCTATTATCCTTTTCTCTATTGCCTGGTTAATTCCTACGTATTCATTATGCATGTCTCTCAAATGTCAGAGAGGATATTTGGGGATATTTTTCTGGGTTCTTAATACTTGGTTGGATATTATAATTATAAGCTCTTCTCAAAATGCATTATTTTCCCTTCAAAACACTTACCTCAGTTTGTAATTATTTGTATAATCATTTGAAGTCTTTTTGTGTAATAATTTTGAAGTGGTTTTTTTTCCATCTAGATTCCAAATTCCATAAGAATAAAGTCTGTTGCTCTACCCTGACCATAGCAAATCCATTGCCTCACATGGTATGTAGTTAATAAGAAAAAATAACTTAGTAACCAAGTACTAATGAAGAAAGTAAAAACAAACAAACAAACACCTCCCAGCTACTTGGGTGGCTGCGTATGAGATGTACAAGAAACCTCTATGTGGTTTAACAACTTCTATGTTCCATGCTTGCCGTCCCCCCTAGAGGGGCTATACCCCTATAAGCAGTGCTTAATTTAAAAAACTTATGTAAATATATTAGTAATGAGAAAAGTTCATTACATAGTAATTTGTTTAAGAAAGATTTGAGATTGGTATTTAATTCAAATTTTGAAAGTCAGATTTTATGAACAATTTTAATAATTTTTCTCAGTTTTCATTTATTTGCCTGCTTAGCTCATTTTGGCAGATGACATAACAACCATAGCTTGTATCATTCTGAGGTAGCCATAGATTCTCTCTTAAAAAAATAAGAGGTCCACTTTTTTGCAAAGACAGTGTTCCTCTGTTGCCTTCATCCAGTAACTCCTAATGTCATCATTTCACAAATTTTAGTAAATGTCCTCTCAAAGACCAAAGTCATTTTAAAACAGGAAACTTGCAGTTGGCTTGATAGGGAGCTGCATGGAGAATAATTCTTAGTGAAGTTTATCATCAGGTCCCAAACTTCTTTCAGCCTTAATCTACCGTGGGGGTTCATAGAGAAAAGCCATTGCTGTGTAAGCAGGCAACAAGAACCAATTTGAAGCATCTCTGTCTGTATGCTGTTAAAACACTGCAGAAATGGAGTATCAAGACAAGGCTGTTTACAAGATTTTGTACATACAAACGTACTCTTGCTCAGAAAAAAAAAAAAAGCCTTATTGACTCTGGCTGCCTTGCATGCTTGTAAAAACATAAGTACTTACCAAATCCTGGGATTTTCAAGTTAATAATTGAGATGAGGGGAGGACTGACTCACTCCTAAAACACACACACACACACACACACACACACACACACACAGAGTTTACTGCTACATGGTCTAATATGGTAGCCACTAATCACAGGTGACTATTGGTCATTTCAAATATGGCTAGTCCCAATTGAGATGGGATGGATGTAAATGTACAATACAAATTGGATTTCAAAGACTTAGTCCAAAACAAGGAATATGTAACATCTCATTAATATTTTGTATTGATTACATGTAGAAATGATTTTATTTTCAATATAAGTTAAATATATCATTAAAATGTATTTTAACCCTCTCTGTTTACCGTTTTAATGTGGTTTCTAGAAAATATAAAATTCCATATGTGACTCACATTGTATTTGTTGGATACTGCAGGCTTAAAGACCATAGTATAGCAGAAGAAAAAACAAGCAAACAGACAAAACCCCCCAAAACCATTGACTTGGAGTTGGAGATCTTTTCAGGAGACAGCAATGCATAATGGTTAATAACACAAGTTTTGGCATCAGATTGTTTGAGTTCAGATTCTACCTTTGCTACTTGTTAGCTGTTTAGCCTTGAACAATATATTTAATCTTTCTAAACTGGGCTTCCTCCTCTATAAAAAGGGGATACTAATAAAAGCTAGGTGAGTGATTACATGAGATAATGCATATAAAACTCATACCACAATTTTTTTTGTATACTAAAATTAGCCCTATGACTTTGCAATTATGTATACAGCACCTACCAAGTGTAGGGCTGTATATAAGATTAACACAAATATCTAACCATATTCTCCAACTTAAAGGAGATAGAATTCATGTACATAATTAGGTGTGTGGGCTTAAATTTCAGCCTGTTAATTTTTTTTTTTTTTGGTTAGACATTTCTTCATTTTTAAAACAGGGATAATTATTTCTACATTAGAGGGTTTTGAAGACTAAATGAGATTAATACTATACAATGTAGGAGTATTAATAAATTTCAAAGTGATACCCTAGCTAGCTCATGCTTTTTAAACTTTTTTTTCTTTTTTAAATTGAAATATTTGATGTAGAATATTATATGTTAACAGTGTACAATATAGTGATTCACAGTTTTTAAAGGTTATACTCCATTTATAGTTATTATAAAGCACTGGCTATGTTCCCTGTGTTCTACAGTATATCCTTGTAGCTTATTTTGTACATAGTAGCTTGTACCTCTTAATCTCCTATCCCTATATTGCCCCTCCCCACTGGTAAACACTGGTTTGTTCTCCAAATCTGTGAGTCTGTTTCTTTCTTACTATATTTACTAGTTTGATTTATTTTTTAGATTTCACATACAAGTGACATCATACTTGACATCATATTTGTCTTTCTCTGTCTATTTCACTAAGCATAATATCCTCCAGGTCCATCTGTCTTGTTGCAAATGGCAAAATTTCATTCTTTTTTAAGGCTGAGTAATACTCCATTTTGTGTATGTATGTGTGTGTGTGTGTATAAATATATATCACATTTTCTTTATCCATTCACCTCTTTGGACAGGTAGATTGCTTTTATATCTTGGCAATTTTAAATAATGCTGCTATGAGCCTTGGGTTGCATGTATCTTTTTGAATTAGTATTTTTTGTTTTTCTCAGCTATATACCCAGGAATGGAATTGCTGGATCATATGGTAGTTCTATTTTTAGTTTTGTGAGGAACCTCCATACTGTTTTCCACGGTGGCTGCACCAATTTATGGTCCCACCAACATTGTACGAGGGTTCCTTTCTTCCACATCCTTGCCAACATTTGCTATTTGTATTCTTCTTGATGATAGTCATTCTGACAGGTGTGAGGTGATATTAAATTTTTGCCTCTCTGCATTCTGATTCAGCTTCTCTCAGACCTCTTGGATCTTGGCTTGTGTTTGTCCACTGATTTCCTGATTGTTTATCTTTCCATTTTGCTTCCGAAAGACAATACAGAGACCTTTAGGCCTCTTAAAAATCTGGTCTGGAGACCATTGGCATGCAAGAAATTGTTATTTTTGGTCCGTATTGACTCCTTGGGTCTAAAATTCAATGAGACCTTCCTGGGGCAAGTTACTGTGCAAGTCGCACTTTCTGTGATTCTGTCAAGGATCTTCTCCCAGTAGATCACTGGTTATTATTATTCTTCTTTTACTCTTTATCTTTTATGAAACTCAGCTCAATTGAGTCAAAACAATTTTATAATTTATAAAATATTTTAAACATATTCCAGCTTATTAAACTACCTAGACATTGTTTGAAACAGCTAATCACCTATGAAAGTAGAAGTTCTACTTCATAGAGCTATGAAAACCAGACTCTATTCAGTCTTAAGTAACCCTAATAGCATCAGTCATATGACAGTTTATTATTTTCTTCCCTATTATACTATTTAAGGGAAAGATGCATAGCTGCAGAAAACACTAATTGAGGGTGAGGAATAAGTGGAAAGGAAAAAATATACCAGGGGATGATTTCAAAAAGTTTGAAAGTAATTAGAAGTTGAGTGTTTCACTTCTGAAACCATAGGATTATGCAGGAAATGTTGTATGTTTTATTTTGTAATATTTTTTAAATAAAAAGACAGGGAAAATAAAAGCAGATATTAAAATTGACAAGTTTTCATGTGAAATGACTTTTATGTGAGAATTGGTTTTGCTCAGCAGTCCCTTTCTTTATCTCCATTCTGTGAGAATTCTACTGAATCTTAGCCTGTGTTAAAGGCAGCAGATCAAGGTGACTATATTTATATCACATGATTCCATCCTTCTCTGTACAATTGGCTGGCTAATACCAAGAGCCAGTTCACAGTGGGCAGTGGATCTCTGCTGTGTCTTTTGGCACCAGAATTCATGTTGGACTGTCTGAAAACAGGAGAAGCCAAGGGAAGGTAAGAAAAAGGAGGAAAAGGAAAAGGCAAGCGTTAGTGATAGAGGAAAGAGCGCACAATACATTTGAGATAATCAGGCTGGTTTTAGGGCAGTTAGTTCTCAACTCCAGTCTCCAGAGCTCTAACCACCCTTAAATTTGTATATCTGAGGAAAGGTGATAACTACCTCCATCCCCACAGCTGCAAGAAACTAAAACCTCTTAGGCTACTCCCAGAAAACCTCTTTGACTAAAACACTTCAATACAGACTACTCACTTATATGATCCAATTAGTATATGCTTAAAATATGCCCACTTCAAATAACACCTTTAAAATACAAATTGTAGATTGAAAATTCAGAGGAAAGACTATTTCCATACAAATAAAAATTATTGCAAAAAAATCAGTCTGTCTTTTATGTTTCCCCCTAAATTGCCTCACAGCATACTCATTGGTTTTTATCTTTAGGTATATTAGACTCTAAATAATTTAACAGTGACTTTCGGAAAGACGCCAGCAGATTCTCTCCCGTACTATACTATACTTAATATGGTAAACAGTTTAATCAGTAGTCATATAAGTAATTATGGTAATATGACAGATACTCGGATTTTGGGGCATTTCTTTATGTGAACATTGTTGATGACAAATAACATTGCAATTCTCCTTTTATTAAGGGTTATAAGATGTGTAAGAAGGAAACTGCAGGGAGTAAAGCTGATTTTTTTTCTATGAAACTTTAATCTTCTTTGAAACTGTCTAGCAAGCCACCATACAGTATCCTTTTTTCTCCCATCAATATACTAACATAGATCTTTACGAGTGTTAGAAGCAATATCTGGCAGTTCAAACAGCTCAGTGAACATATTTATTCTTCCCAAATAAATGATAGTAAAGATTTTGTCAACGAAAAAAGAGAAGGTGCACATGAGATGTGGGTAGGGTCACCAGAAAGGTGAAATGCACAAATGACTCCAAATAGATCAAAAGATCTTGCTTGCTCCAAAATGACATTCCCCTCAGTATGCTTAGAGTGGAATGAAGAGTCATTTGAACATAATTGATGGAACCGAGTGAGAATTTCACAAAGAGGTCTGGATAAATATCAGGCCCAGCTCCAAAGTGAGGTGAAGAATGGAAGGCAGTTTGTTAAGAAGTTTAGGGCATTTGGGCTTAATTAGTGAGATAAATTGTGACCAAATCACCTAACCTCTTGACCTTTAAAAAGGAAGAGTAAGCTTGAAAATTTTATATATCTTGACCTTGAAGAATTAAATACATTTTTTTTTTTATTCTCTTAGGTTATCGTTCTCACTGAGTAGTGAATAGCATTCTATGATTGGGGCAACTTTCAACACAGGAGTGGTTTTATCATAGCTTTGCCATCATTGTGCTGAACTATATCTTCTGAAGTGTTTTTCATAAAAAGAAAGTATCAGAAGATAACTTAAAAACAATAAATCCAATATCTTACCTAAGGATCCAAACCTCTTTCTTTGCCTCATTGGAAGGGAAAACTGAAGGGGTTATAAGATAAAATGGGTATTTTTAGAGTTGCCAAAACTTGGTAGACTAAAAATACTAGTGAAAATTGATTGCATGTTAAAATGCTAAACTATCTATAACCTTATTCTGAGATTCTTTGGTCACTATATCTCTCATGCCCATGTACAGGACTATAATATTCATACTTGTTATAGATGGGGGTGGGGTGAGAGAGAGGAAGGAAGGAGGGGGGAGGTAGAAAGGAAAGAAAGATGTTCTTCTAGTAAAAATGGTGAAAAATTAATTATCTGAAAACAGAATAAGCAAGATGGGCCCTTTCTCATTTGACTCAGTCCACGTTAAGATTAAGCTTAGGGACTTAGAGGAACAGATACAAAATACTATAAGTATCATGGTAAGTGGCTGACTCACAGGATTCTACATTTCACTGATTTTACAAATACATAATCTGTCTCAACTAGTTCTACTATAAAAAATATAAATCATTTGGGTGGTATGAGGCAAAGATGGTTTATTAGACTTAGAAAGCATAAATTTACTGGTTTAGTATATAATAAACTTTTAATCATTGTTGTAACAAAGCATGCACTTTATTTCAGTACTTTCAGGGTATAGTTCCCAAGGAAAGGATATACAAGTGTGGGAATGTAAACAGAGG
Organism: Balaenoptera musculus; assembly: GCF_009873245.2. NCBI lineage: Eukaryota > Metazoa > Chordata > Mammalia > Artiodactyla > Balaenopteridae > Balaenoptera > Balaenoptera musculus. The sequence continues at coordinate 35,702,870 of NC_045803.1, forward strand.
CAGAGCTCATAGTGGATAGGCAAACATAAAGTTTGAGGATCTGTCTACCTGCAGAGATATGTATCACCTGTAATCCCCAGTTTTGGAAGGAGCCATTGTAGGATGAAAGCCACATGCCACCTTTTTATTAATATGAAGCCTAAGGTTTTTCCATAGTCCCAATAAGTAGCTGACACAGGATTTGAATAGTTTCTTCTGTCTGCTTCCCTTCCTACTATAACTTTCCAGGTCGTGGAGTGGTGTCAGGAAGGACAGAATTTCCTCTATCCTTTTAGGTTCTTCTGGCTCATCTATTGACATGAGATAGAGCAACAGGAGAAAATCAAATTTAATTTGATTTGTACATACAGGAACCCACGTACATGAGTGGTTCAGAGACAGAAAGGTAAAATGAGGTCTATATGCCATCCTGAGCTAAGGATAGCTAAGGGACTTCCAAGAACAGGAGGGTCATTCACAGGATGATAAGAGGAAGAGCAGTTATTTGGTATTTAGATGTTTGTCCTGCCGTATAGGTGGGGACACCTAGCTAAAATGTATCTCTGGTAATAACTCTTTTTTAGAAAAATCCCCAATATAAATTCTTCTTTGTAGTTAAGGGAGGGGGCAATATCTTCTCTTGAGCACATAGGGTCTCAGTTGCCTTTAGCTCAAAATAATCCACATGCCAAAGTGGCACATCTTGGGGAGGCTTGTTTTGAACCCCTACAGTGGTTACTAACATGGGTTCTGAAATCAGAAACCTAAGATTAAACCCCATTCCCGTAGCTTAATGGATATGTGGGCTTGGGCAAGCATTGTTGAACTACAGTGTCTGTCTGTCTGTCTCTTTCTCTCTAATAAAATAAGAAGAATAATGTGATAGTCCAGGTCTTCTGAGAAGTGTAAGCCGAGAGTGGATAAAATGGGCAAAGATTTTATTACAGAAAATGCGTAGGTGAGGAAAAAACGGGGAAGAAGAAGGAAAAGGCCGAGAGACCATAAGATGTGATGCACGACATGAAAGAATGAGAGAATTGAGATTTGGTGGAAGTGTTATAGATTGCCATTCAGTCCAAGAAGGGTCAGCAAAGCCATGAGGGGAGTTCGCAAGATAATGTTGACTGTCAGACGAGTGCTGAGTCTCCCGGGAATAGGTCTCAGTCATCGACAGGGAGCAGCCCTAGCACAAAGGTGGCAATTAATTTCAAAGTGCAGCAGCTGGGAGCTTCCCTGCAGTTGGAAGTCTGTGAGACACAGTTTCTTGACTACCACAAGTGCACTATTCCCTTCATAGACAGACCATTGAGGTAAGTGAATGCATGCAAAAGCACAGTGTAAGCACTTAGCAAATATTACTTATCATTACTCCTATTGCTATTACTACTATACTTCTGTTACTACTACCACTATGATTACTGTTTATTACTAACTGATGTGTCCCATCTATTAGTCATATTTAAGTTTGACACTATCACTCTTAAATAACTGACATTTTTTGAGGCCTTAATTTTTTATCCCTGTCATGAGTACCTAACACAGAGTTCTGATATATTCTTGTTAGTGCCTGAGAGTTATAGAACACAATAACATGCAGTCTGCTTATACAGTGATGGCTGTTTGATGGGGAATGGACATGAGAATATAAGACCTTTTTAAGTGGAACAGGAATGCCCTTTGATCAAACTTGCAGTCTGTGAAGACAGTCCTTACCACACTCATCTCGGCAGCCCATCCATCAGAGGAAGGGGATTGGTACTCAACAAAGGCACTTGGACCTTAAGTAAAATATTGGACACATTGTCTAACATTCTTTTTTAAGCTTGGTTAGGAAAGAGAAATTGTTCTCTTCAACTTGTTGCCAGTATCAGCTTACTTTTTTATGCTTTGTTTTAATGCAAAACGAAAAACACACTTTGCCAAATCCCTTATCCTCAGATAACTGAAAATCTCTAAACACCAATTAGAATGATTGAGATTTTAGTTCAAGTAAATGCAAAAAGAGAATTTTTAGATCTCCACGAAACAATCACCTTATTTCTTTCTTTACAAGAAACAATGAATGAGGCAGAGAAATGGTGAAAGGGAGCCATGGAGACATGCCTGCTCTGTGAATTGCTGACCCTGAAGCCAAATACAGAACTTTTACATTGAACTTTGGGAACTTTCAGTAACTCTGAAATTGAAGTTGATTCTTATTTTTGACACAGTCTCTGCACTACTGAGGATAGAACAGCCAAGTTATTACGTGGTTGTCACCTTAGAACTTCAAGTCCTGTCCACTTCCTGAGTCCTTTGATCATTTCCCAAGGAGACATACAAATTGATTCCACTTGGCTTGTCTGCTTCTGTTCAGGTAACACACCGTCAGTGCATTGGATCAGATGTATCTTAGAAGACATGCACAAAGGCTTTGGAATTTATTAAAGCTTGACTAGAAATCTGTCTCCATCAAACTCTGTGGTTGGAGGCAAGTTGTTCCACATCTCTGTATCTCAGTTTCTTCATCTGGAAAATCAGAAAATGGCTTACAACCAAGGGATGGTGAAGCACAGTACAGTTGTCTCTTGGTACCCACAGGGACTTTGTTCTAAGAACCTGGCCTTTACCAAAGTCCACGGATTCTCAAGTCCCTTATATAAAATGGCTTAGTATTTGCATATAACTTACACACATCCCCCCATATACTTTATTATTATTTTTTCAATTAATAGTAATCTTTTATTTATTGATTGATATTTATTTTTGGCTATGTTGGGTCTTTGTTTCTGTGCGAGGGCTTTCTCTAGTTGTAGCAAACGGGGGCCACTCTTCATCGAGGTGCGCGGGCCTCTTCACTTATCGTGGCCGCTCGTTGCGGAGCACAGGCTCCAGACGTGCAGGCTCAGTAGTTGTGGCTCACGGGCCTAGTTGCTCCGCGGCATGTGGGATCTTCCCAGATCAGGGCTCGAACCTGTGTCCCCTGCATTAGCAGGCAGATTCTCAACCACTGCGCCACCAGGAAAGCCCCTCCCACATACTTTAAATCATTTCTATATTACTTATAATACTTAAAGTGTAAATGCTGTGTAAATCATTGCCACCACATGGAAAATTAAAGTTTTGCTTTTTGGAACTTTCTGGAATTTTTTTTTCCCCCCAGATATTTTGATCCATGGTTGATGGAGTACAAGGATGGTTGAGTCCAAGTTTGGTTGAATCCCTAGATGGGGAACTCGTGAATACAGAGAGCTGATTGACGTAGTATATGCAGAATGTGTAGTGCACAGTGGCTGCTAAAAATATAAATGATTACTATCCTCATTTATTCAGAAGTTATAGTGTATTATCTTTCCTACTCAACATTTACAACTCTTACTAACCCTATCAATCACCCAAAGAAATCAGTGAATATGAGTTATTCTTATTCAACAAATCTTTAGCAATGCTGAAGACTGCATATATTTGTTTTCTCTTGTTTTAGTCATTAATATCTTCATTCATTAATTCATAAATTAAAGCAGCAGAGTATTGCGATAAGAATACAATTTCCCTAGGTTTATATATCACCCCTGGTGCATAGTGATGTTGAGCATCTTTTCATGCTCCTGTTGGCCATCTATATGTCTTCTTTGGAAAATTAAATGTCTATTCAGGTTTTCTGCCCGTTTTTTAATTGGGTTGTTTTTTTGATGTTGAGTTGTATGAGTTCTTTGCATATTTTGGATATTAAACCCTTAATAGATATATCATCTACAAATATCTTCTCCCATTTAAGGGGTGGCTTTTTCATTTTGTTGATAGTTTTCTTCACTGTGCAAAAGCTTTTAGTTTGATGTAGTCCCATTTGTTTATCTTTGCTTTTGTTTCCCTTGTCTGAAGAGAGATATCCAAAAAAAAAAAATACTGCTAGGACCCATATCAAATAGCATACTGCCTATATTTTCTTCTAGGAGTTTTGTGGTTTCAGGTTTTACATTTAAGTCTTTAATCCATATTGAATTTATTTTTATATAGGTGTGGGAAAGTAGTCCAGTTTGACTCTTCTGCATAGTTGTCCAGTTTTCCTAACATCACTTATTGTAGAGGCTGTCTTTTCCCCATTGTATATTCTTGCCTCCTTTGTCACAGATTAATTGACTATATAACTGTGGGTTCATTTCTGGGCTCCCTATTCTGTTTCATTGATCTATGTGTTTGTTTTTGTGCCAGTGCCATACTGTTTTAATTACTGTAGCTTTGTAGCATAGTTTTGAAATCAAGGCATGTGATACCTGTAGCATTGTCCTTCTTTTTCAGGATTGTTTGGCTATTCTGGGTCTTTTGTGTTTCATATGAATTTTAGAGTTATTTGTTTTAGTTTTGTGAAAAAATGCCGTTGGTATTTTGATAAGGATTGTGTTGAATTTATAGATTGCCTTGGCTAGTATGGTCATTTTAACAATATTAATTCTTCCAATCCATGAACACGGTATATATTTCCATTTGTGTCATCTTCAATTTCTTTCATCAGTGTCTTATACCTCTCTGAGTACAGGTGTTCAGGTTTTTACCTCCTTAGATTTATTCCTTAGTATTTTAATTATTTTTGATTTGATTGTAAATGTGATTGGTTTATTAATTGCTCTTTCTGATAGTTCATTGTTAGTGTATAGAAATACAACAGATTTCTATGTATTAATTGTATCCTGCAAATTTACTGAAATCATTTTTTAGTTGTAATAGTTTTCTTTAGGGTTTTCTATAGATAGTATGTCATCTGCAGATAGGATAAACTGTCACTATTAATTCAACATAATTGAGAACATAAAATGGACAATATTTGTGTTGGTCATGGTTTGACTGTTATTTTGTGTATAATTTAAGGATACTTTCTCAACAAAATGGTTCTTGGGGGCCTTTCTGACTGTGTTTTTAATGTTATTTGTATAAACAGTTTGTCAAAGCCAGCATAATCACAACAGTGTTTGCTTCTTTGTCCATCTTTTTCTGCTCCTCCACTCTCTTCTACTCCCGACATTTCCTCACCTCTTGAAAAATGACCTATATAAGATACTTTGAAACCTCTACATTTTTAGAATTATGTTTGCCCTCACTGTCAATTACTGTGTTTGGAAGCACTAGGGAAAAGAATGTCCACACATTTATTACCGAGTAAAATAGTAGGGAGTTTCCCAGACTCAGTAACCACGTTATCCTATAATATTATTCCATTAGCCCTGAGCAACCTCTCTTGAGGAAGAGGAATGGAATGCATCATAAAGTCTTCTCTTGTTAGAACACTGCAGCCTGGCTGTAGTAAACATGATCTCTATTATGAATAATGAATTCCTATATTTTATTTTTCCTTTTTCTATTTTTAAATTTATTTAAAATATTTATTTATTTATTTATACATACATACATACATACTGGCTGCTTGTAGTTTATTTTCCACTTGGTGCAAGATAAACAGTTATGGGGTGTCAGGAAAGTTCATATATAGCTTGGATAATAAACAGTGAAATTCTCTCAACATCCTTTTTGATGTTTTGCTCTTTTTATATTAAAGAACCCAAACTATATTTTATTTTTCCTTTGACATTTGCATTTATTCCTCATTTTTATGTTTAAAAAATGGAGGAAAAATTCCAGTGACACCCCAGAATCTCTAATCAGAACATGTGTTTGGAATTAGTATGACAGTATTAGATAGGCTGTTGCTCATATCATTTCCATTAACTGCAGGTATTGTGATCTTGCTTAAAGGTATCCAAGAGTCTAACATTAGTGACTTTAACATACATATTTGGTGAGAATATTGATTGAAACAATAATGATCATTGAAAAATTTTTATTTTCTGAAAGCAATTTGCATGATAGCCCCTTGAAACTGGAGTCTAGTATAAACACTTCATGATTTGAACCTAGAGAAGTATTAACCTGGGTAGTGAATTTCTTAAAGAAAAAAAAAATGGTACTTTCATAGCTTAATAAATTTAGGATTTGATCTAATTCCCATCCCTCACCTACCTGTCCACCAATATTAAGAAGCCAATGCAAATGACATAGAAGATAGGGGTTGATCAGGGTTACATCTATTACAGCCAAAAGATGGTGTCTTCTTAGAATTTATTTGATATTAAAATATTAAACAATTGAAATATTCAGTTCAAAATAGTGTCTCACGTTTTAACTTCCTTCATATACAATTTTAAAAAATGCAAGCGCATTTTCATAATTACATTTAATGTTCAATACATATTCCAATTGCTGTTTTAAATTTCCTTCATAGCATGTTCAGTGAACTGGTTATATATATGTATATTTTAATTTTATTCTCACTAATAGTTACAGTCTAACGTAACATCACCCAAAGGAGTGCTTATGTTTTTTTCTTCTTGTCACCTTAAGATAATACCAGGTTTTGCTAATCACTTAAAGTTTTAAAGTAATAACTTTATTTCTGGAAGAAATATTTTCACCTTAAATTAATTAGAACTGTGCTCACTAATCTCTCTTTGTTCCTTCAGATCCACTCTCTTTCTTCTCCACAAGGGGCTCTTTTGGCTTTGGCATTTTGGTTGGGTTTAGCCAAAGGGAGTGTTAGCTAAGGTAGGAGGGAGGGAGCAGAGTGAGGTCAAGTATTTATTTCTCTGACTCCTTCCTATTAGTGTCTCTTGGGGTCTGCTCTCCCCAAGACCACGTTTATAGCTACATTCACACAGTCCTGTCCAATCAGCTGTCTCATTCTGGGTTGCGGCCAGCTCCCACCTTTAAGCCTGAGGATGATAATAGACCACCTCCCCACTTACTAATCGCTGTAGCTCCCTAGCACTACCCCTTTTGTTGTGCCTGCATCCTGCTCAGAGCTTTGCAATAGACCCTTTATTAAATTCTTTTCAAGTAACCAAATTGGCCTGTACCATCTGTTTTTTGCCTGTGTTCTGACTGATGAAATATCAATAAACAGTAGTGCCTTATTTCAACTGCAAGTCAGACATATTTGTATCGCATGCTTATTTGAAAAAAATTGCATTTATTACTGGTATCACATAAAAAGTCACTAAAATTATCTAATAACTTAACACCCTGTTCAATTCAAACATTGTACCTACAACTTACAAGTTTTCCTCAGACTGACTAAAGTGTCAAACCTACAACCCAGTTGTATATCACAGATGAGACCATGTTGTATCCATGATATAAATTTAATAAAGTCCTCTGTGTGTGTGTGTGTGTGTGTATGTGAGAGAGAGAGAGAGAAATCAGTATGGAGAGGACCCAAGAATCATCTCCTGTGGAAAAACCTTTCTTCACATTGTTATGATTTTTTCCCCCTAATCCCTAAGAAGTGAAGGATCAGAGTGGGTTTGCCTGAGGAATATGTCGGTTTGGAGGAAAAGGAGAACAAAGGTAATTTCCAGTGTTGATAAAGAATCAGGATCTAAGGAAACCTTAAAATAAATTGGTTAAGGAAGAAAGGCCCAAGTGGAGCTTGATCCTTAGAGGAGACACTTAGAAAAGGCACACTTGAAAGAGGAATGACACTAATAATGTTACTGTATTTTTATGCCTCTGTTGACTGAGCTCTTACTATGTGCCATCAACTTTGAGCATGACTGTCCTTATTCTCATTTTATACTTGAGGAAAGTGAAATAAACTTTCCCTGAAATTCTCAAGTAAAGCAGAGAATTTTTAAAACTAGTTCTCTCTGATCTCATTCCTAAGTATAGTGTCCAAATTCAGACTGTTCTTTAAATGAAAATGCAACAATGCAGGTAGAAGACAACTTCTGTCTGCAAGTGTCAAATATGTGGTCAGTCTATCTTTCATAGTGTGTCAAGATCATAAAGCAAAATAGAGGATGAACGTTCTGTTCAGATACTAAAAGAGCCTCCACGACTGTGACAAAACCAACTTACACTGAATGAGTGTAAGAAGCAGAACTAAGTCCCATAGGAATGAACTGGGGAATCTTAGGCGTTAGTTCCTAGAGTTCATGGAGAGTCCTAAAGCCTCTTCCTGAAAGGGCAGTAGGGGAGGATTTAATCATGAGGCTCATGATTTGATTAGACCTTCCTCCAGATTCTCCTCTTGCTTGTCTACCCATTTACTTCTGACAGCTGGGTTGTTATTTTTTTCCCATAAAAAACTCATTTTGATTGGATAGAAGTGAATTATGCTTTTCCTTAATAGAAATGTCTAGAACCTCCTTAGCATCTGATATTTGCTAAGACCTGTAGGCTTGCTTTAAATCAGCTGCTAGGAAAACAACATAAATAAAATTCTGTGGTTAGATATTTTTTCTTGCACTGTGCTTGTGACTATAAACTTCCTCTGCAAAGCCTGACATTAAAATCATTTTACTTGCTGGATGGTCATAAAGTAAATCTTAAAAATAAAAAATAAACCCAAACTAACTAGGTTAGTAAAATTGTGTGTGTTTTTTATTTAAGGATATAGTTTTCATTAAAAAACGTATTTCAAGGTAGAGTGTGGGTGAATACTTAAAATATTTTGGTTAAAAATAAACTTATAAAGCTTAATTCTTTTGAAAACATGTTTTTCAAAGTTGATCAAATAATGCAATGATCACTGAAGATATTCATTGAATACTGTTCACTTTAATAATTTGAAACGGCGGGTCATTCCAAGACATACATCTCTTGCTACTTGTGTTTCTAACTGTATCTATTTATGTTTGAGGCCAATAACTGAACAGATCCAATACATACACTCAGTCTTTCCTGGTTGTCTGTATCCAAGCAAATTCCCTTTCTTCTTTTCTTTCTTCCAAACTTCTTTGCTATTTTGTCATCAGATGTCTTGAAATTTTGCAAAATCTAGTCATCGAGAGGCCACTCTATGACTTTATGTCTCCAAAACCTTTTGGCCATATATGTGTCGGTCTAAGTTATATTGTAATGATTAACAGTGTTGTTCACAAAGGCTATGTGAAATATTCCACTTGGGGAAATGTGAGAATAGTGAATCGGAATCACAATGTTCAACTTCTTTCATGTGTTTATCCTAAGGAAAAATTCACTAATCTCTCTCTTTTCGATTATTGAGTTTAGCATTAATGTTTAAGTTCTGCTGTTTAACGTTGGTTTGATTTTTGAGGCTTTCATACATCCTAAACTAATAGCAAAGGTGATATCTTTACCCCTTAAAATCTCAGATTTGAAACTTAATGAAATGGCTTTCACAGAAACAAAATAATCAGAAACTTTTTTGCCCTTTTCTAATTATATAGATAATTACATACACACATATTTACACTAGCCAATGACATTGGGTATCTTTTGAAAGAAAAAAGAATAAAAAACTGATTAATTAAAAGGGGGTAAACTTAAAAGGAAACTTTTACTGGCAGTAAATGCTTTGCCTGTATTTTAGGACTTATTTTTCAGGATTTTCTGGAGCATCATTCCCTATAATTTTAGGAAGTGGAACCACTTTTCCAAAAGGAAAATGTATCCACTGTAGCAAAGGTCACCTATTTGGGCAAACATTAATAAAACCCTAATATTCAGGATAGTGAGTGTTTTTTTCCCCCTGTTGACAGGCTTGGGGGATGTTACATATTATAAATATGGATGACTAATTCCTAATTAGGAACTCATTAGCAGCTCTACAACTGTAGAGTATGATGGATTTGTAGCCAATTTTGAAGAAGTCACAGTAAATGACCTCTGGCCCAAGACTTTCCCATCTGTCCATCATTTAATACCATTTTTTTTTTAAATGCTAGAAAATGTAATTATTCTGGTTCCCCTTGAGAAAGTGCACAAGGCCATTTCTCTTACAAGATTATTGTATTTAATTATATATTGATATTAATAAATGCATTATTGGCTTTTGATTTTCTTACAGGAAAATTTCATCCTCTACATCTCTTATGTGAATTAGCTATTCTTCCTCTTAGAAAATATTGGTTAAGGACAGGTATGAATGTGTCAGCTTGTGAGATATGCATGTTAATTCAGAAGATTAAGATAAACAAAAAGAAATGACATTTTGGTGATTCCCATAGCAACTGTGGAATTGTACAACAAAGCACATTCACTATTCTAAAGGGAACATTTTACATTAACAAAAGATATATCATTAAAACAAATGTTTTAATTATTGTCATTCTTAAAAGCCAGAGGAGGAAATCTATTTCTTAGAGTGAAATATGGAGTACAAAAAAATCATTTTATTTAAAATTTAATGATGATGCCCTTAACATTTCAAATCATGTTAAACTCAGTCATATTTAGAAAACATAATGTAGTTTTTTTTTTCTTGTTTTCTATTTTTGTTAGGTTCATATTTATATAATTTAGAGAGAGTGTGAAGTTCAACAGGGAAAAATTTTTAACTTTAACTTCCTCCATTATGTCCTACACATTTTCCAGTGGATGTAAGGAGATATTTTTTCTACTTGGATAAAAGTAGAAAATGATAAACAGATAGCTTTATTTTAATTTTTTCAAGCTCTGTGTGAATTAGAGCTGATAAGTTCTATGCAAAGCAAAAAAGAAAAGAAGTATGTGATTGCAAGAGCTGGAAAGTTCTGCTCTCTTCCAATCCCTTAATTTTAATACTTATGAAATTTGATGTGCGGAATTGGAGAATCACATTACCAAGGGGTTTTTTTTTTTTTTTGGTTTTTTGTTTTGTTTGTTTTTTAATGTTCATTTGTTTCTGTGTTTTGCTTTCAAAATAAAACTTGGCTTTCATGCCTGATGGGTTCTTCCATGTAAACCATAATAAGTTCCAGTTTTTATTCATTCATCAAAGATATATTGAGTTGCTATTAGATGCTAGATCCTGATAGGACTGGGAATAGTGAAATTATAAGCAGATACGATAATTGTTCTGTTTTAGAGAAAATCCGGCATAGAGGACAGATGTTCAATAAAAATATAATGAAAATTGGTGATTGAGATGGGAAAGAACAGAGTGCTATGGGTGAATATTAAGGAAAGCATAAGCAAGTCTACAGGGCTTAGAAAAGCCTTCACCAATGAAGTGATGTTTAAGCTAAGGCCTCATGTGCTCTAGACTAAGTTTATAGGGTAATTTTTTTTTTTAATAAATTTATTTATTTTATTATTTATTTAGCTGTGTTGGGTCTTCATTTCTGTGCGAGGGCTTTCTCTAGTTTTGGCAAGCGGGGGGTCACTCTTCATTGCGGTGCGCGGGCCTCTCACTATTGCGGCCTCTCCTGTTGCGGAGCACAGGCTCCAGACGCGCAGGCTCAGTAGTTGTGGCTCACGGGCCCAGTTGCTCTGCGGCATGTGGGATCTTCCCAGACCAGGGCTCGAACCCGTGTCCCCTGCATTGGCAGGCAGATTCTCAACCACTGCGCCACCAGGGAAGCCCTATAGGGTAATTTTTAAAACACGGATGGGGAGAAAAAGAATAACACTCTTCCTGTCCATAAAAAGTCAAAGGATACATTGGTATTAGGCAGGTTGCAAACCTTTGCGTTTGATGGCTTATTTGAAAGCTTATTTTGTTCAGTTTATTTCTGTATCTATATCTATTTTTTGACCCTAGAAAAGAAGCAGTGATTTTAAAGTGAGAAATAGTCAAGACAAACAGATTTAATGTACATTTTGTCGTAAAAAACTCACATATTTTATATGCTGTTATCCAGTGTAAAAGGGGAGGTAGAAGTTAATTTAGGTATATTTTTGTCAAAGGTCTAATCGACAGTGGAAATAAACAGAAAATAACTTTATGAAAGCCACTATTGTATGGTCTCATGATAGCTGAGGCTCAAAAAAGAGTGAAAAAAGAGGTCGGAGCTGCCCACAAATTGAATGCACGACCTCGTGAGAGAATGAACTGTTACTACAGTGGTTACACAAAAGCTAGAGTTCTTTAGAGATTAAATAAAACAGAAAAGAGATGAGAAAGTCTCCCAGATGACAGGCTTCCACAGGACTGAGTTTTCCGTCTGTGTCACTGGGAGCCCCTGACAGGTAATGAGCAGGAGCAGGATGAGGACCATGAACCAGGCATATAGGATTAGGTAGAAGGCCTGGGTAAAAGAAAATGCAGTTAATAAAGGACCAGAAATCAAAGTTGGTGTGGGAAAATATTCAGCCAAAGAAAAGTGGCACATTTGAATGAAGGCTGTCTAGTACCACACTATGTAAATCCTGGTGCTTGCCGTATAAGATATTGCTCCTAAATTGTTTAACCTGTGTTCATCTTATCTCCACAAAGAGTGAAAAACTACCTGGCAGACAAGGTCCACACCTCATAACTATGGAGCAGCTCCAGGTTTATTTGATCAGTAATGATCTGAGAGCTGACATTCATAAAATACTCTTTCACCAATCCAGTAGAATTCAGTTACTAAGATGCTGCACTCATTGCCCTGAACTGACTGACATTTTATGTCTATGACTTGAGATTATGTAGACACTGACTCTGATCAGCAGTCACACTGGATGTTCAGCCAGTGCAGACATTGACAGCATTTAAATGAAATGAATCATTCCAGAGCTATGGTCAGAATTATCCTACTTATCCTTGAGAGCTTATTTAAAATGTCATTTCTCTAGAAAGCTTTCTCAGACCAGGTCATGGCACTCTTTTTTTTTTATCAGGTAGTCTTTCTCTTATGTAGAATTTAATTAAATATAATTAAATCACTGATTATTAAATTAATTGTTCAAAGTCCCCTTTCCTTACCAAAAAACAAGCACGGCAAGTAGAAGAAACATGTTGGTCTAATTCACCAATCTTTTTCCAGGCCCTATCATATATTTTGTTCATAACAAGTACATAAGTATTTGTGACATAATTAAAAATAATAATTAATGTAGCTTGAGGTTTGGGAACCTGGGTTCTTTCTCAGTTATGCTGTTATAAAGTAATGGGACTTTCCAAGCCAGGTAAGTAAGCACTTTGATGATGAATCATGAATGTCACCATTTGTTGTGATGTTCAAATGAAACAGTGAGTACTAGCTCAAGCTCTAATCACTCTGTCTACTAACTAGTTTGGGGAGATTACATGTTTGATCTGGATAAGTTGACCTCTTCAGGCTTCAGTTTCTTCATCTCTCAAGAAGGCTGTTGTAAGAATTTAAAAAATCAAAGCACATCAAGCATTTAAAACATTTCTGGGTGTTAAATAAGTTCTTAAATGTAGCATGATCAAATCTAGGATTTAGAAATTTCACTTTAGATTCAATATGGTGAGAGTATTACAGGAGGATAGGATTTTGGAAGGTAGATGAGTTTACAGTCTAGTTTAGCTATCCAGATGATAATGGTGCTGGTGTGCATCAGAATAGTGGCAGAAAAGGTGGAGAGAAATGGAGGTAGTCAGGAGTTTCCCAGAGCACATAATCAACAGAGGATACCAAGTTATTAGAAATAGGGAATTAAGACAGAGAAGCATGATATATGGGGTTTTGCTTGATCAATTGGATGGATGTTGGTGCCGCTCACTGAGATTAAAAGACAGCAGAAATAGGTGAGTTCTGTTTGGATCTATTGAGTTAGAGCTGCCTGTAAGACATCCAAAGAGAGCTATCCAGTAGAGTTTGATATATGGGTCTCAAATCAAAGCAACAGATCTGGAGTGAAGAATGAAATGTAAATGAAAAATAGAACAGGATAATAGTGGAAGTATGAGATATCACGAGTGGGGAATAGTTGAAATTGAAGAGTCTTGAGTATGTTCATATGCAGATGAGACAACCAGGGGTTAGGAATAGGCTGGAAGTTGAAGGGCAGTCAGGATTTCTAAGAAGTAGGAGGTGAAATCCAAAGCATATATCTAGGCAAAAGTAATGAGAACTCTGCCATTAACATAAAGAAAGGTGCAAAGGGAAAGGTACATATATTTGGATATTTGGGATGAGATGAAACTTGTTCTTTCTGATGGTGTATTAGTTTTCTATTGCTGTATAACAAATGCTTCCAAACTCAGTGGCTTAAAACAATACCCATTTATCATCTCACATTGTAGTTGTAGGTCTCAGATCTCTGATTCCTTGCAGACTGCAAACCAGAATGCACTCTGTTACTAGAGGTTCCCTCATTCCTTTTCTCATGGGCCCCTCCATCTTCTAGCCAATGGTGGTATATCAAATGCCCCCATGCTTCCTCTTACCTCACATCTCCCTGGTTTTCTCTCTGCTTTTAAGGCTCATGGGATTACATTTAGCCTATGCAGATAATCCAGGATTATCGCTTTAATTTAAGGTCAACTAATCAGCAACCTTAATTACATCTGCAGAGTCTCTTTGCTATGTAAGGTAACATATTCACAGGTGTTATACCTCATCATATTCACAGTTCCAGAAACTAGGGCGTGAACTATTCTTGGGGGGCAAAATTCTACTTCAGAAATGACTTTTTTCCCCTTGCGGAGTAGGAGGAACAGTCAAGTGTTCACAGGGAGGGAGGAAAGGCTGAAATGACAGATTATAGCTACAGGATAGTTTCTCTCCACAAGTGGTAGTTAAACATGTTTATGTTATTAAAAAAAAAAACAAAATGAAATTTCTTCTTTGCCTTCCTGTCCACGGCTCCCAACGTCACTTTTGGCCAAAAATTAAACACAACTGATTTGGTGTTTGAAATAAATATGTATTTATTCAAAAATAGGTTTTATTTGTTTTTCATATATCATATAATCAAGAATATATTGTTTTGCAATTTGCATTTTTTTTCTTAATATCTCCTGGATACCACTTCATAGCCGTGTATATTAATTATTCTCATGTTTTATACTACTCTATATGCATATACATTTAAATGTAATATAAATATAAATAAATTTAAATTTAACTATTGCCCCAATAAGGACATCGAGGCTTATTTCTAATTTTTTTATTGCTAGGCTAATGCTTTAATTAGCCTTCTTGTATATGTTTCTTATATATATATATGTAAAAATATTCTTAAGATATGCACCTAGAAAAGAGTTTCTGAATAAAATGGTATACACATTTAATACTATTGCTTATGTCCCTGCATAAATTGGTACCAATTTATACTTGTATTAAGAGTATGAGGCTATCCATTTCTTTCCAGAACTTTATATTATTAATATTATATTATATTGTGAGGTCTACAAGTCTAATGAGTGAAAAACAGTATCTTGTTCATTTTTTTATTTTTTTATTTAATTATTTAAATATTTTATATGTAATAACAATGTGAATATCTTAAAATACTTTGCAATTCTTTCTGATGGGTTATCTGTTTCTTAAGAATTTGTAGAAGACTGTTTCAATAGTTTGATTCCAATGCTTTCTGCTGTTTAGTTTGCAAATGTGTGTCTGTTTATCTCTCCATAACAGTCTGTTTTAACTTATTGTTTTCTCTTTTTGATGTTCGCTTTTTATGTATTGTTTAATAAGGCCTTGTTTACAAGGTATAACCAGATTATACTATGTTTTCTTCTCTCTGTCTCTCTTTGTCTCTCTCTCTCTCTCTCTCTCTATATATGTATCTCTTTCTCTCTCCAAGGTTATATATCTCTCTGCCTATAAAGGCATAGAATATATGTACACATACACAAATAAGGTGAAGATGGAAGCATAATGAATAATTTACATATACATTATACATTATACATTAATAACATTGTATTATGGATATTATATATAATTATATATCAGTGTGGTTCTATTTGTACCTTATTATTGTATATATATTTTGTGTATATTATATATACAATAATTCTATATAACTTTACATATAATTTTAATGTGTTACCATTTGTACTTTTTTTTTGGAGTTTTTGAACTATGGGAGATACAGGTCTGTCTTTAATATTTCATAAACGTATTGTTAATTATTTCAACATCTCTTATTTTTCATTGCATTCCTCCCCAATCATTTGAGTGTTACATTTAATTCTTCTTTTCTTTAACTACACAAGTATATCAAGTCCTGATATACCTGCCATTACAATGCAGCCAATATTTTAATTACTATAGCTAAAAAAGTCTTAATATCTGACTTAATATCTGATAGAATATGTTCACTTTTTTTTCAAAATTTCTTCACAATTTTTGTAAACTAATAGTTCCCTATTAATTATGAAATCACAATATTTATTTCCTTAAGAAACCTCGATGAAATTTTGATTGGGATTGCATTAAATTTATTGATTAATTTGAATAAACTTGGCATAAGTGTCATATTGAGATTTTCATCCATGAACATATCATTTCAATTATTCAAGACTTTTATTATGGACGTCATTCAGAGAGTTTTATCATTATCTCTGTAAAGATCCTGCATTTATATATATATAAACATAATTTATTGGCTTTTCCTGTGATATTCTACTGTATCTACTGTGCAGGTTATCTGGGGTAAGGTTTAGGGCACTAGGGTAAATCTTTTGAATTTAAGTGGTTCTGATAGCTCTGAGCTTGACAGTTCACCTTAATTAACATTCCATCTCTAAAATCTGTGTTTCCCTTAAGTGTTACCACATGAGGGCAGACACTCCTATCCCTAACACCTGACCCCAAGATGAGTCGTAGAGCTCTGCTGAAGCCAGTTATCAAACAATACCCTTTAACTAAATGTTATGTTGGTTGGTTGGTTGGTTAGCTTGCTTTTTCTTGAGTACCTACTCTTATCCAGCAATGAAGTGTTTCTGGTGGCATTTCCAGTGTTCACAGCATTATACTGAAATAATTTTGGGGCTGCTTCTGTCTTCTTTGTATCTTTAAGCTCTTTCTTACAGTTTTCAGCCCTCCAAATGATCCCTCTTTTAATATCCTTAATGATTTGGACTTAATATGTGCTTTTTATATGCCATTTTACTGCATTTGTGGTAGGTGGAAAAGATTATAGCATTAAGTATACATCTTGAAAGGAAATTGGAATAGTTTAAAACTGAGCAGCATTCCAACAATTTCAGACAATTAAGGTGAAAAGAGAAGCTTAAAAATTTGTATTAATTTAATTTACAAATATTTATCTATAGCATGATATGGAAATAGTTTTATTACCTGTCAAGCACTTTAAATTATGCTTAATATTCTCGTGTTTCTGATTAATTTTTTCTTAAATGGTATTTGAAATCGATTAAACTATTTAGGCTGTTCCAACTTGCAAATAGACATCAGTGTTTTCTATTTTTATTAAAACTATACTTGGGAAGAGTTCGAACCACTATGTTAAACAATATTCAGTGGGAAAAGTAAATTAAAAATAAGTTAAGACTAAAGTAACTTTTATTTAGAGATTGCATTAACACAAGTTATTATAATAAATGATAATTTTTGAAATTCAGTTCATGTGAAAATGATCATATAAAAAATTTAAATACTATAAATATAAAGCTCTATTAAACTGTCACCATTATATTCATGTTGTATCTGCATGATAATTAATAATTTTTACCTTTGTATTATTTTCTTATGAATTTTAACAGTTGTCTAACCATCTTTTTGGAAATGAGACATGCTTCCCTTTCCGATCTGCAAGAGCTAACATGCAAACAAAACCCAACTTTATCTTTTGATAACCTAATTTTTTTTTCTCTATTATATTGGTTGAAAGTGCCAGATTCTGCCCCACCCCACCCCCCCACCGAGGTTGACTTTTTTTTTTTTAACATCTTTATTGGACTTTAATTGCCTTACAATGTTGTATTAGTTTCTGCTGTATAACAAAGTGAATCAGCTATACATATACATATATCCTCATATCTCCTCCCTCTTGCATCTCCCTCCCACCCTCCCTATCCCACCCCTCTAGGTGGTCACAAAGCACCGAGCTGATCTCCCTGTGCTATGTGGCTGCTTCCCACTAGCTATCTGTTTTACATTTGGTAGTGTATAATGTCAGTGCCACTCTCTCACTTCGTCCCAGCTTACCCTTCCCCCTCCCTGTGTCCTCAAGTCCATTCTCTATGTCTGCGTCTTTATTCCTGTCCTACCCCTAGGTTCTTCAGAACCATTTTTTTTTTTTTTTTTTTTTTTTTTTTAGATTCCATATATATGTGTTAGCATACAGTATTTGGTTTTCTCTTTCTGGCTTAATTCACTCTGTATGACAGACTCTAGGTCCATCCACCTCACTACAAATAACTCAATTTCGTTTCTTTTTATCGCTGAGTAATATTCCATTGTATATATGTGCCACATCTTCTGTATCGATTCATCTGTCGATGGACACTTAGGTTGCTTCCATGTCTGGGCTATTGTAAATAGAGCTGCATTGAATATTGTGGTACATGACTCTTTTTGAATTATAGTTTTCTCAGGGTATATACCCGGTAGTGGGATTGCTGGGTCGTACGGTAGTTTCTTTTTAGTTTTTTAAGGAACCTCCATACTGTTCCCCATGCTGGTTATATCAATTTACATCCCAACAAGAGTGCAAGAGGGTTTCCTTTCTCCACACCCTCTCCAGCATTTATTGTTTCTAGATTTTTTGATGATGACCATTCTGACCAGTGTGAGGTGATACCTCATTGAAGTTTTGATTTGCATTTCTCTAATGATTAGTGATGTTGAGCATCCTTCATGTGTTTCTTGGCAGTCTGTATATCTTCTTTGCAGAAATGTCTATTTAGTTCTTCTGCCCATTTTTGGATTGGGTTGTTTGTCTATTTGATATTGAGCTGCATGGGCTGCTTGTATATTTTGGAGATTAATCCTTTGTCAGTTGCATCGTTTGCAAATATTCTCTCCCATTCTGAGGGTTGTCTTTTCATCTTGTTTATGGTTTCCTTTGATGTGCAAAAGCTTTTAAGTTTCATTAGGTCCCATTTGCTTATTTTTGTTTTTATTTCCATTTCTTTAGGAGGTGGGTCAAAAAGGATCTTGCTGTGATTTATGTCATAGAGTGTTCTGCCTATGTTTTCCTCTAAGAGTATTATAGTGTCTGGCCTTACATTTAGGTCTTTGATCCATTTTGAGTTTATTTTTGTTGATGGTGTTATGGAGTGTTCTAATTTCATTCTTTTACATGTGGCTGTCCAGTTTTCCCAGCACCACTTATTGAAGAGCCTGTCTTTTCTACATTGTATAGTCTTGCTTCCTTTATCAAAGATAAGGTGACCATATGTACGTGGGTTTACCTCTGGGCTTCTATCCTGTTCCATTGACCTATATTTCTGTTTTTGTGCCAGTACCATACTGTCTTGATTACTGTAGCTTTGTAGTATAGTCAGAAGTCAGCGAGTCTGATTCCTCCAGCTCTGTTTTTCTTTCTCTAGATGCTTTGACTGTTCGGGGTCTTTTGTGTTTCCATACAAATTGTGAAATTTTTTGTTCTAGTTCTGTGAAAAATGCCATTGGTAGTTTGATAGGGATTGCATGGAATCTGTAGATTGCTTTGGGTAGTATAGTTATTTTCACAGTGTTGATTCTTCTGATCCAAGAACACGGTATATCTCTCCATCTGTTTGTATCATCTTTAATTTCTTTCATCAGTGTCTTATAGTTTTCTGCATACAGGTCTTTTGTCTCCTTAGGTAGGTCTATTCCTCTGTATTTTATTCTTTTTTTGCAGTGGTAAATGGGAGTGTTTCCTTAATTTCTCTCTCAGATTTATCATCGTTAGTGTATAGGAATGCAAGAGATTTTTGTGCATTAATTTTGTATCTTGCACTTTACCAAATTCATTGATTAGTTCCAGTAGTTTTCTGGTAGAATCTTTAAGATCTCTATATGTATAGTATCATGTCCTCTGCAAAGAGTGACAGTTTTACTTCTTTTTTTCCAATTTGGATTGCTTTTATTTATTTTCCTTCTCTGATTGCTGTGGCTAAAACTTTCAAAACTATGTTGAATAATAGTGGTGAGAGTGGCAACCTTGTCTTGTTCCTGATAATAGTGGAAATGGTTTCAGTTTTTCACCACTGAGAATGATGGGTGTGGGTTTGTCATAAATGGCCTTTATTATGTTGAGGTAAGTTCCCTCAACATAACAAAGTAAGTATGTCCATTTACTTGTGGGTTTCTATCATAAATGGGTGTTGAATTTTGTCGAAAGTTTTTCTGCATCTTTTGAGATGATCATATGGTTTTTCTCTTTCAGTTTGTTAATATGGTTTATCCCATTGATTGATTTGCGTATATTGAAGAATCCTTGCATTCCTGGGGTAAAGCCCACATGATCATGGTGTATGATTCTTTTAATCTGTTGTTGGATTCTGTTTGCTAATATTTGGTTGAGGATATTTTCATCTATGTTCATCAGTGATATTGGCCTGTAGTTTTCTTTTTTTCTGACATCTTTGTCTGGTTTTGGTATCAGGGTGATGGTGGTCTCGTAAAATGAGTTTGGGAGTGTTCCTACCTCTGCTATATTTTGGGAGAGTTTGAGAAAGATGGTGTCACCTCTTCTCTAAATGTTTGATAGAATTTGCCTGTGAAGCCACCTGGTCCTGGTCTTTTGTTTGTTGGAAGATTTTTAATGACAGTTTCAATTTCAATGCTTGTGATAGGTCTGTTTTTATTTTCTATTTCTTCCTGTTTCAGTTTCAGAAGGTTGTGCTTTTCTAAGAATTTGTCTATTTCTTCCAGGTTGTCCATTTATTGGCATATAGTTTCTTGTAGTAATCTCTCATGACCCTTTGTATTTCTGCAGTGTCAGTTGTTACTTCTCCTTTTTCATTTCCAGTTCGATTGATTTGAGTCCTCTCCCTTTTTTTCTTGATGAATCTGGCCAGTGGTTTATCAATTTTGTTTACCTTCTCAAAAAACAGCTTTCACTCTTATTGATCTTTGCTATTGTTTCCTTCATTTCTTTTTCATTTATTTCTTATCTGATCTTTATGATTTATTTCCTTCTGCTAACTTTGGGGTTTTTTTTCTTCTTTCTCTAATTGCTTTAGGTGTAAGGTTAGGTTGTTTATTTGAGATATTTCTTGTTTCTTGAGGTAAGATTGTATTGCTATTAACTTCCCTCTTAGAACTGCTTTTGTTGCATCCCATAGGTTATGGGCCGTCGTGTTTTCATTGTCATTTGTTCAAGGTATTTTTTGATTTCCTCTTTAATTTCTTCAGTGATCTCTTGGTTATTTAGTAGTGTATTTTTTAGCCTCCATGTGTTTGTATTTTTTCAGATTTTTTCCTGTAATTGATATCTAGTCTCATAGCATTGTCATCAGAAAAGATACTTGATACAATTTCAATTTTCTTAAATACTAAAGCTTGATTTGTGACCCAAGATATGATCTGTCCTGGAGAATGTTCCATGAGCACTTGAGAAGAAAGTGTATTCTGTTGTTTTTGGAGGGAATGTTCTATAAATGTCAACTTAATCCATCTCGTTTAATGTATCATTTAAAGCTTGGGTTTCCTTATTTATTTTCATTTTGGATGATCCATCAGTTGTGGAAAGGGGGTGTGTAAAGTCCCTACTATGATTGTGTTACTCTCTATTTCCCCTTTTATCACTGTTAGCCACATGCATTGAGGTGCTCCTATGTTGGATGCATAAATATTTACAATTGTTATATCTTCTTCTTGGATTGATCCCTTGATCATTATGTAGTGTCCCTCTTTGTCTCTTATAGTCTTTATTTTAAAGTCTGTTTTGTCTGATATGAGTGTTGCACTCCAGGTTTCTTTCGATTTCCATTTGCATGGAATATCTTTTTCCATCCGCTCACATTCATTCTGTATGTGTCCCTGGATCTGAAGTTGGTCTCTTGTAGACAGCATATATACAGGTTTTGTTTTTGTATCCATTCAGCCAGTCTGTGTCTTTTTTTTGGAGCATTTAATCCATTTACATTTAAGGTAGTTATCAATTTGTATGTTCCTATTACCATTTTCTTAATTGTTTTGTGTTTGTTATTGTAGGTCTTTTCCTTCTCTTGTGTTTCCTGCCTAGAGAAGTTCCTTTAGCATTTGTTTTAAAGCTGGTTTGGTGGGGTTGAATACTCTTAGCTTTTGCTTGTCTGTAAAGTTTTTAATTCTCTCCGTCAAATCTGAATGAGATCCTTGCTGGGTAAGAGTAATCTTGGTTGTAGGTCTTTCCCTTTCATCACTTTAAATATGTCCTGCCATACCCTTCTGGCTTGCAGAGTTTCTGCTGAAAGATCAGCTGTTAACCTTATGGGGATTCCCTTGTATGTTATTTGTTGTTTTTCCCTTGCTGCTTTAATATTTTTTCTTTGTATTTAATTTTTGATAGTTTGATTAATATGTCTTTGGCATGTTTCTCCTTGGATTTATCCTGCATAGGACTCTCTGCGCTTCCTGGACTTCATAGACTGTTTCCTTTCCCATAATGGCGAAGTTTTCAACAATAATCTCTTCAAATATTTTCTCAGTCCCTTTCTTTTTCTCTTCTCTTCTGGGACTCTCTAATTCGAATGTTGGTGCATTTAGTGTTGTCCCACAGGTCTCTGAGAGTGTCGTCAATTCTTTTCATTCTTTTTTCTTTATCCTGTTCTGTGGTAGTTATTTCCACTATTTTATCTTCCAGGTCACTTATCCGTTCTTCTGCCTCATCTATTCTGCTATTGATTCTTTCTAGAGAATTTTAATTTCATTTATTGTGTTGTTCATCATTGTTTTTTTTGCTCTTTAGTTCTTCCAGGTCCTTGTTAAATGTTTCTTGTATTTTCTCCATTCTGTTTCAAAGATTTTGGATCATCTTTACTGTTCTTACTCTGAATTCTTTTTCAGGTAGACTGCCTATTTCCTCTTCATTAGTTTGGTCTGGGTGGGTTTTACTTTGCTCCTTCATCTGCTGTGTATTTCTCTGTCTTCTCATTTTGCTTAACTTACTGGTTTGGGGTCTCCTTTTCTCAGGCTGCAAGTTTGTAATTCCCGTTGTTTTTGGTTGTCTGACCCCAGTGGGTAAGGTTGGTTCAGTGGGTGTGTGTAGGCTTCTTGGTGGAGGGGACTGGTGCCTGTGTTCTGGTGGATGAGGCTGGAACTTGTCTGTATGGTGGACAGGACCACATCCGGTGGTGTGTTTGGGGTGTCTGTGAACTTATTATGATTTAGGCAGCCTCTCTGCTAATGGGTGCAGTTTTTTTTTGTCTTGCTAGGTGTTTGGCATGAGTTGTCCAGCAGTATAACCTGCTGGTTGTTGAGTGGAGCTGGGCCTTAGCGTTGAGATGGAGATCTCTGGGAGGGCTTAGCCATTTGTTATTATGTGGGGCCGGGAGATCTCTGGTGAACCAGTGTCCTGAACTCGGCTCTTCCACCTCAGAGTCTCAGGCCTGACACCCGGCCAGAGCACCAAGACCCTGTCAGCTACACAGCTGAAGAAAAGGGAGAAAAGAAAGAAAGAGGGAGGGAGGAGGAGGGAGGGAAGGGAAGTGGAGGAAGGAAAGAAAAGAAAACAAGAAAGAAAGAGAAAGAGAGAGGAAAGAGGAAGAGGAAAAGAAAGAGAAAGAAAAAGAAAAGGAGAAAGAAAAAAAAGAATGAGAAAGAGAAGAATAATAAATAAAGTTATTAAAATAAAAAATTATTAAAACTAAAAAATGAAAATGTATTTAAAAGAAAGAAAGAAGAGAGCAACCAAAGCAATAAACAAATCCACCAATGATCCAAGTGCTAAAAAGTATACTAAAAAAAAAAGGGACAGACAGAACCTTCTGACAAATTGTAAAAGCAGACCTATACAGAAAGAATCACACAATGAAGCATACACATACCACTCACAGAAAGAGAAAAAGGAAAAATTATATATATATATAAAAAGGAAGGACAGCAACCAAATCAATAAACAAATCTACTAATGATATAAACTCTAAATACTAAACTAAGAAAATAAACAAAAACCAGAAACAATTAGATGCAGAAAGCAAACCCCAGTCTACAGTTGCTCCCAAGTCCACTGCCTCAATTTGGGGTGATTCATTGTCTATTCAGTTATTCCACAGATGCAGGGTACATCAAGTTGATTGTGAGATTTAGTCCACTGCTCCTGAGGCTGCTGGGAGAAATTTCCCTTTCTCTTCTTTGTTCACACGCTCCGGAGGTTTAGCTTTGGATTTGGCCCCCTGCGTGTAGGTCGCCTGAGGGTGTCTATTCCCCACCCAGACAGGACGGATTAAAGTAGCAGCTGATCATGGGGCTCTGGCTCACTCAGGGTAGGTGGAGGGAGGGTATGAATGCAGGGCGAGACTGTGGCGGCAGAGACTCGTGTGACGTTGCAGCAGCCTGAGGCGCGCCATGTGTTCTCCCAGGGAAGTTGTCCCTGGATCCCGGGACTCTGGCAGTGGCAGGCTGCACAGGTCCTGGGAGGCGAGGTGTGGATAGTGACCTGTCTTGCACACAGGCTTCTTGGTGGCTGCAGCAGCAGCCTTAGCATTTTGTGCCCATCTCTGGTGTCCACGCTGATAGCCACAGCTCGTGCCAGTCTAGGAGCTCGTTTAGGCGGTGCTCTGAACCCCCTCTCCCCGCGCACCCTGAAACAGTGGTCTCTTCGCCTCTTCGGCAGTTCCAGACTTTTTCCTGGACTCCCTTCCGGCTAACTGTGGCGCACTAGCCCCCTTCAGGCTGTGTTCACGCAGCCAACCCCGGTCCTCTCCCTGGGATCCGACCGAAGCCCGAGTCTCAGCTCCCAGACCCAACCCGTCCCAGCGGGTGAGCAGAGAAGCCTCTCGAGCTCGTGCGTGCTGGTTGGCACTGATCCTCTGTGCGGGAATCTCTCTGCCTTGCCCTCTGCACCCCTGTTGCTGCGCTGTCCTCGGTGCCTCTGAAGCTTCCCCCTGGCCAACCCCTTCGTTTCCACCTGTTGAAGGGGCTTCCTAGTGTGTGGAAACTTTTCCTCCTTCACAGCTCCCTCCCAGAGGTGCAGGTCCTGTCCCTATTCTTTTGTCTCTGTTTTTTCTTTTTTCTTTTGCCCTACCAGGAGTTTTCTTGCCTTTTGGGAAGTCTGAGGTCTTCTGCCGGCGTTCAGTAGGTGTTCTGTAGGAGTTTTCCTACGGAACATGTTAGGATGTATTTTTTATGTATTTGTGAGGAGGAAGGTGATCTCCACGTCTTACTCCTTGCCATCTTGTAGGTCCCCCTTCATAGTGCCAGATTTCAGATGGTTTAAAAACACACTCTGAAAATAATATGTATTCAGGAATAATATTAAGTAATTATTAAATAATATTAATAATATTTAATATTATTGAATTAAGTATTTCATTTAAGATGTATCATTTTTCTAATGTCTGAAGCATGTATGAACATCGTATAAATGTGTGCATGTTATACTTTCCTGAAAATATTATACTAAATCAATTATATAACTTATACTTGGTGCCATTTATAATTGAAATAAAAAATCAGTAAAGTCGGACAATCAAGTTCTACAAAATTTTACAAGTTTTACAATAATTTTGCAAATTATTTTTAATTTTCATTAGGCTTTCTAGGAACCAGAGTAAAACAGGTAAAGTGATTATAGGTAATTCTCATTTTCAGACATTTTGTTTCAAAATATTTAAGTAAAGATTTTTCTCACTTTGATTTTTAAAGTAATATTTCCTCCTGAGGTGTAATGTAGGGAAACGATTTTGACGAGGGTCATATTACAACAGTTTCATATCAAGTACAATGATGAATAGCTGTTCATTGCTGTATTTTTCAAAGAAGCTAAGTGAGTTATGATAGGTAGAATTGTGTAGGGATTAAAGCACTAATTGCTTGGATTTAAAATATAGTTCTGTTACTTATATCTCTGTAACTTTGGGAAAGTTGTAAAACCTCTTTTGTTTCATTTGTCATCTGCAAAATAAGGGTATGAAGTCCCCAGCTCACAGAGTTGTTATCAAGATTGAATGGGTTATAGCATGTGAAAAGCACTTAGAACAATTCATGGATATAGAAAATGCACATCAATGTTATTAAATAAATAAATTTGAATATAATCGTTTGAAGCATTAAAATAATTTGTCAAATAACAAAAAACCCACTTAAAGTGTGTGCCTTCAGTTTCCTTCCATAAATATAGTTGTGAGGAAAACAAGTTATACTTTAAAAATTCATGATAGGAGTCCTAGAAGACACAACTACCTCTGTTTAGGAACAAACCTGTTTGTCTACTTTAGGGTTAGGAACTCTTGAGGGTACTGACTGGTTAGAGACAAATCCTAAGATACATCAGAACAGCATTATAACTTTTCTAAAATATGTGGGAGTCAGAAAGTTAGGGAGCTAGCAAAGAGAAAATAGAATTAAAATGCTAAAATGTATATAAGGAAAATCTCTCATCAATTTATATTTCAGCATTCAGATTCATTATTATTTCATTTATTATTACCCAAAATAATAGTATATACTTTTCTACTTGGTTCCTTTTATTTTATGCACTATAGCTTTCTGTGTAGCTTCCATGAGAGTAGAGACTGCATCTGTTTTGTTCAACATTGTATTTTGAACTCTGGCATAGCGTCTTGCACAAAGTAGGTATTCAACAGTATTTTTAAATGATTTCATGAGAATGGAGTCCATGGAGAAAGATTGCCCCGTGAGATCATTCCAATGGTGAAGTTGACTTGAGGTCTTTTAAACATAAGATTCTAAAATTTAATTTTAAATCGTTTCCATTAGTGAGTTGAAGTATAATCCTTTTCCCTAGTCATGCACACGCAGATGATCTTTGATGTTATTTTGGAGAATAAAAGGGCTTTTGTGGTGTTGAGCTAGGTGGCCCAAAATGGGAAATAGTAGAACATGTGCTTGGTGAATAGCATGAATTCTGCAGAAGCAGTGAGTTAGTACAGATAGTGTTTTATCCAGAAAGTTCCCAGGATTTATTAAAAACTTGGAAATTTGGATCTCTCACAGAACATTAAGAAGTTTTAGTCAATATGCCATGCACAGGGACATTTGACAATTCAAACTTCATAATACTGCTAAAAGATAAAATGGGTTAGTATACTATAGAATAAAGAGAGCTACAGGATAAAATACTGTACTATTATAATCATTCAAAAAGTTATCACAACTGGGCTTTCTTTTTGGGGGCTTTTGAGAGCAGGCAAGATATTTTCATTTCCAATGAGAAATTGGAAGAATAAAATGAATTCAAACAGTGGATATTTAATTCATCAAGAATAGTCATTTAGGCTCTATTCTAGGACTAAGACAAACTCCTCAAGGACCTCCTCCAGCGCTTAGAGTAGATTTAATTTCTCAAGGTCTAAGCTAGATTAGGTGAGAAACACACACCGAGCAACTGGTAGCCATGTGTCATCACAATGAATACCTGATTCTTAGAGGACATGGGAAGTCAACAGTCCAAGGTAACATGCTGGATATAAAGAAGGGGCTATGGGTAGAGAACAAGTGTAGGTGCTTGCAGATGATAAGATGATAAATAGATAATGTAGCTGAGTGCACACATATCAGGGCAAGAGGTTCTCAACAGAATTTGTAAGTAATGTAAGATTATGAGAAGCTGGTGTCTTTGAAGTAGAGAGTTCACCATCTGTATTATGCCAGGTCATGAAAAGACAAATGCTCTGTAGAGAAAGAATGAATTGTGCTTGTCCTTGAAGACAGAATATGTTACTGATGAACATAGAGAAGTGAAGAGAACATAATCAAGTTCCAAAAAATAAAGACTAGCAAGTCTTTGGATTTGTTGTCAAACTCAACTTCTAGTAGCATATTAGCTTCCTGCAAGATAATGGAGGATATACACAAAGAGATCTAATTAAAAAAATAAACTACTAGTATTTGAGAAATAACTATTTTGAATATTTTTTCAGGAATTAATAGCTTATTTTATTTATGCTTATTCCATAACATGCAGAAAGCTCATGATTTCTAATAAAATTATAAGTGAACTGTGCCTTAAAATATGAATTTTCAGTTGGATTTATGCATTTAGGCTTCCAAGATATCCAAAAGAATGAACAGAACTTCCTTTCATTCTTTGCAGTGTTTCTTGTTTGTTTGTTTTGGGGAGTTGCTGTTGTTTTTTTAGATACTTTGATTTTATTTCTTCTGACATTCAGTACTATTTGAATCATTGAAATAATAGACCGACATCTAGTGATATAAATTTCTGCGATATTCAGGAAGCCAAATAGTAGTATATTAACTAAATCACATATTTTGTTTGTAGCTTTTGTTTCTTTCTCATTGTATTAACCTGAACACTTTATCTCCTCTAGAACAGTAAATCAGAGAATCTTGGGCTATAGATAGGAGCATTAAGAATATCTTGGCTGTCCTAAGCAGTAACTCCATTCTGTGAAATTATATCCACTGGAATCTGGGGTGCTTGAGACAGCTTTATTTCTCGAATTTATTACATTCCTTCACAGCTTCTCTTAAAGATTTCAGAAACTCACAATGAAAAGTGGTCACTTAAAGTCAGACTCCAAACGTAGCAGAGGTAATCATGCTTGCCTTTTTCCTTGCCCTAGATGAATAGCAAAAGCATTACCTAATGAAAAAGGCACATGTTGACTGGGGAGGACAAGTCCCAGGTAGTTCTCTGCCTTAAGATCATGCCTGGGGGGATTATTCTGGGTCATTTAACAAGCCAACTCTCTGTCACAATTGAGCTTAATTTTTATAGAAGAACAATTTTTGAATTTCAAAGAACTCATGGGGCATTTCAAACTCTTTGCTATTTGACCTATTTGCAGGTTGCTGAAGAAAATTTTACATTGTTTTAATAAAGAAGCAGTAGTTGCGTTCTTGTATTAGAAAACAGTGACTCACATTTTTATTCTTTTATGGTTTTGCTTTGGCTTTATGTCCTGGGGACAGAGATGTCTTTTTGTTTGTTTGTATTGTTTTATTAACTTCATTTGATTTAAGACCCTAGAATGAGCTGGACTCAAAAGTTAAAAAAAAGTACAGGTATATGGTGCATTGTTTAGCAAATTAGTGTGTTTTGCTCTAACTGTAAATGATAAGAAAAATAAACACTTGGTACAATTACAAACTAATTTTAGTCTGGAGGATATTAACGTATTAATATTTAAAATATACTTTCTAACCATCACTTGGTAGATTTCAAAAGTGTATTTATGACACTTTTATCCAACATTAAAGAAAATGTGGTAAATGTTAATACTAGGAAATCTTTGAAAGAGTATATGATCATCAGTCCAAACTGGTTAACTGAGGTAATCCAAGACCCACAAGATATTTTACCTTTTCAAAGAAAACACAGCAAACTTGATATCTTTCAGATACTGTATGCATTACTAGCTTGAGATAATTCTGTGCTTCAGCATTAAATCACGTTACATTGCTTTGATAATATCATATCTTTAACAATTTAGATTTTTCCATCATTGTAATTAATGACGCTAACAGCAAAATAAAATATCAAAAATCTCCGTGGAATAGTTAAGGAGGTTGGTGATGTCTAATCTGGTTTCTAGACTTGATGAGAAGGTATGCGGGGCTTTTCAGGCATAGGTATATCAACATAATTGTGTTTCCTTAATTTCCCTTTCAGATTTTTCATCATTAGTGTATAGGAATGCAAGAGATTTCTGTGCATTCATTTTATATCCTGCTACTTTACTAGAGCTCTAGTTAAAGAGCTCTAGTAGTTTTCTGGTAGAGTCTTTAGGATTCTCTGTGTATAGTATCATATCATCTGCAAAGAGTGACACCTTTACTTCTTCTTTTCCGGTTTGGTTTCCCTTTATTTTTTTTTCTTCTGATTGCTGTGGCTAAAACTTCCAAAACTATGTTGAATAATAGTGGTGAGAGTGGGCAACCTTGCCTTGTTCCTGATTAAGGAAGCACTCCCATTTACCACTGCAACAAAAATAATAAAGTACCTAGGAATAATCCTACCTAAGGAGACAAAAGACCTGTATGAAGAAAAGTATAAGACACTGATGAGAGAAATTAAAGATGATACAAACAGATGGAGAGATATACCATGTTATTGGATTGGAAGAATCAATACTGTGAAAATGACTACACTACCCAAAGCAATCTACAGATTCAATGCAATCCCTATCAAACTATCAATGGCATTTTTCACAGAATTAGAACCATACATTTCACAATTTGTATGGAAACAAAATAGACCCCAAACAGCCAAAGCAATCTTGAGAAGAAAAAAACGGAGCAGGAAGAATCAGACTCCCCGACTTCCGACTATACTACAAAGTTACAGTAATCAAAACAGTATGGTAGTGGCACAAAAACAGAACGGGATAGAAAGTCCAGAGATAAACCCACGCACGTATGGTCACCTTATTTTGATAAAGGAGGCAAGAATATACAATGGAGAAGAGACAGCCTCTTCAATAAGTGGTGCTGGGAAAACTGGACAGCTACATGCAAAGGAATGAAATTAGAACACCCCCTAACACCATACACAAAAATAAACTCAAAATGGATTAAAGACCTAAATGTAAGGCCAAACACTATAAAACTCTTAGAGGAAAACATAGAACACTGACATAAATCGCAGCAAGATCCTTTTTGACCCACCTCCTAGAGAAATGGAAATAAAAATAAACAAATGGGACCTAATGAAACTTAAAAGTGTTTGCACAGCAAAGGAAACCGTAAACAAGATGAAAAGACAACTCTCAGATGGGAGAAAACATTTGCAAATGAAGCAACTGACAAAGGATTAATCTCCAAAATTTACAAGCAGCTCATGTAGCTCAATATCAAAAAAACAAACAACCCAATCCAAAAATGGGCAGAAGAACTAAATAGACATTTCTGCAAAGAAGATACACAGATTGCCAACAAACACATGAAAGGATGCTCAACATCGCTAATCATTAGAGAAACGCAAATCAAAACTACAATGCGGTATCACCTCACACTGGCCATCATCAGAATGGCCATGATCAAAAAATCTACAAACAATAAATGCTGGAGAGGGTGTGGAGAAAAGGGAACCCTCTTGCACTGTTGGTGGGAATGTAAATTGACACAGCCACTATGGAGAAGAGTATGGAGGTTCCTTAAAAAACTAAAAATAGAACTACCGTACAACTCAGCAATCCCACTCCTGGGCATATACCCTGAGAAAACCGTAATTCAAAAAGAGCCATGTACCACAATGTTCACTGCAGCTCTCTTTACAATCGCCAGGACGTGGAAGCAACCTAAGTGTCCATCGACAGATGAATGGATAAAGAAGATGTGGCACATATATACAATGGAATATTACTCAGCCATAAAAAGAAACGAAATTGAGTTATTTGTTGTGAGGTGGATGGACCTAGAGCCTGTTATACAGAGTGAAGTAGGTCAGAACGAGGAAAACAAATACCGTATGCTAACACATACATATGGAATCTATTAAAAAAAATAAAGGTTCTGAAGAACCTAGGGGTAGGACAGGAATAAAGACACAAACATAGAGAATGGACTTGAGGACACGTGGAGGGGGAAGTGTAAGGTGGGACGAAGTAGGAGAGTGGCATGGACATATGTACACATATATACACCAAATGTAAAACAGATAGCTAGTGGGAAGCAGCCGCATAGCACAGGGAGATCAGCTCAGTGCTTTGTGACCACCTATAGGGGTGGGATATGGAGGGTGGGAGGGAGATGCAAGAGGGAGGAGATATGGGGATATATGTATACATATAGCTGATTCACTTTGTTATACAGAAGCAACTAACACACCATTGTAAAGCAATTATACTCCAATAAAGATGTTTAAAAAAAGTGTTATATCAAAAAAAAAAACCCCACAATAATTGTGGTTGGTTTTTGTTTTTGTTTTTTTTTAATAAATTTATTTATTTTAGCTGTGTTGGGTCTTCGTTTCTGTGCGAGGGCTTTCTCTAGTTGCGGCAAGCGGGGGCCACTCTTCATCGCGGTGCGCGGGCCTCTCACTATCGTGGCCTCTCCTGTTGCGGAGCACAGGCTCCAGACGCGCAGGCTCAGTAGCTGTGGCTCACGGGCCCAGTTGCTCCGTGGCATGTGGGATCTTCCCAGACCAGGGCTCGAACCCGTGTCCCCTGCATTGGCAGGCAGATTCTCAACCACTGCGCCACCAGGGAAGCCCAATAATTGTGGTTTTTAAAAGTGAAGTAAAGAGTTTCTTTTACAATTTATTTTTAATTACTTTTTTCAAATGACTGTTAAGTTTTTAGAATACAGATGCTTATTATATAGTTTGGACTTTTTAGTACTTTTTAAAGGAAACTTTTAAGTATTTGTTTTGGCCTGGAGTGAGGTGAAAAAAAATTCTGAACCTCTAGGGATGGTGTGAAACTAGAAAGTTTCAGAACCCTTTGTATATGGATAGTCTTTGTATAATTTTTGAAAATTTTATCACTTTTTAATATAGGACATTTTATAAGTAAAATGTATTAGCTGAGTTTCTACAGAATTAGATTATAGATGGTTCTTCCTAGTTCTACTTTGCAATGAGTTTTTTTTAATGCACTGTGCATAGAATTGGCTTAGAAAATGATTTTATTTAATTTCATTTTCCCTTGTTGTTGTTTTATTTATTCTTTATCTTACTTCCTCTCATCCCCTAAACAGACTTTATTTTCAGAAGCAATATTACGTTTGCAGCAAAATTCAGCAGAAAGTACAGAGTTCTCAAGTAATCCCAAAACCCCACTGGCACAGCCTCCCTTGCTGTCAACATTGCAGAGTGGTAAATTTGTTATTATTGATGAAGCTACATTGACACATCATTCTCATCCAAAGTGCATAGTTTGCCTCAGGGTTCACTCTAACGTTGTACGTTGTATGGTTTTGAAAAACGTATAATGACAAGTATAAAACTTTTTAATATCATACAGAGTTTTTTTAAGTACCCTAAAAATCCTGCACCACTTATTGTAAACAGGTCCCTCCCCACTAACAACCACTGAACTCTTTTGTCTCCATAGTTTTGCCTTTTCCAGAATGAATGTCATATAGTTAGGATCATATGGTAAGTAGCCTTTTCACATTGGCTTCTTTTACTTAGTAATATGCGTTTACATTTTCTCCACGTTTTTTTGAAGTCTTGATTATAGCTCTTATCTTTTTAGTGCTGAATAATATTCCATTGTTTGAATATCCCACAAAATAGTTTATTTAGCCATTTACTACTGAAGACCATTTTTAATCGCTTCCAAGTTTTGGCAATTATTTCTTTTTAAAAAACTTATTGTATTGAAGTATAGTTGATTTACAGTGTTGTATATATTAACAATTATTAATGAAGCTGTTAAAAACATCTTGTTTATTATGGACATAAGTTTTCAACTCATTTGGGTAAATACCAAGGAGTGTGACTGTTGGATCTGATGGTATAAGTGTGCTTAGTTTTGCAAGAAACTGCCAAATTGTTTTCCAAAGTGGCTGTACCACTTTGCATTCCCACCACCAGTATATGAGAGTTCCTATTGCTCCGAATTGTCACCAGGAGGATTTGGTGTCATCAGTGTTTCAGATTTTGTGCATTCTAATAGCCATGTAGTGGTATCTCATTGTTTAATTTGCATTTCCCTAATGATACATGATGTGGAACATTTTTTCATATGCTTATTTGCCATCTCCAAATCTTCTGTGCTGAAGTGTCTTTTCAGGTTTTTGCCCATTTTTTAATCAAGTTTTTTTTTTCCCTATTGGTGAGTTTCAAGAGTTCTTTGTATACTTTGGATAGCATTCCTTGATCAGACATGTCTTTTGCAAATATTTTCTCCCCATCTGTGGGTTGTCTTCTCATTCTCTTGACAGTGTCTTTTGCAGAGCAAAAGTTTTTAATGAAGTCTACTTATCAATTATTTATTTCATGGATCATGCCTTTAGTGTTGTATCTAAAAAGTCATTGCCATGCCCAAGGTTACCTAGATTTTCTCCTATGTTATCTTGTAGGGGTTTACATTTTACACTTAAGTCTGTTATCCATTTGCATTAATTTTTATGAAAGGAGTAAGGTCTGTGTCTAGATACATTATTTTGCATGTGGATATCCTTTTGTTCTAGTACCACTTGTTGAAAACACTATCTTTAAATCAGTGTATTGTCTGTGCTTCTTTATCAAAGATCAGTTGACTGTATTTATTTGGGTCTCTTTCTTGGCCCTCTGTTCTGTTCCATTGATCTGTCTATTCTTTCACAAATAACATACTGTCTTGATTAATGTAATCTTATTAAAAAGTCTTGAAGTCAGATTCTGTCAAACCTTTACTCTGTTTTTCTTCTGTAATATGTGTCGGCAATTCTGAGTCTTTTTTGCCTCTCCATATAAACAGTAACTTGCTGGGCTTTTGATTGGGAATTTTTTTACTCTAGAGATCAAACTCGGAAGAAATGACATCTTGGCAATATTGAGTCTTCCAATCCATAAACATGGAATATCTCTCCATTTAGTTTTAGTTTTTCTTTGATATCTTTTATCAAAGTTTTGTGATATCAGAATTTTGTAGTTTTCCTCATGTAGATCTTTTTTATAGTTCATTATATCTAAGTATTTTATTTTTGGGGTGCTAAGGTAAATGGTATTGTGTTTTTAATTTCCAATTCACTTGTTCTTTGCTGGTATATAGAAAAATTACTTTTACCTTGTATCCTGCAATCTTGCTATAATTACTTGTTAGTTCAGGAGTATTTTTTGTTGATTTTTTTTATTATGTCTATAGATAATCATGTCATCTGAAAAGATAGTTTTGTTTCTTGTCAATCTATATACTTTATATCTCTTCTTATCCTATTACATTAGTTGAAACTCTCATGTGATATTGAAAAGGAATAGTAAGAGGGGACATAATTGTCTTATTCTTGATAGCAAGTGATTTTAAAATAAAATATTTCTGTTTTATTATGTTACTGTGATGAATTACATTGACTAATTTTAAAATACTGAACCTGGTATAAACTTGCATATGTGTGTGTGTGTGTGTGTGTGTGTATAATTTTATCATTTATCACCAGGATCTTCCTAAAGAGCAAAACACAGAGCATATTTAAGATGCTGAATCTTTGTAATGAGGTTCCACCTAGACTTAATCAATTTGCTGTTCTGAGTTTTAAGCTTAGAATTTAGACTTGTATCCATTTGTACTTTAGTAAAAATTGTATCTCACAAACTCAGTTGATTTTAACATGAACCAAATCTCAGTCTCCAGTTTAACAAATATGTCATCCAGTCCTAAATGAGGTTACATGAATGTTGGCTGGCTTGTACAAGTGAATTTAGATGAATTTAGATTCCCATTGCTCAAAGACAGAAGATTCCTAGATAGGTAGGGTCTTAAAGGCTTGTGTTTTGGGCTTGGAAGTTAGAACGTCGTGTGTTGGCAGTCTAGTAGCATTGCGTGTGATTTTGCTCAACTGGAAAACAAAAAAATTTTTTTTGAGAATTTTTTTTTTCTCCAACTACTTCTCTAAAAAGTTTCACATGATAGGTAATAACAACCCTATTTTTGGCACTAGAAAACAAGATACATTTCTCAGTTTTAAGAAAGGGGAGTCAGATTCCTCTCATCATTTTTATGCCTTTTTTTTTCATTGTAACTGAAGTCTAATTTACACAAATCTATGATATTTAGTTTTGTGTTTGATAACATGCTAAGTTGAAAGCTTTAAAATATGTGCTGTGTGTACCAATGATAATTTACTCCATCAAGATTTTATTGTGTTTTTCAGTAACCTGGAGATACTGTTTTTAGGAAAAGTCCTAAGAACAGTCACTGCTCTTCCCGCTTTATTAATTATATAGTAGGAATTTGAAATGGGATATAGTAAATTCTGGCTGTATAAAGTGGAAATTAAGTTATTTACAAACATGGTTTTACCAGTTAACAAACAGAACAAAATCACTAATCTTGGAGGAACAGTAAAATGCCATCCTCACTATGGTAGCATTAGATCCTGTGTTCTATCTATTATATCTGGTGGTCACTCTTTTGAAAAGCAGGTGCTTCAGATGTCTATTTGTTTGCACTTAAAGTAGACAGAACCCCAATCTCAACCAAGTGTTGACAGAGCCTGTACTAATTTTAGACTACTGGTTCAATTGGTATAACTGTAATAAAACTTGCACTGAATAATCACGGAAGACGAAGAGTCTGTTTTATTAACCACTTACTCATGGAGTTTTCACTGCTTTGGCATAAATTACAAAAAAACTTTTTTCCCCCAAATGTGAGATGACCTAGATCTCAACACTTCGTTTAAGTTGCAAAATGTGACATATATACAGAAAGATAGATTATTGTTAAAGGTGGAAGAAATTGTATACATATTGTCAAATGTTCCTCATTGAAAATTGAATCAAATTCCTTTCCTACCAGCAGTGCACGGAAGTGCCAGTGTCTTAAAAATTTGCATACTTAGCCCAAATTTTACTTCAAGGAATATATCCTTGGGAAATGAGCAAAGAAGTGTTTGTTTTAGGATGTACTTTGCTGTGTTTCATATAGAGATAAAAAATTGGAATTTCAAAAATATGGCATTATTAAAACAAATTCTGAGACATCCATGAAAACTAATATTATGTAGCTAATCAAAATAATTTCCAATGTCTTTTCCTCTGTTTAATTCTGACATAGAAGGTACTCAATCAATACTACTTGAATTAATATAAAGTAAATATTCTCCATCTGTGTTTTCATTTTTTCTTTCCTCAAACCATACTCAATGCTATTTGAGTAAACTCAGTATCATTAAGGTAGAAGCTGTAGAAGAGAAAAAAAATATGAATGTTTTGTGTGACAAACAATTATTATTTAAATCCAAATAGTATGACAATGTAATTGCCTTACTGCAGATTGTTGGCAGACACATATCTAGAACCCATTTTATCCTTGTGATTTTACCAAAATAGTATCTCTTTTCAACTCCAAAATTAAGGAGAAAAGATCCTTTCAAGTCTAGCAAATTGATGCACCACTAAAATTAGAGGCTATCCATATGTAAACAATGGTTTAATCCCTCCTGGCACTGAGCTGATGGGAAAGATTTTGCTTCATACATAATTTGTTTAGTATTCCTGAGCCCCCTGTTTTTCTTTCCCAAGTGAGGGTGAGCAGATAATTCCTATTTTGCACATCTTTATTAATCAAGCAAAACTGGGGAACAGATGTGCGATTCTTTAGCAGTTAGGGGGAAGACAGAAGGAGAGCCATAATTTTTAGGCTTGTCGCTTTAAATGATGCCCATGAGACACAGCATCAGAGACAGAGCCGTTGAGATGCAGAATCCAAATGGCAACCGTATATTTTAAAGGAAAAGTAAATAAGTTGTACTTCTTTGCTGATGTGCATTCATTATGAAGATGTATGTATATATTGCTGTTAGTTGTTGACTAGAAGCCAAAGGAACTTGCTCAGGTTCTTCAGATTTTCTGTTCCAATGGAGGGTGCAATAAACACACCATCCTTTTAGATAGTTTAAACAACTAGTATTATTCAAATATGGATCTAGAGTTTGGAGGGTCAGGACTAATTGGCCCTCTAGAGCCACATTTAAGTATATGGTACATTGATTCCTCAGTTTACAAATTTTGTTTTGCTTAATAATAATAGTTTTAAACCAATTATCTTATAAGAATAATTGTAGTTAACATAGCAATCTCAATCTTCAATACTTAAACTTTCAAAGATTGAACTATTTAATTTTATGGAGCACCTGAATGAACATTTTATTATTTCAATAAATATATTAAGGCTAATAAATTTCTTGTACTAATAAGAAATACTTCAATCATGTTTAGTACTGAATGCAACATATATTTATATACTGTAGGGGACAAAAATTAAATAATATATTTCATTTAAGGTTTCTACCTTTATGGAATTTGGAATATTTCTTTAAATAAAATGATTAACCTCCTTTTTATTTAATGTAAATCCTTGCCCCCAGTATATTAAGTATATCACATCTCAATCCTAAATCAAGATATAATAAGCACTCATAACTTAACAATAGTTAAAATAATACTTTCTTTAGAAATCTGTATTAAACTTTATATATCTATTGTATATGTTTTATAATTCAAAGTCAAGACTCTAGTTCCAAACATTTCTACCACCAAAATTCTTTTTATTAATTTTCACTATATTTCTAAAGAGTCTGTTAGTTATATTATATGTTATTTGCTTTCACTTTATTATTCCAAAACTACTATTAGTTTTATTATTTATTTATTAGTTTTATAGTTATCAGCATAACATAAAAGCCCTACTATGTGACTCACAATGCCTGGGTCCTGGGATTGCTTGTGAATA
This sequence comes from Balaenoptera musculus, assembly GCF_009873245.2. Taxonomy (NCBI): domain Eukaryota; kingdom Metazoa; phylum Chordata; class Mammalia; order Artiodactyla; family Balaenopteridae; genus Balaenoptera; species Balaenoptera musculus. Next base: position 35,740,905 of record NC_045803.1, read on the forward strand.
AGACAATTTTCACGTTCTCTAAAGTTTTTGACGTATCATTTTATGCCTGCCCAAAAATGTTGTACTCCAGGGAATTCCTAGGGTATTTTGACTTTATAATTCTTCTGCTAAATATAAACCCACACTCAAACAGGTTAATGATCTCTTGATGTTCTTCCACTTCCCATATGAAACATCCAAGGAGTTTCATCTTCTTTCCAAAATAGCAATAGTTTTAATAGATTTAAATTTTGTAACTAGAGTAATGGAAATAAAAACAAACTAAATGGGACCTAATGAACTTAAAAGGCTTTTGCATAGCAAAGGAAAACATAAACAAGACGAAAGACAAACCCTCAGATGGGAGAAATATTTGCAAATGAAACAATGGACAAAGGATTAATCTCCAAATATATAAACAGCTCATGCAGCTCAATATTAAAGAAACAACCCAATCAAAATGGGCAGAAGACCTAAATAGACATTTCTCCAAAGAAGACACAGATAGCCAAGAGGCACATGAAAAGATGCTCAACATCACTAATCATTAGAGAAATGCAAATCAAACTACAATGAGTATCACCTCACACCAGTCAAGAATGGCCATCATCAAAAATCTACAAACAACAAATACTGGAGAGGGTGTGGAGAAAAGGGAACCCTCTTGCACTGTTGTGGGAATGTAAATTGATACAGCCACTATGGAAAACAGTATGGAGGTTCCTCAAAAACTAAAAATAGAATTACCATATGAACCAGCAATCCCACTCCTGGACACATACCCAGAGAAAACCATAATCAAAAAGACACATGCACCCCAGCGTTCATTGCAGCGCTGTTACAATAGCCAGGTCATGGAAGCAACCTAATTGCCATCGACAGACAATGGATAAAGAAAGATGTTGTACATGTATACAATGGAATATTACTCAGCCATAAAAAAGAACGAAATTGGGTCATTTGTAGAGACATGGATGGACCTAGAGACTGTCATACAGAATGAAATAAGTCAGAAAGAGAAAAAACAAATATCGTATATTAACACATATATGTGGAATCTAGAAAAATGGTACAGATGAACTCGTTTGCAAGGTAGAAATAGAGACACAGATGTAGAGAACAAACGTATGGACACCAAGAGGGGGAAGGGAGGGGTGGGATGAACTGGGAGATTGGGATTGACATATATACACTAATATGTATAAAACAGATAACTAATCAGAACCTGCTGTATAGCACAGGGATCTCTACTTCACCTAACTGTACAGTAGAAACTAACACAGCATTGTAAAACAACTATACCCCAATAAAAAATAAATAAATAAAATTAGTAAGAAGTGTTCTTTACTTTTTTGGGGGTAATTAAAATGAAACATTTTTTAAAATTTGGAATCAGTAGTTAAATCTTTAGGATTTATGACTTTAATAAATCACAAAAACAACAGAAACAACAACAAATGCACTGGTCTTTCCTATATGGTGGGTGTATACATTTTATTTTTATTTATTTTTTTATTGGGGTATAGTTGCTTTATAATGTGTTAGTTTCTACTGTATAGCGAAATGGAGTTCCCTGTGCTATACAGCAGGTTCTTATTAGTTATCTATTTTATACATATTAGTGTATATATGTCAATCCCAATCTCCCAATTCATCCCACCCCCCTGCCCGATATACGTTTTAATTTTACAATTTGCTTTAAAACTTTTGGGAAAATATGCCACTGGAAAATATACTTTTGAATTTATTTATGTATTATTACACAATATAAGATATATGATATAATAAGTAAAATATATGATAGAAAATATAAAATAATAAATAAAAGAAGAAAAAAAATAAAATTATCTCTCAATTTCTCTTTGTGAACAGGGCCACTGTTAACATTTAGGTAAATTAAATGATTTTCCTTGTAATTGCTTATTTTAATACAAGGTATGATATGTATTTGGATATTCTTTATTTTTAATATATTATATCATGATATTCTTTCATTTAGCCATGTTACAATAATGATTAAAAACCAGTTAAAGCAAAACTATTTTAAGAGTTTAACAGGCTAAAAAGTATTTCATATTACATTCTTTGTGAGCATTGCTATTGTGAACATTGCTATTAATATAACTGTCTTGTTGTCGAAACTTGGCCTCTGTCACTGGTGTCAAATAGAAACACAGAGACAGATTTTGGGGTGAAGTAGAAAGAGTAGCTTTTATTGCTTTGCCAGGCAAAGAGGGCCACAGTGGCTAATGCCGTCAAGACTGTGTGACACACCCTGGAGGGCGTAGTAAGGAGTCTTATAGTGTTAAAGGATCAGGGAGTGATCAGCTTGTGGATATTCTTCTTATTGGTTGGTGGTGAGGTAATTGGGGAGTCAGGCATCATCAACCTTTTGGTTCCAGTTGTTCTGGGGTCTACATGTTTGTAGGCACTAGACAGGTTAACTTCTTCCACCTGGTGGGGTTTCAGTGTCTGCAAAACAGCTCAAAATGTGGCTCAGAATATTATCCATAGTCCTTGAGGAAGAACTAAAGGTCCTGACTTCTTTTAATGGCTACAGTATTATTATTTTGTGTTGCTTGACTGTTTTCCTTTCTTTCTGCATTGTCTCACTTCTCTGATTAAACTTATTCTTTGACTAAAGTTTTTCTGCATACAAAAGGCAAGTGGAGGACAGGGGTGGGGATGGCCTCATAGGGTCCTGCTCAGTTTACATATCATAGTTTGAAACTAAAGAACAGAGAAATTTTTAGAAGTTAGATTTATTTAAACATGTTGAATGAATATCTCTGTGTGGTTGAGGTTGGTGAGTATGTGCTGTGTGACACATTTGGGGTATGTGTAGGTTTAATTCACTGTAAAATAGTATAGTTTGTCACATATAAAATTTTCTTGGGGTGGGGGAGCTGTACAGCACCTTAAGAAGAAGGCAGTGCTTCTTTTGAAGAGCAAAACTAAATTCAAGAGCACCTCATGAACGCTGACCATAGAGAGAAGTACCATAATCATGAAGCCACCATAGAAAGAGAAGAGAAGGGCAGCTGCTTAAAATGATTGTTTCCTGGTTATAATCCAGCTAGTTTTCACAGGAGCAACTCTACATAAAATAGTCTAACCCAGTAGGAGCCAACTTTTCATTTAATATGCTTAATGTGTGCTTATAGTAGTAGTAACTATAATGATAGCTGACATTTGAGTATTATAATCTAGCCCATATTTGCATGAATTAGCTCACTTAACACTCATAAGAACCTGTGAGATAGAAAATGTTATTTTAATTTGCATAATCATGTATAGGTGTGTGTATACTGTTATGCAATGAAATTACATATATGTGTGTACATACATATACACATACATATATCTGTACACAATTAGTCATTAGTTGCCAGATTATTTTTATTCTCTGTCTCTGTCCCCGCCATCAGTTTTTTGTTACTTTAAATTTAATTTTAAATATGTAAAGTATACATACCATAAAAATTCAAAAGATTCAGGGGGTGTGCAATGAAAAGTAAGTTTTCATCTCACAACTACCTTCTAGTCTCATTTACCCTTCTCAGGAATTCCCACCGTTGCCAATTCTTTTTCAAACATTGATGCATGGCTGTTAAGTGGAGCAAGAGAAGCTATTCAATTCAGGTTTATAGCAGTCATTGAAAATAATTTGAAGCAAGTCTAAGATCACACAAAGAGGAAGTGAAAGACCCATTGTTTGAACCCAGGTCTTCTGAATTTGTACACTGTTAATGTTAACTGGTCTTCCACCTGACTCTATTATAAGCTACTGAAAACCCCATGAAATGAAGAAAAGCCTCAATAAAATAGCAATTTCAAAATACACATTATAAAATAAGATGTTTGTTTCATTAATCATTCAATATCTAGTGTACTGGGATCTAGTTCTTACTGTAAATAGTGCTCTGTTTAAATTCAACACACAGGAACACATCCTGTTCCTTCTCCCTGTCTGTTGCAGAGAATTGTAATGTGCCTTAAAACTTTTAAAAACATATTCACTTACCAATACGATAAATGCATTTATATTTCTTTTACACAGTAAATCCAGGTACATTATTGAAAATTAGAAAAAGAAGTGACAAAAAGTCACCAGAATTCCTCCACCCAAAGATAACCACTGTTAATATTTCAATGTTTTTATTATTTATAGGCATATAATTTACATACAGACATACATGTCTTGCATATTTTTAAGTAAATTTATTTAAATATTATGGTGATTTTAAAACTTTGTAGCGTGTACTTACTCACATGCTAATTTATTTTAAAGATATTTTCCAGTAACTAAGTATAGATCTTCATATTTATTTAATGACTACACTAATCCATTGTATGAGTTACATATAAATGTAAACACCTAAGTTTATTTAGTTTGGCCCAGAATTTTTCTTTTACGTGGTGCCCATTTTTGATCTTGTGTTCAAAGAGATATTGGCTTCATACAAGGAATTGAGTAATGTTTTCTCTTTATTTCCTTGAAGACTTTGTATGACAGTTGCATATTTTTTTCCTTAAATGTTTTTATATTTTTATATTTTTATATAAAAATATCTAATCCTACTGGTGCTAGAAAAAAACAGATAAGCTTATTAGAGCCTTCTTTTCTCACAGATTATAACTGAAATTTCTGGACAAAACACAACTACTTGAAAATTCTGAATCAGGCATAGTTGGAAGGAAAGTCAAAATTTGGAGAAGCTCATGTAAAGTTTCCCATTTACTTTTTTAATGCATTTCTTTCAGTCCTTTGATCAGAGGTTGATCAGTATGTACACTGCTATTAGGCAATCTGGTCATCAATAATTCTGAGAGAAATCTCCATTTTTCTTGCAAGAAGACCAGGAAAGTGGGCCTTTGAAAGATGGAGGATGTAAAGGAGATCTCCATTTTTCTTCCTATCTTTTTATCCTTCTGTTATCTCTTCTGCCTGTGCCCTGAAGATAGAATCCAGGCCTAGAGCTGTGGCAGAGGCAGCAGGCAACTGAAACTCCAAGAAAAAACTCATCTTTCTAGCCAGAAGAAATGGCAGAAAAGGCCCCTGTGGACTAAATTATGTTGAAAGAATCCCCATTATTTTTTCTCTCTCTTCGTCTCATAGAATTGGTAAAAGTGAAGGCCCTATTTGTCAAGTTACAAATGTGGCACCAGTGCATTGTATAAGAAATCCTAGACAATTTAATAAAATAGTAGAAGTCATAGAGATTGCAAACTAAAACTTTAAAACTGTGTATCCAAAAATGAAATAATTTTTTTTTTTTTTTTTTTGCTTAGGAAATCTCAAGGAATCTGTGAAAAAATTCTTAAAAATAGTGAGTGAGTTTAGCAAGGTTGTAAGATACAATGTCAATATATACTAATCAATTTTATATCTGTAGGCTAACATGGAACAATTGCAGAGAATTTTTATATAAAATGACATTTACAGTGGGCTCAAAGAAACATGAAATATGTGTGAATCTAACAAAATATGTGTGTGATCTATGCTAAAAGTTATAGAACAATGAATCAATCAAATTTATCTAGGTAAAGGAAACAATATAACATGTTCTTGAACTGGAAGGCTCAATAATATTACGAAGTCAAATCTCTCTGACTGATCTGTAGATTCAAAATACAGGAGACCTCTTATCTGTGGTTTCACTTTCCACAGTTTCAGCTACCCACAGTCAACTATGGTATGAAAACATTAAATAGAAAGTTCCAGAAACAAACAATTTATAAGTTTTAAATTTTGCACCATTCTGAGTAGCGTGATGAAATATTGTGTCATCAGGCTCCATCCTGCCCAGAACATGAATCATTCCTTTATCCAGTGTATCCCACCCTTTAATCAATTAGTAGCCATCTCACTTATCAGATCAATTCTCATGATTGTTGCAGGACTTGTGTTCAAGTAACCCTTACTTTATTTAATAATGGTCCCAAAGTGCAGGAGTGATGAAGCTGGCAATTTGGATATGCCAAAGGGAAGGTCTAAAGTGCTTCGTGAAATAGTGAAAGTTTTCAACTTAAGGAAAGAAAATTATATGCTGAGATTGCTAAGTTCTATGGTAAGAATGGATCTTCTATCCATGCAGTTGTGAAGAAAGAAAAAGAAATTTGTGCTAGTTTTGCTATGGCACCTCAAACTGCAGAAGTTACTGCCACAGTGTGTTGTAAGTGCTTAATTAAGATGGAAAGCGTATTAAATTTGTACAATAACATATTTTGAGAGAGAGAGACCACATTCACATAACTTTTATTGCTGTATATTGTCAGACTGATCTGTTTTATTATTGTTATTAATCTCTTTGCCTAATTATAAATTAAACTTTATCCTAGATATGTATGTATAGGAAAAAAACAGTACACATAGGGTTTAGTATTATCCAAGATTTCAGTCATCCACTGGGGGTCTTGCAACATAAGTTTTAAGTTTTCCTTCCAATCCTTGCACATTACTACCCACAGATAATTATTGTTCTTCCCAGAAACCATGCACATGTTCATCATATAATCATGTCCCTGGGTGAATATCAGATACTAAGCATGATGGACAAAGTTTTATATACAGATTGGTTATGCCTTCTGTCTCAATCTATGGTGTATCTAGCAGATGATACTGGTCTTGAGATCTTCTATTAGGAAATTCATCTCCCAAAGAAAATTGTGGTTTAGCCACTAAAAAATAAATGATTGTCAAGGAAAACATTACTCTGTCCTCTTTTTTTCTTTCCCTTTTCTAGTAGAAACAAGTTTTAAAGCTCATATTTATAGCTTTAACTCTGAGGCATATTAACATGGTATTCACTTCTCATTTATTCTTTAAACATTTGGCTCTAATATTTGGTTTGAATTGGAGAGGAAACTGTGCTTTATGACAGTGGGACCTAAATGTGTGTGTGTGTGCATGTCCCATTTAGATTTCCCTACTTAATGATTGCTTTAACAAAAATATACTCCATTTACCACACTAGATAAGCCAAAATTGATTTCTGCCCCTTAAAATGTAAAGACTCATATAGTTAATGCAGTTTTGCTATTAGTAAAGAAGAGGCCACTATTCCCATTCAACACCTGAAACAAAAATTGAATTCATTTTGCTTCCAATGCAAAGGGATGGTGAAGTGTTAAGAAATAATTTCTCTGAAGCTTCAGACTGATAGTATAGTATAGGGTTAGAGCAGTCAGGAGTGCACGGATTACAGGACTTCAGAAGTGGCAGTTTTTTGTGATTTATTCACTTTTAACAACAGAATTAATTACTCCATTGTAGCTATTACTATGTGGCTGACTTTCAATATGATAGGGTATTGGTTATTGACTGGCTTTCAGAAGCTTGTGTTCATTCTGATGAGAGGTTGACATTAATCAATTCTGGTGGGTTTATAGTCAGTTCTGGTGGTCATACATTCCTGTGACCAAAGAACCATCAGTATTTTCCTTTTTTGAATTTGGAGCATAAAAACTATAGAGTTTAGAGTACAGAAAACAGTTCAGACTTTCAGAGTCGATTAATAGAATCAGAAAATGGCCTGGTTCCTGGATTTGGCATTTGTGGATTAGGAAATTGAGGTGTAGCCAATTTAAAAAGATTATAAATTTACTAGTTAGAATAAATTTTTTTAAATGGTTATTATCTGCCCAGTACTCTGGACAGTTTTTCACCTAGTTCTGTTCAGTTCTATTCTCTTCTTAAGGAACCACATTGACAGCAGGACGTATCCAATATTGGGAGACCAGGTCCTCTGCTCAAAACATCTTCCCCTGCCAACTGTTTGCCTGTCTCAAACTTCGAAAAAATCTAGAAATGTGAAAGTCCACCACATCACAAATATTGTCCGTTTAAGTTTGTTAAGTGTTATGTTGGCTTAGCAAGTCAAGAGCATGGAGGAGAGAAACGGCATTTTGCTTTTGAAGAACTTGGGCAAAGGGAATTTTTGAGAACTTTTTCTGTTAAGATATCTCTATATCATTATTTTAAAAAATTATATATATATATAAATATGGAAAGGGCTAGAATCAACATCTTGCGTGTTCTTAGAGCTGCAGTGTGGTATAGCTTTATACAATAAAGGCCGTCATTACCAATATATGCAGTCATTGACATTAAAATGTTTATATACTATAAGAATTATTTTTACAAATACTTGTTTTTAATTTATAGCTCATTGTTCCATAAAAATGATGGTAGATTAATCTTTGGAATTGCAGACAGCAGCCAAAAAACCTTATTTAAACTCCAGTATACTTGAAGTGCTATTATAGCAATAGCATTATTTCGTTTATTTATAACTGCTATTTTAAAATGATTTCCATTTGGACCTGCATTTCGAGTTACATATCAAGAAGCCAGAAGCATTGTGCAATACGTAGAATTTAATAACAAGGAAAGCACTCCACTTTAAAATTTGTGTAATACCACTACAGCAGTACCTGGGAAAATGTGAAACCTTGAATACAGTTATCAAAACAAGAATGAGTGAAAACCAGTGAACTCCCACAACCACATGTGGTTGGTTGGAGCATGAATAATGTATAACTCTCCTCCTTTCTTTGGTAATGACCAGAGAGAGTAGGAAGGGCCTCCAATAAGCTAAGGAACTTGTTATAACAAAGTCCAAATTTTCTTTTCAGATTTCTATCCCAGTGGACCTCAGTCTTTAATGAGTTTACAAGTCATGTAAAGATGATTAAAGTATAGATTTCTCAGCTCTAATTTCCGGAGATACTGAATCTATTGTCTTAGGTTTGGTCTGTAATACTGCATTTTAGCAAACAATCTAGATGATTTGGACAAATTTTTATGAAATGATATCTCTACTTATATTACAATATATATTTATTGACTATCATTTCTATGATGCTCTGAATGGGGAAGAATAGAAGTTGGGATAATTGGTAAGGATTTTCATCTCAAAGCAAGATACACATTCTGATTTATTCCTAAATTGAGTATATTTTAGGCAGAAACTACTTACTGTTAAGTTTTTAATGTCTGTGTTTTTGACTTCCCAGGACTTAGGTGGAACAGATTTAGTAGATTTTTCAGAATTAGTATGCCATTTTGTACCTTATCTAGACAACCTGATAATGAAAAAGTATTAAGGTAACAGATATTTTTACTGCTCCGTTTTCCAACAATTGTTAACATCAAGGATTAACAAAAGATCAGTCCTGCCTTTGATCTTATATCTAAATTTCATCCAAATTCATATCTGTTGATTCACCAAGTAATATTTCTCAAAGTAAGAGTTGCAGTCATTTTGAATTATCTCAGGAATAATGTTAGCAGAAAGAATGAACATATTCCCATTAAATCAGAATACAAAGTAAGTTTTCTATATTGAATGTAAAAAATCCTTTAGACATTTGTTTGGGAAAAAAAAAAGGTTTTGGAAAGATTTAATTTTATCTCTAAAGCCCAAAGAACAAATAATTGAGCTAGATTCTAAAGGGCTTTTATTCTGTGTAAACAACTAACATTATCACAGGTTGAAAATTTTATCCTTAAAGTGGCATTATACCATAAGACTCTGACTCTCAAGCTAGAGGCATGTAATTAAACATTAGATCAAAAATTATTAATAGCTTATCATTTGTCTGGAAGCCCCAAATTCATTTTTTAAACCTCACTTCTGTAAGACATATCTATACAACAGTAACTAAAATGCTGCTTCTTGGAACATAAAGGAAAGTGCCTTCCTCACGGTCCAGTTTTTGAAAACTTACAGTTCAATAGGCTTTTGGAAGTATTCCATTTGAAGGTGTATAATGTTTATGAGATGAACATTATAGGAGTAGGTGCTGTATTGTTTAAATAATTTGAAATGGAATTGATCCAAATGATTCCAGCAAAGAAGTTTTAAGGAGGAGTCATTTAATTATCCTCCTGAGAAAACCTGAATTGCTTCAGAAATCTGTATTTTTGAAAATTTAGTGAGACATTGAGTTGTTTGGGGGAAGGTGTTTTTTTTTTTTTTTTCTCCCTACCCTATGAGGAATGCAAAGTGCTCTATCATCTAATTTCTGTTAGTTTATCAGCAGTGCTTTGGTGTTAAATCTATAGCCAAAAGTTGAAAAGAAACATTCATTCATAGTCGGAGCATATCCGAAACAAAGCAAGGTCAAAACACAGCTCTTTTGATAATTATTGTCTTTTTAAGGACACAGGTTAACGTTTCTATCCCAACTAATTTTTTTGTAATGATGAAATATTTTTTAAAAAATAGTGATTTCTGTGTATGTTATTAATTGTAATTTTCAACTGGCGAAATTGGAGAACAGAGCATCACAATCTTCTCGTAATTACCCTGTGGCAGATGGAACAACAAGAACCATATCTTCTGCCAATTAACTATTTTTTTCTTAAATTATGACTGCTTGGTTGTTTCAATAAATGTCATAGTTCCTTAAAAAAAAAAAAAAGGTAAAAAAAAGGAGTAGAAGGTGTATAATGTTTATGAATACTTAGTAATACAAACTGAAGTTGGGGAATTTTTTTAGATGTATGTGATGAATTGAACATTATACTTCAAAGCATGAATATTAAAGAAAGGTCTTGGATTACTTTTCCATCTTGGAAAGATAGTTAAAAAGGGGTTTGACACTTGATGATACTCCAGAGTATGTATCTCAACCTCACTACACTTAACTCCTACCATTTTCCCTAACCACCAAGTGTAAATGCAAATTTCTATTTATTGGGCTCTGACCCCTTGTTTTCTAAATATTCTAAAATCAATTTGATATCTTACAATGAAGATCTGCACAGTTTTGATGAGATAATCTTGACTCCTGGAAATCATTTTTTTAAATTCTCAGTACACCATCTTGCAGCAATTATAACCAGGGTTTTCTCTTCAGTAGGACACTCAGATCCCATTAGTGGCAAACAATTTCTTGTGTGGTTATTTCTCCAGTCAAAGATAATTTGATTGTAGTTACTAGACTCAAGCTAATGGTGTTTACTAATCTGTTTGCTGCAAGTGATAAACCAAAGGAAATAATGCTGACAGGTATCAGCACAGATTATGAGAAGCCAGTGTACCATACAGCCCAGCCTTATCTGTTTTTTCTTTCCTCTTAATAGCGGAGGGGAATGCACTAATACACAGAAAGCCACAGTTGATTTTTGAACATATTACAGAGTTTTAGTTCATCACACATCATGCACATTATATTGGATAACATTCATTGCCACTTCTTGAGGTGGATTAATATTTACACATGAATTAGCAATTAAAATTGTAGGGAGAGGAATGGAGTCTGAGACTAGCTTTCTGAGAACTACTCAACAGATAAGCTTTGCTGCACCTTTCTTAGTCATCCAGAAATATTGAGCCATAACAAGCAGAGCATCCAATGCTCTCCTCTTCTCCAGTTAGTTTTGGCCCTTTCTGATATGACTCATTTAAAAAAGGCTCAAATTGGCCTTATGCATTTTACATTGGTTATCATAGCATATAAAACCTGATACATGTGTTGTCAACCATACGGGATATGGACATTAGTTTATCTATAACTAGTTTCTAAAAATAAATAAATAAAAATAGATCTTCACATATTGTATTACTGTAAAACAAAATAGGTAATAATTCAGCTCACTACCAAACATGAAAATTACTTTCCAGTTACAGGCTTTGGAATTTAATTTATTCTTCCATTTTTGGAATGGAAGATGCATCTATGATTATTAAGACTTAGATTGTATTTGAGGCAGTAAACATACACATAGTCATGCAGCAACATTAGATTTATTTCTTTAGCCTCGTCCTAGGCAAAAGTTGCTACCTGGTTTCAGAGCAGCGATCTTTCCCCCAAAAGATGCTAGACCCATAAACTTGTGTTTAAAATGTGGCTCTGCTAAACCCATCATTTGACCTGGGGCAAATGTCATGTGGATTTTTTAAAACTCATGCTCTGGTGCCCATTTCCTCATCTCTTTCATCTTTCTCATGGCAAATTAAGGGCAATATCATGTACCTTACATCTTTACTATCTCGATATACCTAATTGGTAGGTGCTTATTTAGCATCATGCCTAATACATAGGAGATACATATACATGATAATTTCTTCAATATTCCTTTGTCCTCCTTTCTCTATTACAATTTAACCTCCAAAAGTAAGTCAGAATAGTTCCTTAGACTTGGTTTAATTTATGGTATCTTTAAATTAAAATATTTTTCTGTTTCCCTAATAGTCAATGCCACCTTTCCCCAAAATAGTAACTATCCATAACTTGCTGAATGGTTAACTGTATGTCTTGTCATTTTAACAACTGTAGAATGTCATACTGTTTATTGAAGTGAAGTTTTCCATTCAGTAGTATAAGAACAATCATATATTCAGAGAGGGTTTTATTTCCCTGAATCTTAAGATAGTAAGAAGACTCTTAAGTCTAGCTACAGGTGGATGGTAAAAACAATATATCAGTATTTGCAATCAAAGTCTTTGTTTATGGAGACTAATGTATAATATGAGGATTAATAAGCATATCATATTGATACAACATGTATTCATAATAACACCAGTATGAATGTTATGGAGCTTATGATGAGGATATGATCAATAATTACATTGACTCAATGTCTATAACGTGTTAGTTGCTGTGCTAGAGTCTCAAAATGTCTTATTTGATTCTCACAACTATCCTATGAGTTAGGCATTGCATCAATTTTAAATATGAGAAACCAGTTTTGGCAAGTTTATCTGATTTACATGACAATTAGAATAGGTGAAGAGTACAGGGATAAAAGGCAAGTCTGCCTCATCCCATTGGATGTGCTCTTTCCACTGAGCCACATGGCCTTCTATTGATAGAAGGATCGTGCTTTCCTTAACTCTTTGAAGAAAGGGAGCTGTGTGTTACCACTGTTATATTCCCAGAACCTAGCATAATTTCAGGTATATATTAGATGTGTTCACTATCTTTTTTTGTTGTTATTGTTGGATGAGTGAGTAAATAAATGCACCATTTTAACTCTTGCATTTAGCATAAGGTCTTGTCTTAAATGATCAATAACTATGCTCTGAAATTTTACTCATAATAAAAATAAGTTCTTGATTCAGAACATCAGTTGGATATGGGTGGAAGTCATATGACAGTACTCATGAAAAAGCCTACTGGCCAAACTCTGGTCCAGTCTCCTTCCCCTTGCACACATGTCCCTCCACCATCTATGTCAGGTGGAAGTTTCAAGCAGAACATACCTGCAAGCACAATGACAAGGAGCATGCTGCCTTCTGATGCTGAAGGGAAAGGTTTCCTCCTATTTGGAATATTTCTGTGACATATATCTCAAATATTAATCATCATAATGTCTCCTCTGAACTTATGAAAAATCTCATTTTCTTCTAAGAATGTTATGCAATAATTATGTTTATTTTATGTTTTAGATTTATCACATATTTCATAATTGTGTACCAATAAAAATTTAAGTGCAGCTCACACTGAAATACGTTCCTCTCAGTATCTGTCTTGGCATATTTTACATTTGTAATAATATGATGTTTAGTAAAAATGTGCCAAAGGACCTAAATTAATTTGAGTAAAATTGATCCATAGGCAACCACCAACTTAGAAGCACAGCAAATGTTTCTGCCATCCCTCCTTTTCAGTTTTTGAAGATCATTACTTAGGCCAAATACTTACAATAAAAATTAACTTTGAATCATATGCCATAAAACGTAGATTCTTTTTCAGCATACCATTTTGTAGAACAGTCACCCACTCCTAAATCATCGTAAAATGGATTTGAGGGATAATGAGAATCTATGATTGTTAAAAATGTATCCCTGTTATGGAAAATTTACAAGACATGGCATATTTGTTTAAATGTGTCAAACTTTGATATTTAACTTCAACTTTTATTGAGTTCTGTCTGTGTTACAGAAGCTGCTAAATGATAGAAATTTGAAGAGGCATAAAATAAAATTCCTGCTTTCAAAAATCTCAGTCTATCTTGGCAAACACTTCCAAGTACATGACAACAGTATCTGGAAAGGGTTATAATAGTGTGTATTAAAGGAAGGCTGAATTATTTTCCCTGTTTATAAGTAATCTTGAAATTTGTTAATAATAACATTATCAGCATTAAGATTATTCAGGAACTTATTGAAACATTCTATGTTCCTTCTTCATTTTTCTCTTTTCTACATTTGTAGTCTCTACTTTCTGTCATATATTTTCTTTTTCATGTCCTCTATACCTTTTATTTCCCTATCATTCTCTTTTCTAACCTTCCTTTACTTTACTATCTACTATATTATCTTTCTTTAGCATATTCATTCTTGCTCTAACTTGTTTCTTTAATTTGCAAGAAAACCATTGCTTCTATAAAATTGCTATAGTTATATAAAATGATAATCTACATAGGACATAGAACAAAGTAGTAAGAAAACAACTGAGATTAAGAGGCTTGCTAAGTATCAGACGCCGTGCTAAATGCTTTACATATATTATCTCATTTCAACCTCGATTAGACGGAAGTAGAGATTATTGCTGTTCACATTTTCCATTTAAGGACCCTGGAGCACAGACCGTCACATGTAGCAGGTCAGACTGTGCTCTGTGTAATCCTGGGGAATGCCACTCACATAAACTAGGATGTACAGTAAGATGGCTCTAACTACCCTTCAGTTTTTTTTCCTTGGCAGAGATGATCATCAATCACAATGTGTAGAGCAGAGTGAAGTGTTTGGGAGCCGTCTGTGAGGCAAAGTTTGCCCAGATTCAGGTCCTGGCTCCACCACTTTCAAAGTGTGGGCCATGGGCATTGAGAGATCAAACAACTTGCCTTAGGTTCCTCATCTGTACATTGACATAATAACAGCTACTCCATAGACTTGTAGATGATCTAATTAAAGCGTTTAATATGAGTTGAGCACTTACAACAATGTCTGTCACACAATAAACATTTTACAGTGGTGCGCTAGTAAATGTTTAACAACTGGCTCTGCGGAGTAAGGTGGAGAGGGCCTTGATTTGTAGTGTTTGTTGGGTGTAAATAATACCACTATGGCCAATTTCAAGCTCCAGTGTGGCATCACTAAATGTATTGGAAGTAATTGCACAGTAGCATTTGGAACACAGATTTTCACTATATAAATAAAGGAGATGTAAATAACCTCAAGTGCATAGATATTATTAAAATGTAGTAAAAATAATTAGGAGGCAATAAATTTTTGTATTACCTTTGTTTTTTGTGGGTTTTTTTTAACATCTTTATTGCAGTGTAATTGCTTTACAATGTTGTGTTAGTTTCTGCTTTATAACGAAGTGAATCAGCTATACATATACATATGTTCCCATATCTCCTCCCTCTTAGGTCTCCCTCCCACCCTCCCTATCCCACCCCTATAGGTGGTCACAAAGCACCGAGCTGATCTCCCTGTGCTATGTGGCTGCTTCCCACTAGCTATCTGTTTTACATTTGGTTGTGTATATATGTCCATGTGACTGTCTCACTTCGTCCCAGCTTACCCTTCCCCCTCCCCGTGTCCTGAAGCCCATTCTCTATGTCTGCATCTTTATTCCTGTCCTGCCCCTAGGTTCATCAGAACCCCCTTTTTTTTTTTTTTTTAAGATTCCATATATATGTGTTAGCACACGGTATTTGTTTTTCTCTTTCTGACTTACTTCACTCTGTATGACAGACTCTAGGTCCATCCACCTCACTACAAATAACTCAGTTTCGTTTCTTTTTATGGCTGAGCAATATTCCATTGTATATATGTGCCACATCTTCTTTATGCATTCATCTGTCGATGGACACTTAGGTTGCTTCCATGTCCTGGCTATTGTAAACAGAGCTGCAGTGAACATTGTGGTACATGATTCTTTTTGAATTATGGTTTTCTCAGGGTATATGTCCAGTAGTGGGATTGCTGGGTCATACGGTAGTTCTGTTTTTACTTTTTTAAGGAACCTCCATACTGTTCTCCATAGTGGCTGTATCAATTTACATTCCCACCAACAGTGCAAGAGGGTTCCCTTTTCTCCACACCCTCTCCAGCATTTATTGTTTGTAGATTTTTTGATGATGACCATTCTGACTGGTGTGAGGTGATACCTCATTGTAGTTTTGATGGGCATTTCTCTACTGATTAGTGATGTTGAGCATCCTTTCATGTGTTTGTTGGCAATCTGTATACCTTCTTTGGAGAAATGTCTATTTAGTTCTTCTGCCCATTTTTGGATTGGGTTGTTTGTGTTTTGATATTGAGCTGCTTGTAAATTTTGGAGATTAATCCTTTGTCAGTTGCTTCATTTGCAAATATTTTCTCCCATTCTGAGGGTTGTCTTTTCATCTTGTTTATGGTTTCCTTTGCTGTGCAAAAGCTTTTAAGTTTTATTAGGTCCCATTTGTTTATTTTTGTTTTTATTTCCATTTCTCTAGGAGGTGGGTCAAAAAGGATCTTGCTGTGATTTATGTCATAGAGTGTTCTGCCTATGTTTTCCTCTAAGAGTTTTATAGTGTCTGACCTTACATTTAGGTCTTTAATCTATTTGGAGTTTATTTTGTGTATGGTGTTAGGGAGTGTTCTAATACTATTCTTTAACATATAGCTGTCCAGTTTTCCCAGCATTGCTTATTGAAGAGGCTGTCTTTTCTCCATTGTATATTCTTACCTCCTTTATCAAAGATAAGGTGACCATAGGTGCGTGGGTTTATCTCTGGGCTTTCTATCCTGTTCCATTGAGCTATATTTCTGTTTTTGTGCCACTGCCATACTGTCTTGATTACTGTAGCTTTGTAGTATAGTCTGAAGTCAGGGAGGCTGATTCCTCCAGCTCTGTTTTTCTTTCTCAAGATTGCTTTGACTATTCAGGGTCTTTTATGTTTCCATACAAATTGCGAAATTTTTTTTTCTAGTTCTGTGAAAAATGCCATTGGTAGTTTGATAGGGATTGCATTGAATGTGTAGATTGCTTTGGGTAGTATAGTCATTTTCACAATCTTGATTCTTCCAATCCAAGAACATGCTTACCTTTGTTTATAATACAATTGTGCATTTATATTATTTATTTTTAAATTAATGTTTATGTTTAACCACCGGTTCACAGAATTTCTAATTATATAACGGTTGGCTCTTGCAAGTCTATACAGGCACACCTCATTTTATCACACTTCACATTACTGTGCTTTTCACAAATTGAAGTTTTGTGACAACCCTGCATCAAGCAAGTTTATCAGCACAACAGTATTTGCTCACTTTGTGTCGCTGTGTCACATTTTGGTAATTTTCGCAATATTTCAATCATTTTCATTATTATTATATTTATTATGGTGATTTGAGATCAGTGATCTTTGGTGTTACTACCGTGACTTGCTGAAAGCTCAGGTGATGGTTAGCATTTTTTAACAATAAAATATTTTTAAATTAAGGTACGTACATTGTTTTTTAGACATAATGCTATTGCACAGTTAAACGACTACACTATAGTGTAAACATAATTTTATATGTGCGGGAAACTAGAAAAAAAAAGTGACTCCCTTTATTGCAGTATTTGCTTTATTGTGGTAGTCTGGAACCTACCCTGTTATCTCTGAGGTCTGCCTGTACAAGTTAGCTACAACATACCACTGGTACTATAAGAGTGTTTAAAAAAATAATTAAAAATAAATAAATAAATAAATAAACAAATTCAGTGTAGGTTCAGAATACATCTCAATAAAGCACTCCCTATTACCAGTGGATCAAATTTTCAAATAAGATGAAAAAGTGTTTTTCATCCTTGTCTATGGAATTATCTTTGACTTACATAAACTATTTAACTTAAACTTTCTAACCTTATGAGGGAAGATTGAAACATGATAATGACAGAAATTTGGTAAATATCACATAGTAGTCAGTGGGAGACTCTACTTTTGAACCCAACTTTCCTTTATTTCAAGGGCTATGATTTTTAAATTTTTTTATTAGTATTTTTTTTTAATCCCACACTACCTTGAGACATAAGAACAAGGACATGAAGATGTACTTAGATGCAGAGCCATTTTCTAAAACACAGAGTTAACTATGGCACAGTTAACTGTAAAAGCATGACATAATCAAATATGAAAAAAAACTATGAATTTTCTAAAGTCTGGTAGCCACAGGCACAATCTCAACTCTTCAGTGATTTTAAAATAAGGGTAATATAGGTTGACTCATTAATTTTCAGAAAACATACTACCCTATCTGGGGAATTAGCTGGACAATTAAAGGGAAGGGAAAACTAATGATCAATCTTTCTTTTCTTCCAAAGTTTAACATAATTTAAAAGAATAAACAGCTTTCCACTTCAGATCCTATTGCATTCCCTTTCTTGCAGCTAAGTAAGCAAAGTTTGTTCATCAACAGCTTTGCCAAATATCCTTTCTTCCAGTGCCCATGGAGTCGGAAGTTGGGTTCCCAGGAAAGCTAGCTCTAAGGTGGAATTTAGTTTGCAGGAAGTTTATATTAAGGAAAACTTGGGATCAATACCAGCAGAAGGGAGGAGAGAGCAGGAGTGGACAGAGGGAGAGGTCAAAATGTGATGCATTTGTAATAGCAGATGTGCCCAACTTCTTAGCAAGTTTAGAACTAGAATGACCCTTCAGAATTGTCCCAAATTGAGGCAAGATGTTCAGATTTATGTTCCCTCGTTGATCTGTTATGGTATGTGTGACTTTGATCAAGGTGGCTTTCTGCAGCAGAGGTAATTGCTGAAAGGGCTGAGAGCTGAAAGATGCCTGCTGACAGACACCAGCAGTGGGATTAACAGGTCCTTTAGTGAGGAGGGATCTGGGTGACATATCGGAGTGTCTACTATCTGTCATCATATTCCAGTCAGGCCTTACACTGGCTATGACTGCCTTTCATGGCCAAACGTATTTTCTATTTTTCCTCCAACAAAACCCTTTCTCTACCCTGCTGCTCTTCTTTTCACTGTCCCCTCATTTCTCCAGTCCTTTTTCTTCTGCCCAACTTTTCTTCATCTCATTTCCTGACCAAATACTAATCTCAAGACATGCGAGATTTGTCTGGCCCATTTTGATTTCTGAATCATCCCTGCAAAATCACATTCTGTAGTTTCAAAGATAGTCTCAATTGCAAGTAATTATACTTTTTTCCCCCCATGAAAAGGTATTTTATTAAATATAGAGCAATAAAACCTAATTTGCATTTCCTTATGAAAATTTTTTTATATGTATCAAATCAAAAATGATAGATTACTTTTAAGGCTATTTCATTGACTTTACCATTATGCAATATGGCCATTATAGTTCACACAGTATTACCAATAAATAATTTCATATTCAGAACTAAGATAAATTTCACAACTATTGTCAGGTAAGCCTAGATTATAAACCATTCTCAGGAAAAATAAGATGTTGTCCTATACCTCCTTTGTGTCATAAGTAGCTCCTAGAACAATACTAGACTCACAGGAATAATTAAAACAATCTCTTTTTAAATTTATCAAGTTTCTGTTAGGACTATAAAGTGACACACAACTGAGATTCTTTCTGTTCACAAGAATGGACTCCCAAGCAGAAGAATCTGTAAGGGTGATTTTCTGATTGTTTTCTTAACAGTAAGTGCAAATCAGGAAAAATCACCTGATAGGCCACCTTCTGACTACTTTAAAGAGAGTATTTCTCAAAGAGAGAGTGTCAAGATGCATTTCATGTATATTAGTGCAGAGTCTTTTGAGAAGAAATAGACTTGTACTCTGGTGAATCCTGCATCAGTGACAGCCTTTGCTCCTAATGCTAGCAAGGGATTAAATGCCACTTTCCCATGAGAAGTGTCCTTGGTGTATTTCAAAATGCAGCATATCCCGACCAAGAAGGTTTTAGGAAGGTAACAGTGCTCTGCAGTAAGCTGACTCTCCTGCCCTCTTATAACACAGAACACATTCTGACAAAAGGTGAAGGAAAAAGAAAGAGCCTTAACAGTTTGTTCAGCTCCAGAGCTGAACGTATGTAATACCTCCATTATTTTCCTGACAGACCTGGGATGTGGACAATTATGAAGTCATTCAGTGTGATGAAGATGCACCAAAAGTGGCCTCTCTTCTTAAAATGGAATATTAAGAAAATGTAAAATAACTCTAATCCTGATAGAAGCTGTACTACCATTTTAAAAAGTTCTCTTTGTCATATTTTAAAAACTAGAATTCTCTACACCATAAAATACTATAATATTTTCCAGTTTATACTTCCTCTATATGGTTTATTTGCTTACTGTTTAGTATTCTTCGTGAGGGTTGAAGTTGAGCAAATATACAAGCTGAACTTTTGAATGTTCCAGCTCCTCCTTTTTTAAGGTATTTAAAAGTTGGTTTGTGCTTACAAAATTGTGGTAAGAAATTGAAAGCCCTTTTCTTTGGGTTTTCTTGCCATGTCTTAAAAGTTTCAAATGTACCCTGGAGCTGCCACTGGAAACTGAATATTTCATGAGAAAGAGCAAAACAAAGTGAAAAGATTAAAATTAAGATACTTCCCAAAGTCCAACGTTGCAATTTCAAATGCAGTTCAGTATGATAAACATGCATCTATAGTGCAACACTTTTCTCCTCTCTATAGAATCTTAAATTGGTATCTTTGAGAAACCTTGGTTGAGAAGAATACATTTTTATTTAAATATATTATACCTAATATATTTTGCTACTCATCAGCATTCAAAAGGAATTTTTCTGTTGTGGGATAAATTGTAATTCAGATGATAAACTTTTGGATTTCTTGTTTTTATAACACCTAAATTATGCATATTTTTGTCAATACAATCCATCACATAGTGATATGTAACAAATAATGTTTCAATATATAGCAAAAAAAATCATGTGTTTTGTCCAATTTGATTATGCGAGGAACTTGTGCTACTTAGGGGAACATTTTCCAGTATCAACTCAACAGTTTACTATTTAGTACTGAATTTGAAAGGTTTTATAGAAATGAAAAAATAAATATTTGTGCGTTTGTGCACGCATGTATGTGTGTTTAACCTTAATTCAGTAGATGGTTGGTCAAGTTTAAAATGTAGAGGCTAAATTTGGAGAAAGTCATTATTATTAAAATAGAGAAAACATTTATGTTCTCAACATAAACATAGGAAAAGTATATGAAGAATAAGTAAACCTAATTTGATTATGTATTCTACCCTTTGATGGAGAACAGCAAAGGCTTGTTAAAAGATAAATGTAGATTCCCTCTTTGTTGTTGTTGATTGTGTGTACCTCATATTAACGGTTTGAAAGATTTGAGTCACTGAAGTAAATGCATTTAAGTTTAGAACTCCGTTTCTTTCCTAGCTAGGAGAATTTAGAAAACAGAAATACGGAAAACCACATAAGATAGTTTGGAAATATTTAAGTTTTGATTTGTTTGAGGAAAGCAGAAGTAACCCAGAGTTTTCCAGGCGTTTGCATCAAAACTATTCTGAAACCCAGAGGTTCCTACGTTATATTTTCAGTGATTAATCTATTGAGGCTTTGCCATGTATTAATTACTATTGTTGGATACTGAATAGTTTTGGTTACAAAAAGTAGACCCTACTCTGCTTTAAGGGAAAAGTGTATTATCAAAGGATATTAAATAATTTGTAGAACTTCTGGAATTCTCTAAAAGTCAGACTTGGAAGCTATAAAGTGAAAACAAAAACAAAAACAAGAAAACCCAATAAACCACAAGCAAGGAATTCTGGAAAGGAATTTAGTGATGAGGCTGAACTACAGCTTAACCACTCTTAGGTTGCTGCACTTTTGGTTATGTTGGCTGTTCCAGTATAACATAGAAGGATGGAGCTCTTTTTATGGAAAAATCAAAGTTTGATTAGACATAGATTCCAAGTGCAAGTCTTGTGTATTTTGATATCAGACACATATCTGTTTACTGGATTCCTGAGGTTAGCTATGTATGATTCTTTTCTCAAATATAAATAGAAATAAATCAGAAATAAGTATTATGAACTCCCAAAATATACTTTTTAAATAATAATTATCACAGTAATAGTAATAGTAGAAGATACCAGTTATTGACTACTTACTGTATACCATTTGTTCTTGGTTGATTTGTGGGTCAATAATTAGTATTAGGTAAAAGTACAAAGTGAGAAAGATGATTTGAGCTTAAGCGTAATGTATCATGTTTAATGAAATACACATACGCTTGCTTCAAATACTTCTTGCTTTAGTGTCAAATATTGGCTTCAACATTTTTTACCTGTGAACTAAGTAAATCTTAGTTATTGTGCTGAGCCTCAGTTTTCACAACTAATAAGGAAAACAATACCTGCCTTGTAGGAATTTTGTGATTGTATGGAATTTAATGTAAATGCTCAAAAGAATGTAACACAATGTTAGAAATGTTTATCATTAGTTATCATTATTCCAGAAGAAGGTCCAATGATTATAGCAGAAGAAAATGTCCAATATTAACCCAATAAAATGTAGACATGTTTCCCTGTCTGAATGTTGATGATGAAATTAATATGCATGTCTGTGTACTGATTTTTGAGGTAATTTTCTACCCAGAATGGTAGGGAAAGTATAAAATAAATAAAAGGCCTATGCTGTGTAAACCTGTTCCAAGATAGATTGGTAGTTAATATTTTAATAAGAAGGGCATGACTGGAAAAGCTATAGGATTTAAATCACCTGGTATTTTTTGAGTAAGAATGAGAATAAGCGAGATGGAAAGATTATCATTAATGTACAGATAGATGAAGACTCTGAAGTTTAGGAGATGTTAATTGACTTTGCCAAAGTCATGCAACTAATACATGAAAGAACTTTGGCTAAAATCCAGTCTATATAATTTAGCATCCAAACTCCTTACCTAACTGTGTGGGTCAAAGAATCTAAGGATATGCTGTAAGGAATAAAGGTGGGGGGCCCCAATTAGCAACATACTAAATGCACATCAGAGTTATATATTAGCTTTGTTTTAGGTTGGAATACTCCAGAATCAGATTGTGGGACAAAGATGTAAATTTAAATAGTTTATTTGCAAGGTGCTCCCAGGAAGCACCCACAGGGAAATAGAGAAGTTAGGGAAATGAAGAAAACCAGTAAAGTGTGTGTTAACAGGCAGATTACCACTATGGATAAATGAGGCTCAGTCCAGCTGGGGAAACTCTGCAAGATAGTATGAAACACACCTCAGAGTTCCACCACTCAAAGACTGAGGTGTATCTGCTATAGCTTTGATGTAAGACTTGTTCTTCATTTGATAATAGTTGATAAATTTTTGATAAAAAATAAGACATTTCTATTTTTAGTTTTTTAAGCAACCTCTGTACTGTTCTCCATAATGGCTATACCAATTTACATTCCCACCAACAGTGTAGGAAGGTTCCCTTTTCTCCACGCCCTCTCCAACATTTATCGTTTGTAGATTTGTTGATGGTGGCCATTCTGGCCGGCATGAGGTGATACCTCATTGTAGTTTTGATTTGCATTTCTTTAATAATTAATGATGTTGAGCACCTTTTCATGTGCTTTTTGACCATCTGTATGTCTTCCTTGGAGAAATGTCTATTTAGATCTTTGCCCATTTTTTGATTGGGTTATTATTATTATTATTATTTTTGATATTGAGCTGCATGAGCTATGTGTACATTTTGGAGATTAATCCCTTGTCATTTGCTTTGTTTCCAAATATTTTCTCCCATTCTGAGGGTTGTCTTTTTGTTTTGTTTATGGTTTCCTTTGCTGTGCAAAAGCTACCATATGACCCAGCAATCCCACTCCTGGGCATATACCCAGAGAAGATAAGATAAAGGATAAATGGATAAAGAAGATGTGGTACATATATACAATGGTACATATATAGTCAGCCATAATAAAGAACAAAATAATGCCATTTGCAGCAACATGAATGGATCTAGAGATTATCATACTGAGTGAAGTAAGACACAGAAAGACAAATACCATATCACTTATATGTGGAATCTAAAAAAAAGGGTACAAATGAACTTTTTATAAAACAGAAGTAGAGTCACCAATGTAGAAAACAAACTTATGGTTACCAGGGGATAAGGGTGGGGGAGAGATAAATTGGGAGATTTGGACTGACATATACACACTACTATATAAAAAAAATAGATAACTAATAAGAACCTGCTGTATAGCAGAGGGAACTCTACTCAGTACTCTGTAGTGGCCTATATGGGAAAAGAATATTAAAAAAAAAAAAAAGAGTGGATATATGTATATGTATAACTGATTCACTTTGCTGTACACCTGAAGCTAAGACTATGTTGTAAATCCACTATACTCCAATAAAAAATTTTTAAAACTAAAGTTATTACAAAATAAAAAAATATTTCTAAAAATATACTTTGAAAACTATTGACATAACTATGATCAGCATAGGGTGTTCATACACTAGACTCTTAATGTTAGTCAAATTAATGTTTGCCCATGTTATAATCAAAGGGGATCTAGAAACCAGTCTGTCCTGTGAGCCAGCTGATATCCTGTTGTGCTGAGGTTGGTGCTGAGTTTGGTTCTGGCTTCTGGACTCAACCAACTATTGGCTCTGACTTTTCGCTCTATCCCATCCTAATATCTGCTGCAAGAAGTATTCTAGAGGACACTGGCCTAAACTGGGAAGGTGTGAACTGGCTAGATTAGGGAGGGAGATAGGTGGCAGACTCCTCAAATCCATGATATCCTAAAACAGGAATGTCCTCAAACTGGACTGTAACCTCAAGGAAGGTGTTGGAGCAGTTGATGGCGTTGTGTGTGTGTGTTTGATATCTGTAAGCACTTCCTTTGCTATCTTCCTACTGTGCTCCTTCTGTACCAAATCTCTCCCTATTTGCTCAGATATCATATTCCCCAAGGAGTAATAGGCAAAAAGCAGGTAATCAGCTAAAGGGTCCTTTCAGAATCTACAGTTGGACTGAGTTTGGGGGGCTGACCTTCAGGAGTTGCAGGACCTGAGGGGGCTGGACCCAATTCACAAGCCACTTCAAGTCCACAGCTGAGACGGGCTTGACTCCTCCCAGGTCGCTTGGTATATGTTGCTGGTGACAGGACCAAGGCCAAACAGGGCCAAACAGTACAGAACTGTTTCTGGGTCAGTACTTGGGTCCGTGGTCGGCAAGTCAAGTGGGTGAGAGCCTGCCTTCTCCAGTAGCTTCTCTAAGTGTCTCTCCTTGGTCTTGGGCTGCACCGAGGTTTCACAAACTCCTACTTGTATCCTAAAGCTCCCACAGTACACTTTCGTCTTTGCACTGATGCCAAATTATCGTTGTTGAGGGGCGATACAAGCAGGTGAGCAGGGGACTTCTCTGGTCATCTTGCTGATGTCACTCCTCTCACATGAAATACCTGATTGTTCCTTTAACGGGACAAGTATACTCCCAGCCCAGGTCTTTAAATTTTCTCCCTTTCTCTTTCTTCTTCCTGAAACAGCCCTCCCCAGATATCTGTAAGAAGCGTGTCCTCACTTCATTCAGGTCTCTGCCCAAATGTTATCAGAGAGAACTTCTGGATTAATCCATATAAAAGAGTACTCTGTCACTTTCTATGCCTTTACTCTGCTTTTTCTTCATATAATTTACTTAATATTGATGGATTGAATTTCTTCCTATACAAAATTTAAAATCTGTGGGAGTGTGGCATCTGTCTTGTTTTCTGCCATATTCTGCACATTGAATGAATGGATTTTGTGTGTGTGTGAGGAGTAAACAGAATAATCATGTAAAAATATTACCATGGTGCCAGTTGCCCCATTCAAATTGTGCCTCTTTTTTGTTTAAAGTAGGGGATAGCCTTATAGCTCTTGGGCAAAATCTGGCTCCTCACCTGTTTTTATAAATGAAGTTACTATAATACAAGCACAGCTGTTTGTTTATGTTCTGTCTATGGCTACTTTCCTGTTACAATGGTACAGTTGAATCCCTGTGACATAGACTATGTAGCCTGCAGAGACTAAGATATTTATCTATCTGCCTGTTTGTAATGAGGTAATGATACTTATTATCTGCCCCTTTAGAGAAAATGTTGGCTTTTTATCCACCAAGGAATGAAATGCAGGAGTGGACTGACTGAATGAAGAAAGTAAAAATGAACAAATGAATGAATGAATGCATGAATGAATAAGGAATTAGTGACTCTCAGGCTTACATAGATAATGATGACAGCTATTAATGTGAATCCCTATTTGACTCTTTGGAATTGAGTTCAAAGTAAGCAGACTTCTCAATTTTAACAAAATGTGAAGTTTTATCCCTTGCACATTTAAAAATAAGACGTTTATACTGGTTGAATTTTCAGGCCCAGAAGTTGAGAATTTGCCAAAAGTCACAGAGCAGGTCAGGTGCAGAACTGAGGCAAGGTCCAAGGTGTCTCCATATGTAGCCCATGTCTTTCTCAAGTATATATCTGGGTGTCACTGACAAAAAATAAGCCATTTCAGCACTTATCCTAAAAGTCAGTTAAAACTTGCAAGGCTAGGATTGTCAAAATGTTATTGGCAATACTCTTTTCAATTAGTAAAAGTGGATATTTTATTTTTTTTACAAATTTATTTATTTATTTATTTATTTTTGGCTGTGTTGGGTCTTCGTTGCTGTGGGCAGGCTTTCTCTAGTTGCGGCGAGCGGGGGCTACTCTTCCTTGCGGTGTGTGTGCTTCTCATTGCGGTGGCTTCTCGTTGCGGAGCACGGGCTCTAGGCACATGGGCTTCAGTAGTTGTCGTACGCAGGCTCAGTAGTTATGGCTCGCGGGCTCTAGAGCACAGGCTCAGTAGTTGTGGCACACAGGCTTAGTTGCTCCGTGGCATGTGGGATCTTCCCGGACCAGGGCTGGAACCCATGTTCGCTGCATTGGCAGGCGGATTCTTAAACACTGCACCACCACAGAAGTTCTAAAACTGGACATTCTAAACAGAAGCTTAATTTTTAAATGTTTTCTTTGATGAGGTAAATGTGCTTTCATGACTAAGCTCTAGTAAATGAGAGTGGTATTTTTGTATCTTCTTGATAAATTGTACACACTGGAAAGCATTCCCTACCCCTCCCTTTGAGTAGACTGATGTTTGGGCCATTTTCGTTACTTCTAGGCAAAAGAATGCAGATTTTTCCCTGTCTACCCAAGTGAGAAAATATCAGTGTTACTCTATAGAAGAAATAAGTTTTTATTTAAAAAGGAGCATTGTGAGAGGAGTCAGGAAGCTGGATTCTATTCCTGGCTTTTCTGTAGTGATCTTAAACAACTGTCAAATATACTTTTTTTAATAATTACCATATTTGTTTTTATTTTCAGTCAACATACAGTATAATCCCTGGTACACAGTTGATATTCATAAACACTTGTTGAGAGAATATATAGAAAACATAGAGTTTATGGTTAAAAAAAGAAAAAGAGGGGAAATTTTATGTACGAGATAGAAACTTGCATAATTAAGAGGGGGTTAATAATCCTTACAAAACAGGTCAAATGTGTTTTGTTGTTACTGTGTTTTGTTATGTTTTGAGGTTTTAAAGGCATTTAGGTGGAGCTACAGCTGTCAACGTTTGCTTACTGGGAATAGGATCAGGGCACATCCATGGGAACATATGGAAAATTCTCCGTTATTTAAACCATGGTAAAGAAGAGACTAAATATTACACCTAACCACCAGTCTAAAAATTACTCATGTTACTGTGCATCTAAAACACCACTATTATGTCCTCTGAAGTGGTGAATGAAGTCAGAGTACTTCTGTAGAGTGAAAGGAAGGAGGGTTTTGTTGGTCAGAATTCTTACGGTTGCTAGTGAGAGAAACCCAACTCGAAATAGAATAAGTGGAAAGAAGTGGGGGTGAGTTGAAGTTTACTGCCTTACGGAACTGAAAAATACAGATTTGTTCTTGTCTTCAGAACTGGATGAGCCCAGGTGCTCAAATAATTTGTCCGGGAAGCTCTGTTCCTTCCATAGCTTAGACCTACTTTACTTTGGGTTGACTTTATGCTTAGGGAGTTCTCTCTATGTGGTAGTTCCAGGCTCATTTAATCAAGGAGAACATGTCACACTCTCTTGTCCAATCATTCTTCCAGACGTGAGTGTCTGGCTAAGGCAGGAGTAGAGCAGATGCATCTATTTTCTTTGGGAATAAAAAAGCAGCTTCCTCTTGGAAAACTAACCCTCTTAGTTAATGTGATGATTCCTCTGGATATGTGGAACAAATATTCCAACAATTTTGATGGAATTTTCAGGACTTCCAGTTTCTGAGCTGGTATGTAAGAAGCTTAGAAGCATAGACTAGAATGCCTCTCACTAGAGCCAGTAGCTCAAGTCTTTCTCACAGAGCTACAGCCATATGATTTGAATGAAAAAAAAAAAAAAGACATTGGAGAGTAAATGAGCTTTTTTCTTTACATTGGAGATAAAAAAATGTATCTATTTCCCCAATCTGCATTCACACACTTTCTTGATGCCTTCTTCATTTTATTGTAATGTTCTTTAACTCTTTTTCAAAGCTGGATATCATAGTTCTTTTATCTTTTTATTTTAGTGTTTCTGAAAACCAGGATTTTTTAACATGTCTTGTATTAAATTGAACAATCTGAGTAAAATTCAACATGCATGAAAAAAATATCATAAATCTGAGGATGGAGAATTCAAAATAATGACTGAGGCTTTTTTCACTTTCATTAATTATCAGTGTGTTGAGGACCATTTTTCAACTATTGCTTCTTTAGTCATTGTTCTTAAAGTAGTATTATCTTTAATTAAGGTGATTGACCTGAATTAATATTTTTATACATTTCACTAACATCACTCAGGAATAAGTAGCATAAATGTGGTATGATTTCTGTCTCAATCTCTTTTCCTTTTCTTCTGTTTTAAAATTGCTTTAATTTTCTATTTACATGCTGCATTAGTAGATATGGGTCAATTCTGTTGTTTTTTTCCTTGTCAATCACGCCATATCCCAGATTGATGATGTTAATTCCACAGGATAAAAGAAAGCACTGGACTGCAATTTGGGTTTTACAACACACACACACACACACACACACACACACACACACATTCCACATGTGATGGAAGTAGGCCTGGGAATCTGGCAGTCTGTGTTATTGTTCTTGACATGTTTAGCATATTTGCAGATATCATGCATAATGCCATAATAAGGTGATCACATTTTCAGGTAACCAGGAAATGAGAGAAGTAACTAAGTTGAATAATAGAAATAAGATTCAAATGCTTCATTATAATCTGGAATGATGTGCCATATCCCTATGAGTTTCATTTACATTTTAACTATTTAAGGCAGTGACAGTAAGCCCGGAAAAACAAAGCAAATATAGAGGATGGGGGAGATATCATTTAAGAGATGACCCTGTGAAGAAGAGTTGAATGTACATCAGTGATTTGATGTGGCTACCAGGGAAGCTGAGTATGTCTCAGGCCACTGTTTTTAGATATTTTGGCTCTGATTGGGATGGAAAAATGCCTGACACCGTGTTTAGCTCCAAGAATCATTCCTTAAGTAATAATCTGATAGAGTGAAACACTGGCAAAGGAAGGGCATTAATTAGTGAAGGAACTCAAAAATAACTTTCTTGGGGTTTTAAAAATTTGTTTAGAGAGAGGGCTCAGCAATAAGACTGCCTGAGGTCAATTCCCAGGTCAATCCCTTGGGGACTTTAGTTTAGTGAATGGGTCAGAATATATAAGAATCTTGGTGCTTCAGATAACCCACATACTCAGTTTTCCTCATCTGTGAAATGGGGAAGTTACGTTCCCCAGAGAGTGTTTGTTGGATGAAACATGAAAATGCATCACACATACCTAACAAGTTTGATATGGTCAGTGAAAGTTAGCTCCTATTGTGTGTTTTTTTTTAATAAATTTATTTATTTTATTTTTTATTTATTTATTTTTGGCTGAACTGGGTCTTCGTTGCTGCGTGTGGGCTTTCTCTAGTTGCAGCGAGCAGGGGCTACTCTTCGTTTTGGTGCGCGGGCTTCTCATTGTGGTGGCTTCTCTTGTTGCAGAGCATGGGTTCTAGGCACGTGGGCTTCAGTAGTTGTGGCACACGGGCTTAGTTGCTCCGTGGCATGTGGGATCTTCCCGGAACAGAGATCGAACCCGTGTCCCCTGCATTGGCAGGCGGACTCTTAACCATTGCGCCACCAGGGAAGTCCCCCTATTGTGTTTTTTCTTTTCCTTATAATAATTATTGAAGGAAGTTAGGGAAATGATTCTCAAAAATATAAACAGCCTCAGAAAGTTCTGTGCCCCTCAAAAAATCATTTCAGCCCTTGAAATTGCCCACAGCAGCTAATAGCAGCTACACCAGTCTCACCCTTTAACCCAATATGCTGTACTCATGTAATTTTTTATGTATACTTTGACATGAAAAATGTTGGGAAGTGTTTTGAAGATAAGAAAAAAATGGTAAAAATAAGTTATTTTGAAATAACACTGTAGCATTCGTGTAAGGAATGATTTGGTTGGGGATGGTTAAGAGGAACATGGGTTAGGGTGGTGAGTTCTTAGTATAACTTCATGTCAATATTATTGTAATATTCAAAGTGGTGGTAAAGGTGATAGATATGGCAGGTTTGAAATTCCGTTGGTGGTGTTTGTATTATTCCACTACAGCTTTTACAAGTGGACTTCAGTTCTCCCAAACAGGGAAAAAAATCATATAATCCAGGATTAGGTATTTCAGCAACTTCTTAACTCTCAACAAGTTATTTAAGGCACATTCAAATGTAGAAAATACCTGTAATAGAATCGGCTTGTCAGCTTCAACTGAGTTTACTTATTCACTCTTTTTTTTTTTTTTCTCAGAATATGCGATCTTGCGGTCACTGCGTGTAGCATACCAGCTATATGTATTTAAGCAATTGAATGAGAAGGGGGAACTTAAAATGTCCCACTGCTAAGTACTAGGTGCTTTAGATGTGTGATCTGATTCAATAATCACAACAGCTGAGGAATCAGACCTCTACTGTAGTGTGTTACTCAGGGATCCCCAGTGAGTAGAATAAGGATTCAAGTCCAGGCTGTCTGTCTGATTCCAAACTCCATGGTCTTTCCTTTAATCATGCTTCAACCTATGTTCAGCAAAACTTTACAGTTTTAGACTTTGTCACCCACTGTGCAATAACAGTTTTCCTGTGGGAAACACATTTATACTGGAAAGAGCAAAGAGGCATGTGCTTCTTTGTGCCTGTGAATGTGAGTTTGTGTGTGGTTACGTATATGAATTTCATGTTTTCAGTGTGGAGTGGACCTGATAGAACGTTGGGCTCAATGAAATTCTTGAAATTATATCACCAAAGCATCTACCTCTCACAAGGGCAGCATCAGAGAAATACCTACAGAGAATAGCAAGTAGCACTTTCTAAAATAGTCTAATTAGTAAAAAAAAAAAAACAAACAAACAAAAAAAAACAACTATTTCACTAGCAACCAAAATAGGCTTTTCATTTTAACCCCTTATTAATAGTCCTATTTGATAAACACAGTCCCTCAGGATCGTTTCAAACCGAAGTGGAAATCAAAAAATCAAAATATTCATGATTCATTGAAACAGCTTCAGATGTTTAACCTTTCTAAAAGTTACTTCTAACATTCATCACCCAGCAACTGCAGCTGAGTGATAAGGAAACAAGGCAGAGACTGGAGAAAAGGAGATTATCAAGTATGAACAGTTAATTTGAGTACTTCTCTCAAATAGAGTAGGCAACATATGTTGAGTTTACTGTCTTATACCTAAATGCCAAAAGAATATTTTTGAAAGGAGTACAGCCATCTCAAATTATTTTTTTCCTATAAATATATTGATTTTTTTAAAAAATATTTATTTAAAATTGAGTCTAAACTAGAAGCACCTTAGTCCCCATGCTCTGGTTTCTTTTTTTTCTTTCTTTTTTTTTTATGGAATTCAAGGTTACTGTCTCCTTTCTCTTTAATATTATGGTCAGTCCCTCACCACACTCTGCTGGCTGCATAACGGTATCCATGCTGCTCTCCTCCACAACCTCAGACATGAGGTCCACCTCTGACCACATGCAGTTCAGCAGACTCTGAACAGCCAGTCTTGCTGGGTCTACGTTTTCATGACCTGAGACTTCAGTTTGTGTAGTAGGTTCTTTGAGCTTTTTCAGGAAAGAGTCAGTCTTCTTGGTGCTCTTACTTGGAGAACCTAGGACTAGTCTGTGCAGTCGGGTACGCTTCGAAGGTCTAATCCTTTGGGAGATCTTACTTGAAGACCTTGAACTAGACCTCTCAAAATTTTGAGATAACCTAGACTACTTTTGCAGTAGAACTAAGGCTGGAGTTTTGTGGGGGGAAAACTGTATCCTCTGTCTACTGGGCTGTTCTGGCCTTTTCCCTTTTTCTCACCCCTAATGGCTCCATAGAAAGCTAAGGACCAGGAGAAGGATGATGTTGGGGTCAACTTATCCTTCCCACTTCCATGGTTATGGGAATGCCTTTTGGAAGTCGTGACTTTTTCCTTTATTTTTCTTTGGGATTCAGTATTGTGTTGGAAGACCATCTGGCTTTCATCCTGTTCACTCATATAAACTTTACTCTGCAAGGTGGAGTTGAGGGATCCCATTATAGAACTTTTAGCTGTTTCTACAATAGGCTTGCCCATCCCTTGCAAGTTGCTTACTGGTGAGAGATTGGAAGTTTCTGCTGACATGCTTGAAGTATCCTCTGAGGGCAAGAATGTGTTTGTAGCACTTGCAACATACATGATAAGACTCTACTGTTGTGTTGGAAGCGCCTTGCCTGGCCATGTTGGTTCTGCTTCCTCCTGGATCCATGAAGGCTGATCCTGCCAGCACTCTGTTTATTTGTCCTGAGTCTGCATGTTGAGTTTCTTCCCCCACCAGCATTACCAAAAGAGGTGGCCCCAAAAAGGGACCATGTGAAGGCTCCTGATGTTGACCTGATCTTGATTTCCTTCTCCAGGAAGTTCCATAGCCTGGGCAGAGTGGGAGGAAAAACAAGCAAAGTAGAGAGGCAAGTGAAACCAAAAAGGTCTGGTCCTCTCGCCTCTGTAGCTGAAAAACTCAAAAGCTTATAATTAGAAGAACCTTTGAGATTATCAAGTGCAGTCTCCTGTTTATGCAGAAATTCCCTCTATAAAATCTGCTCGTAACAGTCTTGGGAGACAGATTATGGATCAAAGGAAGGACTTTCTAATAGTTAAAAATGTCCCAGACTACCTGAATTTGAGTAGTAAGTATTCAAAAATACTTTGGACGGTCAGGATGCTCTCTAGGGCATAACAACATTGGGCATGAGATTAGAGGAACTGACATCTGAGGAATCTCTGGAATTCAGCATTGAGGAACACTTTGGAGAAGTACAAGTAGCCTCTCTGATGTGACAAGTCCTCCAAATGGTGGTTTACATGGTCCTGAACACTTCTAAATGCAAACCATTTTGTAGAAAACCAAAGGCTTTGCAAGACTAGCTTTTAGCTGCTCTCCCAATGCTCCTTGGTCTTGTCTTCTAGAACCTCTGCAAAGACTTACCACTGAGCTCTTGGCCTCTGTCTCAAACACAGGCTTGTCTGTTATGTTGTGTCTGCAGCTGGCATGGCCTGGGTGCTGCTGTAACTCTCCACTGATAGTATCAGAGGTGAATGAGGGGACTTTTCCATTAAACAGAAAGATCTTTTGTGTCTGAAGTGGGGCACAGCTGAAAGGCAAAAAAGAACAGCCAGTGGCAAACTTCAGCCAGAGCTGCTGCTTTCCAATATCAGGGACACATATTTTACAAACTTTAATGTATCAACCTCATTAGCTCTAAGGTCTTACTAAGCTTGTGGCCTCTTGCCTGGATGTCACATCCGTGTCTGGCATATTCTTCATAGCTTGTGGCTAACCTAGCCAGCATCATGGCAGTAGGTTGTGCAAGGCTATGGCTGGACAAGGTAAGACCTCAATGCCCACTGTCACCATTAGGACATGGCTGTGCACATCGATCACATCTCTTTTGCTGATCTTGGTTACATTTGTTCTCAAATATTGGTGTGTTCTTGAATACAGTATATTCTCTTGTACAGTTGTCGCTGTAGTTTCCCTGTGGGCGTATTAAGCATGTGCACTGCAGGGCTGCATCAGGGCTTGTAATATGGAAATAGGGAGTTGCTGCTCAGGGCTATCTTTATGAGGACAGTTCCTCATGGCTCCTTTACACTTCCCTTACCACACCTCGCAGGGCTCCCATGTTCCTGCTTCGCTGGCAGATGGGGGAGCAGCATCCTCTGCTGTGGCTCTCAGCCTAAGAGCCCTGGAAGGGAGGGAGGCTCCTGAGTGACTGAGGATGATTTGACACCTTTCTGACTTGGACCCAGACCATGCTGCCTAGGGCTTGGAGACATGGGCACGCTCAGGAGGGGCTTCTGCGAGTCTGACGCCCCTAGTCATCATGTCTGCTTTAGATGCCTCCAAGGGAGCTGCTGCTGTTCTTCCTCAGGAGCCTCCAACTGGGCTTAGGCCAGCCCACGGGGCCCCTTTTATCCAGTCCTGCTCATTGTGACCTGTAATCACCACACATCTCTTTGTCCCTGCTCCCCAGCAGCAGCCCCTTCAGGATAGCGTCTCTGCCTCTGCGTGGCCAACTGGGAGAACCCACCTGGGGTGTGGGTAGGGGGGTAAGCTGAGTGGCTAAATTGGTCTTTATGAGGTATGGAAATGGGCTAGACAGGAGAGATACTAGCCAAACAGATAATTGAAGGTAATCTTACCCCACATTTTCTTTTTGACATAAAAATGAAAGGCAGTAGGGGGTCAGGTCCTAGTATTAATTAATGATAGAAGATTGGCCTCTGCTCTCTATTTTATCTAGTTTTATGTATTCTATTAAAATCATAATAGTATAATTTTTATGTCCAACAGCAATGATTGTGTGTGCAGCAGTGGATGAAAGAAACTTATTTCTTTGCAGGTAGTCTCTGAAATTTGAAGAAAGCAAGCAGAAATCTCTGTGGAATATTTACTAAAACTAAGTCAGATGGGGCAGAATTTATTGTGGAATTGGAGACACTGAGCACATCAGATGGATAGAAGTTCAGTATCCAAGTGACTTACAGCTTATCAGCTATGTCAAGTACCATGAAGTTATCCCCGCATAGCAGTGGGCTTCTCATTTCCCGTTATTTGGAGAGTGCAGAAATATCTACCAAGGGTGAGTGCATTCCTTTTGGTTATTTTGATTGCTGTTCTTCAAGATGTTTATATTATTTTTCCTCCATGTGAAATATGTATGTTATACCTTAAATGACTTTAAATGACTTAAGGACCTTAAAATTGTGTGTGTGTGTATATATGTATGTATATATATGTGTGTGTGTGTGCATGTATATACATATATAAAACACTATCCATAAAGTTTGATGTTAACAAACTCAAATATAGCTACTTTACTTCACAGTTGAACACTATGTGCTAAAATATAAAAATGATACCTTTCTTTCATTTTGTGCTACTGTTTACACTTTTCCTCAACTGCTTCCATCAAGTGAATGATTTTGAGCAAATGATTGTCAGTGCAAAGAACCACAGGTTAAAGCAGACAAATGGTATATCTGGTGCCCTTCTTCCCACCTTGATCAACACAATAGCATTGCCTAGTTATCAGAGCAAGGTTCTGAGACAGCCTGTACTCAAACCCCAATTCTGTGCCTCCTAACTATGGGATATTAGGTAAGTTTCTTAAACTTTCAGAGCTATATTTTCTTACCTGTAACATTGGCATAATGGCATCTGCTTTAGAGGTGTAAAGTGAGAATTTAATAAGCTACTGCAGAGGAAGCTTTTAGTTTAGGGATTGATGTTTAATATGTTCTTACTAATGAGTTTCAAGTATACCTTACACATAGCCATCAATCTAGATAAAAAACAAAAATTTCTAATTGAACAGCTATTTCCGTCTATTTAGGGCATTAGATATTCTCATTACTTGCCCTGTGTAGACATAGGTAATATACAGAGGTACTGCCAACAAACTCCGTTCTATTGTGGAACAGAGATCCTGGGAAATAAGTAGCCCCTTTCTACTTAGTTTTGCCCTGACCTATGTGGCAGGTGATCTGTTGCTTCACTCTCAGGATTTCTGCCCACTTTTGGCTGAGGAGAGCATAGAGCATAGCAGGCATTTTTATAAAAGCCCAACATCCCAAAACACACCACCGGACTCAGTCCTGCCCACCAGAAAGACAAGATCCAGCCTCATCCACCAGAACACAGGCACCAGTCCCCTCCCCCAGGAAGCCTACAAAACCCACTGAACCAACTTTACCCACTGGGGTCAGACACCAAAAACAATGGGAACTATGAACCTGCAGCCTCCGAAAAGGAGACCCCAAACGCAGTAAGTTAAGCAAAATGAGAAGACAGAGAAATATGCAGCAGATGAAGAAGCAAGATAAAAACCCACCAGACCAAACAAATGAAGAGGAAATAGGCAGTCTACCTGAAAAAGAATTCAGAGTACTGATAGTAAAGATGATCCAAAATCTTGGAAATAGAATGGAGAAAATACAAGAAACGTTGAACAAGGACTTAGAAGAACTAAAGAGCAAACAAACAATGATGAACAACACAATAAATGAAATGAAAAATTCTCTAGAAGGAATCAATAGCAGAATAACTGAGGCAGAAGAACGGATAAGCGACCTGGAAGATAAAATAGTGGAAATAACTACCACAGAGCAGAATAAAGAAAAAAGAATGAAAAGAATTGAGGACAATCTCAGAGACCTCTGGGACAACATTAAATGCACCAACATTCGAATTATAGGGGGTCCCAGAAGAAGGAGAGAAAAAGAAAGGGACTGAAAATATTTGAAGAGATTATAGTTGAAAACTTCCCTAAAATGGGAAAGGATATAGTCAAGTCCAGGAAGCGCAGAGCGTACCATACAGGATAAATCCAAGGAGAAACATGCCAAGACATATTAATCAAACTATCAAAAATTAAATAAAGGAAAAAATATTAAAAGCAGCAAGGGAAAAGCAACAAATAACATACAAGGGAATCCCCATAAGGTTAACAGCTGATCTTTCAGCAGAAACTCTGCAGGCCAGAAGGGAGTCGCAGGACATATTTAAAGTGATGAAAGGGAAAAACCTACAACCAAGATTACTCTACCCAGAAAGGATCTCATACAGATTCGACGGAGAAATTAAAACCTTTACAGAGAAGCAAAAGTTAAGAGAATTCAGCACCACCAAACCAGTTTTACAACAAATGCTAAAGTAACTTCTCTAGGCATGAAACACAAGAGAAGGAAAAGACCTACAATAACAAACCCAAAACAATCAAGAAAATGGTAATAGGAACATACATATCGATAATTACCTTAAATGTAAATGGATTAAATGCTCCGACCAAAAGACATAGACTGGCTGAATGGACACAAAAACAAAACCCGTATATATGCTGTCTACAAGAGACCCACTTCAGACCTAGGGACACATACAGACTGAAAGTGAGGGGATGGGAAAAAATATTCCATGCAAATGGAAATCAAAAGAAAGCTGGAGTAGCAATACTCATATCAGACAAAATAGACTTTAAAATAAAGACTATTACAAGATACAAAGAGGGACACTACATAATGATCAAGGGATCAATCCAAGAAGAAGATACAGCAATTGTAAATACCTATGCATACAACAACATAGGAGTACCTCAATACATCAGGCAAATGTTAACAGCCATAAAAGGGGAAATTGACAGTAACACAATGATAGTAGGGGACTTTAACACCGCACTTTCACCAGTGGACAGATTATCCAGAATGAAGATAAATAAGGAAACACAAGCTTTAAATGACACATTAAACAACATGGACTTAATTGATATTTATAGGACATTCCATCCAAAAACAACAGAATACACTTTCTTCTCAAGTGCTCATGGAACATTCTCCAGGATAGATCATATCTTGGGTCACAAATCAAGCTTTGGTAAACTTAAGAAAATTGAAATCATATCAGGTATCTTTTCTGACAATAACACTATGAGACTAGATATCAATTACAGGAAAAAAATTGTAAAAAATACAAACACATGGAGGCTAAACCATACACTGCTAAATAACCAAGAGATCACTGAGAAATCAAAAAATACCTTGAAAAAAATGACAATGAAAACACAACGGCCCACAACCTATGGGATGCAGCTAAAGCAGTTCTAAGACGGAAGTTTATAGCAATACAATCCTACCTCAAGAAACAAGAAACATCTCAAATAAACAACCTAACCTTACACCTAAAGCAATTAGAGAAAGAAGAACAAAAAAACCCCAAAGTTAGCAGAAGGAAGGAAATCATAAACAACAGATCAGAAATAAATGAAAAAGAAATGAAGAAAACGATATCAAAGATCAGTAAAAGTAAAAGCTGGTTCTTTGAGAAGATAAACAAAATTGACACACCATTAGCCAGACTCATCAAGGAAAAAAGGGAGAAGACTCAAATCAATCTAATTGGAAATGAAAAAGGAGAAGTAACAACTGACATTGCAGAAATACAAAGGATCATGAGAGATTACTACAAGCAACTATATGCCAATAAAATGGACAACCTGGAGAAATGGACAAATTCTTAGAAAAGCACAACCTTCTGAAAATGAACCAGGAAGAAGCAGAAAATATAAACAGACTAATCAGAATAACTGAAATTGAAACTGTGATTAAAAATCTTCCAACAAACAAAAGCCCAGGACCAGATGGATTCAGAGGTGAATTCTATCAAACATTTAGAGAAGAGCTAATACTTATCCTTGTCAAACTCTTCTAAAGTGTAGCAGAGGGAGGAACACTCCCCAACTCATTCTATGAGGCCACCATCACCCTGATACCAAAACGAGACAAAGATGTCACAAAAAAAGAAAACTATAGGCTAATATCACTGATGAACATAGATGCAAAAATCCTTAACAGAATACTAGCAAACAGGATCCAACAGCACATTAAAAGGATCACACACCATGATCAAGTGGGGTTTATCCCAGGAATGCAAGGATTATTCAATATATACAAATCAATCCATGTGATATAGCATATTAACAAACTGAAGGACAAAAACCATATGATCATGTCAATAGATGCAGAGAAAGCTTTTGACAAAATTCAGCACCCATTTATGATAAAAATCCTCCAGAATGTAGACATAGAGGGAACTTACCTCAACATAATAAAGGCCATATATGACAAACCCACAGCCAACATCGTTCTCAGCGGTGAAAAACTGAAACCATTTCTTCTAAGATCAGGAATAAGACTAGGTTGCCCAGTCTCACCACTATTATTCAACATAGTTTTGGAAGCTTTAGCCAGAGCAATCAGAGACGAAAAAGAAATAAAAGGAATCCAAATTGGAAAAGAAGAAGTAAAACAGTCACTGTTTGCAGATGACATGATACTATACATAGAGAATCCTAAAGATGCTACCAGAAAACTACTAGAGCTAATCAATGAATTTGGTAAAGTAGCAGGATACAAAATTAATGCACAGAAATCTCTTGCATTCCTATACACTAATGATGAAAAATCTGAAAGAGAAATTAAGGAGACACTCCCATTGACCACTGCAACAGAAAGAATAAAATACCTCAGAAAAAACCTACCAAAGGAGACAAAAGACCTGTATGCAGAAAACTATAAAACACTGATGAGAGAAATTAAAGATGATACAAACAGATGGAGAGATATGCCATGTTCTTGAATTGGAAGAATCAACATTGTGAAAATGACTATACTACCCAAAGCAATCTACAGATTCAGTGCAATCCCTATCAAACTACCAATGGCATTTTTCAGAGAACTAGAACAAAAAATTTCACAGTTTGTAGGGAAACACAAAAGACCCTGACTAGCCAAAGCAATCTTGAGAAAGAAAAACAGAGCTGGAGTAATCAGGCTCCAGACTGCAGACTCTACTACAAAGCTACAGTAATCAAGACAGTATGGTACTGGCACAGAAACAGAAATATAGATCAATGGAACAGGATAGAAAGCCCAGAGGTAA
This sequence comes from Balaenoptera musculus, assembly GCF_009873245.2. Classification (NCBI taxonomy): domain Eukaryota; kingdom Metazoa; phylum Chordata; class Mammalia; order Artiodactyla; family Balaenopteridae; genus Balaenoptera; species Balaenoptera musculus. The sequence goes on from NC_045803.1 coordinate 35,780,867, forward strand.
ACCCATGCAGCTATGGTCACCTTATCTTTGATAAAGGAGGCAAGAATATACAGTGGAGAAAAGACAGCCTCTTCAATAAGTGATGCTGGGAAAACTGGACAGCTACATGTAAAAGAATAGTATTAGAACACTCCCTAATACAATACGCAAAAATAAACTCAAAATGGATTGAAGACCTAAATGTAAGGTCAGACACTATAAAACTCGTAGAGGAAAACATAGGTAGAACACTCTATGACATAAATCACAGCAAGATCCTTTTTGACCCACCTCCTAGAGAAATGGAAATAAAAGCAAAAATAAACCAATGGGACCTAATGAAACTTAAAAGCTTTGCATAGCACAGGATACCATAAACAAGACGAAAGACAACACTCAGAATGGGAGAAAATATTTGCAAACGACGCAACTGACAAAGGATTAATCTCCAAAATATATAAGCAGCTCAGTATAGCTCAATATCAAAAAGACAGCCCAATCCAGAAATGGGCAGAAGACCTAAATAGACATTTCTCCAAAGAAGACATATAGATGGCCAAGAAGCACATGAAAAGCTGCTCAGCATCACTAATTATTAGAGAAATGCAAATCAAAACTACAATGAGGTATCACCTCACACCAGTTAGAATGGGCATGATCAGAAAATCTACAAAAAACAAATGCTGTAGAGGTGTGGAGAAAAGGGAACCCTCTTGCACTGTTGGTGGGAATGTAAACTGATACAACCACTATGGAGAACAGTATGGAGGTTCCTTAAAAAACTAAGAATAGAACTACCATATGACCCAGCAGTCCCACTACTTCACATATACCCTGAGAAAACCATAATTCAAAAAGAGACATGTAGCACAATGTTCATTGCAGCTCTATTTACAATAGCCAGGACATGGAAGCAACCTAAGTGTCCATCGACAGATAAATGGATAAAGAAGATGTGGCACATATATACAATGGAATATTACTCAGCCATAGAAAGAAATGAAATTGAGTTATTTGTAGTGAGGTGGATGGACCTAGAGTCTGTCCTACAGAGTGAAGTAAGTCAGAAAGAGAAAAACAAATACCGTATGCTAACACATATATATGGAATCTAAAAAAAAAAAAAAGAAGGTTTCTGAAGAACCTAAGGACAGGACAGGAATAAAGATGCAGACGTAGAGAATGGCCTTGAGGGACACGGTGAGGGGGAAGGGTAAGCTGGGAGGAAGTGAGAGAGTGGCATGGACATATATACACTACCAAATGTAAAATAGATCGCTAGTGGGAAGCAGCCACATAGCACAGGGAGATCAACTCGGGTGCTTTGAGACCACCTAGAAAGGTGGGATAGGGAGGGTGGGAGGGAGATGCGAGAGGGAGGGGATATGGGGATATATGTGTACATATAGCTGATTTATTTTGTTATACAGCAGCAACTAACACAACAATGTAAAGCAATTATACTCCAATAAAGATGTTAAAAAAATAAAATTAAATAAAAAAAGAAAAAGGAGGGGAACTCTGGCTTGAATGAGGACAATGGCCTGTGGCAGATATGGATTAAAGGAGGGAGAGGATTTTAGTGTCTTAAGGTCTGGAAAACTGGTAAAATACTGGACAGTAACCAGAGCCTGAAGAAAGAAAGTTATGAATGGGTTTTTGAAAGATGAGAGTGATGATCCAGTAACTGTGAAATTTGATCCGTTTATTCTATGACTATATCCCAAGATTTTTGAATGTTGAAAAAAGCAAATTCAATCCTTCATTCATTTATTTGTTCCTCCATTGAACCTACATTGAATAAACACTTTTTGCTGCAGAACCTGTGCTAAGGGTGGCAGATATGGGAATGATGCCAAACACCATGGCTTGAAACATCTCATTGTATTTTTCATATTGGAATAGACATATTACAGTGTTGTATAGGCAGGTCTATAATAGAGGCACGCTCAAAGGATGTTGTTATACTTTTTGTGTCCTCTTGAACAATGCCAGTGGAACTGGATGGCTTAATTCCATTACTGTAAAGAATCTAACCATCTAATCAACTACTTGCAAACACAAAGTTTGGCAAGCAGTCAAACTCAGGTTCAGCTGTCCACTGCTCAAAAGCCAATACTCAAGAGGCAAGTGTTGGTAGAAAGGAAAGTTGCTTTGATCTGAAAATCCAGCAATCTGGGGAGAAGGTGGACTCATGTCCCAAGACCAACTCTGAAGATTCTGCTCAGTCATGACAATCTTTAAAGGGAAAAAAAGGGGGAAGAATCCCAGTGAATCATCAAGGCAGGATATTGGATTCTGCATCATTCTCCATTGCATGCAGACTGGCTGACTCTTTCTTCAGGTGTTATCCCGCCCATTTGCAATCTGCCTGCCTGCAGGATTGCTAAGACAGCTGTTGTGGGGTAGAGAGCTAGTCATTCTTTACTAAATTCTTCATACTTACTTCTTTTAATCTAGGAAAATAATCAACAGGTTAGGCAAGGCATGGTGTGCATTCAAGAGAGCATAAGTCAGGAGTTAGGTTAAATTCCCTAGTGACCTCATTCCTATAATTAGTTTTTTTTAAGGTTAGAGGGGAACAAAAATGGGCAAACATGAAGAAGCAAAAGATCTGCTTTCACAAACACAGATCAAAAAACAACATCAAAAAGAAATACGGAAAAACAAAACAAAACAAAGGGGCCAGTCTAAATAAAAGACAATAAGAGCAAAGGAAGATTTTCCTCCTGAGTGCTTCACTCCATTTTTTCTTTTCCTTTCTTCCTTTCCTTTCCCTTTCCCTTTTCCTTTCCCTTTCTTTTCTTTTCTGTCTCCTCTTTTTATTTTTCTTTGTTTATTTTATTTTTCTTCTTTTTCTCTCCTATATATTTTAAAAGTCCTCAGAATTTTCTGACACATTTACAACGAATCTCTCAAAAACTTCTTCTTGTGTATGAATAAGTATCTTATTGTCTCAGTAATTTGTGGTTAATTTTGCATAAGATACAGGTCAAGTTACATAGGCTGTAGCTCTAAGGAAGCAGTGACAAATGAGTCTCAAAAAATATCTGTGATATATTAATACTATCATAATTTTTGTGCATTATCAATGATATAAAAGAGTGCAGTTAATTTCCAGTTCCTTATTGGGTAGAATCTTAATTCATCCCCATGAATATTTAAATGGAAAAACTGCTCACTCTTTCTGACCCACCAAAAAAAAAAAAAGTAATGGAGATATAATTACAGTTAGGTGACATAAGCTTTTGAAAATGGAACATAACAGATAGAGGTCTGACATTCACTCTTTGTGTAAACTTGTGATCTTGTATATCTTGCTTGACATTTCTGAACTTTGAATCCCTTCCTTCTAAGGAAAAATGTGAATTGGTAGCTCATAAGAGTATAATGAAATGCATATATTACAGTTCATATAGTACAAAGCATAGTCTCTGGCATACAATATGTGCTCAGTAAACGGTAGCTATCATTATTTAATAATCTAGGCTGATTTTTTTCTGGAAAGCTTATCTGATGGAATGATTATAGGCTATAAAAAAGATTTCAAGAAAATCTAAGAAAATTATTTCTGTTTCCACAAATAATTTTAAGTGAAAACATCTTTGAAGTTTTACAAATTTACCTCTGTTATACTATCTGCAGGTTAATTCCAGTGAACAGAGAGAAAAATAATAACTTCAGGTTTGTGAAGCTCCCTAGTGACATAAAATCAATCAGTGAGTTTGTTGTACATCGTCTTTCTCCTGCTCATTATACCTACCAGTGGAGTGAGACAACTGTTAGAATCTAACCTGATATTCCTCTTTAAACTAAAAGATATGTCCAGAATGAAGGCTAAAGAATATTTAAGAAAAAAATTCAGTAGAGTTCAGATGGTCAGTTTCCTTAGGTTTGCTGTTTCTCACCAGTAGAGATTTCTTTCTTTGACATGTTAAGCAGTGCGTCCAGGAGGGAAATAAATTAATTGCAGCTTCCTCAGAGAAAGGCATGTTCTGAGTCTGAAGCTCCTCATTGTGGTTTAAATGTTCCTTAGGGTAATGTCCTCCAATTAAAAATAAGTTGTTTAGAGGGTTCATCTGAAACATTAAAAAAAAAAAATTACCCAGTAGCAAGGACCTTCTGGGATTCTCAGACTGAATTTGAAGAAATGGATTTTAAGAAAGAGCTTATTACTGGTGAGTTGTGCTCTAATATCACTTGGTTAAATTTGTAGATTTTACCCATTTTCATTACCAACTGCCATATTATTCTGAGTCTTGACATAAGTGTGATTTTATGATAGATCATAATACAGCAGATTTGTATGATGCCTGTACTTCAAACTTAATTCAGAATTGTTCTATGATGTCAGGCAATAAAGTTGTTGCAATAAATAATAAAAAGTAGAGTGGGAGAGGAATTGAGATAGATTATCAGGGAAATAAAAATATGTTTTCATTTGGAAATTGATGGGGGTGAGGTGCTGAAACATATACAGGGAGAGAGGTGTTCCTGGTAATAGGAGCAATAGAAAATAAAACCTTACACTCACTGTGATAAAACAGCAGAGAGGATGGAAAAGAAATAGACTTCTCTTTGCTGGGTGGAAGTACAGAAGGTTGCCTGTAGGAAGCCTGTCCACACTTTCAGTTAGTCTCCCAAACAGTCAAGTGTGTATTTGGATCAAAGTAGTAATTTTATTGCTCAGCAGTAAAAGAAAAAAAAAAACTAAATATACTAAAAAATACTAAGTACTAAAAACTACACATGAATGAATTTCATGGATGCTATGCTTAGCAAAAAAACCACACACATAAGAAAACATGTCTTTTGATTTCATTAGTGTGATTTTCAAGAATAGAGAAAACAAATTGATGATAATACAAGTCAGAATATTGGTTACATTTTGGGGGAGCAGAGCTCTGTTTACCTATTGGAAAGATGTGGATTGGAGCCTTCTGGACTGGTAGAAACTTTAAAAAGTCTTGATCTCTTAGTAGGTAAATGATTGTAGACATTTGCAGAGATGTATAGAGAGGTACATGGTACACTTTATTGTGTGTAAGATATATCTGAATTGGGAAAAACAAGAATAAAATTGTAGATTTAAAAAATCAATTTCTATATTTTGGTACACATTTTCTGCTTTGAGTATTCTTAGCACTGATGTAGTCTTTCAGTTTGAGCCTTACAACAAACTATATGAATGTTTCATGACTACATAGGATCTTAGGTGTGTCTGTGTGTTTGTCATTTGTGGAGTTAAAGGAGAAAAACAAGTGAGCATCTATTTATTGTCAAGCAATTTATATTTATTATCACTTAATCACCATAACTACCCTATAAAGTTTGTGAGAGAGTAACCTCCACCCAGAATGAGTGAGGTTAAAAAGTAAAGCTAGAAAAATCATATCTCAATCCAGACTGAAACCCACAGTTTCTTCCACTGCTGCCTCTCTGTATAGAAGATGTCAGCCAAATAGTTTAATATTCTCAGTCTATGCATGGAGAGAGAGAATTTAATTTTGTTCTCTTCACAGATGGAAATATTACAGTATTTTAAAAGTTGACATGTTTACTCATTATTTGTTTACTTCACTTTCAAATCCCTGCTTGAGGCAAGCAGGGATTTCAAGAGAATTGGTTTGGATGGTTAGCCCTCTGGTAGCATGGGGTTATGGGTTTAGTAAGATGATTCTTTTTTTTTTGGTCAATATTATTAATGTCTCTCATTAGTTACATTTAACTTCTTGCTAAAACTCTTAAATAATTTTCAGCCTGGTGGGCATAGACGCTCAAAGGCATGAAAGCCTGCATTTTTAGGGAAGATTACAGAAATTTCAGTGTGTACTTACTCTATTTCAGTTTGGTCACAGGAAAAAAAGGGAAAGAATTTTTCTCAAATACTTGATAGACCCCTTGATTAAAGTAAAAGACAGACTAGGGGGTGATAGACAAGTCAGAATGGAATAAAAAGTGTTCCTCTGACAGACACCTCCTCCATTTTGAACCAAACATATTTTAGCTTTATAACTTCTGCCTTCTGGGCCTAATTCCACTTTCTGAAGTCACCTCAAACAAGCCACATTTTAATACTCCGCAAGAGAGCTCTCTCTTTTTCCTTGAAGTCCATGAAAAACAAGGTAGTTTGTATCATTAGGGTGAACGATTCTGAGTACTCAGTCACCAGTAGTCTTAAAGCAGAGACTAGGGAATCCTTCTGCAGCGATTACCCAGAAGAGATTTAAGCAACTTGTGTAATTTGGTAAAAACCAACCAAACAAACAAACCAAAAAAACGTTGTGTGATATATTGCCTTATAAGGGAAAGAGTAAGAAGGTAAAAATCTCATATTTTAGTATTCCAATCCTTTCTGGAAGAATGTTCCTTGGGTAAAAATGGAGCTCCCTGGGTAAAAATATATAGCATAGTAAGGATTTGTTCATGCATTTTATAGCTTTACTCATACATAGCCATACATTTCTTAAGGAGAGTTTGAGCTATTCTCATCATCCTTCACTGACGCAATAAGACACTAAATTTAAAGTTGATCTCATTAGCTTCTTCCACAGTTTCCCATGATTCTGCAGTACCACAATTAAGCTTGTAACATCATATGTGCCTTCCTCTATTATGTAAAACATTCTTGCAATGGTGAGCACACTTTACCTTTTCTTCCCACCTTTCCCTTAGTGTATAGCATTTATGCAAAATTATGTTATTTGATTTGTCATGGCAGACACATGGGAGGGAGGGGTCATGTGATAGACTTGGTGCCAATATAGCATGACAGATGTTACAAGAACATTAATTAAGTGAAGATAAGGAATATCCCAAATGAAATGCATCAATTAAAAGTGAAGATGGCAATGGTTAAAGTAACCTTTATTTTCCCCACGATGACTTGGGCTACTATGGGTATGAGGATGGGAGTTCTTAAGAGTAGAGGCCTCATTAAAATATAGCAATACCTAAGGCTGTTTTCTCTTTGTTCTATTAACCTTATTCAGAGTGTATACTTTTTAGATAGGTTTGGGATATCCATATTGAAATTTCTGTGAGGTTCAGAGAGTATGGCATCAGTAAAACCTTATAAAATTTTACAAGTCATATTACCCTAAGATTACAAAGGAGATGCTGGTATTAACAGTAAAATGGAAATTGATTTAGATTTCTAATATGCAGTGACATAAGAACATTATTTAAAAGCAACATGGGGAAGTATAAGCATTAAGTATAAAAAAGTACATCGCATTAATAAGAGCAATAATAATATCAAAATGATACCTCTTGATACTAAGTTTTAGATGATCTGGGTATTGTCATAATTACCATTATATTTGTGAAAATTACATTTTCTTGGCAAAAGAAGTAAAATAAGTCATAAGTATATATGCATTCAATTAATTTCAAACATCCTACCTCCCTCTTATAAACAGGGTGATGTGCTATCAAAGGAAATAAAAATTAGGAAAAAAAATGGCTTGGCATCACTGAGCTCACATAGCTACAGCTGCTCATTGAAAAGACAAATTACTTTACATTGAGTATTCTCACAGTTTGTATGCATGTGTTCTTATCTCTAGCACAAGGTATCAACAAAACTGACCTTATTTATTCTCCGTCAAAATTCAGAATCTGTATCCTGTCACATGAGTGTAAGCGTTGTTAACACACACAGCGTTATTCCAACAACAAAAAAAATCAGTGAGATCAACAAAAGAGGCTTATTTTTCATTTAAAAGTGATTCTAGGGACTGAGTAATCAAAAAGGGTCACTGGGCAGCTGGACTGTGGGCTGTGGATTGCTTGTGGTCCACGCCCTGATGCATTCTTCCCTGCCTCTTGGGAGAGCCTACTGTCCAGCCAGACCACAAACCAGTTTGCAGGAGAGGCTGTGCCTGGAACATCTTGGCCAGGTTTCTTTTCTCTAGAGATAGAGAAGCTGGGAAAAAGGCTCCTTTGACCTACCTCCAGGATACTGGAAAACACTGAATAAGCTTTCAGTGGGACTCAGAGCTATTGACTAAAATTTACTCCATCATTGCACATGACCCATGGCCAGGATTGAGTTCTAATAAGGAAAAGAAAAGAAGATCATATCCGGTGTCTGAAGGACTTTATATTCGTTTATAGCCTTTAACTTCTTACTTGTAAACTTACTGTGGAAAACACAGTTGAGTATGAATGGAAGCATTGGAAACATTTTAGAGAAGGAGAAGGTGCAGTATGTCTGCTATTCCTTTTATTTCAGTAGATTTGGTGGGGGGAGTATTTAATTTAAAGTGTTAAGGCTTCATATGTTATTTGTAACTACCATAAGCAGACCATGGTATTGGTGATGGCAGTGATCATTGTCTTTTTATTAGCATCCATGATCCTCTCAAAGGTTTTCTCTCAGGATGCTTTTGGATCTGTGCTGCCTATTTCATTCATATTTTCCTGGACTGAGATCTGGCTCATGGATTTCAAAGTCTTGACACAAGAAACAGAAGACAAGAACAGATCCCTGATGGTTCAGAATGCTTCAGGGAGAGTAACACCTAAACAACCTGCTGACTTTTAGGGTGGGTGGCTTCATTCTGCACCTGATCTTGAAGGAGGCTTCAAGAAGAAATTGAAGAAAAACAGGACACTGAGAGTTATGAGTCTTACTTTTGCTGAATGTGAAAACTCTACATTGAAGATCATTGAAAGTAAGAAAAAGGTCTGGGGAAGGTGTCTCTTTGTTGAAAAAAGAGAAAATTTAAAAAAGGAGATAAAAATGTTTCTAGGGACATGTATCTTAAAAGAATAAGGCTTTGCCCTAAATGGCTAAGTTGTAACAGCATCTACAGCAGAGGCCAGCACACTTTTTTAGCAGCAAGCCAGTTAGTGCGGATTTTAGCCTTGTGGACCTAACAGACTGTCACCACTACTCAACACTGATGTAATGGCATGAAAGCAGCCATAGACAATATGCCAATGAATAGGTGTGATTGTGCACCAATAAAACCTTATTTATAAACACAAAATTTCAATTGCATAAAATTTAGGTTTTCACATACAGAATAAGCTTAGAAAATTTTTTTTCAACTAGTTAAAAATATAAAAAGCATTTTTAATTCATGGACTAAGACAGATGATAGGCTAGATTTATCCCATGGGCCCTTGTTTGCTCATTCCTGGTCTATAACTGTTTGAAAAGAATATTGCAAAGTAAAAGATATAAAATAAAATTGAAAATAAAGAGTAATTTTGGACCTAAATTTAAATTATCCTCATTTAGATGGTGTTGCCTTCAGAATTTCACATGTATTCTTTCAAGTAATATTTGACACCTTCAAAGTATTAACTTTCTCAGTTTTGACAAAGACTTGTTTAGGATGTTTTCAATATGTATACTTTTCTGCATTAAAGCCAGTATATTTACAACTCAGTAAATTGAATACTTAATCTATGCCAGGCATTGTGCTTGGGGTGGACATAGAGAAGTAAGGCCATATTTCCTGTCTTTTTTTTTTTAAATTTTATTTTATATTGGAGTATAGTTGATTAACAATGTTGTGTTAGTTTCAGGTGTACATCAAAGTGATTCAGGTATACATGTACGTGTGTCTGTTCTTTTTCAAATTCATTTCTCATTTAGGTTATTACAGAATATTGAGCAGAGTTCCCTGTGCTATACAGTAGGTCCTTGTTGGTTATCTGTTTTAAATATAGCTGCGTGTACATGTCAGTCCCAAACATGTAAGGACATATTTCCTGTCTTAAAGAGCTTGTACAAAGTGCAATTTGGTGTATTGTGTCCCTACTTCCAATTATTCAGTGACTTCCAACTGTCTCAATCCAAAGTTCCTAATATGATTTACATTGCTCTTCCAAACCTGGCCCTTTCCCTCCTCTTCAGGTAAAACTTAGGCTACTGCCTATGTCTCAATCTATAGGAGGCTTTTTTTCAGCTTATTAAACACAATATTCTCCTTTTCTACCAGAAATCTTTCAGTGTGCTTCCTTCTAATTGCAATGTACTCCATCTGGCTAACAGCAATTAATCCTTAAGTCACAGTTTAAGTATTCCAGAGGGCTTCTGTGACCTTTAGATAAGATTAAATCTCTTTTCTGTATGTTTCTGTAGCACTCTGTACATTCTCTTTCAATTTCCATTTGTAATTAATGAGTTAATGTATATCTTCTTGCCCCCACTCTTATCCTAACGCTGCAGGACAAGGACCTTGTCTGTCTCACTCAGGATTTTAGCCTTGAAGTAGGACCCAGCATAGGATAGGGAACATGAGAACTGCTCAAAGGTATTTGTTGAATTGCGCAGTATTCAACTAAAGACGACCCCTCAGTTTAATGGTACAGACCACTAAGTAAACAAAATATATTCCTAGAAACAAGATGTTAACTGTGCAGTCTCAGAACAGTCTGCAATGTCGAAACCAGTCTTAAAATCATCCTGATAGAGTGGCATTCATGGAATTGATAAGACTTGGTCAAGAATCAGTGTTACAAATTTTACTGCATTAAATAATGTCATAAGAATAATCATTTCAAATTATAAAATATTTAAAAATTATGAATTTTGTAAAATTATAGAGGTGTACTCTTACTCTTCTCTGACCAACATTTCAGATACCACTACCAAGTTATATACATTGTTAAGCTTTTGTTGTGTATCATTGCAGACAAGTTCCCATGCATTTAGGAAGCTATTTTTAATGGCAATATAAAAGGTTGATAAGAATCAATTAACCTTCCTTTTAAGATGATGTCCATTTTAAGATAATTTTTATCACGTTAACTACTTTTTGTTACATTTTTAATATTTAACCGGAAAAGTTTCTGGCCTGATGATCGACTAGCTTGAAGGAACTAAGAACTGTTGAAAAGAATCACATTTATATGAATTGCAAAATTGGGAGGAAAGGACTAAAATGGCTTACCTGTTTTGTTTCAGATATGGCTGGCCTTTAAAAATGTAAAATCATTCTTTTGGAAACTTCTTTAGAGATAGTAGCATTTTGAATATATTTATAGTGCCTTTGAATAGTATTATATAGATTTTATGTAGTTTTCTTCATATCTGTAGGTTAAGAAAATGATTAGTATAGTTGCTATGCCTTGCCACCATCCAATAATATTTTTAAAAAATAAACTAATCATGTTGATGTGTAGATTTATTCATTTTAAGCCATTTACTTGATGCTCCAGTTTGTACATGTTTTTTGCTTTTAAGGTTTTATTATTTACTCTTTGATTAAAAAAACTGATAACTTTAAATAAATGTGAGTGCATATAAACCCACATACTCAGAGAAGCCATGTATATACAAGTGCAGTTTGAGCAAATAAAATATATTTTTGATTATACCAATAAAATCATTGTCATTTAACATAGGATGATTTTAAGCTGAAGAAACATATCTGCATGCCCTCATCAAGAGTATTCAGTAGTTATAAAGAAAGTGAGGAAATTGAAACCATTTTGTTTACTTATAAAACCTCTAAAGTAGAAAGATTAATAAATGAAATCTCAGAATCCTCAAGACAACATTACCAGTAACTAACAATTATAGAGTTCTATTTCTTTTTCCTGATAAAGGATTAACTAGATGTCCATTTCTTATCTATTTATTTAAAAATACTTTAATTTCATTGTTCTCCTTAATATCCTATAACTGTATATTAATCTATTAAATAATTGAAATTTGCAAAACTAACATTTACAGGTTTGATAATTTTCAAAAAAATATTATAGTAACAAATTAACTAATATATGGATATAAATCACAATGAAGTGGAAAGTAAGTGTTCCAGAGGGAGACACGACACTTCGTTAAGGAGCAATTCTCACTATATGTCCAGACTTCACATTTCAATATGCTTTATTTGTTTTTTGCTTATGTTTGTAAACACATTCCATGAAGGAAACTATATTATGCCGATATTTCAGAATTTGATGAGACCCAAATATCATTAGATAAATAGACTTCTGGTATTCACTTTGAAAAAAAAATATTTTAATTGTTTCCCTGATGAGAATACTGAAACACCATGCTTTAGTAATTTTCCCAAGAATAACATGTGGATGTCAGTGGTAGCTAAGCTATTTTGGCTTTCTTCCAAGCTTCATCTCCTCTTCCTAGTATAAGATCCTGATCTTTGGACACAAGTTTAGGCACGGGACAGAGTGTTGTGTAATCACAATATACCATACTCCTGGCAACAGTGATTGGTGCAAGAGATAGGCACATCACCTAAGCATGGAGAATGACTGTTCTTCCTGAAGGTCAATATGTGGATACTAGGAGAGAGTTTTCCATATCACTGGGATTTCTAAATTGTCCTATTTTCTATGTCCTATTTTTTACCATCTGGAGAAAATTTATAGAAGAGAAGAGAATTAGACTATCACTCAGAGAAATGGAGAGAATCATATAGAAGAAACATGGGATGAAGGAGATAGAGTTTTACCTGGATGTTCTGAGTTTTCACAGTCTGTCTCTCAGACTCCTATTCCCATCTGTTTTTCTTTGATTTGTGTAAGCTATTCATTCCTATGATATTACTGGTTAATTGAGCCAGAGAATTCTTTAAGATTCAAATTAGGTTTGAAATGCACATTATCCTACTTCTTAAGTCCATGCTCTTTAAAAATTTTATATTTATTTTTTATTATTCTTTAAAGACTTTATTTTTTAGAGCAGTTTTATATTGACAGCGAAGTCGAGCAGAATGTAGTTTTCCCATGTATCTCCCCCGCCACATGCACAGCCTCCCCCACGATCACACCTATGTTCTTTTTATACATTATAGTGATGCTAAGTTTTTTTAATTTAAAAATTAGTAAGTTTTTTAAACCATAAGCATAAGCCATATTAATTCAGATTGGCCTTGTTCCTTTTCAGATATTGCCCTCTGTGTGATAGCTGTCTCTCAACTCTAGAAAACAAAGAGAAATTTGGATGCATCACATATTATTTTAAAGCTTTCTGTGGATATCAGAGCAGGGTATATAGTCTGATATTGGAAAATAAGAGGCATAAAGCTGAAGACATTCTTGAGATTCCTTTGTAGCCAGGGAGTGGATGAATAAATTATAAAGGAGATGTAAAATAAAGGCTTGACAAATTAATGGAGGTGTCAGTGATCAAACTAGCTGTGATCTGACATGGAATCACATATCAGAGGAGCAACAACCATTTGTGTCACCAGAAGGTGCCAGGCAACACTCTTTTTTGGTAACACCACTTCAAAACACCCATATTTACAACTGTATATTAAGTGCATGAACATACACAAGATAACATTTTTTAAAAACAAAGCTACTAGCTCATTAGTTTGATTAATTATAAAATGACTTTCTCCCCACTAAATTTATAACCTCCTGATAGTCTTAGTACAAAAAACATCAGGAAAAATTCCCAGTGAAAATAAGTAAATGAAAATTTGTAGATATTCAGTGTTTGGTGATTCAAACAAAGCCCAGTACTAATCTTGACATTTTTCATGGAGAGCTCACAAGGGTTAGATGGTGCATTGGCATTGGAGTTCTCCTCAGCTCTCACTCCTCCAAAAAATACGTCAATGAAATGAATGTTGAATTTTTATTTGAACAAAGCAGAATGTCAATGCCATTCTGACATTGATGAGGAGACAGTATACTGATGATTAGCCAGCATGGAACAACTGTGGTGTAGGTGTATATATGCCTGCTGGTGTGTGCAGTGTGCATGCTACCTACAGAGTTCCTTCTTTTTCTAAGAATACTAAGTCTAAGATACTGATACCTGTGAATGGTATTTGAGCCAAATCAGGAGGATCGACTGTGAGTTAGGAATCTAGAGCCAGCTGTCTGGTGGTAAATAAAAATAGGTAGATATTAGAACTCTGAATATCAGGTCCAAGCTGGGTAAAATGAAAACTTAAGGGCCAAAATCTAGATTCAAAGCCAGGAAATCCTGGAATCTTGCAAATAAAATAAAACTGGGTTCCAAATGTTGAGCAGTAATCAGTATAGAGGCCACAAAGAACAAAGAGCTTTAATTTGGGTTCTTAGGAATTGCAATATGGGTGACACAGATTCACGTAAAACCAAGAGTGTTCCAAGGAAGAGAAAGAGTCAGGGACTTATAAAGGCAACAGCCACAACGTTATTAAAGTTGTCTTGAAAGAATCATGATTGACTTTGATACAAAAAGAAAATATTTGTCCTTAAGAGATAGGCTGTCACAAGTTACTTAGGATAATTGTCTGGTAAGTAGATAGCCTATCATGAGTTATTTAGGGTAAGGATCCAATAAGTATCTTGAGTTTCTAGAATATGGTGCTGATGTTCTGGATGGCTGCATTAAGACAATAAGTGGTCAAAGTTCTGATTACATTCAGACTGAGACGTGTATAAGTCCCACTTCCTCAATGGCCTCCCAGCTCCATTTCAGAAAGCTCTCTTAGCAATACCAACTGTATTTTGACATTCCTTTCACACAGAGGTCTAGAGTCAGGGAGTACATAAATAAGAAAGGTTAGCTGATTGTGGGTTAAAATTCAATCAATCGCTCTTTGTTTTGAGTCACAGCAGGATTAAAAACCTGAATGTACAAGTCATATTTGAGAAATGGAGAGTATGCAGAGTTTTATGATTAGGTGTGTTGGGGAAGGGAATATGCAATAGATGAAATGAGTCTACAATTGAATCTGTATGTGGTCCCCATGTCTGGTATTTAACTGTGGCAATATGAAAACAAAAAATGGGCGGGTCAGCTTCATCAACTTTTTTTATTCTTTTGATTTTACTAACACTGCCTTGCCTCAGGAACGAAAAGAGAGCATGGAGTGCACAACTGTTTCCTTGCTCAAGCATTCTGTCAGTATTTTTTTTTTTTAATTTTATAAATTTACTTACTTACTTACTTATTTAATTTTGGCTGCATTGGGTCTTCGTTGCTGCATGCAGGCTTTCTCTGGTTGTGGCGAGCGGGGGCTACTCTTTGTTGCGGTGCGCGGGCTTCTCATTGCAGTGGCTTCTCTTGTTGCGGAGCACGGGCTCTAGGTGTGCAGGCTACAGTAGTTGCGGCACATGGGCTCAATAGTTGTGGCTCGTGGGCTCTAGAATGCAGGCTCGGTAGTTGTGGCGCACGGGCTTAGTTGCTCCACGGCATGTGGGATCTTCCCGGACCAGGGCTAGAACCTGTGTCCCCTGCATTGGCCGGAGGATTCTTAACCACTGCGCCACCAGGGAAGTCCATTCTATCAGCTTTTTTTTTTTTTTTTTTTTTTTAACATCTTTATTGGAGTATTATTGCTTTACAATGGTGTGTTAGTTTCTGCAGTTCTGTCGGCTTTGATCATACTTTGATGTTGAAAATAAGTCCAGTCCATTTGTTTCTCTCATCTTTCTCTTGATTTCTAACTATTCCATTTTTGAGCTGTCTCGAATGAGAATTTTTACTGTGCCTTCTCATAGGGGAGAAAATGTCTTCATGCATGAAATTTCTGCATTTTTTTTCAAAATCCAGACATTGTTGCTTCTCAGTACTCTTTCAGCACTTGAATCTTTGAAGGAAGGAAGAAATGTTACAGAATAGGCACTGAGCATCAGGCAGGTAGCGCTCTGGGTTATTGCATCTTCTTCTTTAGGAGAGAAAGAAAGAGGTGATTTTCGGTCCCTTGGTAAGATC
The DNA here is from genome assembly GCF_009873245.2 of Balaenoptera musculus. NCBI lineage: Eukaryota > Metazoa > Chordata > Mammalia > Artiodactyla > Balaenopteridae > Balaenoptera > Balaenoptera musculus. The sequence continues at coordinate 35,796,492 of NC_045803.1, forward strand.
AGGTGAGAAGTCTTTTCCCCTTTCCTCAGCCCCAAGTCCCAGAGAATGTGTAGGTTATATAAAAAACATCTAAAAGAAAGTTCGACCAATTCAAATAAAGAATAATTCATTTTTATTTAATCTTGAAGGCAAGTTTTGCTGAAAGGTTTGACGAATAGAGCAGCAACATTTTGTTCCTCAGCAAACATTTTAAAAAATGCATCTCCTGATACTCATGTACACTGTGGCAATAGAAGAACAATGTTAAACAGGGAACTCAAAATATAATAGGTACCACCTTACCTGTTTATATAGCTTAAGTGGATCAAATGAGATAATGAAGATAAAAGCTCATATATAATCTCCTGTATAACAAGATTGGTGTCATTAACCTTCAGATGACTCAGTTTCTTAATCAGTCAAATGGAGATAAAAGGCTTATGCAGAGTCACATCTCTGGTATATTAGCAATGTAGGGGATGAAAAATAATTTTGCTTCTACCCTTCTAGGTTCTTGGCTGAGACACCCCTGTAATAAAAAGACACATTAACAAAGGAAAACAAACAGAAGTTTAATAACGTGTATACTTTCTGTATATATGGGAGATATCAAGGAAAATTGAGTTAACTCCCAGAAGTGGCCCAAGCCACCACCTTAAATACCACCTCCAGCTAAAGATAGAAGAAGGTGTTGGGGGGAGGGGGAGCCAGTTATGGGAGGTTATCAGGAAACAAGGGTATCATTGTTATGTAGATTTAAGTCAGTGCCTTCTCCATTGATAAGAGTTTCTTACTATTTAGAGCCATCCTAGTCTTCCTGGTAGAGAGAAAATACCCTTACGAATGGAGATTTCCTTTATAAATGTAAATTTATAGTAAAAGCATAACTTTTACTCTTATTTGGTTTATAGAGCTTCTATGTCTGCAGTTTCTTAAAAAATAATCAGCTCAAAATAATCCTTATGTCAAAGCATATTATGGGGTTGCAAATTCTGCTCCCCTTCAGCGACGTTGGATTAGAGCATATGGATTTTCACTCCCATTTTCATGCCTTTCATTAATGTGAAGCTCTAAGAGAGTGGTATATGTCAAAGAGCAAGGCAAAGACAGAGCATACTTGTAACAGAGAGTGGTGGTGCCTAAGGAAAGGCAAGTCAGAACTAATATATCGAGAAAGTAGACTCTGTCCAGTAGGTGTCTGTCAATGATGGTCTTGAAGCAGGAATCTGGCATAACAGGTTAGTATTTTAGAAAGACCCTCCCCCTCCCCCTGTCATGTGCCACCAAAGGAGAGGGTAACTTATTTCAGGATTTATTTGGGAGAAACTCTCTAGCCTGAGTCTTATACTAGAGGGTCACCTGTACAAAAGTGGTGGCACAGGGTAGAAAAACTTATCTGGTGGAAGAAGTATGAGGATGGAAGCGTATGTCTCTTTTTCTTCACCTTTGAGGGGTTAGTGTTCTCTGGAAGCAGTAACCAAGGAAGAAGAGCAGCCTCAACAGTGTGCCTGCAAGGACAGAGAGGAGGAAGTATGCCATCTGTTCATAGCTGAGTTGGGAGGTGAGCTCTGAGTTGATTCTCTGAAGCAGGTCTTCTCAAAGTGTGGCCCTGGACCAATAGCATCAGCATCACCTGGGAGCTTTGAGAATCACTAGGACAGTGGCTCTTAAATGGGGACAGTTTTGCTCTTAAGGGGACATTCGTCTGGAAATGTTACTTTTTTAAACTATTCTCTGTCTCTCTCAGACACACACACACACAAACAAAACTATTTGTGCAAGTAATTTTATCATTTTTCATCCAGTTTTAAGGCACAATAATGTTGATATCTCTCCAAAGTGCTTATTTGAACCTAGGTTCCACGACTAATTTTTAACATTCCTAGATGGTGAATTTCCCTTTCTCTTTTTTCATCCTTCTCTCCCTCTCAAAATTCTAGTGTTAATTGCAGTGTGTATTTGTATTTTAGTTAGGCTTTATGATACAAAGATGAATGATACAAGATTACTATCTGTTAAGAACTTAATTTTGCCTTGGAGTAAGCATCATATTCTTTACTTTTTTGTGTTTGCAACTGTTGCAGTAAATGTTGCAGTTGTGTACAACTGTTGTAGAAAATGTTATCTAAAAAGTTTTAGTAGGAGGAAGAAATAGGGGAATTTCAGAAATCTTCACAAAAGGTGATGTATTTCAGAGTGCCAAGAAAATAGGTTGGGAAGCAAGAATTAACAGAAGAATCACACAGCTGAAGTGTTTTCTGTTTTACTTTATTCTTAAATTTTTTAAATCCCACAATAACCGATCAAGATGGATTCTAAAAATTTACAAATAAAGAAACCAAGGCTCAGAAAGATGAAGTATCTGAGGTCACACAGATAGTGAATGGGAGAGCTGGGATTTCACAGATATCTGACTCAAAGAAGATCATGCTAACAGACAATACAAATTCTCACGAGTAATGGCTTAGAGAGCTCTTTCATATGTTCATGTCTGAGGAACTGGGTTATGGGAAGAGGTGGTAGAGCTGGAATGGGAAGAAAGGAAAGAGAAAGAAATGGGATTGAAAAGAATGTCTGGATCAATAAATAATATTGTATGTGATCCCTCTACAAACAACAGGAGAATCCTTCTTATTACAGTGTTTCTCATTTTACCCTCTAATTAAACATCTTCTGTGAATTCTCCTCACTGATAGAGTAGAGCATAAACCTATTTGACATTGAAGCCCCTTTAAACATAAGGACTCAAACTAGCACCTCACATTCTGTTCCTACTGTGCTATGAAGAGTAATGCTCCAAAGACCACCTAACCCTCATTATTATTTCTTCAACTGTTGAACGCCCTGTATTACAATGATTCTAAAACTCTCTGAAAGAAATAGTTTGTTTTTTTCTTCCTGCCACCCAATTTTTTGGATCAGTAATCTAGTAAAATAGATCATTAGAAAAATAAATTAAAAAGACATAAAATACACGTTGTCTTTTTCATTGTTAGAATCAATTAATATATCACTCTGTCAAGACAGCTATAAACGTTTCTGGATACTTAACGCTAATTTTTATACTTATCATATCATGAATTGGTAACAGAGGGCTGACACCAATTTCTGCATCAAACTTGATTAGCACAGCTCTAACTTACTGATAACCTATGCCACCTGAACGGCACCTCCTGGAGATATGAGCTCAGGCACTTTTGGGTCTTACTGTAGCTCTGTCTTTTATCTTGCTAGCTCCTCTGTATAAAACTTAACATTTAAATTTAAAACACATTTATTGAACATCAACTCTGTTCATATCATAGGAAAGACCACCATCACGAAAATGGTGGTCTTTCCTGTTGCAGGCAGGAAATATACACATTCCTAATAATGTAGTATTTTAAGAAGGATGAAAAGTTATTTTGGAATATAGAAGATGAAGGATTAGGAGTGAAGGAGGGATTAGGAAATGCTTCCAGATAAAGTGTTGTTTGTTTGTTTGTTTGTTTAAATAAATGAATGGGCCCAATGTTTTGAATTCCAATTCCCCCCTACTCATACCCCTTGCATAGCACACAGTCTAGCTTAATGTAAGTTATCAATAAAAATGAATGATTACACTAATTGTTTAAAGTAGTCAACTTTATGTTATGTGAATTTTTACCTTAATGACAATAAAAAGAATGAATATAGAATTTTAAAAGTGTTCCATATAGGCTTTGTCTACAAAGTCAAGTGATGTCAAGCAATTTTTCTAGATAGATGACTTAGATAAAAATACCATTGAAGTTAAAAACATCCATAAACATCCAGACCAACATTTGCTGATAAGATTCACAGAGTTATTTCTCAGAGTAAACTTTTCTTTGCCTCTAGACATGTGAATACTTCTTTTAAGGGCTTCTCTACTTAGAGCAATAAAACCAAACTTTAATATTGGATATTTCAGTGTGATTTAATGTAAATAATGGAGCACCAGTCTTCCTCAAAGTATGAAATAGTGTATGGAATATTCTGTGTAAAATCAGGTGAATCAAGAGAAGAAAAACAACTAAAATATTTTTCACCCTTACTTTCAAAGTAAATATTAATAGACAAATAAATTAAAAAGTGTATAAATATATATACAATTTCATTGATTACATATATTATAAATTGTATATGTATATGTATGCATATAGATGTAAAAGAAAACTGAACAAGAAAGAAGAAACTTTCTGATGGTAATCAGAAAAGGTGGTCTTCAACTAAATTGGAAGGAATATTAAGTGATTTTAGAACTATGATTTTCATTCAATTATAAGATCAGTTTCTGCACAAATATATGTGGAGTTTCTTTAAAATAAAACCAAAACAATCAAATCATAGTAAGTTATATGTATGAAGATTCTTATATGTTGTAGTTAAATGTTTCTATTGATAGATTGGGTGGAAGATAAGGGCATGAAGATCACTTTCTTTTTGCTCTGACATTGTTGTAATTTTGAATTTTGCATCAGATATGTAAAAAATCTATTTTAAAATTAAATAGATTAATATAAAGAAGAAGAGAGTAAATGGGGTTTAGGGGTCAGTAGTTCTGAGAATGACTCCCAACTCTACTATTGCATGTATAATTGCAAGTCTCTAAAAAGGTACAGATTATGCAACTGAGAAAACCAACAACAGTGAAAGTGTTAGGAAACAGAAAAAGGATAAGGTTGTGGCAAACGCTGCTGGAGGTCATTGGGGAGGCAGTTTTGATGCAGCTCAATCAAAACCCCTGAAACTGCTTTGTTTCACTTTCCTTCATCATCCTCTTGTGATGTAATTAACTCCAGCCCTGGTTAAATCCAAAACTTCACCAACAGCATATTGCAACTTCATAGCTACAGATGGCTCAAATAAAACACTTAACGTTGACTGGTTCCTCTTTACATCCCTGATCCCAGCCCCCCTGCAGTGGGCTTCCTGGCAGTCTTTTCCCTAATCCATTTATTACCCCACTATACAAGACAATCATTTCACATCCTTTCCTCTTTGCTCAACCTTCCATCCTCACTCTCAATTTATGACCTGGGTTCCTATTTCACTGAGACAAGTCAAGCAATTTGAAGATAACTTCCACATACTAGCAACTCCACAGTTGCTAATCCTGTGCATCTGTATCAGTATACAGATTTTTGTTTTTCTTCCTGTTCCTTGTATAAAATCCTCATTGTCTTCAGCCAACCCCTTCATTTAATGCACAAATTCCCATCTCCCTCATTATTCAAGAACATAAAGAAGTCAACCCAGCAATTGCCCTGTCAATCCTTCCATCATCAATCCCTCCTCCTGTATTAGTTGATTCTCAGTGGCATACAAAGGAGCTATAATTTTTTCATTCTAAAATGAAAAATAATCTCTCTATATACATTGTCTCCCTCCAGCTACCACACTATTTATCTTCTCTCTTTAAATTTAAAACCATTAAAAATGTTTAACTTCTGATACAGAGTGACTCCCTCTTGCGAGAGCACAGGAATCACAACTAACTGCTGAACAGTCATCGACAGGAAGACACTGGAACTCACCAAAAAAGATACCCCACAACCAAAGACAAAGGAGAAGCCACAATGAGACAGTAGGAGGGGCACAATCACAATAAAAACAAATCCCGTAACTGCTGGGTGGGTGACTCACGAACTGGAGAACACTTATACAATAGAAGTCCACCCACTGGAGTGAAGGTTCTGAGCCCCACATCAGGCTTCCGAACCTGGGGGTCCGGCAACGGGAGGAGGAATTCCTAGAGAATCAGACTTTGAAGCCTAGTGGGAATTGGTTGCAGGACTTCGACAGGACTGGGGGAAACAGAGACTCCACTCTTGGAGGGCACACACAAAGTAGTGTGCGCATCGGGACCCAGGGGAAGGAGCAGTGACCCCAGGGGAGACTGAACCAGACCTACCTGCTAGTGTTGGAGAGTCTCCTGCAGAGGTGGGGGGTGGCTGTGTCTCACCGCGGGGACAGGGACACTGGCAGCAGAAGTTCTGGGAAGTACTCCTTGGCGTGAGCCCTCCCAGAGTGTGTTATTAGCTGTGGTTACTGTAGAAGCAAGTCATGTGTCCCACACTTGCTTTCAAGAAGCTAACGGTCTGGTTGTTAGATCAACAGAGACATTATAATACAATAAGAATTGTGATCATGTATTAGTTTTCCTTTACTTCCATAACAAATACCAACATACCTAGCAGCATAAGCAGAACAAATTTACTACCTTATAGCTCTAAAGGTCATAAGTTTGCCACACATCTCACTTGGTTGAAATCAAGGTAATAAGAAGGCCACATTCCTTGCTGAAGGATATAGAGGAGAATATGGTAATATTAACATAGTGAAAACGTGCCTCGTTGCACTACAGAAATACCCTAGGGATATTGGCAACAATTATGTATGGAACTTTAATAAAGCTAGCACTATTTTGTTTGTTTTATAGACTACAATAAGACCTTCAATGTAATTTAGTACATTCTTAATATTTTCAATGACTAGGGACAGAATGATCAACCCAAGCTATGATCTCTGCACTCAGTTGGCTTATATAGCAGAGGGAAATAGAGGTAATTAAATGAAGACCATTACAGAGTAAGATGCTAGTGGAACACAGAACAAGAAAAAATAATGAAGACCGGGCTATGTTTCCAAAGAAAACAATATGAGGTAAGAGAAAGGAAAATGATACTCCAGATAGAGAGAGGAGGATCTGTGAAGGGTGGAAGGTGACAAAGTTTGTGTTTCTTCAAATGGAAATGAATAGCCAGTGTAGAAAGTGCGTGATAGGGGAGGAGCATATCAGTAAATGTTGAGAAGTAGATTAAGGATAAAATAGTGTTAGGATTAAAGTTTACATGTATTATTTTGCCAGACATATATAGCCACTGAGTAACACTTATCAACCTAATCATTTTGCTAAAATATGGCCTACATTTCGTGTTGATCCCAATTCTGGGCTACTGAAGTCACTTAATTCAGTACCAACACTATAAGATATAATTACACACAGTACAGAACAAATTAAAATTTTACTTTTATCTTCAGTCTAAATGGAACTTATAATCAGGTAGACTTAATGGCTTCACCTATACCATCCATTCATTCATTCATTCACTTATTCATTCTTCAGATAGGCAAGGATGTTAAAATAATCAGAGACACTATCTTTCTCACCTCCCTTGAGGATATGATACGTCAAATAACCTACCATAAAGGTAGCAATGAGAAAATTCATGTAAAATCTTTAGCACAGAGCTTGACTCACGGTGAGCCTTTTTTTTTTTTTTTTTTTTTACAATGTAAGAGAAATGATTGATAATTTGCTCATTTGGAGATGTAGAATGGAAATAAATATTAGAAATATAAGAGACATGGATTCAAATTGGAATACTAGATCAACCATTTATTTCTGTGTGACCTTGGCCAATTCTGGCATTCCTTTTAAGTCTCAATTTTCTCAATTTTAAATGGGGACGATTATATTGATTTTTCACAACTGGTTTGAGATTTATAATTTAGATATACATATAGTAAAATGTATTATTCCATTTAATTCATTTAAATTCAAATGTCAATATATGGCAGATTTTTTTTTTTAACTGACCATTTAGCACATTTAAATTTATTTCCTCTTAATTCTTTTCAATTCGGTCATCCACAGTATCAAACTTTATCATTTAAATGGATGATAGGCAAGGCTTTATAAGAGGTTGTTACAGTCTTTTCAGATGCTTGCTTTCATAATGATGGATTATCACTATATAGAGGTTAAAATGAATGATGCAAGAAAGTTGGCTCCCTGTGGGAGTTTCCAAGAAACTGTAAGAATATATCCAGGACTAGTTTCATTCAATACTAAAGATACATTACTACCTGTTCATGTATCTTCTTTTTATCTCATTTGATGGACCATTTATTTTATATAGGTTTTCATTTACTCACTGAAGTGGTATGCACCATTAGCTTGGACCTCTAAATAGATAGCAACATAATAAGCTACCTTCAGACAGTCTCTGAAGTCCTCCCACACATAGCCAGAATTCAGCCAGCAGAATTTCATATTCAGTATGGGGTCTTTTGATTATACACAAGTTATATTATTGTATTTTTGCGTGGTTCTAATAGTCTCTGTTGACAATCAGGATGACAGGAACTCTTGATGAAAAACATGCAAGAATTGTTTGTTCAATTACGTGTTTCCCCCTTTCCAACTTGTGCTTATTTGGCCTCAAAACATCCTATTAGTAATCTTTGTATTTAAAAATCATAAAATGTTCTGTGAAAATTCCACTGAAGAATGATATTTTTACAATAGATTTGTGAAAAATATTTAAATAAGAAAAGTAATGTGAGTCCATTTTGGGACTTTTGAAAGTTGCAGAAATATATAAAAGCAAAATAGTGCTCATTCTTTTTTCCCACTAGTATTACCCTGTATTATTAAATAATTTACTCTATGTTATTTTTAAATAATTTTATATTATGGATATGTAGTATTATAACTTTGCAATCCACATTTTTGGGTTTTTGTTCAACAGAATACGTGTTCCCATGGCAAAGCAAAACAAAACCAACAAGCACACAAAACAATAACTCAACAACAAACCTCTTTTGGATAATATCATTCTGTACTCCCTCCCTGTCGAAGAAAACCAGAGCTGGACAGATACTATGGCTATGAAGGCAAATTTTATTCAGGACTCCTGCAATAGGGGAAAAGAAACCCCAGTATAGACCTGCGCTGCCATTCCCAATACAACAAATACAGTGGGAGTGTATAGCGAAGGAGAAGGTGGGTCTTTGGATGAAAAATTAGTAAAAGGAAACATCAAGTCTGGGGGAATTCTGGCTAAACTGACCTAACAGGATTCCTGTTGAGGGCAGACCAGGGTGATCAGATACCAAGAGTGGGGAGTGAGGAATTTTGATTAGATGTAGAGGGGGACCATATATCAAGGTTAGGGGGTTCTTGATAAAATGACTTAGCAAGGTTCTTGCTAAAACTGGATTTTACAAGGACATAAACAGATGGGCCTAGGAGAAGGTTTGTGAGGAGAAGTTCGGTCAAGCCAAGAATCTTTGTCACCCCAAAGAGATCAAAGTCAAAGTAAAAATACAACACAAATACAATGTCACAATTGTCTGTTGCTATCTTTTGCTACTATTACTATTATTTTTGAGGGCTGTGTGTCAATTACCTCTATATTTAAGTGCCTGATTGAAATATCTTGTTTTATTCTCCAATCAGCTCTATATATTCAGGTGTATTATAGTATTATCTTTCCCATTTTACAGTAAGGAAACTGTGTTTTGAGATGTTAAATAACTTCCCTGCTGCCGCTCTGCTAGTAAGAGTAGGGAAAGTATGACTTTAGACTTCAGAGTCAGCTGCTACAAGATCACACCTACTATATTGGGTAATTAAAATCATTATTGAAAAAAGATGACCAGCTATTTCTTAGGTTCTCCTCTACGATGAAACCTTTCCTGACAAATGGCAACCAAATGTACTAAGGTTGAGGGACTAGGTTGGGGGCTTGTAAGGTAAGTCATTGACTCTGGAATCTTCTTCTTTTGACTGGCTCATATTGTAGTGTAGTTTGGTGAAGGACTGGAGTAGTGGTACTAAAAAGAGAAGCCCAGGGGAAGCAATGAGTGTAAAGTGCAGGAAAGGGCACTGTGACTTTCATTTGTCATTTCTCAGAAATCTGTTTTGAGCTGAGTGCTCTGTTAATCATCCTTTTGTTATAGCCCTTTACATTTGGGAAGAATCTTCATATTCACGACCTGATTTAATCACTACAACAAACCTCTAAAGAAAGTATGGTGCTCCTCAAATTACTAATAAGAAATTGGATGCTCAGCAAATTAAATCACACTGTCTGCTGTCACAGTAAGGAAACTTTTATTTATCCAGCAGTTATTTAATTTAGCACCAACTAAGTGCCAGGCAGGCTCTGTGTTAAGATGCTGAAGGAGTTCCTGTTAAACTGAGAACTTACAGTCATGTTAGAGTCATGGGAATATCATTCAAATTATTTCATAATTACCTCAGTTATGGTGTTTCTGTTTTACAGAACTATTTATAGCAATCGCCATTTCAGTTAAATTGTGACATGACTGCTATTTTCCCCCCCAGGGGCTTCATACAAGGTGTACACTTGTGAGGTTTAGAGAAAAACACTAATGGCATTAGCTGAGCATTATTTTAAAATTCTTTCAGAGGTGATCTGACTTTGGGTGTTTGAATTGAGAGCTGTTAGAGGCATATACATTAATACTTTTAAGCTGTGTTGCAACTACCTCAATAAACACTATAGTTTTTCTCTTTAGGCTCTTTCTGGTCCCAGATGTGTAGCTTAGCAGCCACAATAATGTCAGTACCTAGAATTTTGCATATGTAAGTGATTCTTATTAATATTAGTGGCTGAATGCAAATCAGGGACTTCATGGCACCTGAAATTTTTAATTCGAAAGCAGTATAGGTCGTTGGGTCTGAATTTATCATCTGAAAATGGGAGCCAAACGTCAGCTAAAGGATAGGTCTAAGAACACCTAGATAATCAGTGGAGATATTGAATGCATCATCTTTTTCACCTCTCTAGTCATCTTTTCTAGTCCTATTAGGTGCTTTATATTCTGAGCGTCCCCTTCTTTCTTAAAAAAATGTTCACTCCAAATAAAAATGCACTATTTATCCTCAGCCTTTTTTTCTCTCCCCAAACCACATTTCACATGGCTTCCTAGCTGTTTGGTCCATTGAGAACCCTGGCAGACGATCAGACGGAGGTGGGAGAATGATGTTGAGTTACTGTTGTATAATAAAGAATTTGTTCTTTGTCTGGAGTTCTTAGGAGGAAACTTCTAAAACCTTGGACTTTTCATAGTGGTAGGAGTATCTTTGTTATTCACGGTAGGCCCTTGGGACCACCCCTGAGTTTATGCTAATAAAGTAACTCATGGTGGGCCCCTAGAAAGATGGACTTCTAGATAGTCAGGATGAGGGGTGGCCTCACCAGAAAGATCAACCATGTGATTTGAGGGTTGGATCTTTGAGGTAAGTGATATGAGCCTGATCCTGTGACCTCCCTGGAGAGAAGGAGGGTTGGAGATTGAATTCAGTCATGTGGCCAGTAATTCAATGAATCATGCCTATGTAAATGAAAGACCAGTAAAAACCTTGGCCACCTGAAGCTTGCGAGAGCTTCCTGGTTGGTTCCTGTAGGGTAATGAGTCCTGGTTCCACAAGGATAGGCTATGGTAGCTACATGTTTAGGACCCTCTCAGACTGCTCACTATGCATCTCTTTTTTTTTTGGCTGCTTCTGATTTGTATCTTTTGTAATAAAACTGTAAGCATAAGTGGAGCACTTCCTGAGTCTTTGGGTCATTTTAGTGGATTGTCAAAGCTGAGCGTTAGCGGATTCCCCCCAATTTTCAGCCTGCTGGTCAGAGTGTGGGTGGCCTGAGAACACCAGAACTCATGGCTGTTGTCTGATGTGAAGGCAGTGTGTTTTCACCCTTTGGAGTCTGCCCTAACTCTGGGTAGTTAATGTTAGAATTAAAATGCAGTATAGCAGATACTTAACTGTTATTCTTTGCCCAAATATGCATACATCCTTACACTGTTTGTGTGTGTCTATCCCTAGCTTATGTGTACTTCTAGTTTTAAGGGATGGCATCTATAACTTTCCTTGCAGGACTGTGTTAAGAATAATAGAGCTACCTTGACCTATATGATGGGTTGATTGTAACCCCCCAAAATTCATATATGGGAGCTCTCTACATTACAATGTGACTGTTTCTGAATATAGGACCTTTAAAGAGGTGATTAAGTTAAAATGAGGCCACTAGTGTTGGCCTTAATTCAATCTGAATGGTGTCCTTATAAGAAGAGAACATTTTGACACACAAACACCAGGGATGCTCACACATAGAGGAAAGACCACGTGAGAACACAGCAAGAAAGCGGCCATCTGCAAGCCAAGGAGAGAGGTCTCAGAAAAAACCAAACCTGCCAACCCCTTACTCTTGGACTTCAGCCTCCAGAATTGTGAGAAAATACATTACTGTAATTTGAGTCTCCCGGTCTGTGGTATTTTGTTATGGCAGCCCTGGCAAACTCATACAACCATATGTGCTGAAAAGTGGGAAATGCTTAAGAATGTAGGTGCTTATGGTTGATACCTAACTAATGGTCAACTAGCACAGAAGTAGGAAAACCCAGTTATTTTGCTCTGAGACAGTACAAATTCTGAGGCATAATTTATACCCCATACTTCCCTGCAGGGTCTGCTGAAGCTGGAACTTTGCCTGAAATTGTACCCTTGTTTAACTTCTTTTCCCCACAACATTATTGCTTTCTTCTGGGAGCATTTTGTTAATAAATCACATCAATGTGAATCCTAGTTTCAAGATCTAAATTTTGGGTCATCCATTTTGAGAGAGAGTATTTATTCTGCTGTCTCCTTTCCTATGGGATCACGGTAGGCTGGCTGGCCCTTGATCGATATGTGTGGCCCCCACTCAAGGTAGTCACATTGTGTAACTCTTCCTTCTAGGTGCATTAGCCTCTCCTTCTAGCCATTCCTCTGAACCTAGAAGTGGTAACAGCTCTGTTGATGCAAGTTCCAGAGTGCAGCTCTTCCTCTGCGCTTTCCCTACACTGAGCTCACATTACGTCAATAGAAAAATGGAAGGTTAGGGCTTCCCTGGTGGCGCAGTGGTTAGGAATCCTCCTGCCCATGCGGGGGACACTGGTTCGATCCCTGGTCCAGGAAGATCCCACATGCCATGGAGTACCTGGGCCCGTGTGCCACAACTACTGAGCTTGCACTCTAGAGCCTGTGAGCCACAACTACTGAAGCCTGCGCTCCTAGAGCCCGTGCTCTGCAACAAGAGAAGCCACCGCAATGAGAAGCCCGTGCACTGCAACAAAGAGTAGACCCTGCTCGCCACAACCAGAGAAAAGCCCACGCGCAGTAAGGAACACCCAACGCAACCAAAAATAAAATAAATAAATTTTTAAAAAAATGGATGGTTAAGGTACATAGGAAAATCTTGGTATTTATTGATTTAATCATCAACTCTAATTACAAAGTCTTACTTTTTAAATTTTTGTTTTTGCTATGTTTATGTCTTAGTTAAAAGAAGCATAGTAGTAAAGTAGGTAGTATATGGTTTCCAAAGCTCTGCCACCTGACAGGTAAAGGACCAGAGATTAAGTGCAAAATATTTCAGCACTCTGTATATCAACATCTTCATCTAAAAAAAGGGATTATAATACTACCTATTTCATTTTTTTTCTTAAACTGAGTTATATAACCAAAATATTCACACTGGTAAGGGCTCAGTAACTTAGAACTTCTTTTGTTATTACTGTCTATTGAAAGACTCTATTTCTAAATTATTAGAATGTGTTTAGTAGAGTATTTTAGAGTATTAGAGTATTATTAGAGTATTATTAGAGTATTCTTGAAAGTATTGGTAGGAAAGGCCCTTTCCTCCTTCTAAACTTCTTTATATGTCCCAAAAAGTGAAAGCATGAATCTTCCCCCTTCTTTCTTCAAGAAGATGTCCGTTATTGATAAATCTAGGAAAGTAAATCCTATAACGAAATTCTCAGAATAAGGTCAGGAGACAGACTTTACAGTATTATTCTTCCAGAGCAGAATATACTCTAGTATTTGGTCCTCTAGAAGCTTGCATTTTTTCAACACTTATTTGTATGTACGACATTGATCTACATTCTAGGAATATGCCAGTAAACAAGACAGATAAAGTCTAGTGTAATCATAACATACACGATACAAGGACACAGTGCAAAGTTTGTAAGACCGTCACTTTTTCATTTGAGAAGGTGACTGGGCTGGGAATTGTGGATTCTTTTCATATGAGAAGTCAGCAAAGGCCTCCAGGAATAAGTGGCATTTGAGAAAGGCCTTGACATCTAAAGAAAAGCTAGTCATGAAAAGGGACAGGGTGAAGGACTTTCCAGGTAGAAAACAGCAACTGCAATGACCCTGATGTAGGGGAGGAGAAGGTGTTTTGTCAGGAAAATAAATAAATAAATAAATAAAATGATGAGAAAGCAATAAACCTTCAGAGTTTCCTGACCCACATAAAAGAGTTCTCTTGACATATTCCTTATATACAAATAAAGCAATTCACTTTACATTAAAACAAGAGCAAACAAAAGCCGTTCTATAAAAAACTATTTGAAATTTTCCTCCAATGCTCTCTATGTAAAATGGGCTCATCAGATTACTGACAGAGAAAGCTATCCCCATAACTTGCAACAAATTTACTTATAAGTACCTAGAATTTCAGATATTTGGACATAATTGTTTAGAATAATGCTGAGTTCTCAGGAATACCAGAGAAGCACAGAGAAGCCAAAAAGGAAAATAAAATGTCAAATAGCTTCTCACATTGGCCATGAAATAACTCCTAGACAGTAAGTTTTGAAATATACAGCAGCTCATTCAATCCACATTCCTCCTCAGATCTGTGTTCTTCTCCAGTTTTGTACAGATGAATTTAAAATTTTCCCAGATAAGATTTGGCTCTGAGCTTCTAAATGTTCCTCAGAGATAACACTGAAAAATTTAATTATGCTGCCTTTTTTTTTTTTTCAAAAGGAAGAAAACCTTTTTTCAAAAGGAAGAAATCAGTGGAGCTATTTTTAAATTGCAGGAGGGCAGGAATGAAGGTACAAATTAATGAGCTGATGTCATATTAATGTAGTCTTTTTGATCTTGTAATCACGAGCTCTTTACAAATCATGTTTGGTTTCAGGATTGTGATTTGAGACTCCTTGTTGCAGACATATAATTTAAATACCATTAAAGGAAGCTCCAGATGTTTCAGGGGAAACATTTCTTATATTTAAGAATGAAACGACAGAAGACAATTTTGTCTAACTAGCTGTGTGCCCATGGACAATTTGCTTTACCTCTCAAGGCCTTAGATGCTTTATTTGGATTGATTGATTCCTAGGGCTTTCAGCTTTGGCATTATACGAGAATTGTCCATGATTGATAAATCTAAGAAAATAAATCTTTAAATGAAAGTCTCAGAATGTCAGGTGATAGACTTTGAAGTGTTACTTTTAAAAAAAATTAGAAAGTCTAGGTTACACGATTTTTTGGGGAGGGGGGATGGTGTCTTGTCATTCTACTTTAAGGTTCTTGTTGCTTACATGCTAATGTGTCCACAGAAACCAAACTTCAAAATGTAGGTCACACTGCTTTGTGATAAGGGTGCATTGGAAGTAGGACCTTTATTAGTTTTATGACAACTCTTTCTAAATCTTCAGGATCCCTTGGCTAGGTAGGAAAGCTTTTACAACAAAAACATTTTTGCTAAAAGTAGGGGGGAAAAAGTGCAACAAGGAAAAGAAAACGATCCAACAACAAAAATCTTGACATTTAAAAGTGATTTGAAAACAAAACAAAAATCTGAATTATAAAAAAGCCAGATCAAAATGATTGTGCAGTCAGAAATAATTCCTAAGAGAGAAGGCAAAATAACATTTTTAGTTTTTCAGAAATGAATGTTTTTGTTCTTCCCTGAATATTCTTCATTAGGTAGAGGCTATTTATTTATGGAAGGTCAGGAATTTTAGCTTAAATGCTAGAACAATTGGATGGAACTTGTAGTGTGATTTCTTCAAGGACTGCTCAGGGAATTGTTCCTCCTTTGTGGTTTAAACACTTTCAGCGGTATTTTTTTTAACAGATGTGGTTATGAATATTTATAGTGTTGCCAAACATGAAAAATAAAATGTTTTGTTCCAGCGCTAGACTGAAATATATGTGATGCTTTTTGGAAGAAATAGGGAGAAATAGTAAATAATTATTTATCTTTGAAATTGAAGTCCGGATTATTTTTGCCATGTAAGATATGCCATTGAGTGGTTTCATAGTGAGTAGGTTTATTAATTTTTTTTAAAATTTACACCTCTTCAGTTATTCTTGATAAAAGTCATCTCCAGTAATGGAGTCCATTTTTTCACAATTAATTCCATTAAAAATTTTAGGCTTTCTCTTCTTAATTGAAAACAGAATTCTTGGGTGTCCAAAAAGCTGAGCAGACCACAGGTAGCTGAATACAAAGTATAAAAATTAGGTAGGATCTTAGACCAGATCATATTGCCTACATCTTTCATATTGCCTACATCTTTCAAATTCTGATGCTGTCTTTCACATATACTGTCATAGTTTTACTGGCCAAGAGGCCATATACTTTTCAAGTTATCAACCCCTTAAAAGACCAACACATAATGTTAGTTATAATCTGATCAAATGCCTATAGCACTTGGTTACAGGCACATGCCCACTTTATAGAGGACAGTATTTTTGCCTCAGGTTCTAATTTCTGGGTTTTCAAGGCTGAGTTGTAAGTGATGCTTTTCAAAGAAATTCAGTTTCATCTTAGGAAGCAGGTAGAAGAGTAATTATGGAAGGGAGGAGGAAAAACCAACATAAATTTGTGTAATAACGCTGGTTGCTCTAAGTAGGACTAATTGCTGGATCTCATGGATTATTCTATTGGGAGGAGGAGGAATGGAGGAGAATGAATATACCAGCATTTATCTTCCATCTGTCAATGATTCTACCACAGAACATTATTAACTCCTGCCTCTGCTGCTGGGTTTTGTATATGTGGGAGCAAAATGGGTTTCCCCTGTACCCCACACATCAGCATCGATAAAGGAAGTCAGGATAGGGAGTGATAGGCACATGGGACCAGCATGCAGTTTGCATTTTTATGGATCTAATTGGAGCCCACATAGAACTGGCTCCAAAAGCAGTAGATAGAACAAGTGACAGGTTGGTGTTGAGTGAATGAGTTGTGCAGTCAACTCTGGCATTTTAAAATCCATATAAGAAGAAAGGTGTATGATGGGTGTTTTATTTCTAATTTTATTCTCTTTGAAACTGTTCAAATATAGCAATCCTTTCTCAGTTGTGGATTTCTAGGTCACATACATAAACTGTTTATACTTCTGCAACAGCCAGTGTCCTGGATTAACCAGGCATAAGCAAGTCCAAGTCAAAGTTTATGTGTTCCCAGTGCCATGGCCATACTGTCTCATAAATACCACTTAGAGTTTGTGACCTTTCGAGTCTCTCATATCCATCTTCCAACTTTTGACTACTGCTCCCCATGAGATCAGTCTTACTCATAATTCCACAGCAGATGTGTTAGTGCCATATAATTGTTCAGCTCTTAAACATCACCACTAAATAGCATGCCCACTCAGCAATTGTAAGATATTATTTCCAATTTAATATGTGTCAAATTACTTTAGTTAGTTATTTAATCAATTTAATGCAAAACCTCTATTTAAGGTGGCATGTAAATATGAGCACTGTCAAAAATTAAAATAGCTTGAAAAGTAAAGCTAAGGAATTGGGAGGAAGGGACTTAGAGTCAGAAAATAGAAAGCCAAAAGAAAATTAGTATGCCAGTTCATGTCTTCTTTTTTCCACTTCCTCTTTCTTTTATTTCCTCCTTCTCCTTTTTTTTTCTTTTAGATAAATGTGAGTTATACTCCTTATTATCTTAATTATCACACTTTTAATATACTTTGATTGTAAAATATAAAAGGTTTCATGAGTAAATATGTAATGGAATAATTTCTGGCAGTGAAAACCAAACTCCCAAGCTTTTATTCAGTTAGCCCTGAATTTATGATGTACAATAAAAACTGTTGTGGGAATAACCCTGACTCAAAATATGCAATTCACAAGTTAAAGTCCTGACCGCGTAGCTAGAAATGTTACCTAAGCTAAGGCAAAGAATGATGTTTACCTGAATTTATTTGAATGAATTCTTCCAAAGAAGTTGTTAAAATTAGTCATTGTTGGAATTTCAGTAGTGAAGTTTGGTTACCCAGTAGGAAATATTTTTAGCAATCTGGGATAGGTGGAGAGTGGCCATATCATTAGTAATGTATGATTTTTACCATTGGCACAATTTTTTTTTTAAAGTGAAATTTGATGGGATAAAGGGAAAATGGAGGAATCCTGCCCTTATCTGGAATCATAATCAAGAAAACCACAGCATTATCCGTAGTTCCTAAAGTTTTGGCAAGGAGTTGCATCATGACTGAGATGCAGGCAAGGAGACCCTCTTATACATGTTGCATACCTCCAGTCTAATCCCTACATTATTGGAATACTATCTAACATCTTTTAGTAGTATTTGGTTTTAGTAATCTTAAACCATACTCTTGCTCCTGTTATTCAAGTAAAATTTTGAAGTAGTTGAAATCTATCCAAATTTTTCTTATGTTACTTAGAGCCAAATACACATGAACTCTTCTATTTTTTTTTTTTTATCCCTTCCAGATTACTTTTCTGCTGTTTTAAGAAAATACAAATAGGAGTATTGATGGGGTTCAGGACACACTACCCCAAAATATGGCATTTTGATTTATTAAACATTTTAAGCTGAGTTTGAGAAAATGGCAGAAGCAAGGATGGTCAGTTTGACCTTCCTATCCTTCTCCCCTGAAATAGGTCATAAAAGCCTCTTGTGAGAGGTGCCCTCTCTGTACCCATACCTCCTTATACCCCTGTATACCCAGTTTCCAATTACTTCATACTCCTTAACCTATCACATTCCTTCAGGACTGCGTGCTCTAAAAATACTCAAGTCTGTTAGAGTCTTTATTTCCTTATGAAGGCTCTTATATCATGTAAAACTTAAGTAAATTTGTATGCTTTTCTCCTGTTAATCTGTCTTTGTCAGTTCAATTTTCAGACCCAGCCAGGGACCCTAAGAGAGTTGAGGAAAAGTTTTTCCTCCCCTCCAGCATCAATAAAACAATATTTTTGTGAAACCAATGGCTGATTATGTAAAAAGATTTAATACTCAAATGTCAGTGGTGTAACTATCCTGCATGAACCTTAATATAATGCCTACAGGTTACAGTCACTCTGAAACCATAAGTTTTGAAATGACTTTAAAATATTACTATTAGACCACAGAGCCTAGCCTGGAAAACTTACACTCATCTTTCACGTGGAGAAGTCTGAAGTTCATAAAACTTGTAAGTCTGACTTGCTTTAGCTTCTAAATTCCCTACTATTTATTCCTACACAGTCTCATCATTTACCCCCTACTAAAATATGGAAAGAAAAGAATTGTTCTTCTTTTTTTTTTTTTTTTTGGACAAAAAAAAAAAATTAAACTGAATTTTAGGAGCAGTCTTTCCTCTAAAATTTTATACCTCATCTAACTCAGAACATGGAAAATGGAAAATATATTATTGTGATTGTTCAAAACCTGCAGGCCATTTTATTAATTTTCATATTCATGTAATTCTCCTACCCTTAATTTAGAAATAAAGTTTCTCTTACATCAAGCACTTTTCCTCTTTTTTCTTCCCAGATTTCCAAAAATTAAAGTTTTGCTACTTTATTGCAGATATCAAAAAAGTAAAGATACTCTACTCAAATTCCTCTTGAAATTAAAAATATTTTCATTTATTATTCTATCAAAGATCTAGAGTAAAAAGAATTATTTTTTAAGGTTTATCAATCCATTAAGATAAACTCTTGCAAATACCAGTTTAGCATTTTTGAATATTGTGGGAAGATTGATGTAAAGGAGACACATTCTTTATTCTTTTTTTCTTTTCTTAATAAGTAATAGTATACTGCTTAATACTTCAAGGAAATAGGAAAATTACTGTTTGTTAAAGGAATAAGCAAACATCATAACAAAATACATTTCCTTCACTCACTTGGTGGGGGATATTGGGGGAAATGAGAGAGAGGGTAGGGCATTCTTCTTCTCCCAGCCAATAGAGCTACTCTTAATCTGTTACGAAAAGGTGACAATGCAGAAAACGCTAGTTATCAGTTGCCCCTTTCAGTTGGATAAGGGCTGTCCTCGTCTTCTCATGACAGAAGGCAAAGTTTAGATCTCAAGGGGAAAAAAATCAATGAAAACCCTCTTTATGAGGTTTTTCCTGTGCAGATAATCCACAGTGTTCTATGGAAATTAAGACTCTGAATTGCATTAGAATTAAGACCAAATAATGCAGACTGCATTTGAATTTTAAATCTGCACATGGTTGCCTGCATTTATTGCTAAGCTTTAGCTTATAGAAGAGCAGATGGTTCCCTGTGCTCCAGATCACATACTGTCAACTGCTTATTTGATCATCTGCATTGGGTTTTTGATTTAAATAATTGAGCTTTTGCAGTCAGTGCTTCTGAAATCTGACCTGCTTCTTGCGGCTTTTCCAATTGTGGAGACCATTTTTAGCTCTTGAGCAAGACCCATTTATACCAACTTATTGAATATAGCTAATCCATGAATGGGAATTTAGAAGAAAGTCCTTCAAAATATAGAGTCTTCCATATTCTGTTTCAAGTAATTAACTAAATAACACTGTGCTTGATTTAATAAACCATTATTCACAAAGAAGGAAAAATGGATTAATTGGTTTCCTGGTTTGCTTCTATGGTAGATTATTTGCAAAAGTGGCCCAATCATTCTCCTCTCTATATTTACTCCCTTTTGCTCTGTGACCCTGAAGCTTCTCCTCCAGAGAAGGAGAGTGTATTTCCTCACCCCCTGAATCTATTCTGGTCTCATTACTTGTTTTGATTAGATTCTACTGTGTGTGTTAGGGACATTGTGACAATTTTAGGCCCAGTGGATTATCCAGTTAAGATCAGTAGAGCCAAGTACCTGATCACAAACATTTGTGGGAACCCTTCATAAGAACAACATAACTGAGCACAGTCTAAATTGCCACTCCACAAAAAATAAAAGCTAAATAAATTGTTATTTTAAGCCATTAAGCTTTGGTGGTATTATATAACAGTAGCTAACTGATACAATCTCTGTTTTATTTTCCACTGAGCATTTTTTCCCATATGGCTTAGGAGTTCAGTCATGGGCTTAAACCTAGCAGATCTTTACTTTTTGCTTAACTTGACATAAAAAAAATGTTTTTTAACCGTTGTGTGCCTCTACTCATTCATTCAGTGAACAGATATTTAAATAAGCTTCTACTATATGCCAGACACTGTGAAAGGCACAGATAGAGTGGTGACTAAGGATAAAACCTATTATTTATGGTAATTTCATTCTATAAAGATAGAAATATCCATGTCTTACAATTGCTACAAGGAGTAAAGTAGGTGATGAATATATAACAACCAAGCATGTGAATGCAAGTTGTACCAAACCCTACCACTTCCCAGTCTCTTTCAGAAAAGACACATTCCCTAAGGAATGATCTCTGATACAGCTTTAGAAAAACTGCCATTCACCAGAAAAGAACAGAGTCAGACTAAGTGGGACTGAGGTCTTAATTCTACCATTATCATCTATTACTTAATCTCTCTAAATTCTGTTTGCTACTCAACAAAATAGAGCTAATACTTCTAAAATATATTTATTAGTATAAATCTGGACTCTTGTCCTCAGTTTATTTGTCATAGCATTCCATATTAACTCTGAATCTCTGCAATCACTACCATTTCTAATTAATATTCCAATAAACTGAATCAAAATCATAAAACATTGGTTAAGTTGTTCTCGACATATTTTTCTTCAGGGTGCCTAAAGGCTTGTGACAAGGGCCCCCTTTTGTTGGAAATGTAGTTGCTTCTGTGAGGACTGTTACGGAGCCAATCCCCACGTGAATTTCACAGATTGCTTAGTTGAACTGAGAATATGACCAGAACATCCAGGAACTTCAGATCATTAGTCATTTCATGGAGGGGAAGCAGATGGCTTCCCTAGTAGAGAGGTTTTCACCTCCCACAGAATTTGGACACCCTTGCAGAAGTAGGCCTAATTGTTCAGAGAAGCATGTTTGAGTTACTTTCAACCCGCATTTGTAATTCTCCCTTTTCTCATGATGCATGTATGTATATATGAAAGGACTCCCAAAATAGAAGAACTATCACATTTATCCAAGCCAGTCATCATATGTATTGGGTAAGAGTGCAGTAGTATAAAAGAGTGTCTAAATATGCTCTGTTCTCTGGAAGTATTCTAAAGAAAAAAAGTATGTATCATATACACAAACCATATAAATTAGTTTTTTTTTCATCCTTGGCACTATTGATATTTGGGACTGGATAATTGTTGTGAGGGGCTGTCTTGTACATTGCAAGGTATTTTAAAGCACCCCTAGTCTCTACGTACTAGTTGCTAGTAATCCCCTCCACCAATTGTGAGGATCAGAAATGTCTCCAGACTTTCCAAATGTGCAATAATTGCCCTTGGTTAAGAACAATTGATATACAAGTATCAGAATATCATAAGGAGAAAGGAAATGCATTCATATTCAGCATGACTGAATGGAGGAGGGTGATAAAAGACGTGGAGTCCAATTTCATTTTCTATGTATTATTACAGATTTGTTATTCATTTAAAGATTCATTTATCTGTCTCTACATATGAGGCACAGAGCTAGAGGGAATGAGGAGAAGCAAAACCCTGGTCATTTTCTCCCTGTGAGAACAAAATCTACCAAAATATATCATCAAATATAATTCTATCATATTTGGCAGTGCACCACCACCAATAAAAATGGTGCAGAAAACAGGGCTTCCCTGGTGGTGCAGTGGTTAAGAATCCGCCTGCCAATGCAGAGGACACGGGTTCGATCCCTGGTCCAGGAAGACCCCACATGCTGCGGAGCAACTAAGCCCATGAGCCACAACTACTCAGCCTGCACTCTAGAGGCCGCGAGCCACAGCTACTGAAGCCCATGCGCGTAGAGCCTGTGCTCTGCAACAAGAGAAGCCACCGCTCACTGCAACTAGCGAAAGCCCGCGAGCAGTAACAAAGACCCAACGCAGCCAAAAATAAATAAACAAAATAAATAAATCTATTTAAATATATATATATATATATATATATATATATATATATATACAGAAAACAATAGTACTGGGTTTTAAAGAGAGTGTGAAGTTATGAACATCCCATAATGTTACCTCTCTAAGTTTCCATTTCCTTATTTATAACATAAGGGGCATAATATGTGCTTCATCGTTGATTGCTATGCAAATTAAATGCTGATAAATAGATAAGTAGAGTATATTTTGTAAATAGGTAACTGTGCATTTTGTATATCACACTTGGCATAGTGTCTAAAATAAGTCTACAACAAAATTAACTATTATAATAATATTATATTTTCATTTTATTCTGGCTAAACAAAAAATATTAATGAGAAGGAGCCTTTGAGTAGAGCTGGAAAAGCACATGCAGATGAGGAAGCATGCAATTCAAGGAGAAGGACAATAAAAACAATATACAAAGGCACAGAAGTACATTTCAGAATTGAACAGTATGTCCTTCAGTCTAATATTCACACTTTTTTCTAGTATTATTGAGAACAATTTTTAAAGATATGTCTTATACTTGACATGCTCCTTTAGTCTTGTTTCTCTCAGTTCCCCTCACTTCCAATCTGTAGGTGATTGCATTTCACCTGGAATATGGCAAGAATCTTTAGCAGTGAAAGTGGAGCTAGGCAGAAGCTTACTTGATGCGGATTTTTCCGTTCTTCCTAATGTATAAAACATTTCTTTGAGTCTGAATGTGAAAGTACGGGTGTAAACAATTGGACTAAGGAAGGCAGGAGAAAGATTCAGATTTGGGGAGCTTGATAACAGCCAGGTTAAGTTGGTGAGTTAGTCCATGTACAGGAGAATTTGCACTGTTAACCCCAGTCCCTCATACTACTCTTAGGGAAACAAAAAATGCAGTTGTTGAAAATATAGTAAGAATGTGATGCTGTTTCCTGTCCCTGACCTTGCTGACTGCCAGTAAGATGGTATAAAAGAACACTTACACGAGGAAGACTTGTTTAAGTAGCTGGTATCAAATGAGCCTGAAGTTTTATAGTTAAAATTCATCTCTGTATAGTCTCACCTATATAAACCTTCATACATGCTTGCATATATACATATATATTCTTCTATTTTTCAATCATAGTACCACATTAAATGAACATACATAAATCAATATCTAGAATATATCAAAAGGAAACTTTATATTATATTTATATATTAATAACATTATACAGAAGAAATATTTTTATGGAATGTAAGTCAAATTTCAATTTGATTTCTTTAAACTCTGAGACAAAGAGACATTATTTTCTCTACTAGACCAATATCCTCTTCTTTACAAGTTCTGTTTTATTGTCCCCATAATCTCTATTGCTTTTTAAAAGTTTGGTGTTGTTGGTTGAGTCAATGTAATTCTTCAATTTAGATATGCTTCATATTGAATGTCAACCACAGCTATTCAAATACTCATATTACTTAAATTCCCTGATTCTTTTTTTTTTTTTAATTATTATTTATTTATTTATTTGGTTGCACCAGGTCTTAGTTATGGGAGGCAGGCTCCTTAGTTGTGACATACATGTGGGATCCACTTCCCTGACCAGGGATCGAACCGAGGCCCTCTGCATTGGGAGTGCAGAGTCCCATCCACTTTGCCACCAGGGAAGTCCCAAGTTCCCTGATTCTTAGTGTGTCTTTTCTTCTATACAAAGATGATAACATTTGGTCTCAAAGTTTCATTGTAAGGATTAAATTAAACAATAAATGCGTGAAGAACACCTAGTGAACCATCAGCTTCATAATAGGTGCAAGATACATGGTTCTCCCTATCTTCTTTACCCTTGGTGAAGAGGGAAATATAAATCAATGTCTAATGACATGTGGGAATAGAGAAAATTACATTTTCACATAAGCGAGTTTCCAATAATTTATTATAACTTAGGGACAATTCTGTTATGGAAACACATTTCAAATTATAGTTTGACTTCATATAGCCTGGGAACACTAAACACATCGTAAACCACAAAAACAAATATTTACAAAGATGGATGCACAAGAGCATTTCCATTACCACTGCATTTCCCCAGGGAACTCACCTGACCTGGAAAGGTTTCTATAAGCTTCTAAAATGAAATAAAGTATGTGAATTTCCTCCAGAAGGTATCAGAAAACATTTCCAAAATGCCTCACTGCAAGAAATAGAATCTAGTCCTTTGATGCTTTTGTGGTACACACCATGTTGTGGTGAGGCCAATTTGTAGACACACAGACTTACTGCTTTGCTCTTACTTATAGAGAGAACTCAGAATCATTTTATAAAGTGAAGCCTAATAAACAATTGGAACAAACCAGTCATAAGTTTTAGTCAACTTTTGCCTCACTGTACTTTTACATTTCTGTTTTCTCATCTTGTTCATCTAATTTTTGCATCTGTTAATTGAACACCTGATTATTATAGTAAATATTTCTATAATTATGAACTAAATTTGACTTTGTTGTAATACTTACCCATCATGATCCCTACTCTGATGACTTTCACACACATAGACCTCTATGCACATGACACAACATGCTACCTTTCACTACAGTTCCTATTCATGTCTGTCTCAAATAGTAGGTTAGCAGTTTCTGCTAGATTTGGGGAATATTCTCAGATTACTTTTTTGGCCATTTTATCCTTAGAATGCCTAAAATGTAGCAATTGAATATCTACACAGTAACCATCACTATAGTAGTTTATTGCATATATCCTTATTGAAACCCCAGCAAAAGACATAGCTATTATTAGCACCATTTCAGAGTTGTAGAGCAAGGAAAATTAAGCTTCAAGAAGCCAAATAACCTACTCAAATTCACAAAATTGACAAGAGAAGTTGTGCCTGACTCCAGTGTCTCTAATCTTTCCACCATTCCTAGCTCAGGGAGAAAAAGAACAAATCAAAACCTGATGTATAGAACATATAACTGAATTTAGAAACTGAAGCTTTGCTGGCTGATAATTCCAGGTTCCATTATGAATGATGAGGAAGAAATGCCTTTAAATTCCCATCAAGTTTAAAATCTATATGTACAGCGGCATGGCAACAGCAAACTTTATTTTAATTTACTTTTATTTAGGTCCATCTCAAAGGATTTTGACATGAAAATAAATTCTCTAAAATTAAGCTGAGACAGAGTATTGAAATATAAATGAAGACACATTGGAAAAGAAATGGAAGTACAAAATTGATTTGTGCACTTCCATCTTTGGTTTCCCTTCATTAATTGTTCTGTCTACTCTTGTTTTTCACAGTATGCCCCACACCAAAAACTTTTCAGAATGTGCCTTGACAAAGATGGCACTTTTAGTACAGACCTATTCAATTCATAATAATGTGTCTCAAGATCAAACCTGGGGGAAGAGGATTGTGGAGGGATGAGGTCTAATGAAGGTACTTTCAGGCTAAAGGGAGAACTGGATAGACAGAAAAAAAAGCCAGGTGCATTCAGCGTCAGGACAATGTATCAATGTGAAACAGACAGATTTTTTTTTTTTTCTGTGATCTTAAACACAGTATTGTGTGTGAGTAACTAGGTCCAATTCAGTCAGGAAGCCATAATCAAAAAGAGAAGCTGGAAAATGCGAGCTGAGTACCAGTGAAAAATGTGAGCATGGAATGAGGGAGACACCAACAAAGGTGGTCTGATAAATTCTCTAGAAACTGCAAGTATAATCACGCTCTTTCAAGTTTACATGTCTTTGGTGGAGTACCACTGACAGCCTGCAGCTGAGACCCTTTCATCATCGCTGACAGTATATTTGTGATCCTGCCGTTGTCTCCCTGTCCAGACTCAGTTCTAACACAATCCTCCTTACACTTTATGCTGCAGCAAAATTGATCTGCTTAAAGTTCTCCAATGCATTTTCTTTTTCTCATATTATGACTTTTGCATATGCTGCTTTTTCTGCCTCAAATTCATGTCTCCTACCTATCCTGTCTCTGCCTTCCAGGGTCAGTCAGAAGTTTCCTCTACTGGGAAACCTTCCTGAGAATCATTCAGGCAGATATGAAGACTTCTATTCTCTGCTCCTAAGATATCTTATATTAATTTCCCATACAGCAGAGATGGCATTACATTGTAGCCGATGATGATATGACTGTGATGGGTCTACATCTGCCATATTCCTACCATACAAAGTATCATACTCTCTTGAAATAAATTTTTACCTGTTTGTCTATCCTCAGTTTATAGTTTAGTGTCGACTGACACTATGCTTCAACGCTCTCCTTCCTTTTCCTAGGACAGACATCACTAATCTATCTCAGCAGGTTTCTACTGAGACAGGAGACATGGTTTCTTAATCTTTCACAATCTAGCACTCAAGACAGGACTGTCAACCATAGTTGATGATCCTAACAGTCATCATAAATGTCCTACCAGTTAGGCCCAAACTACACTTTTTAATATTAACATATATTGTATACTTACTATGTCATTATGCTCTTTTATGTAAAGCTATTTGCTATACCTAGCCTAGAAAAATGCCAAACACGATTTTGCATTTGACTTATTAAATCCTGTGGTGATTACATTATTGTTTAATCAATATCTAATCAATATATCTTTCCCAAAGTTCTTTTTAATTTCTCTTCTTCCTACTTTTCCCATAAGCACATTGATTCTTAACCAGTCATGTCTTAAAGGCACTCTCCATCACTTGCAAAATGGAAAGTTGCAAACATGTTTTAGACATGAGACATTACAATTTTCAACATTAATTTACTTATTAGTTGTATAGAATCTTTCTTCCAAGGCCAGTGGGAAGACCATGGAGTTGCCAGAACATCAGAGCAGTAAAGAATCTTCTACGACAGCAGGGATGTGTTCAACTGACAGATTGCCTCCTTTCTATGGATACTGTGTGCATGCCATTTAAAAGTTTAGTGTATTCCTAGATGGTAATCAAAACTCTTGTCCAGCCCCATGTCTAGATAGATGTTCTACCTAGCCAGCCTTAAGATGACATCTCTGAATTTGTGCATTTTAGAGTGAGTAGGTAAGGCCTGTGTATGTGATCTATATAAAAAGGGCTCCTCTGCTTATGGACAGTCTTGATGTGGGGTTGGAATGCATTGTCCCTAGACCACGTGATTTTTCTTATTTCCACTCTTGGGGGTGAATTTGTCCATAACTCCATGTTTGTCCTATTTTATGATGGCTAACAACCACCAAATAGCTAAGAAATTCATTTGTGCTCAGACAATGACCACCAATAAGAGCTCTTCAGAGAACTGATTTTGAGTATAATGTAGGTCCATTGCTTATATTAATCAGTGAACCAGTGATTCCTGTAATTCCCTCTGGTGTTTTAAAGTCAAGGAAAAAAGATTACATTCACTACAGATGAGGTATAAAATCTGGAGGCTGCACCTTGTGCAAAGTGGAGATTTATATTCTTTTATAAAAAATTACCTATCTCTACTGAGTAAAACCACTACATAATTACCCAACATGTTATCCAAATAGTTTGGTTTTGTAGCTAAAAAATATATAATTTTATAAATAAAGAAGATGCAATGTGGAAACAGATCATGTAAATTTCTGAAAGTTTGAACTACGTATTGAATTTCATATGTACTTCGAAGGGAGTGTGAATATGTTCTTTGAAAAGCAGAATTTTACTTTGGCCCATTGTGATTATCTTTTCCATTGATGTGCTCTCTAAAACTGTTTAATTATGTAGTTGTTAGAAGGTACATCCTGTTGCCTGGAGGAAAATGTAATTATTAGACAATAATGCAAAGACACAATTCAGAATACAATACCAAAAGGTTTTTATTTTTTCCCCCCCACTGGATTGCCAGTGGGGCCATTTAGACACCAACTCATGTGATCATTACAGATTCCCTTTTGTCAGGACTATCTCCCTTGTTTCTTCCAAGTTTCTTCCTACTCCATCCAACACATACTTCTTGGTTTTCCTCACGTTACCCCTTTACCACGAGTTATTTTCAGCCACTTGGTTCTTTCTGTTTTTTTCCTTGATAGAGTCGAAAGTGTTTTCTGTTCTTCAGTTTCCTCCAACATTATGTTTTTATAAGAAAATTTTTTCTTTTGCTAATATCCACCCCTTCTTATGGTATAAATCTGGTACAAGCATTCCTATAATCCAAGCTGTATATGATCCCAAAATTGGGGTGAGAGGAGAGAGAAGATAGGAATAAACACCTCAGAAAAATATAAAACAACCCTAAACTTCTCCATCATAGAGTCTAGTAATAGCACTGATCACATGGAATGCATCCACTGTGATTAAGAAGCTATAGAACAGTTGTTTCTCCCTTATATCAATCATAGTATATTAATGTTTCTATGATTACAATATATTATTATTTCAACTACTTGAGAATATAGTAATGTTAATCAGTTTCAAGGTAATTCAATATCCTCTGTGATAAAACCAGCAATTTAAAAGTAGCTAGTGTCCAATAGGCACCTCTCAAACCTTCTGACACAGAAGTTAGGCTCTGATGGAATGCCATCACGTGGCAGCAGGAAATAGAACATTGATTGACTCTGAATTGGTGTTTCTCCCTGCTCTTGAGGATTGGCCAGTGCTCAAGAATAAAGAAGGTGGATATTTGGAAGCTTGGAGAGTCTGAAGCAATATATTTTCTAGAGCAAAATAAACATTTATTTTTTAATTTAGTTCAACAGAGTCATTAAGCCAAACTAGACAAGCATTTAATTAAGTAAAAACCTAAAATAATATCTTTATAGGATTTTTATCATATCTAAAGATATAAAGAAATAAACAATAAACCATGTACTAGTCACATCAATTTTTTTTAAACAAGGAAATAGAAGGGATAGAATGATTCACCTTATCTACACGGATAGGAAAGTCTTCTTGAAAACAAAGGAACAAACTCATTGTCCGACGTATATATAGAAGTCAACTGGGTATACAAAGCAATAGAAGAGGAAGGCATTTGCTAATTGCACGTCGTGGGGATAATAGGTTCCAAGGTATAGGTATGGGAAACATCAACTTGCACTGTGTGGATTCTGAATTATTTGAAAATGAAGTAAGGAATGGACAGCATATGGAAGTATTAGAAAATGTGTTGAAGAAAGGATTATGATGAGAGAGAGACAGAGACAGAGACAATATGGAAATTAGGTGGGAGTCAGGGTGGTATAAACTTTGGGCTTTATTCTTTATACTGTTGTTGATGGTGATGATCATAATCATTGGTTGCCATAGAATTATTTGCCTAAAGAAATTCTTCCTGGAGAAACAAGATGGTGGAGAAACAAGATGGTGGAGCTGTGATTGATGTTGAGTGGGGACTGTTATATCTCCTGTCTTAGACTTGACCAGTTCCTTCCCTCTCCAACATCACCGCCATGCAAAATCTCCCACTAACTATCCCAGAAGCATTTCCTCAGATCTGTTAAACTTCTGCAGAGCACAGTTTAAGACATCCTACAGAGTAAAAACATGTTCAGATTTTCAACTCACTGGAGAAAATGAGTTGAGGAAGGAAAAGAGAGAAATTAAAGGAATGTAAGTCCAGTTATTTTTTTAGAGAAGCCCCAAGGAAAGTTATTGATAATCTAAACAATAAAACCAGTGTGTCAGGGGTGGAAAGAAAAAGATGGATAATAAGCAACATGCATGGAATTTGTGATTTTTACTTTGGTGAAATTTTTGCAGTGGTGTATAAGAACTAAATAGAAGAATCTAGGCTATCTTTGAGGCTCCTGACTTGAGGTGACTGATAGTGTTACTAACTTACTTGTTTGCCCTGTAAGAGCTGAGCATTTCCTTTTGTTATTTTTTTGTTATTTTTCTGCCAAGAAAAATCAAAAATCACTTTACTGAATGCAACAAATTTTGCATATTGATTTATTTTATTTTATTGGAATACATTAAAAGGCTTCTTTTTATTGAGCAGAAACTGTTGTTCACCACAGATACTGAAAAGATTGCCAGGAGGCATTTGTGTATTTAATGTTCCTTCAGTTCAAATATACTTAATCATAATTAAACTCAGTTGAATGGCTTTTAAAAGAAGTTAGCTGTTAATGTGATTGGCAGTTTTCTGTGCCTTTGACAACATCTTATGAAATAATGCCTGGGTGGTGTGCAACACTGACAAATGCCAAAATTTATCTTCTGTGATCTCTACCTAATGTAATGTGATTATGTTGAATCCTCTGTTTTCAAGAAGGCATGTTATTACTTCCCATTATCTAAATAAGAATGATAAATGTTCAAGGTTTTCATTAAGTATAAACAATCTTGAAATTAGTATTCTTCAAATACTTTTGTTAAAAATGAGGGTGAATATTGTTTTGTAGGAGAAAATAAACAGAGACACATGATACGTCATTTTTTCTTCAAAAGTGGTATTGTCATTATATAACAGATGTTTCAAATTCATAAAGAGGAGAAAGAAGATAGTGAGAAAGTGGTATGCAGACATTACTTTGGGGTCACAAGCCTGCAGCTTGCTTGTCACCACTAGATGACAACCTTGCATATTTGGTAGTCACTAGCTCTCTAGTTCTTTTCTGGTGGGATTTAGTATAATTCACCATATTTTCCAACATTTCCAAAAATAACATGAAAATATAAATACCTTTGAAAAAAGCTTGCATCACGGTTATTGGTTGTTCTCCATTATCAATGGTATTATTTATGTGAAGTAGAAATGTTTTCTCAGAATATTAGTACAAATAGATTTTTAATGTTCTCTACAGTTTTGAACAATTTGGTTTAATTTCTGATTTTTGTGTCTCAACAAACTTATTATGAACTTCCATGTGATTGCTTTTATAGGTAAGGTCACTTTCTGTGATGTTTTCAACTTTAATGCTTCTCAGCGTATACAGCCACAGCAGGTTGCTTTCTGCTTTGGGGAAAGAAATGTGACCAATAAGATGTTACTGAACCTACATAGCCACCTCTCTTACATTAGGTTTGAGTTCAAATGATGGGTAGTGATTAATTATGGAAATAATGACATTGCTTTTCTCATAACATCCAATGTAAAACCTGACCTAGGCTTTTTTTCATGCCTCATGCTGATTAGGCTTTGTATAAGAGAGAACTTAGAGGACACAGATAAGGCGCAAGTGGCCATGTTCTTTCTTTACAGAAGGGACACTAGCGTATACATTGATTTATTAATTCATCTACTTAGGAGGCCATTTTTCAGCAGCAGCCAAAAAAAAAAAAATCTTAAAGTCCTTCTGTATCAAAGGTCCTCAACTGGTGAGGGTTTGACCTTCTCCCCTCAAATCAAGGACATTTTTTGATTGTCACAACTGGAGAAGGATGGCAGCTAGTGGGTAAAGTCTGAGGATGCTGCTGAAAATCCTACAATTCACAGAACAGCCTCCCACAACAAATAATTATCCGACCCAACTGTCAGATAGAGCCATGACTGAGAAATCTGTTTCTATCTGCCTCAACTTTTCACTCCCAACGAAGACATGTTTGGCATGTTGTCTTTTAAATTCTCTTGTTGCCATGGTCCTGTGTGCTTGCGTGTGTGTGTGTGTGTGTGTGTGAAATAGAGATAGTATTTACTATATTTCTGGGTAGTTTTTGTGACATTTAAATGATAAAAATATCCAAAGCATTTAGAAGAGTACTTGGCACATGTTTTGTGTACTTCCCCTTCATATTTCATTTCAATTATTAAATCTTTTTTTTTTTAAACAGAATATGCCTGTAGCTTAGGCCGTGTATTTTCTTTTTTTTAAATAAATTTATTTATTTATTTATTTATTTATTTTTGGCTGTGTTGGGTCTTCGTTTCTGTGCGAGGGCTTTCTCTAGTTGCGGCGAGCGGGGGCCACTCTTCATCGCTGTGCGCGGGCCTCTCACTGTCGCAGCCTCTCTTGTTGTGGAGCACAGGCTCCAGACGCGCAGGCTCAGTAGTTGTGGCTCACGGGCCTAGTTGCTCTGCGGCATGTGGGATCTTCCCAGATCAGGGCTCGAACCCGTGTCCCCTGCATTGGCAGGCAGATTCTCAACCACTGCGCCACCAGGGAAGCCCTATTTTGCAGATTTTGTGTCGAGAGATGGAATTTATTTCCCCGTGCCTTGAATATGAGCTGGTCTTAGGATTTGCTTTGACTAATAGAATGTGGTAGAAATGATATAATTAGACTTTCAAAGCCAGAGCTGAAGATGCCTTACAGCTGTGGCTTCTGTCTCTTTGAACCATGACCATAATGCTGCAAATAAAACTGGGATGAAAGACCACGTGGAGAGGGAGGCCAGGTAATCTCAGCCATTCTGGCTGTCCCAGCTGAGATCCCATGCATGTGATAGAGGCCACCTCAGAACATCCAGCTCCAGCCAAGCCACCAGCTGGTTGAATACATATGAATGTGTCCAGGTGAGACCAGCAAGAGAATTGCCCAGTCAACTCACAGAATCACGAAAAATTGTTGTTGTTTTAACACAATTAGTTTTGAGATAGATTTTACACAACAATAGATAACTGAAAATTATTTTCAAAATTAACCTACTTAATAAATGAAATATTTTAAAATATGGACAAGATAGAAGGGTATTTTAGAAAGGTGCTTTGAAGATAAAAATACTAATGACCCCTTGTTTTATAAACCTCTTTCTTTATAGGGTAGAAAAGAGAAAAAAAAAAGTACGTCATCAAAATGCAACTTGAGACAAGATTTTGACAGAAAGGCTTGGATTGAAAATGAAATGTACAATCATACTCTACATGCATATTTATATGCTTGTCACGACATAAATGCATATAGATAGCTATTTCCTAACATATATATATATACATATAGGGTGTTTTGACAGATGTGACAGATATGTATACTTATATATCTATTGCTATTAGTGTTTTTTAAAACTAGTGTGATGGATGCTTATTTTCTGCATTTCATTATGTTTTAGTCATAGTATACCTGAAGAACAACTGCATCATTTTTTTAAAATAAGCAAGCCGTTTTACTTTCCTGTTAACCTCTGACAGTGCAAAGTAAAATGATTCATTAAATACATACTTTATGATTATTTATGACATGCTAATTAGATGTGTGATGTGCTAATTATTAAGAAAATGCACATCAGAGAATCTCCAGGTGTCTTTCTGCTGCCTCCTTTTCCCCCCAGGTGTAGTTGTTCTCCCCGTGGAAGAATGCTGGGGAACTACACCGTTTCTTCACTGCACTAAAAGAAGTTCAAGAATAAAATTCAAAAAACCATTATACGTTTTAGTTAAAATAGATAGCAAAACGAATAAGAAAGTAAAACTAAAAGAAGGTTTAATGTAATGGGGAATTTAATATTCGTAACATTTTTTAAATGAAAAAAATGCATTTGTAATTTTTTTTACACAATACAAAGAATA
Organism: Balaenoptera musculus; assembly: GCF_009873245.2. Taxonomy (NCBI): domain Eukaryota; kingdom Metazoa; phylum Chordata; class Mammalia; order Artiodactyla; family Balaenopteridae; genus Balaenoptera; species Balaenoptera musculus. The sequence goes on from NC_045803.1 coordinate 35,830,701, forward strand.
TAACCATAATGTTGCAAAAAGATAAAAGAAAAAAACCCTGCAAAAAGATAAGACAATGATATATCAACATATACCTGTAGCATAACACTTATTTAATTTATCTTTCTCTTCATTTGGTTATTTTTCCAAATTTAAACATAAATAGGTATGTTTAATTAAAAACATTACGAGTTTGTGAGTTGAGAAAAATGTAAAATAGATTTTTTTAAAAGCTTTTTACAAAAATATGCATTACTTTAATATTGATAATAGTAGCAATAGAAACAGATAACGTTGATCATTTATATGTGCCTGGGACTCGGCTAAAATCTTTATCATCTCACATGGTTATCTGAATTCTATGAGTTTGGTGAACTATTTTAATGATTTCCTAACCAGTTCACCTACATCCACCCTTAACCCTCTCCAATCATTTTCATGTTTAAGTGATCTTTCTGACACAAAGTTCTAATCATGTCAGTCCCTATCTTTGCTTAAAAAGCTTGTATTGCTTCCCATTATTCTCAGAATCAGGGCAAAACCCCTAGAAGTAGCCTCCAGAGTTAGATTTGGTCTGGATTCTTCATAGCTCCTCAGTTTTACCTTTTTCAGTGTCCTCCCTTGCTTTCTGCATCACAACCATCCTGGTTTTCCTTCAATCCTTGAGACTTGTCAGACATCCTCCTGCCCCATGGTATACTTTCACCTATTTCCCTCCACTGGAATTTTCTTTCTGTATCTTTGTCTAACTAATGCCTTCAGATCGCAACTAAAATATCATTTTCCCAAATGAACAAACCTAGATTTTCCTGACTTTCTAAAATTCCTATTATGTATACTCTTAACATTCTTATAGACCCTTATAATTCTATTTTTAATATTAATAATTTTAGAAATTTTAAATTTATTTTTCTGATTACTTAATTAACATTTGTCCACTGCAATGACTATAAGCTTCATGAAGCAAGACATTGTTTGCTATTATTCATGATCTTTTCCCCAATGGCTAGCAAAATATTTGGAAGATGATAAAGAATGAACAAATATTTCTTCAGTAAATACATACCTAAGTAAAAGAATGAATTAAATAATGAACACTTTTCTGTGGTTGGATAGTAGTATATTTGAATCAAGTGTTATAAGTATTCTAACCCTTGTTTCTTCTTAAAGTAGAATTTAAATAGCATCTAATTGAAAGTGATATCAACTAAAGATTTTTGTTTTGTTTTAAAGATGGAGGAATTTTACAAAATATTGGTTCAGAAAGTTAGTGAGGGTCCTGGTAGAAGTATGGATGTAAATTCAGATTAAAACAAAAAAGGAATAGTCAATCCATGTTTTATGGATTTTTTCTTAAATTTCAGGGGAACCAGAGCTTAGGTTTTTCTAGGTAATGAGATATAAAACAAAGGAGGTTTTGGAGTAAAAATTCAAGGCTAGTTTATTGGCAACAGGTTTCATTAAGGAATGCAGCCCTTTGGAGTCAAGAATCTATCATTCTCTGATAAATATGAGATATTGTCCAGTTAATAGGGAGTAGGAGTCCTAGTAAGATTGTAAAAGAGAAATTGAAAACCAAAGTCAGGGATAGAACATAAAATACCAATGTTCCCTGTTTCTTGGATTCTCAGAATATTTTGATGAAGCTTTTCAGGAAAACAAGATGAATCACTGTACCATCTATGATTGTGCTTACAAACTTCCCTATTTCATTGGTTTGATTGGTCACTAGCTAGTGGCTTGACTGAATCAACCCATTGTTTGATAGTAGAGACCTGTCAGTTTAGTAAACTATTAAACAAATTAGAGCATGTATTTCTGTCGCAGCATATTTCCTGGCCAAATAGAGGCTAGAAACATTTGGGATGGAGAAAATACTGGAAAATATTCATCATTGGCTTTAAAAATCAGCAAAATCTAGGAAAAAGTAAAGTTTTTTCAAGCCTTTCATGCTTAATTTCCCCTTCATCTTTGCCCTTGATGGTCTTAAATAGGTTGCTTTGCTGCTTTACCATTAAAAGTCTAGGTCAACTGAGAAATAACAAAGATAATAATAACTGACTGTCATCGTTACCTAAGAGAATATGGGTCCACCATGGGTGGTATCCAGGAGAAAAAGAAGGTGAGGTTTAAGATAATAATTGAATGTTTGAAACATGTAAGCCAATGGAGATAATGTCATTATTTTAAAAAGAGAAAATACTAGGAGTCAAGTCTAGTAGATAGAAAAGTATTTGCAGAAGTGAATATTTGAAGATGCTGTGGCTGATTCCCAAAGGAGTATACATTTGGTGAGCACGAAAGATTGACAGTTGTAATTAGGCATGGACTCTGAGAGAAGAGTGGCAAGTTTCAGGAGAGAGAGACTCTTCCAGGGAAAGGAAGAGTCAATATTTGATAAACTTCATTGATCTTAGATTGCCAGGCAGATGCATTGATAGCAATTCCCAGCTGGAATTTGAAAACATGAAATGTGAGATCAAAATGTTGACTCAAGTTCCACTATTCTCTATCCATATTGCCTTGGGCAATTATTAAACCTCTCTTTGTTTCAGTTTCCTCATCTGTAAAATAGAGATGAGAGTATATAGTAATGCTTAACTCATAGAGTTCTTGCTAAGGATATATTAGATAATGTTTGTAAAGTATGTACACATGCTTATCATAGTTTATGTCTATAGCAGAAGCTGTTCAGTTTCATTTATCTACACTTGGCCCTTGCTGTTCCTGAACACACCAGCGTGCAGGAAACTCTATTGCCTTTTTCTGTTCCCAGGAAAATGATTGGCTCTGAGGAGCAGTCCTCACCTAATGACTTGATAGGAATTTATGGTTAAGTACCCCATTTTATGGGGTAAATTAACTAGCAAATTTATGGCTCGGAGAAGGAGCTGATTTTTTATTGTCCTCATTCTCTACTGGACTTTGTGATATGGCTCAGAAGTAAACCAATTAGATATGCAACCTTCATATTTTTTCCAGGGAATTTTTTCTTAAATTTTTGTTGTTGTTGTTCTCGTCTTAGCCTGAGATTCCACTAAAAAAAGGCTCTGAACTGTTCTGAAGGGTTGCTGGTCATTTATCTAAGTAGATTATATTTTTCCTTTCTGCATGATCCTCCACTGTACTTAGTGGACATGAAAATTTCCCCAAACGATTCAGACAGATAAGGCTTACTTGGAACACTCACTTACTGGGTGCCTCTAGAGGTGCAGTTAAAGCATGCAGAATCAGGAATACGTAATGACCAGGAATCCAGGTATTATCATTTACCTTATTGCTTGTCTAAACAGGGAAACAGGTCTAATGTTGTTACGTTAAAAAACTTTGGGGGTTCACAAGGGATAAGAACCTCTGGCTAGGAGGTACTGAAGGAACAGGGAAAATAAGTGTTAATGATTGGATAGAAATTTGTCAAGAAGGGAAGTATAAGAAGTAAGACACCAAAAGAATTGATAGCATATACAAAAGGCCAAGGTTTTTGAAAGTTTGTGTAGAATCCAGTGGGACTAGAACACAAGCACATGTGTTAAAAAGTAGAAAGAGATCAGGCTGGAGAGATGGATAAATTTGTCCTAAGTTCATGCTAAGGGAGTGGATCTCAAACATTAGCACACATAAGAAACACCACTTGGAGGGATGTTCATTGCAGTGTTATTCACAATAGCCAAGACATGGAAACAACCTAAGTGTCCATCCTCAGATGAGTAGATAAAGAAAATGTCACACACACATACACACACAACTGAATATTATTCAGCTATAAAAAGGAAGGAGATCCTACCATTTGGGACAACATGGATGAACTTTGAGAGCATTGTGCTAAGGAAATAAGTCAGAGAAAAACAAATACTGTAGTATCTCACTTATACATGGAATCGGAAGAAGTCGAACTCAGAAACAGGGGATTTGTTGCTACCAGGGGCTGGTTGGGGGCAGGGGGTGCAGGGAAATGAAAATATGTTCATCAAAGGGTACAAATTTCCTGTTATAAGACGAATAAATTCCAGCGATCTAATGTACAGCTTGGTGACAATAGTTGTCAATACTGTATTGAATACTTGAAAGTTGCTGAGAGTGCATCTTAAATGTTCTCACCACTGCCAGCCAGCACAACAAAAAATAGTAACTATTGAGGTGATGGATGTGTTTACTAACCATATTTTGTAGTAATCATTTTGCAATATATTTACCTGTATCCAGTCATTTTGTTGGGCACCTTAAAGTTACACAATGTTGTATGTCAGTTATATCTCAATAAAGCCAGAAAAAAAATTTAAAAAGAAACAAGTCCTGGAGGGTTTGTTAGAACACAGATTGCTGAGTTCTACTCCCAGAGATTCTGATTCAGTAAATTGAGAATTTGCATTTTTAACAAATCCCTGATTGATACTGGTGCTCCTGATCCAGGGGCAAGACTTTGAGAACCACAGTGCTAAAGCAATATTTGCATTTTATCCTGAAGATATTGATACTGACAGATGTTAATTTTAATCATGCTCTCCAGAAGCATATGGATTATTTCTAATCCCTCTTTTACCATATCTTCAAGATTTCAAAACTGTTTTTATGTGACAGCTAAGTCCACTTTCATCCAGGATAAATTTAGCTTGTTCTGTGAAAGAACACTTACTATCCTGAGAATGCCCTAGTTTATTTTAAAATATGACTAAATAGAGTGCCAAAAGCGTAACCTGCTATTTTGCATGTGATATGGCCAGGAAAGATTGTGAGGATATGAAGTTTGCCTTTAGACAGACCATATGCTCTTACTGATGTTGCCTAAATGTGTATTATCTGATTTAGCAAGAACAAACTACTATTTAACATCATACTTGTTTCCACGAAATCCCTGGGGATTTCCCTCTGCAGGGGATTACTTGATGGCAATTAGGAGGTGAAAAAGTAGCTTTTGTATTTATGATAACAAATGGTTTTGTTTACATCTGTATTTCCAACATCTAGAGAAATGCTTGGTGCGTAGAAGATGCTCAAGAAATATTTGCTCAGTGAATTATTGAATGAATAACATCTCACATGTTTGCAAATTTCAGCATGCCATTTAAACAGTATATAAAAATCAGATTTTTACCCCTAAGTGTTGCTCTAAGAAATGGCTTCATTGAAAGCCCCACTGCATCCATACCCCTTTCTCATTCTACTCATGCAGATTCTTACACCAAGTATATTCAAAGATTCTGTCTCCTTGCTTCTTAGATGATAATCATAAAAATAATAGAATTTGGCAGCCATCTCAAGTATTCTGTTAGATATATTAAAATGTCGATGATTTAGGTCAGTGATCTGGCGTCTCTATAGCTTTCTCCTTGGTCCTAAATATAGACCCTAAGTAAAACGAGTATGTTAAGAAAGTGAAAGTAAAGGAACCAGCATTATGTGTGTTTGTCTTATATCAGGCAGATTTAAAAATTCTTATTTCTCACAAGAATATGTGAAAAATATTTCTAGTCCCAACATATTAATAAGGAAACTGAGATTGAGAGACATTAGGTAGATTAGTCACAGTAATATAACTATGAAGGAGAGGATTTGAGTGGAAAGAATAAGTAGATTAAAGATGCATTCCTGTCATCTATGTCTTAACTAGTATGGATAGCCCATCTATCCAACAGGTTATGAATGGCTATAAAAATAAAAATGAAAATAAGAATACTGTATTAAATAAATGAGCCTGTTGGTGGAAAACCCTCTGTCTTTATTATAAATACTCTATGAGTAGAGACAGTTGTTAAAATTTGGGGAACAATATTTTGTAAACCTTATTACAGCTTGGTGCTCTACTAGAGACTCAGAAAAGGAAGATGAGTACAATGTGTTTAAATAGGTGAATGGAGAGACCTACACATAAAATAATTAGATGTTGTAAATAAAATAAAAAGCAGAAATGAAACTGGAAGAGGTAAGAGTTGGAGGGGAATTAACAATTATAAATCTTAGAAATTATTTTATATATATTATATATTGTATATAACATAAATATAATTGATTATATAATTGTATGTAACGAGTAACTCTGAATAGTTAATGAGAAAATTAGTGATTTTAAAGAGCGTAGTGAAAGGTGAACTTATTTGCAAAGCAGAAATAGAGACACAGATGTAGAGAACAAACATATGGATACCAAAGGGGGGGGGGTGGGATGAATTGGGAGATTGGGATTGACATATAGACACTACTATGTATAAAATAGATAACTAATGAGAACCTACTGTATAGCGCAGGAAACTCTGCTCAATGCTCTTTGGTGACTTAAATGGGGAGGAAATCCAAAAAAGAGGGGATATAAAGAGAGTAGTGAAGAATTCGTCCAGAACTCAACTTAAAAAGGCAAAGAAATATTTTAAAAATCTGAATGAGAAGTTTAGAGCAATGGAGGACAGATGGCAAATTCCAAATCTATCTGTTAAGTGTTTCAAAAAGAGGAAACGGAAGGAAGTATATAAAAGCAACATTTAAGAAGAGATATAAATTTGTGTTTCCACAATTGAAGGAAGGCATTGGTCTTTAGCTCACAGAAACTGACTGAATACAATGCAGCATAAATAAGAATAAATTGTAGCCTAGACACATCCTAGTGAAACCACAGATTAGTGACAATCTTAAAATCCACAGGAAATTTGGGGCAGATTATTATAAAGTTAAGTAGACTGACAACAAAATTCTCATCAACAGTAAAAGATGCCAGAAGATAACAGGGTTATATCTGTAGAGCTGGGGAAAAATAAGATACAGATTAGCTAGTTTACCCTTAATTTTGAAAGATAAAGGCATTTTCCGAGTTATATAAAAGACATCCGTCCAGAAATCCTTACATAAAGAATATTTAATCGTACACTTGAACAGGAATAAAAGGGAATCTAGAAGAAAATCAGAGAAGTTTGGATAGAGCTAAGCAGAGCTAAATACATTATTTTTTTTTTATGTTTAAAAAAAGGTTAAACTAAAGTTTTAGATAACAGTAACAAGCTGGAAATTTCCCGGTGATGGAAATATGCTAAAATATGTGTCATGTTTTAATCAAGCTTAGAAATACTAAATAGCTAGGTTTGTTAGAAAGATTTATAAATAATTATATGTATATTTTTAATGTAAGTTATTCGTTAAAGAATAGAAATTTAAACTTTAGATGGAAATACAGAAGAATACTGAAAATTTTAAATGAACAAAGATGTAGGAGAAAAAATGGGAAAAAACTATGCAAACACTAAACAAACACAACTACTATGACAATATTAATGTCATAATGATTGAATTTTAGAAAAAAGCATTAAATAGAGATGAAAGAGGTGAAACTCCTATGTTCACTAATGGTAAATTTTTAAGTTGTATATTTATAAACTAGAAATACTGTTAGGGAGTTAAAATGAATAAAATATATCAACATGGATAATAATCCCATATAATGCCGTGCATTTAAAAAGGTAGCTAAATACTACACACAGTATTTTATAAAGTTAAAATCATTCAGAATACCAAGAGTATGTGTGTACATGCTTGAGAATGATAAACGCCAAATTTAGAGCAATGGTTACTCTGCAAACAGGGACTCTCATAAAATTTTAATTACAAAAGATTCAAAAATACACTTATAAACCCTTAGAAATTAATATATAGAAATAAAAGTCTAATAGAGCAGATGGAGATAAAATAATAAAATCTATTTTAAGAACGAACACCTTGTGAATATAGGAGTGTGCGTGTGTGTGTGTGTGTGTGTGTGTGTGTGTGTGTATGTTGTGGATGGGGTAAGGGGACATTTGCTATTTGAATCTTCAGCTCATGTCTCGCCGGAGACTAGGACACCAACCCATAATTAGCAATCCAGGCCACTAGGCAGACGAATGAGGACATTGATATGCGAAACTCCTTTCTTTAGAGGTTTCAGCTCAGAGGCAATGACTTGAGCTTTGTCGGGCTTGTTCAGCCCTTTCCTAACCCTCCTTCTGCTCTGATTATTCTCTGCAGCTCAATCCCATCAGTCACCCTCCTCACGGAGCTCCCCGGCGATCACACAAACCCAGTTTGCATCTGTCAGGCTCTGCCTGAAAAAGTCTGAATTCATGCAAATGTCGCTTCTCAGCCTGTAAAACCCAGAGAGGGGCTCTCTTATTCAACAGATGGGCCACAGGCAAATCGTGAGAGAAGTGGCCCTGGCCTTTTCCCGTTTCAGTAAAAGGAAATTTTAGTAAGTCACTCTTACCTCCAAAAGCTTTTTTAAAAAGAATTTTCAGTGGCACTTACTAACTCAGATGGTTTATATATAGAACAATGACAGCCTTATTCAGATGATATCAGTAGAGAAGTAACATGGTAGTTAGAAAAAGCTCAGACTTCGGCACCGAATCAGTCACTTGACGGTGGATTTGGGAGAGATGGCTTACCTCCTAAACTGCCTGCTCTTCAAATCTTACTGGTCCTGCCCAGATTGACTTTGTTCCACCCCCTAGGCACATCTTGCCCCAGACTCCCCCCTCATTTTGTTTCCCAGCCACAATGGCTTGCATTCCCTTTTTTGCTGTTTCTTTCCACAGTGTCTTACACAAGCTTGAGGCTCTGCCTGGAATGAGTCCAATCCTAAACCCCACTCCACTTCACTGTGTTAATCTCTACTCTTTCTTCAGATTACACTCACTCATCACTTTCTCAGAGGTGGCTCACTAACAAGTTAAATTTCCTCTGTAATATATCCTCAGAGCAACATATGCATCTAACAATATTGCAAAATTACTTTTATTTCTGTGCTTATTTTATTAAAGCGTCTACCACGTAATGATGTAAAGCTGGAGTGTAGGGACTATGTTTATTTTGTGCTTCCAGCACCTCATTGCTCTCTAGAACCTCTGGAGTTCCTCACTCAAAACTCCACTGTTACTTGAAGCCCCAATATGCTGTCAGGCTTCTGCCAGTCCTACCAGGCTGAGAGCATGGGGGTAGTAGAGGACCAAGAATAAAGGACTATTCTGTTTCCACATAGCAGAATGACTCCACAGATAAACAATAGCTTGAATTCTTTCACTATGGACATCCCTGATTATGTTTTTTTTTTATATAAACTTAAAACAATGTTTAGAATAGTTTTAGATTTATGCCAAAGTGCAAAGATAGTATAAAGTTCCCATAAACTGCACTCAGTTTCTTCTATTATTAAAATCTTACAATGGTACGGCCTATTTGTTATAGCTAATAAAACAATATTGACATGTTATTGTTAGTTGAAGTCTGCGCCTTGTTAATATTTCTTTAGTTTTTATCTAATGTCCTTTTTCTGTTCCAAGACCCCATCCAAGATACCTCATTACAGTTAGTCATAATGTCTTCTGAGTATCCAGTAGCTGTGAAGATTTCTCAGTTTTTGTTTTTGATAACATTGATAGTGTCGAGGAGTAGTGGTTAGGTATTTTATATAATGGCTTTCAATCTGGGTTCATATGATGGGTTTCTTACAATTACACTGCAGTTATGGGTTTGGGGGAGGAAGACCATAGAGATGAAGTGCAGTCTTGTATCATATCAAGGATACATGCTGTCAAGATGACTTACCACTGTTGATGTTGATGAAACTGAGGTTTTCCTGTACAGTTACTCTTTCTCTCCCCTTTCTGTACAATGCGTTTTAGAAGGAATCACTATGTGCCATTCCTACTTAAGGGGTAGGGAGTTAAGCTTCACCTACTTGAGGACTGAATATATAAATAATTTGAAATTCTTCTGCACGGGAGATCTGTCTCTTTTTCCTTATGTATTTATTTATTCAATCATTCTTTATATTGGTATGGACTCATGGATTCTCATTTGTTTTCACTATGGAAAACTTGTTATTTTTTACTAAGCTGTGTAGCTCAGAAGAGCTAACAGGGACATTCTTATGTGTCCTCAAGACTAACATTCCAAATAACTCCCAGGTCCACAGTATCATAGCACCTCAACTCTGTTCAATATAACTTCACTCCATAGCACATGAGAACATATGAAGACATGCTGACCTCACTTCATAAAATATGTATAATTCATTTCCCCATAATGGACAGAGGAGTTTTTAGCCCCTTCTTTTCCTTTTCTTTGATTTTCCATTGCTGCATAACAAACTGCCCCCAAACTTAGTGACATACATCAACTGTTTATTGTGCTCCTGAATTCTGTAGATGGAATTTCACTAGGGCACAGAAGAGATGAATTGATTCTGCTCTCCTACACCTGTGATCTCAGTTGGAAGATTCAAAGGCTGGGTGGGGGTAACTCCATATCGATGGGTTGGAATCACCTGAAGACTTGTTTGCTTACATGTATAACAGTTTATACTGATTGCTAGCTGTGAACTTAACTGAGTTTGTCATTCAGAACAGCTACATGTTGCTTCTTCATGTAGTCTGGGATTTCTCATAATAGTGACTGAATTACAAAGATGAGTTTATCAGAGAGACAGACAAAAGTGGTGCCACCTTTCATAACCTAGCCACAGCTGTTGCAGTGTCATTTATTTCTATGACACCCTACCAGTTGACACAGTATCAAATGTACACCCAGCTTCTAGAGGAGGGAACATAGATTTAATTTCTTGATGGGCATGGGAAGGTTCTGGAGAAGCATGTTGGATTATTAATAGTCTTGCACTCATTTTTGAAAAATAAAATCTGCTACCCTCTCCTAGGATCACTTACTAGGACCACTTGGGATTACCAGGTGCTATAATTCTGAGTTTATGGTGGCTATTGGCCAAAATGTCTCCAATTGCTTAACTCTCTTTAAACAACTGGTCACTAAGCTTGGGCCATTATGTTTAATGCACTCCCACACCTTACTAATTATGGCTCCTCTAAGTCCTCATTCACTTTTAATATCTACTGCTCCATTTCCTTCGAGCCCTAGAGTTTTTTATCTAAGGACACAGGCAAAACAAACAGACAAACAAAAAAGAGGCATTACCAATAATTTTTAATGATGGTCCAAAAGAAATAGGAAAATAAAGTTTTTTCAAGAAGTTTTTAATTGCAAAAATACAGCCAGTGTATGGAAAACAAATGTCTCTGACCAGAGAAGTACAATAGACACGTCAGATTGGAGAATGATAAGGCGAATTTAGCTGACCTTCACCTAGAGAATCTTCCTGTGAGCAAATTAGCTTATTGTCAAGAAGAAGCAAATCTTGATTTATAATATAGTATTAATGACTGTGTGAAATAACATTGGAGTGAAACTGTGAACATAAATAATCCAGGCTAGTGAATCAATGCCAGTAAAATGGTTAGAATGCAAATATCCAGTTTCTTATAACCCAACCAGGACTTATTTCATATAGAGAATTAATAGTAAACTGCTTATATAAATCAGAAGAAATGTAGCACTTTCTAAATGGAGACTAGCTGTATGGATATTCCTTTTGCCTCACAAATCCTTGTTCCTTTGCTTCCTACTGATACTGAAAACACATGAAGAGCCATATACTTCAGCAGTGATGTTTCCTACTATTAATGTTCCTATTAAAGTCAATTTTAAGAATTTCCAAATGCTGAATCTGCGCACTTCTTGAATTAGTGCACATACATGAATTGGAAATGAGCAGTGGTGCCCGGTTTGCACAATAAAGGCTGTCCTTCTTAGTTTAGAGTCACCTTACTTGCCTGAGACCACTTAGGATTGCTTTTCCTAGGTATACTTATTCTGCATTTTTGTAAGAGTTCTTTGTATTTCTTCACAGTGTTTACCAAAATTTTGAATTGTATATTCGTATATTTAGGCATTTAATAATTGTTTTTTCCAAAAGACTGTGGCCTTAAAACTGCACCATGAAATACACAATATGTGCTTTTGTGTGTGTGTGCATAAAACGCACTCTCTGTACACATATACATACAAATAAATAGTACACACATGTATTTGTGTGTGTATGTATTTGAGAGAGAGAGAGAGACAGAGAGACAGAGAAGGTGAAGAGAAGAATGGAGTACCAGGTAAAAGTAAGAGGATTTTTTTCTAGTTTTCTTTTGTTTTATAGTTCATAGAAATCATTCACAATATAGGCATATATATTGCCAACAAATTAAGATATTTATTCCCAGAATGTAATATATTATTTATTGCCTTATGTGGATAAAAAATCCCTTTTAATAAAATGTAATGCCAAACCTCTTATAAGTGAGAATGATATATTATTACCATGGATATAGGAGAAGTTTCAAGTTTGGTTATAATATTGTTGCAAAAATTTTTTGAGTTAATTTTCATATAATTGGTTTGAGATTCATTGTCAATATATTATCTCAGATTATTCAATAAAAAGTATTTTATGTTGAAAATACAGAGATCAGCCATCTGGAATGTTTTATTCAGTAACACCCAAACACCTTATTATTATCCAATGAATAAAATTCTTAAGTAACAGCTTTAAAATTAATAAACTCTATATTTTATAATCATTGATAGACTGCTTTTAACATATTAAGATAATAATATCTAATTTCAAATTTTCTCAAATATATAAAAACAATCTTTTTTACAGTATTGTAATGATATATGTACATATTTTAAAACATCCATATGTATTAATATATGTATTATCTTTCAGAATGGATTGTATAAGAAATATTTAGTTAGGACTGAACATATCTAGTTAGGACCAAAAATGCATTGCATTTGGTATGTGTATTAATACAGAGTATTTTAAAAATATTTACCCCTGAAACACTTTTATGAAAAACAAATGGAGCTTTTGCAAAGTTCTCAGTCTGCTGAACATTTTCCGTTCTCCAGGGATCATTTTAATTTAATGTATTTAAAATTTTAGTCCAGTGACAGTGCCACAACATGAGCAATTTTATTGAAATAGAAAGCAAAGAACAAAAATATTCAATAATTATTTTATTGATGTGAAGGGAATGAATTATTCATGATTTCAAAGTATCTGTGAATAATTCTAATTACCTGCTTTTAAAGGATATGAGTTGAGACCCACTGAAAGTATATTAACAATTTTGATTGAACACCTGCTATCCAGTAGTATGTAGCAGGCATCAGAACCGAAATCCTCTGTGTGTGTGTGTATGTGTTTGTGTGTGTTTCTGATTTTCTAGGTGATCATTATATACTGTGCTTTGTTGTCCTCTGATATAATGCTTTGATAGTTGTAAAAATAGATCATATGAGGTAATAAAGCCAAAGCATTCCTAACTCGAATGCATTATGCATTTTCTAACAATCTGTATTCATTTACAGCTATGAGACACATTTTGAAACATTGTAAATGCTTCCTGAGAAGGTTTTCTAGGATAGGGACTCATTTATATACCTCTACATTCTCTTCAGTGACTGGTGGATAAAAGCAGTGTTATGCCTGCCACTAACCAGCTGTTTGGACCCAGGCTTTTTGGATTTACCATCCCCACCCCCATCTGCACCTGTGATTCGCCTGCTAATATAGTGATAACACCATCATCTACCTAGTTAATTGGCCAAACTATTTAACTCAAAAATTTGAGTGTCAAACTTGACTTAAGGAAGCAGGCAACATCTAATCAGGCAGGAGTTCTGGGCTATTCTGTTGCCTTTATCATTTTAAAAATTTCTCTACTTTTCTATCCCTCTGCTACTTGCTTAATTCATCAGCATTTTCACCTGGAATTACACTGAAATTACAGCCAGTCTTTTTAATTATATCTCTCTTCTATCACCTCTTTTCACAGCATTTTCCATATCATATTCAGGGTGTAAATTCAGTATAGTAGATACTTATCATTCCACATTCCTTTCGGAATCTTCACATTATATACCACTGGCTTGAGGAAAGTCTCTCAATGTATGTCTTAACAATGTCTACAATTTCTTCTCTAAGCTGGGCTTTTTCTATCTCTCTGCATTTTTTGCTTAACATTTTTCCCCTCAAATTCTATGATCCCATTTTATTAAACACCTTTCAGTTTTCCCAGAGTACCATACTTTCTTGCAGATGCGTACACTTGTTACTTCTTTTACTGTGAATGCCCAACAGATAATACTGCACTCTCTCACTGGTAAAGAAACATGCTTGGGAACTTTTTCCCATATTTCAACAATAGTGCTTCAGCAACAAAAATCTAATCCTAGCATTGGTCAAACATCTCATCTGTACCAGATAATGTAGACGTTTTATATTTTTGTCTCTAATTTTCACAACCATTTGGCAGTTAGGAATTGTATCCCCTTTTCCAGTCTGAGTCTTAGTTTAATTAAATCCCCAAATCTGGGGTAGAACCTGGATACGGACCTAATAAATTTCTTTTTTTCCCCTATTGCTCTACACTGCCTTCTACTTAACTGACCACATTACAAGATGTTTATGTGTATGTATGTTACACATATATATCTTGTACTGTGTATGTATATATATATATATATATATATACACACATATATATATATACATGCATATATTGTATTTATATTATATAATATAATTATATATTATAATCCTGCCAAGGACATGAAGCATCCATTGTCCAGCGTATCCTGTGCATCAGTCACTTAGTAGCCATCTCTGTTATCAGAGCCACTGTCTAGCTATGTCAGTGCTTGTGTTTAATCAACCCTTATTTTAACTAATAATGGCCCCAAAGTGCAAGAGTAGTGATGCTGGCAATCTGGATATGCCAGAGAGAATCTGTAAAGTGCTTTCTTTAAGTGAAAAGGTCAAAGTTCTTGACTTAATAAGGAAAGAAATATGGTAAGAACAAGTCTTCTATCCGTGAAATTGTGAAGAAGGAAGAAAAAATTTGTACTAATTTTGCTCTTGCACCTCAAACTGCAAAAGTTATGGCTATGGTGCATGCCTAGTTAATATGGAAAAGGCAGTAAATTTGCAAATTAATATATTTTGAGAGAGAGAAACAGAGGCACCACATTCACACAACTTTTGTTATTCTTATTGTTACAATTGTTCTATTTTTAGTTATTGTTAATCTCTTTCTGTGCCTAATTTATAAATTAAATTTTATCATAGGTATGTATGTATAGGAAAGAGCATAATACATACAGGGTTTGGTATTATCCATGGTTTCAGGCATCCAGTGAGGATCGTAGAATATATTCCCCACAATAAGGGGAGACCACTGTATACAAAACTTGTGCTGAAATATTCAGAGGCAGTAACTATACATCAAAAATATCCCTTTGAAACAATCAATGTGCAGTTGAAAAAGGTAACAAATTATTTGTTCATCATATCCCATTTTAATATATTATACAGCTACAATCCAGTTAAATAAGTAGTTGGCAAATTTTGATGAACTATTGGGTTTTTCTAATGTCAGAGGACAGGTATTTGAGTATTCAGTAGTTCCATTAATAGCCCTGCTCAGGTTCATCAATATAGATATATATCTAGCTGTTTCCTATGTTTATTGTGGATTTACTGAACTAAACGGGACTAAATAACTCCTAGATAGGCAAAAATAGGGTTAAATTTAATTATAGCCTCTCGTAATAGATAGAAAATTAACACTGGGCTTCTCTCAAAATTATCAGAATAAGAAATTCTCAGCTTTAGGAATGCATTTGTGTGACCATGTGTAAATCATTTAAACTTTTTGATCTCATTTTTTTTTTTTTTTTTTTTTTTAATGTCTGAAACCTTTATATTAACATATTTCCATACAAATAACCCAATGAAAGTTTAGTATTAGTTGTTTTGTTTTTTTTTTATACTGCAGGTTCTTATTAGGCATCAGTTTCATACACATCAGTGTATACATGTCAATCCCAATTGCCCAATCCAGCACACCACCATCCCCACCTCACCGCAGTTTTCCCCCCTTGGTGTCCATATGACCATTCTCTACATTTGTGTCTCAACTTCATTTTTTTTATCTTTTAAAATGAAAGACTCTAAATAAGGGAGTGTTTAAGTAAATTATGGCCTACCCATACATTAATATACTAAGCACATTTTGTACTTAGGCTAATGAAGTTTGTAGAAATTCCTGAATATATAATATTATGCTTAAAACAATATAGATATATACATACATTAATTGACAAATAATATTACAAATTGTTAATTATTATGTCTTTGAGTGATGGGCTTATAGACAATTTTTCTTTTTATTATATTTTATATCTTCTATGTGGAATATTTAGTAAATATTCTATTTATGGTTGAGAAATAATATTTCATTAATTACATTTAAAAATTAAAGATTTTCAATTAAGATTTGAGAGTGTGAGGGCTTGATAAGGAAAATTTATTGTTCTGTGTTTCTGATAGTCATAAAAATTAATATTAACACAATTTTAAGATTCATTATAGAAGGATATCTTTATCCATCTTATCATAATAACCATTGTAATTTCCTGAAATTATAAGCTATCTCATGGAGGATTTGGCCCCGGAGTTAAAACTCTTAGTCTTCAGTCTCCAAAACAGTTAGTAATGAGTATCAAGACAGTCAGAGGAAGCCAAGGAGATCTTTTAATGAAAGTAATTAAAAACCCAGTTAATGAACAGATATCTATTACAAGAACATGGGGGAAAAAAAGATGATATTGTCACTATATTTTCTTCATTCTGCCTCTTTGAAGCAGAAAAATGTTAGAAAATGCGTTCCTTATCACCTCAGATGTGTGGAATATAGCTTCTCCACCCCTTGGGGAAGAGGAGATGGATAATATATTATAATTGTGCACAAATAGCTAGAGTTTTTCATTATTAACCTTGACAATAAAATCTTTTCTGTATAGAAGAGAATTCTAAGTATAAAACAGTCTTTTAATTTCATTTTAAATGTTTTAATTATGAGACATTTTAAATAAAAATATCTATAGCTGAGATGACCAATAGAAATATGCACATCATATATGTGATTTCACATTTTCTCAGTCACATATTAAAAAAGAAAAAAGAATCATGCGAAACTAATGCAATATTTTATTGAATCCAGTGTACTAAAAATATCATTTTAACATGTAATCAATGTAGAATTTTTGAGATATCTTACATGTGTGAGGATTTTTGGTACTGTCTTTGAAATCCAATGTACCTTTTATACATTTAACTCATTCATTTTAGACTAGTATCATTTTATATACTCAAAACAGCTAGTGGGAAGCTGCAGCATAGTACAGGGAGATCAGCTCGGTGCTTTGTGATGACCTAGAGAGGTGGGATAGGGAGGGTGGGAGGGAGGCTCAAGAGGTAGGGGATATGGGGATATATGTATGCATACAGCTGATTCACTTTGTGGTACAACAGAAACGAACACGGTATTGTGAAGCAATTATACTCCAATAAAGATCTATTAAAAAAAAATAGCCACATGTGGTGCAGGACTATCGTATTAGACAACACAGAATGATAAAATAACTCACAGTCATGTGTCCATCACCCACATTTAAAATATTTTGGTTCTTTAAAGAAAAATATGTAGAAACAAGGTGGCAGAATATTAACACATTACAGATAAAACTGAAGCCTTCAATCACCTGCTTCTGCCAGACACAAATTGCCTTTTAATTTCAACCTCCATGGAGTTAATCAGTACCTTAACGTTCATGTATCCTTTTATTCTTTTTATATTTAGGGTTTTTGTTTGCTTGTTTGTTTAAAATTTTAAACAACATTGACATTGTTGTTTTTATGGCTATTCCAGTAAGAATGATTTCAACTACTAGAAGCAGAAAGCTCACCCTTAATTGGCTATATCAATAAGCGGACTCTGCCCTGAAAAGACGTTGCTCACATAGCTTGAAGTCCTAAGTATGGCAAGTGTAAGTTGGTTCATTTAGCAGCTCATGTTTGTGATGAAGGCCAGTTTGTTCTCTGTTCATTGAAGTCTAAAATATTGTTGGTTACAGTCTGAGCAAAACATGGTTTTCGGTAGCAGCTGAGCCTACAGCATTCCCTGCTAAGGTCCAACAGTTGAGAAAAAGTGGCTTCCTGGGAATTTCCCTGGCAGTGAACATGAACTCTGCCAGAACACTTCAGCATGCCGTGTCCCATTTCCTTTGCAATGATTTGTTCACATCCCCTTCCTGAACATACCATTGCCAAGGAGGAAGATTATACCCTTAGTGCAGTGAGATCCTTTTTGAGGCTGAGTCAGTCATTAAAACTGGGTTGCTGGCCATTAATTGGGAGAGTGATGACAGTAATTTGAAGGAGTGAACCATGATGCCACCACAATGTTTGTAATGAGTCTGGACTTTCTATTTGCCAGCCACTCCCACCCAAACGGTGGTCATATCCCTTCTCTAGTTATTAAAACAACAAAAATAAACATTGTTTTTAGCTAACTCTCAGAAAAGAGAGCACCAATTCTCTGTGAATCTATTCTATAATTTTGAAGTAATCAGTATTCTAGGTAGTAGCAATTTAACATTTTGGTTATCACATGTGATTAGGTAAAAAAAAAAAGGCTTTTAAACAATGGACACTAAACTGCACGGTCTTCCACAATTTATCTTTTGAATCCTTTTGTCTGTATCTATAAACTTACATCTTCATGCCTTTGTTCATACTGTTTTTACCTCAATATCCATTCCTGTTGTGTTTTATCAGAATTCTGTAAGTATTTTGAGATCCAGGTAAAATAACAGCTCCCAGTGAAGGCTTTTCCAGTTGTAAACAATGACATCTTCCTCACATAACACATTATTAATACTTCTTTTATAGTTCTTAACTATAATTTTGGGCAGAATGTGAAGTTGGGCACTTGAACATCTATTTTCTCAAGTTGCTGACTGTGAATTATTCATTTTTCTGTCCCACATGTTTACTTGAACATGGTAAAATTCTACTAAATATCTTCCGAATAAATAGGGTTCAGCATGAAGATATTATGATCAATGCAAGTATTTGTCTTATCTTTCTATCTTTGATAAATGAGAAGTGATCAAGTTAAAGTCATGATGCCTACCCAGACATGGACTGAGAGTTATAGTTGCATTTGAATTTGGTGATGTTTCCTGTGGATTATTTACAAGAATGACTGAAGTTATGAGATTCCAGAAAATGCATGGGTCAGGTAATAAAAATAACTCAATATTACTTTCAAGAAGGCCTGTGCATGTTTTTTTGTCTTCTATTTTTTTAATTAAAAAAATTTTAGAGTATAGTTGATTTACAATGTTACATTAATTACTGCTGTACAGTGAAGTGATTCAGTAATACATATATATATATATAAATTATAAAATTCTTTTCCATTATGGTTTATCATAGGATATTGTGCATCATTTTTAAACTGGCCGTAATCAGTGAATGAGTGTGTTTGACTTGGGAACCAGTGGTAGAGTGGTGATAACTGATTGTTTGAAAACCCAACTTTGAAATTGTGATTTATTACATTGTTCAAAATGGCAACCAATACAACTCAAGAAGAGAGTAATGTGTTACTACCCATTTTTAGCCTGACAGGCTTTCAAAGTGAATGTAGGAAATGGTGTTATAAATACTCTGTGGTCTGGGCTTTTCATCCTCTGAAAGTACAGTTTACATAAAGCACTTCATTAATTAAGATTGTGATGAAAAAAAGTTTGTGTGTTTGTTTTTAAGCAATAGTATAATCTTGTTCTCTGGTCACAGAAGTTACAAAATAGTATTTTGTTTAAATAACACCACCTAAGTTGCTGTTATTTCATCAAGTGATTATCACATAAAATATGATTTCACAGAAAAAATGAAATTTGGATAATGCAATTTTTAAAAAACAATTATAGCATACTTAAAAAAAATCATGGTATACATTTTTACAATAATGCCTAGGCTTTGAATAAGCTTATGGACAAAATCAGAGACCAATGGGAAGTAGGTGACCAGCCTTGAACCTTCCTTTTGGTCTACACCTAAGACAGGCATGCTGTGCTAGGGCTTTGTATGAAAAAGAGAGCAAATATTGCTGGCTTCTATCCAAACCCCTCTGTCTCTGTTCATATTCTTTTTTTTTTTTTTAAACAATTTTTATTTCTTTAATGTTGTATCTATTTTATTTATTTTTAGCTGCGTTGGGTCTTCGTCGCTGTGCGCAGGCTTTCTCTAGTTGCGGCGAGCGGGGTCTACTCTTGATTGTGTTGTGTGGGCTTCTCGTTGAGGTGGCTTCTCCCGTTGCGGAGCACAGGCTCTAGGCACGCAGGCTTCAGTAGTTGTGGCACGTGGGCTCGGTAGTTGTGGCTCGCGAGCTCTGGAGCACAGGCTCCGCAGTTGTGGCGCACAGGCTTAGTTGCTCCACGGCATGTGGGATCCTCCCGCACCAGGGCCCGAACACGCGTCCCCTGCATTGGCAGGCGGACTCTCAACCACTGCACCACCAGGGAAGCCCCTCTGTTCATATTCTTATCTTTCCCACCCTTCCCATTGTCAAGATCCACCATTTTTTTGCCACAGTCTGTGATTAGTATGTTCATTTTGACACCTGCTTGACATTTTCCAGTGGCCAGGACCACCAGAAACTCCCCAGAATAATGAAAAGTTGTTCTTCGTTACCCTGCCTAGATACAGCACAATGAATACATGGCTTGGCAGAGATACAGTATATTTGTGCAAATGAGATATCAGACTCTCCTTTCTCTAGGTGAGCCTAGACTTGCTCTAGACCCTACTTGCCCCATTGCCAGTGGCCCTGAGATAATAAACAATCTGCACACCTGTATGTGGCAATCATACCACTTCCTGACCCTTATCACTAGTCTCCTCACTTTACAATGTTAGTTTTCCTCTTCTGCAAAGATGCTTTTGTTTGAAAAATCTTCATGATTACTGCCCTACTACAGGCCATGTATGCATGTTTTGATTTTTTTCCTCAACCATTTTCTCAAACTTGTCTCTCACAGAGTCTCGTTTCCTGACCTACATTCTACCATCTGCAAAATTTTAATCCTTGAATTTTTTTTTTCAGAAGTATCAGTACATTTATTGTGAGAACACAAAGATTGAGAAGAAGGGTAAGGAGAGTTGATGTTGGAGAAAGAAGGAGGAAGTTAGATTGTAGAAGCCAGTATACTGAGTTGTCCCACAGTAGAGCCTCAGATTATATATTTATATTTTTATTAATTTATTTTTTATAGAAGTATAGTTGATTTACAATGTTGTGGTAATTTCTGCTGTACAGCAGAGTGACTCATTAATATACATATAGACAATCTTTTTTATATTCTTTTCCATTATGGTTTATTCAAGGATATTGAGTATAGTTCCCTGTGCTCTACAGGAGGACCTTGTTGTTTACCCATTCTATATGAAATAGTTTGCATCTACTAACCCCAAATTCCCAGTCCATCCCCCACCCCCGCCACCTTGGTAACCACCAGTCTGTTCTCTATGTCTGTGAGTTTGTTTCTGTTTAGTAGGTAGGTTCATTTGTGCCATATTTTAGATTCCACATATAAGTGATATCATATGGTATTTGTCTTTCTCTTTCTGACTTCACTTAGTATGGTAATCTCTAGTTGTATCCATGTTGCTGCAAATGGCATTATTTCATCCTTTTTTATGGCTGAGTGGTATTCCATTGTATATATGTACTACATCTTCTTTATCCATTCGTCTGTCAATGGACATCAAGGTCTAAATTTCTATATTTGCCCCATCCATTGGTTAACTCAGAATATTTTCTATTGATGTCTTAATGCAAAAAAAAAAAAAAGCATGAAAACATTTATACCAAAATGCTTAGTGTTACTCTAGTTGACGCTCTTTCTCTCCTTTTTAAATTCTTTTTCAGTTTTTCTACAATGAGCATGCATAAATTGGGTAATGCATTTAGAAAAACAACTTCAGTTTCTAAAAATAAGTAATAATCATTCTTTTGTTTTTTAATGCCTGCAACTTTCTTTACACTCCAAGCAAGAGGTTGTTTTTTTTTGTTTTTTGTTTTTTTCATTTTTCTTTTTTCTGTTTTAATTGTGAGATGACACAATTTAAAGGTGGGGGTACAAGTGTTAAAGTTACAGGTATGATCCCAAGTCACATCCACCTGGCCATAGAGTTGAAGTGTGTTACAGTGGAGGCATGGAAAAGGAGGTTTAGAAACAAATCGTAATTCCAGTGGGCAGGGAAGAGTCAGGTGACTTGACAGGATTCTCCAGTTTCTCACACTCTGTGAAGGAACCTCTTTCCTCCACAGAGTTTCTTCCTTCATCTTGGTATTTTCCAAGCGACTTCCAGTTAGCTGTAACCCAGGATTTCAACATTTAAGTTTAAGGTCTTTATCTCTCTCTCATCCTGCCTAACTTTCCCTAAAATGTCAAAAACTCCTCAACAGTTGTCTTCATGTCCTAATATGTTTGGGCGCTTTTCATGAGGACATATTTTCAGTTATGAAGCCGATTAGTTAATGTTTACCTAATACCAAAAGCAAAAACAGTCAATTAAGAATCAAGAAAGAAGAAGAATAAGAGGAAGAGAAAGAGAAGGCAGAAGAAGAAGGAGAAGAAAAGAATTTGGTTTTGGTTTTGGCAGAGAATATATGTCTGCTGAAGTAATCGTCCATTATCCAGACTTCCACTCTGGTATTACACTGGACAAGAGTTAACTAAAGTAGTTTTCTTATTAAAATATTATGTTGGAAAAAAATTACCCTCTTTTATCCCTTGCACTTATTTGCATTCTTTTCCTTCGATGGCTCTAAAAATTGGAGATTGAAGGAGAAAGAATCCTGAGAGATAGGTTTCATTTTTAATCAGAGTAAAATCTTGGGAGCAGGTTCAAATGAACTCTTTTCATGATTAATGTGATGTAGCATGCAACTGCTTCATCTAAGACTTTTATTATACTTAATACCATATGGTCCTTTACCTTAAGACACCATTTATTGAGTACCTATTGTTCACAGAATAATAGGGTGACTGAGATTTCTGGAGGACCTTATAGGATAGTGGAGAAACAGGTATGCAAATATGTCAATCATATTAAACACAATAAATGTCATGGCAGAGAACTGGATAGGGCACATTGGGAGTCCAGAGAATGGAAGTCACAGTTCTTTCCTTAATACCGCTTAAGGACTTGTGCAGGAGATGGGGATTAGACACATGAAAGCACAATCAGCCTTTGCATCTTTTGTGCTGAGATTATACTGTGATGCCATTATTTCTTTGTATCTCCATCCAGAGGCTTGTGGCTAATTTATATGCTTGATTGAAAGGCAGTAAGAGCCTGTGCATGCATGCAGTGGATAAAAGCCTAGTCCTGCCAAAAACAAAACAAACCAAATAAAATTTTAAAAAGAAAAAGAAATGAAGAAAGAAGCCTGAGCCCTACAGTGGGGCACAACAGCTTAGCTCTGCAAGAATGTTAAACCCTATTTTATTTCTCTGCCACTGAATTTAAAATGAGATTCGAGAAGGACTGTGAGTGTTAGGAGGAGTGAAGCAATTTCAAGTGACAGAGTTCAAAGGAGGTGGTTATGCATTTCTAAATGGGGACTGAATCTCTTTTAGAGATATTTTGCACTTAGAAATATAGAGTTCAGTGGAGACCGTCACCTAACTTTCTGGAGAAAATGGCCTATGCAGATAGACCATATCTTTTACTGAAAGCCACAGTCATAGTAATTCTAGGCTTCATTCATTTGACATTCCACAAATATTTATTGAATGCCTACAGTTGGCTAGGAGCTGGGAAAACAAAGCATAATATTTCAGAGGGATCTGTGTGTACTTTATAACCCCAAATGGCGTTTGTTACCAAATCTTCAACTATAGGCAAAAAAAAGCTAATTCTGACTTTGGCTATAATTTGAAAAAAACCTCAGATAAAAGAATAGCCATATGGGCTTCCCTGGAGGCGCAGTTGTTAAGAATCTGCCTGTCAATGCAGGGGACACAGGTTCGAGCCCTGGCCCGGGAAGATCCCGCATGCTGCAGAGCAACTAAGCCCGTGAGCCACAACTACTGAGCCCACGAGCCAGAACTCCTGAAGCCCACGCACCTAGAGCCCGTGCTCCGCAACAAGAGAAGCCACTGCAATGAGAAGCCCATGCACCACAACAAAGAGTAGCCCCCACTCGCTGCAACTAGAGAAAGCCCGCGTGCAGCAACGAAGACCCAACACAGCCAAAAAAAAAAGAAAAAAGAATAGCCACCATATACCTTCATAAGTAATTATTGCTTAAAGCAAATAATGGCACAAATATAATTTATATTTATTAATAGAGGGGTATCTAAAGGGAAGCATGTATTTTTTTGCAGATACTCCAGAAGAGATGCTGCTCTATACTATGGCTTGATCAACTGTTTAATAAAAATGTGAGATGTTTATACAAAGAATATACCATAACTCTGGAAATAGATATACAGAATAAGACTAAGTTTTCAATCAGTAGTCTCATCAGAAGTTTTTGTCAGCTGTAGTCTGTTAAGTTTTGCTTTCATTTTACTTTTAAAATATTATAGAGGACAGGCAGAGTAAGCACTGTTATCAATATTGTACATAAATCCTGCATTTGTGATGATACACAAATATGGACATATGGACATATGTATCATTATTTCTAACTGGCATCCCTGACTCTTTGGACTGGTAAGAAGATCCTCAGTTTTGCTTTGGGAAGTCATCCCTACATCTTTCCCTTCCTCTCTCCCTTCCTTCTTTCATTATCTCCTTCCGAATGGTCCTTGTAACTATCTTGTATCAATTTCTGACCCACCTCACTCCTTCCTGTGGTCATTTACTCAGTTGAATAGTAAAAATACTTCATCCCCTGGCAGTAATGATTGTGTCAGAGATGGGCACATAATCCTAATTGGACCACTCACAATGTTCCATAACATTTGTTACAGAAAAGCTAACAGACAGGGCTTTCTTTCCAAAATTGCAAGCTCTATAAGAACTAGATTAAGTCAAAAGCTGCCTATGGGACACAATATCTGCAAAATGAATTTGTATCAGCTGCAAGTTACACAACTGGTACTCTTTGAAACAGAGGGAGATAATGCTTGCAAGTGATCGGAACATGATATGAGAACCCAATTTTGTACTCTTCGTCTCTTACCTCTGCTATTCTTTGTATTGGATATATTGTCCAGCAACTCCCCATCCCCCCACTCCTTCCTTGGAGGCAAAAATCTGTTATCAGCTCTGCACTTTCATGCTGTTTCCTCAGCATCCCTAAAAGAAAGAGCATGCATCCTTTTTACAGTTTCTAGGTAGTTCTCATAATTTAATATCATAGTCCTGTCTTGGGAAATATTTTTATTCTAGAACCAATCACGGTGGCTAGAGGGCTGGAAAAATTCACAGATTAGCCACATTTACATTATGTGTGCAGTTCTGATTCTGGGGCTTGAGATCAAGCTCACTCACACCATGTAGATAAAGATCAGGGAAGTGGTAATTTCCTAAAGGTAAAGAAGGTGCTCTTCCCAGAAAGGGAAAGGCATAGTGAATAGCAAACATAACATCAGTCCATGTTAGAATCCAGCACAGAAGGAAAAAAAAGGAGAGAGACAATCTGATGTTTGGAAACTAAGACCCCGGATTCAACTATGTTTGAAACTGTTTATGGATAGCAATCAATTTTACTTTGTTTGAACTAGATTTTTATTATTTGAAATTGGGAGTCTTGTTTGATATAAGGCTGAAAAGACACATACTGATAAATTTTCTGAGGTTTAGAGAAATAACTTATTTGTTCTTAGTCATACAGAAGATCTGTGCTCTGATTAGTCTTAGTTTTGCTGTTTACATACTTGCTGAGTCAAATGTGCATCATGCTGCTACTCCTAATTTCAACTATTTTTATTTTTCAAATAACATACTATTATATATATTTAGTTTTTAATTACATGAACTTTCATGGTTTACTCTTGTCTTTTTCTTTGGAATGGTATCAGAAGATGTCTACTCCCCAAAATTAACATTTCTATTCCCTCTGACTCATTTGGAAGAACCACTTCAAATCAAATATTGAAAAATGGAGATGGTGAAGGAAAAGAGAGATTAATAAAGCACTTTATTTTATTACATCAGAATTGCTGTGTGGAAGGAGTTGTGTTATTCTATTTATTGTATATCCTTTTGGTGGGTCTTAATAAGGTTCCTCAGAAGAAGACACTGAGAAAGAATTAGTGCAAAAGGAATTTGTTAAGAAAATGCTCCCTAAAAAGACAAGTGAAAAAAGTGATGAAGCAAGACAGGGAAGGAAAAAAAGTCAAGAAGGGATATAATTCAGGCAAAGTCCCAGACTCAGCCTGATCCTCCTGGGAAGTTCAAAAGGATAAATTGCTTCTGGGTTATCCCAACTTGAAGAAAGGGAGCTGAGCTTCAATACTCCTACACTAGTCATTGGGTAAGGTGCATATTTCACTGGAATGTTGTGTGATATGTAAAATTCTAGACACTTCTCCCTCTGTAGTTCAGGAGGAAAAAGTGACTCAAGTAGTTACAGGGCAACTGTCCCAGTGGTCACAGATGCAGCCATCAGAAACAAAAGCACCCATAAGCTAGAGGAGTGTTTCGCAAAAACAGTAAAGATATCTGAGCACAGCTAGAGAGACTACTGACAGTGTCTCTAAATAATAATGATGTAGGAAAAAGCAAAAACAGTAAAGGTATCTGAGCACAGCTAGAGAGAATACTGACAGTGTCTCTAAATAATAATGATATAGGAAAAAACAAAAACACTGTCTGTAGGTAAATCTATACCACGTATACATTTGTGAATAATTCTTTTAATTTAATATGAGTCTTAATGGGTGATACTAAAAAAAAAAAATTTGCAAGTGGTGCTTATTTCTTCAGTTTATATTGTTAAAGAAATCTGTTGATAACTAACAAATTCAGACTTTGGCATTAACTCGGTGCACGGCATCAGAAGATAACAGAACTCTTTTTCTTGCTTTGTTCAAGGTGCTAAGCATTTGGCTGTATTTGTAAGATGTGAGCATTTGTAAGATAGTCACATGTCCCAGAGGGAGTGTTGGTGAAGGATGTTCTTAAACGAAGGCATTTTGGAACCTCAGTAAATTTGGTGTTTCTACTGAGCTCAGCTATTAAGAGCTCCCTGGGTGGTTGTGGTCCCTGGGAGGTTGTCATGGGACAACTCCACTTCCTGTCTTCTGAAGTCTCTTGGAATACATCTTCCTGTGGCTTCAAATTGAGAGCCAACTGTAGTGTCTTCATAATCCAGAAAATGAATGTAGAACTCTGTTTTTAAAACAGAACACACGCATAATCGGAGTGCACACCAAAAGCGCAACACGTCCTTTTTTTTTTTTTTTTTTTTTTACGTGACTGCTAAGTTTAATTCAACGGCTACACCCACTCCTGCCCTGTAAAAATAACAGAATGCTCCTCTCAAAGTTACATCGAGATGTGAGCACAGGTTTGTTGTTTTTGATACAGTTTTGATACAGTTTTACAGTTTACAGAAATATGACCTGGTGTAATTTTAGTTTTTTTCTTATTGTAATCTTCTCCCTGCACCCCCAACTTCATCCTCTACCTTGTAAATCTTCTTTTTTTAGTATTAAAATTGTCCTCGAACTTCAATTTGACTTCTTTTCCTGTGGGTCTTCCAAGAGCCTCTAAATTCTGTGTGGTACTTTTTATAATATATCACTTACATGTATTTAGATAGTTTTCTATATTTTGTATATTTAAAATGGTATATTTTATCAAATGATAAAGAAATAGTTGTCATTTCCAAGACTGATATAAATGAGGAAAATGCATATCAAATCCAGACTCGTAGAAATAGAGGGGAGCAAAAATTGGGTAAAGGAGATGACCCTAGAATTTTGGCTTACTAGTATCTGTGTACAGGGTAATCAGATTGAATTTTATTTGCAGGTGCTCTGTAGTAATATTCCCATATTCACCCACTGCATGCCCATCTCCCATTTTGCCATATCTAAGATTCCTAAAACCTAGGTTTCTTAGAACAGTAGCTACAAATTTAGATTTAACGTGACTAATTATGAGCTAAAAGTGGTCATGTATGGTTAAAAGAGAGTTTTAATATATTTATTTGGCTTAGAAAAATTAAAAGTTGGCACCAACCATCAAACCAAAAATTTATCTGAGAGGTGACACAATTGCCTTGATATGCAATTCTTCCTGATTACCATTTTTCCTTTCAAATAAAATGAAATAAGATAAAAGAAAAATGTAAGCGATTTTTTTTTCTTTTGACTTGAACAAAACCATCTGATGAATTTCATTCTGATCATCTTACAGAGGAAAATTAGAAGTTGACATCACTGCCCTTGGCAGCAAGGCAACATCTTTACCTAATACGCCACCTTTTCACATAGGTATAAATAACACTATATTTTACTAGCCCGAAACCTTGGTTTTGAAAAACAACAGACTTGAGTTCAGTGTAGAAAATTCAGAATTGGTCTCAGCTGCTCCAGCCAGAGTCATTTTATCTCATAATGGGAATGGCACAATGTTACAGGAGAATCAGAACATAATTATTCACTATGAAGTGGTTTGGCCTATGATTAAAATAAAAGCTTTACCCAGAAAACTTAGAAGCAACAAGCAATGTAGCTCAGATTACGAAGTTTTTGTAAGGGAAAAGCTGATTCAGCCCTGGTATCCAGGCAATAGAGTGACTCGCTCTATGAAGCCATATTTGGTCCAGAAATTTTGAGCACTGTGTTTTAAAACTTTTCATGATAATAATTTCACCTACTGTTCAGTTTCTACAGAATGCCGGGTACCATGTGAAGGCATTTCTATTTATTATTTCTAGTAATCATTAAAATTCTGTAAAATAACTAAAGGTATTAAGTACAGATCATCAGATGTTCCTATCTTAGGTATTTACCCAAGAGAAATGAAAACATTTTTACACAAAGACTTGTAGGTAAATATCTATAGCAACTTCATTCACAACAGCTAGAACCTGGGGTAGGTAGAGAGAATATAAACATCTATCTATAGGTAAATGGATACACAAAATAAAGTATAGCCTTACAGTGTTATGCTACTCAACAATAAAAAGCACAAATAGAAAACCAGAACTAGTGACACAGACAAAATAGGAATAGGTTTAAAGAATCTTTATGCTGAGTGAAAGAAGCCAGGCACAGAACTTCCCATTTAAGTGAAATATGAACTAATCCATGATGTCAAAATGTCAACCAGTGGTTGCCTGTGGCGGAAGGCAGAGGAGGGATGGATGGCAAAGGGACATGAAAGCACTGTTGGTGCTGGAAATGTTCTGCATCTTGATTTTGGTGGAGGCAATGAAAGCAATGCACTTTAAATGGATGTAGTTTATTATAAATAAATTATTTCTCATAAAGTAATGAAGGAAACAAAAGAGATGAAGAAACCAAAGTTGAGAGATTTTTCTAAAGTTACAGTACTACTAAGCAGCAGGGAAAGTGATAGGATTCTTTTTCAGTTCTTTCTGGCCCTAAGTCTTTGGCTCTTTCTACCCCATCAGATGTAAAAAGGTAATAATTCCTGAAGAAGCTTTCTTCTTGTTTCCAAAATTGTAACCATTTCATATGTTAGCATTTATTATGCTGTTAAGTTACTATTCAGAAGTGTTTGAAGTTACTTATAGTATTATAACTTTTAGGTACAAGATATAAAAATAAGACATTTTGATAACTCATCTGTGACAGGAAGTTTAGAAATTTTATACGTGAATTTTTAGAAGAAGCTAGTTGAAGAGGGTCACATTGTATAAACAAAATATGTGTTTTCCTTCATGTTTTGTTGCTAGAAATATGTTGAATACGGTATATATCTTTAGGCTATTAAAATAAGTGTTTTGAAATTAAATACATAGTTTTCCTGTTTAGTTAGCTCCATGGTGAATATGAACATTCTTTGATCCTTTTGTAATACGTGCGCACATATAGAGATTCAGAGTGTCCTTCTAATCCTTCTTTCTTATTGAATAGATACAGACACTGAGAATACACAATTTTTGGCAATATGTGCAATGACAAATATGAAGCATTCAATAATGTTTAAGCTACAAATAAGTGAATGAATACGGAAACAATTTTTTGGAAATTTCCTTTAATCAATAGGAAATTATTAACTAATCATTGCCATATAAATGGGACGTGGTTTTGAGACGACCTTTATGCTTTTAGTAATTCCTTCCAATTTGCATTTATTTTGTATAGATGAGATAGTTCATTTTATCACTTTATACTTACATGATGAACTAATGCATGGGTAACTTTGGTTTCCTACTAAGGCATTCTTGCAACCCTGAGTAACAGTGAATAGCTAAATAACATAGGGTTGTTAAAAGCAGATAAAAGTGGCTAAAAGAGAGTTGTGAATGGGATCAAACTGAAAGGCAGTACTGACTATCAAAGCAAAGATTCACCCCAAGATGACCTGTTTGCCCCAGTGTAAAATTCTATCATACTTTTTTATTCCACTCAAATGCAAAAGAAGTTGGCATCAAAAAATAGGTGTTTTTATATTTTGTTTTAGTATTAACAAAACCATCTGCTGAATTTAATCTTGATCATACAAATGCAAATTAAGGAATGCAGGCCCAGACTTTGGAGTGAGGTGACAAATTTGCCAAAACACACACACACACACACAGACACATACACACACATATGCGCGCCCGCACGCGCGCACACACACACATAATAACAATGAAAACAGTTTTCATGCAGGTGTGACTAACCCATGTATTAGCATATGCTTTTTTTGTTCAGTTATAAGATTTTTAATATACGTCCCCCACACCCAATTTGCAATACGGGTAAAAGCTGTTCCCCTCTTTCCATCAAAGTACATCTATTGTTTCCTATTAATATAAGCAAATTCTAATAATATGTTAAGGCTATGATATTAGAGAATTCTCTCATCACTCAGTTATAAAGCTATTGAAGTAATAGTTTATATCACTGTCTCAAATGCTGACTCAATAGTGAGAATGCTGATTCTTAGAACAGTTTTGTTCAGGCCTGCTGACATTGCTAGACACGTGATGGAAATTAACAGAGAGTGTTTTTTCCCATCCCCAAGCTTTTCAATGTCATTAATGTTTAGGTTACCTTGTACTTTATGTATATTGGGCTTAGCATGCCTTTGATGGCAGTTATAGAATTAGCACCTTGAAGTATACAGTGAAGTTAGTGTAAAAGAAACGTAACAGCGTTCATCTGACATATCTGTTGCCTTCCCCCAGCCTAGAAAAACACCACATCAGAGTGGAGGAGTCTACATTTAGAGCTACCATCACAATGTAAATTGAGGATAAGAGACAACTGAGCTTAGAAGGGAAGAGTGAGCTTTGGAATCAGATGGACTTCCTTTTAAACTTCAGGTCATATTCTTACTAGCTGTAAATCATTAGAGTCAGTGTAGGTAACTATTGATATAATATGAGACTGTTTTCTCCTTTATTCATTGTCAATACTAATGGTACCTAGCTTTCTGAATTGTTGCAAACGGATCCTGTTAGCTGTACCAGGGGCAGTGAAATGCATTTACGATATAGCTTTCAGATCCTTTATTTACTGCCGATAAATTTACTGTTTACTTAAAACGTTTATATTAACAACTGTTATTAACACCACTAGTGATAATGATATCCGGTATTTCTCTGATGCTTTGTCGTTAAAACAAACATCTGAAAACAGCTTTCAGATGTTCTTTAAGCCCAAAAGAACTTTGATATTATAGTAATCTTAGGCTTGAAAATACTGAGGACTAGAGAACATAGCCTGATTTACCTAACGATGAATAGCTACTAAATGGTGGGTTTGCATCTTAACACGGAATTTCTCACTTCAAAGTGATTGTGGTTCCACTGTCCTCACAGTTTAACACCCAGATTTCAGCCCATAACTATGCTGTTGCCTTGATTCCCATCAGATCTGGGACTCAAATTCAAGTCTGACTGACACTTACTGGCATGTGACACTGGACGGTAATTAAACACTCTAAGCTTACTTTCCACATTTGTAAAATTGGG
Organism: Balaenoptera musculus; assembly: GCF_009873245.2. Taxonomy (NCBI): domain Eukaryota; kingdom Metazoa; phylum Chordata; class Mammalia; order Artiodactyla; family Balaenopteridae; genus Balaenoptera; species Balaenoptera musculus. Next base: position 35,862,575 of record NC_045803.1, read on the forward strand.
TACTTATATCATACGCATGTTATAAGTATCAAATGGTCTAAAATCTATGCAACTGACAGGAATTGTTGCAGGACCCATGATGCAGCATCTCCTTATTCTTCTGAAGTGAATTAAATTTAAATATAAGTTTCCATTTGCCAAAACTGACAAGAAACTTAATAGTAATTGTGTGGCCCTTCCTACCTTCCTTAAGTTGTATCTGGAAACTGAGGAAGTCATCATTCTTGGCCCTTGTTCAGATTCTCTACCACAAGATGGGTAGCCTTCCAATCGATGGTATTCCCTCTCTAGCAGCAAGGTCACAGCGACTCCAGTGCTCTAAAAGTCAGCACAGTCAGTGTCCACTTGTGCAGGTGTTTGTGCAGCGCCAGCCCTCCCCCACCCCAGCACGTGCACACACACACACACACACACACACACACACACACACACACACACACACACACACACACACACACACAACCCTACCATGAATCTATGGCCCTGCAACCGTGGACATACAAAACCACATTATCAGGGAACACTTCTCTCTCTTCAGTGTTAAAGAACACAGTCTCCATCCTTCCTTTCTTCCCACTGTAGTCTTTCTTTGGGTCTATTGCTGAGGCCACAGACTAGAAGACCTGTGGGCCAGACACAGCATGAAGACTGGTTTTCTGAGAGTCACAAAATGTTGGCTCATACTGTGATTAAAAATAATAATGTGTTCCCAATCATTAAAGGGCAGAAAATTTCACAATTTCACATTTCTTCTTGATAAAAACATGGGCTCTGGCATCACTAGGCTGGTATTCTGGCAAAGCAGCCACTGACTGAAGCTGAGTAATGGCTTTGCTTCCCCCTTCCATTTGCTGAAGCCCCATCATTGTCCTCTTGACACTGAGGCTGTAGTTCAGTGACTATTTATCATCTTGATTTCCCCCTTTTGCATTTTTTAACATTCTTTCTTGCTCTTTTAACTCATTTGACTTAACAGTCTACCCTCAGGGATCTGTTTGTAAACACTGAGCTTTAAAAAATAAAGCAAACTAACACTGTTCTAATAATAATAAGCTGTCTCTTATTCTTTTATAACACTTATCATCATACATTTATAATTGTTATTCTCTCCAACCAGATCATAGCTTCTAAAGGTGCAGACTCTGCCTTATTTTACTCATTTTTTGCTCCTAGAATGGTGATTGGGGCATAGAAGGTCCTCCATAACTATTTGAATGAATGAATGAAATAAGACCCTATAACTCTTCTTTGGAAGTAAGGATACAAATTGTTAACATCACTTGGCTCTTTAATGATAAAGAAATTAACATAAAATTTAAAATCAGGTTATCCTGCACCAAAAAAAAATTCAGTAAGTAACCCTGTTTAACATGCTACATTGAGGTTGTTTATTATTTTTATCAGTATTATTATAGAGTTCCCTACTTACACAGTTAACATAGATAAATCAGGTATAATGTGTTGGAACAACAATAATAAACTTCCCCCCAAAAAAAGACAAAAAACGTTAATAGTACAATTTAACCCATTGTTTGCTCTCAGAGAATTTGCACCCTAGAGTGAAGAAGAAATGGGATGTTTAATCCACAGTTTCCACAGTCAGATCTCATCCCTGTGTGCCCCTCATAGTATGAGCAGCTCACTTTGCTTATGAGAATCTATCTAGTATTTAAAAATACAAAATTATTTTAAACAATTAACATTTTATAAAACAGCCCCAAATTCAAGCTATTTAATCGAGTAGTAGCAGTGGTAGAAGATGTAGTAATGGTGGTGATGGTAGTGGTGGTGGTATTATAATCATCATCATCATCATCATCATCACCATCATCATCATGTTGAAATAAATTTCTGGACCCAAATGGAGCTGCTTCCACCCTGGGTGCTATATTAACAAACAAAACTTAGGTAACTTTGGTGTCCCTGGAAAGACTCTGCTTGACCAGAAACAAAGTATCTCCGCTCAGTCAATCCCCAAATGCTAAGCCACCTCTGGGCTCTATACTTACATGCTTGGTCCTTATTCATTTTCTATGTGTCTCTTCTTTGTTCGTGTAAAAGCTCTCTGCCTTCTGCCCCATTCTGCAGTTCTCTGGATCCTTGGGAATGGAGACTGCCCGCTTCATGAAGTATTAAATTATGTTTATATCACCTAAGTGGTCTTCTTTAATCATTTTTAATAATAATAATGTGTCGCAAGAAAAACAGGTGGCTTGGGTTATTCTATACTTACATAGACATAGTCCCTGCTATTAAAGAGCTCACAACCTAGAGATGAATGATAAATATATAAACAACCAACCATAATACAACATGAGGGGTGGTAGTCTGCTAAAAACAAAGGATTCTTGGGAGCACCAGAGCAATCCTGATTAATTCTACCTAGAGGTTGGGAAAAGTTTCAGAGCAAATAAACATTATAATTATACAGATATAGATGTATAATCCCCTAAATATTCAAATACATATATGTATATGCATATTTATAATTACCACAAGCCATTGTGAAACACAGTATGTTGATACCACATTTATTTTCACTATATATGGCTGAACACTGGGTTGCTATGACAACATAAATTAATAAAGGGCCTTTCTCTCACAAATCTTAACTTCTCAGGATGTGGATACTTCAGTCATCCTCTAATTGTACATTTTATCTTGAGAAATAAAATCGTATCATGTGCTGAATTATGTGTATAGTCCTCTTTATCTTCATTTACAACTAAGATACACTTCTGTTTTAAGAAACCCTTCTTCCTTGGTATCATCTTCTTTCTCATAATATACAAAGAGAATAAATCATTAGGATATTTTTTTTCAGAATAAACAAAGGGACAAATGGCATATTCCTGTAAATAAATGATGATGCTTTACTCCTTATTTGTCAATACAAATCCTCTGGTTATTATTGCATCATTAAGGGAACTTAAAAATATTTATTTTTTCTTCTTTGTAGTTACAATTGTTAGTTTTAATTAAAGATGGAAGAGTTGAAAAACTGCTGGTCAGAGAAACAGTGTTTCCAATGTTAATATTTCCACCATCTTCCTTGATGAATTTTAAATCTATGTAAGATTATATTGGATTTTGAAATTGCTATAACATATATTTTCCTCTAGTGCATCATGCACAATGTCTACCAGTATAACATAGCCCTAGACACTTCATTATACACTGATCAAATCATTTGTAAACTGTACAAATGATCATTGAAATATCAACTTTATGGGCGCTCATGCACAAATAATTTTTCTTGTGACATAACAGCATTTTCTTCTTTATTAGAAAATGAATAAGATTTATTCCTGATTCTTAACTTGCAGCCTATCATCAGTGTCCACTCTAATCACCAAACAAGTATTTATCCCTACTGCATTTCTTTTGGAGCTACCACTCAACATACTCGGCAGCATGATAAGGCCTCTTTCTTCAGAGAGCTTGTATTTGTTTGTTTGTTTGGGTTTTCCTGAAAATAGAGACTGAAGTGTGAACTTGGATGTGGGTAATTTATTCAGAGATACTCCAAGAACATAAACTGAGGGGGGTAGGTTAGTGATACAGGGGCAGAAAACAGTTAGTAAAGGGTTAATTATTGAACGAATTATTCTGTGGGTTTTAGGAGCTCAGTCCCACTGGGGCCTTTCTCAAGAAATTTATAGAATACATGTTGAAATTGTCCTTCCAAAGTGTAGGGAGATGCAGGACATACCTTTGGATTCCTGTCCCTGTTAGTTGAGTATTACATCTGGTGGAGGCTTGGTTTCAGAGAAAACCGAGAGGCAGAAACTCCTCAAAGAGGCAGAGACTCCTCCAGGTGGAAACTTGGGCTGAGTGCAGGGAGCTGCCCACTGTAAGTTGGCAAAGTGAGGAGAGGCTATCCAGCTTTTAGCGCAAGTGTTATATACTTTTCTACGACACCAAATAGAGCACTCTTTATGTCAAAAACCTTTATAAATAGAGTGATATTGTTTTTTTGATGATGAAGAGATCAGGTACAGCTGAGGTATGGTGGGAGTTTCTAGGAATGCACACAAGATAAATCTGAGTCTGAACTCCCCTGCTTAGAAACTCTACAGCAGGGTAATAGTCAAACTCACAAAATTGCATCACAGGCCTTCAACAACTGTCTCCTACACATCTCTTCTAAATCTTCAGTCCCTGCTGCCTTCTCCTAGACATATGTCTTATTCTAGGAATATCAAACTATTTCCCTGAACATATAAACCCTGAACGTATCATATTGTTTGCAAAAGCTGTTCTCTTTTCCCAGAAAGACCTTCTCTAAAGGGTTTTATGGAAAAAATTTACATGATTTTTTTTTAACATCTTTATTGGAGTATAATTGCTTTACAATGGTGTGTTAGTTTCTGCTTTATAACAAAGTGAATCAGCTATACATATACATATATCCCCATATCTCCTCCCTCTTGCGTCTCCCTCCCACCCTCCCTATCCCACCCCTCTAGGTGGACACAAAGCACCGAGCTGATCTCCCTGTGCTATGTGGCTGCTTCCCACTAGCTATCTATTTTACGTTTGGTTGTGTATATATGTCCATGCCACTCTCTGACTTCATCCCAGCTTACCCTTCTGCCTCCCTGTGTCCTCAAGTCCATTCTCTACGTCTGCATCTTTATTCCTGTCCTGCCCCTAGGTTCATCTGAACCAATTTTTTTTTTTTTTTAGATTCCATATATATGTGTTAGCATACGGTATTTGTTTTTCTCTTTCTGTCTTACTTCACTCTGTATGACAGACTCTAGGTCCATCCACCTCACTACAGATAACTCAATTTCATTTCTTTTTATGGCTGAGTAATATTCCATTGCATATATGTGCCACATCTTCTTTATCCATTCATCTGTTGATGGACACTTAGGTTGTTTCCATGTCCTGGCTATTGTAAATAGAGCTGCAATGAACATAGTGGTACATGACTTTTTTTGAATTATAGTTTTCTCAGGGTATATGCCCAGAAGTGGGATTGCTGGGTCGTATGGTAGTTCTATTTTTAGTTTTTTAAGGAACCTCCATACTGTTCTCCATAGTGGCTGTATCAATTTACATTCCCACCAACAGTGCAAGAGGGTTCCCTTTTCTCCACACCCTCTCCAGCATTTATTGTTTAATTTACATGATTTTTAAGACCCAACTCAAGTGCCACCTCTACTTTTAAAGCTCCTAGTGACCCACCAAAGTAGGTGAATCTCCCCTCCTCCTCCCCATTCACTTGGCACCATCATGGGAACAGGTACATGCATTTGCAGCATTTGAAGGTTATTACAATATTTATTAATGTGTGTGTCTCCTTTAAACTCTTAAGGACTATAGCAATGCCTCGTATTCTGTATCCTATGGGTCTAACATGGTACATTATACATAGTAAGCAATTTACACTGAATGGATAAGTAACACATGCAGCCATTTAAGATTATATAACTTCTTGTGTAATCTGTCAGTCTGTAATTGCTCTTTGTATTGCAGAATATATTGCAGAGATGTGTGTTTTACTCTAGTTTGATTTTTTCCAGGATTTATTCACCATACTTCTTAAATAAAATGTAAAAATATCAATAAGGATGCAGAGAGTCACTTCTGTAAGTTTGATCTCTGTTAGCATACATGTTTGAAAATTGTTTTTCTATAATATTTTTCTTCAGAGGGTTATGGCCAGTTTCCTGGAATGGTCTAGGAGCATTGCTCCACATCTTTGAAATTCTTTGATCTCTGGAACTTCTCTGAATATTAACAAGCATAAGAACAATCATAGAAACAGAGACTGACTTACAATTCATGCATCTGATGTTCTTATTTGAGTGCTCTTTTAAAATGTCCATCTGTTTACTTTTTGACATCTCAAAGATACACTAATACAGAGCATTGATGTATTTATATACAGGGCAATGGGGTTTGGTTCATTAGGATACTAGTAGGATAAAGGGCTGGTTTAATCTCTGTGAGAGTGACAATTGACTAGCTTCACTTAAAAAAAGGCCATCACCAATTTGACTAAAACACTATTATTCTCTTATGATTCTTTACTGAATTTCATCTGTGTCATTGGCAAACCCAGGCTACTATATTGATTATCTGCAATGGAGCATTGAAGAAAAATTGTGTTGTTAGTGGAACTGGATCAGGACTTAGTGCCAAATGTAGATCTGGGTCACAGAACATGAAAACATTATGTGTCCATAGACAAATCTTTGGACTTTAGCATCTTTGTGTGATAAATATGAATGGTGGAACTAAATTAATTGTATATTTGATGAGGTGGTCAATAGGCCCTTATTAGAATTTCCAAAGAGGTATCCTGTAACCTGCATTAAAATCGGCAGTTTATTCCTGCTTGAAATCTATCACCTCAGGATATCGACAAAATTAAATATGAATTTGACTACATTTAGAGATCAGTGCAGATTTTTATGGTAAATTCTCTTGAAATTAAAACATATGGGGATGCACTGAATACAGAAAGATCTTATAATAATCCTCTTGGTTCTGATAATTTTCCCCCTCCTTGCTGCTCTTCCTTTATTTTCTTGGTTCTCTGGTCTTTCTCTATTTCATTCTCAAGAAGAGAAATTTGGTTCTTCTCAGATTATGCTATTCTTCTCTCTACCCTACACCCCAGCCAGCGCAACTAAGGTCTGGTAACTGACAGAGAAGCTGCAGAATTCTACCTCCTTAGAATTTTGTGAAGAGGGAAGACAGTTATTCCTTATTATTCATTTGTTTTATTTCATCTTAGTTGCATACATGCATGTGTGTGTGTGCATACACGCACACACACACAACTTAGTGATCGATGTCAAGGGATTCATACATTCTGCGAAGTTCACAAATGAATTGCCTGCTCAGTAATAAACCGTGGAAGTATTCCAGCAAAGTAGCTTCTATGGGATGAATTCTAATTCAAATATTTTTAATTCTCTATCTTAGAATTGTGAGAAAATTTTCAGATCAGCATCTATCTGCTGTACTAGATTTTGCATAGATTCAAATATCCTGGGAAAGCTAAGAATAAGTTACTTGTTCTTTTTGAGAACTATAAATCCTTTTTTTGTAGTCTTTGAAATAAGTTTAACATACTTATAGTCTAAAAGGCTGTTTTAGTAAAGTTAAGACTAAATGTGGAGATTTCAAACATCTCATTCTCATACTATTAGCATGGGGCTAAGGGAAAAGTATGTGTCTAATAAATACTAATGCCAGATGTAAATGATAATGTTCCATAGGACACTGATGTGGTGAAGAGAAAATGGTATTTAAAGTAAAACAGAAGGACTTTCTCATGTTACACACTGCTATGTGAACTTGTTTAAATTGTTTTGCCTATTTAAACTGGAGAGAACACTTATTTCACACAACTGTGCAAGGCAGGGATAGGAAAATTAAAAAAAAAAAAAACTGACCTAAGTGAATGTTACAGCATGATGCATATCACGTAATAGACATTAAAAATATATTATTCCCCCTGTTTTCAAGAGCTTTGCTTTTAAAGATCCAAGGTTTGAAAACTTCATTCTAATAATAATAAAAGGTAACATTTATCATCTACACAAGATTGTATTTTAGCATCTAATTGCTTTATGCGTGAAGGACAAAATGAAGACCAATTCACTTCAGAGACTGCAGTCTATTATTTTGAGTGTTTTGGGAGAAGCAGCTTTAGTTCCCTGAGGAAGACATGACTTTTGGAAATGAAGACTAGCCATGGGGTGCCATGTCTGTAGAACTGATGGATGATCAATCTGGGTCCTACAAATTTGAAGGAAAAAGTAATGAAACTCATCTCAGAGTGAAGTTCCAGAAATATTTGGAGCAAAGTTAAGAGCCATTTGAAAACAAGTGTAGTCTCCCAAACTGATGATAGCAGCTATAATCACACTGTCTCTCTTCTGATCTCCTATTTTAAAAATAATTGACACATTACATATGCTGCACCTCAGGTATTGTTTTTATTACTTCTGGAAGCACTGCCCTTTCCCCAATAACTATTTTTTCTTTGGACCCTGCAGTTTGACAAAGGTCCAATGCATTTGGTCATATTTTCTTGCTGGTGTAGAGTTTTGACCAATCTGCTCTGTTTTTTTAAGGAGAGGAATCACATACCCTCATTTCAAAGCTCATATCTCACTTTCAGCCATATCAGAGTTCAATTATGTGTTCCCAAGCAGAGCTGATTCCCAAGGATCCCGCTGACACCAGGAGGGCTGGCCCAGGACCAGTTGAAGCCTTTTCTATCCCATAGATCCAGAGCCACTGCCCCTTTTCCTTCCCAATAGACTGTACACATTTTCTTTTAATATCTCAAAATTGAAAAGATTAGATCATGCTCCTTTACTCAGACAGTGTAATATTGGCCTTCCTTCTATAGGAGTGTGCTTCTAGGGTTTCCAAGTGCCTTTTCAACCCCTTTAAAGAAGGTGCTCTAAATTATTCCAATGTGATTTATGTTCCTCCTTATGCAGTGAAGTGTTTACTTCTTACACTACATTTTTTATTTCCCTTTTTTTGTTCATTTAAACAAACCAACCCCAAAGCAATCTTCAGTGGGTTGCCCTCTTTGATCTAATGTAAACAGAGAAGCCAAATGCACATGTGTATGTGGGGATATTTTTGTCTTGCAGTTTGCATCTTGTGATCATGGGGCAATTTTTTTCTGCCATCCAGCCTGCATTTGCAAGTCATCCCTCAGCCTCCCATGATCTACATCAAGACACAAATGTTGGGTTCAGACAGATACCTGTTCTGCCATCATGAGTAAATAAGAACTAAATGCAAAATAGGTGAAAGTTAAAGAATTCCTAGTTTGAGAATGTAGTCTCCAATCACAAAAGAAATCTATGCTTAAATGCAGTGCAAACTTAGGCTGAAGGATAAAACTTCTCTTCCTTGCAAGAGTTATGGTAAGGAGGGGTAGAATGAAAGGGGGTTCTTCTTGAGCTACTTGTTCAGAAAGTCTCACATTCCATTTGAGTTTTTTTCTTTGAATATCTACTCCCATATATTTAAACTGAATTCCTGAAGGCAAAAAAAAGGCCTAAATTGCCTCTGTCAATTACCTAAGTAATCGGGTACGACATGTACATTTCTTCATACAGTAGTAACATGGTGCCTGCCCCATATTCATGGTCAGAAAATACCATTTATTCTTAATTTCAGGCAGTGTCAGTTCTCTCTAGGCATTATACTGGGTCAAATTTAGAGGAAAAAAAAAAAAGTGTTGGAGAAACACCTCTATCATGCTTTAAAGTAAGCAGCAATATGGCAGAGATGCCCAGACTATAAAATCACAAAGAAGGACAAAAATAACTGTTTATTTCATCCCCTCTCCCCCAGTGATGTTTCTCATTGTCCAGAACTTTTTACCTACTAAGTATTTATTGAAGGAATTAAAATGATTTGAATCCTAATCCTGCACTAACTAGCTGTGTGGGTGAGAGTTAAAATCTTAGAGACACAACTTCCTTCCAGGTTAAAATGTGTTTATGACACACACCTCCCAAAGCTGGTGTTATAATTAAGTTATTTTATGTAAATTACCTAACAATATCAAGGAATTCAAATGGTCAAAAAACTTTAGTCAGCTTTTTTGCCACTTAATAAGCAGTTTGGAAAAGATTTGACTTTAGAATACAAAGACTATAGCAAAAGTGACATTTCAGGTCTAGGCTAGAAATAGCATCTCCCTTTTAAATCAAGATAAATGATGACGGAGTTTGGCTATCCCAGCGCACATAGCAAATATTTCTGAGTCAACAACTAAGCAGGGATATGCCATTGTGTGGTAAAGGGTAAAAATAAATGCATTCACTGGTCTATGTCCCTCCCTGCTGAGAAGGACAAATGATTTTCTTGGACAGTGTTAGTCCAATATCCAATATAAAGTTAAATCAACCTCCTCAGGTCATGTTGATGGAATATAGTGCCACTGTCACCTGTCTTTAGAAGGAATTTGAGTATGATGCCATCAAGAACTGAATTTAACAGCTAAAGGATGAGCAGTTATAAGACTATTCTCACTTCTAACCCTTGTGTAACTTGGATTTTTTTTAAATGATGATTGACCTTTTAACAGAAAACCAATGATTAACACTGAAAAACAAGCATTCAGTAAAGTTTCAGAGGTAGATAGATATTGATCCATATTTATATATACCTATAGATATAGATATTGATATTGATACTTATCTATCTTGTGGTTGTTTGTAATAAAATACTAGAAAAAAACCTAAATATCTTACAGTGGAGGAATAGTTATCAGGCACGGCCCATACGTTTGATTGAATATGATGCATTCATTAAGAATAATAAAATCAAGTACCTCTAGCAACATTGGGATTACATAAGAGAAAATATTAAGTGAAAAAAATCATGTTAAAAATAGTTTTCCTAGCATAGGGAGATCAGCTTGGTGCTTTGTGACCACCTAGAGGGGTGGGATAGGGAGGGTGGGAGGGAGACGCAAGAGGGAGGAGATAAGGGGATATATGTATATGTATAGCTGATTCACTTTGTTATAAAGCAGAAACTAACACACCATTGTAAAGCAATTATACTCCAATAAAGATGTTAAAAAAAAATAGTTTTCCTCATAAGCATAGCCATGTGAAAAAAACAGAAAGTCTGTAAGAGAATATGCAAAATTAATAATAGCTCTGTTAGAAGATTGCTGTTTTCTGGATATCATTATTATGGTATATTGCTGTTATAATTAAAAATTAAAAATTACGACACCATCAACCCTCAAAAGTAAAAACAACTCTTCTGAAAAACGAATCATAGCTTGTAAACCTATGTGTTTTATAATGATATATATCACAGTGTTTTTTGTACTAATGAAAAATTGGGAACAATCTTCAACATCCAAAAATATCTGATTAGTTTAACAAATTAATACATATTCAATAGAAGGAGTAGAATAGAGGAATAGAAAGAATACTGGGGAGACATGAAAGACCATTGTTTTCGAAGATTATTTAATTACAGTAGGAAAGAATAAGGATAAAAAGGCAGACGTGGGCTTATAAAGTGCATCATTATATGCACCTATAATGGAAAATTACTGGAAGTATATAACATATACCCAAGCATTAGAAGAAGTAAGGAACAAAACAATATAAACTTTTATTTTATATTGTTCCTTACTCATTTCCATATTTAGTTTTCTTTACAATAAGAATTTTAATCCCTTTAAAAATAATAGCAGGAGGAAGCACTCTCTGAGGAGCTTACACACTTCAGTAATGTGTTTCTTAGGTTAGTCCAATGTCAGTTACAATACATTCCCATCTCCCCGACCCATGATTCTTTTATAATCCATTTCAATGCCTCAGGTTGTGGCAGACATATAATAGAGGCCAAGAATCATTTTCTTTTGGTTGGTTCTTAAGTAACTCAAGGGAGGGGATGTTAGTCTCTTAGAACTAGCAACCCCATGCCTTTGTGAGATCATTTTGATGATTTTATAAGTGACTCGAATACATTTATCTGTCTCAGTCTTCCCTGTCTCCTATTTCTCATTTGTCCAAGTTCATCTCAAAGGGAGTTCACTCCCTGAAATTTAGGATGCGCCCACTGTCTCCTTCAGCAGTGGCTTGGGATGCCAGATCCCAAACTTCATGTTGTAGCATTTCATTCAACAACAGAAGTGGTGGGAGAGGCCAGAATCCTAGGATATTTGGCTATCCAGCTTTGTTGCAAAGAAGCAGCTGAAGGAGTGGGTACCCCTGTCTCAGACTGAATCAGCCTCAAGTAGAGGAACAATCTTCTGCGGGCCTGGTGATCATGGCACGAAGCAGATCAGAGGAGGAATATAGGAAGTGTCTAATACACATCCTATGAAGATAGAGACCATGTAGAGAAGATAAAGGCCATGCCTGGAAGAGGTGTTGTCTGGGGTTAGGTTCTCCCAAAAGCAAACTGTGAAACAAATATTTTAATGCAAACAGTTTGTTGAAAGGGGGTTGCAGGAAGCACCTGTGAGAGAATTGAGAAATGAGACAGAAGGATAAAATCCATAAGGGTGCATTATTTGCCTGATATTTGTGTTAGCAAGTAGAGCTCTTTAGATAAACTGGCTGTTATCTAGGACATGAGGAACTGGGTTGTTTATCAACTGACTTTCATCTGTGATTGATTGGAGGTTGCTTGCTGGCACTTCCCAACCTGCCAAGCATGTGGCCTGAGCAGCCACTGACAGAGGAAGTCCCTTTTAAAAAAGTGACCTGTGCTTGCAGTTGGAAGCCAATGAGTGAGCATACATACTACTGTACTGGTGAGCAGTGAGGAAATGTGGGACATACCAAGAGTACATACTTCAAGAAGAACTGTAAACAAGGATCAGAACATGCAAATCAAATTATGATAGAGCCCCAAATCAAGTGGAAGTAAAAAGGAAGCATTATAAATTCTTGAGTAATATATCATCAAGATTAATCTAAAGACAGTCTCTAGAATGGATAGCAGGGAAAATCATAGAATTAGGTAGACCATCTCTAAATAAAGTAAAAAATGTAAATGCCCCGATTGCCTACATGAAATAACTACTCTGCCTTCCCCGCAACAACAAAAGAATCAGAAGGGTTAAAAACATAAAGGCAAACAAAAATTTCCTGAATGAACTGATCAGCAGGGGGAATAATTCTGTTTAATGCAAAATGGCACTGAAACTTTATATTGAAAAAATCTTCTGTACATAAAAATCACCAAAATAATATGCAAAACAATTAGGAAACATACATTTTCCACATAAAGGGCAAGGTTGATAGCACCACAATCTATAAAACTCCTTCATTAGAATGTAGGGCTTAGTCAAACTTCCTGGGTTAGAATCTTGCCTTCACCATTTAATTGGGATGGGACCTTAAGGTAATTACTGAAATAAGTCTCTTTCAGAATCAGTTTAGGGTTTTTTTTGTTGTTGTTGGTAATTGGCTTCAGTCGTGCCTACCGCATAGGATTGTGTGGGCACTAAATACGCTTCTACATGTGAAGATTTTAGCACATGGTGAGCTCTGAGTAAATGTTAGCTCTCATTACCTACTACTATTATTTTTACCACCAGCACTAAACACCACCACTCTTCCCACTACTATCATTATTATCATAGTTATTGAAATGACTGCAATCACAGAAAGGCGAACACTTAGTAAAATCTTATTCTCCCATTCCCTCTCGTTTCTCTTCTCTCTCACACACACACAACCAGAAACAAATGACCCCAAAATATTTTTGAAAACTAATTAGAATTTTTTTAAATGATGAATTATATAAACAAGATACTAATCCTTAACTATCAAATTTTTAAAAAGAAAAATAATACCATATTATAACATCTGGGGGGAGAAGTATGTTTATCGTTTTGGGGGGAGGTTATTGACTGTTTAATTTTGTAATTTAGCACTACATATCAGTTGAAAAAGTATCCTAAAAGAAAAAAACTATAAAACAGTTACAGACATTTATTTCTAAGATTATTCATCACAGCAGTAAATATGACAGTCCCAAATTGGAAGCTACATAAATACTTACCAAGAAATGTTTGGTTAAAATTATATGTCCATATGATGTAATACTAAGCAACCATTAAAATGACATTTGGGAAAGATATTTAAAGACGTGGAAAAATCTTCACAGTGTGTTGTAGGTAGGAAACTTGATGGATAAAAAATATCCAACCTCCATATAAAAAGTCTATATAATAATCAAGAATGATAATATTTTAAATGTGTTATGTGTGTTAACTTATTTAATTCCCATAAAATAATCTATGGAACAAACACTCTTACCTTCTGTGTTATATAGTGACTTCTGTAGCTAAGACAACAAAGGTTATACAATTAGTAAGTTACATATAAAAAAATGAAAAGGCATACCCACGATCATAATGAATATTCAAGGTGGTGATAGTGGCGGTGGTCGTGTGTGTTTGTGTGTGTGTGTGTGTATGTGTGTGACAGAGAGAGAGATTTTATATATATGATTATAATAGGAATCTGATCATTTTTTACATTATCAGAGTTTCTCCAAAATAATATATGTTGTTTTGCTATTCATAGTTGTTAGATTATAAAGCTCTTAGATAGAAAGGCAGTAGAAGAAATAAAGTGGAACTTGACAGTCCAAGAAACAGTCTCTGTTTTTGATAAATATTATAGTAGGTTTTTTAGCTGAATGATAACGGTTGTATTACCATTATAGATTTTTGTTTCCTTTTAATATCTGAAATGTGATGAATTAGCATATGGAATGTGCTTAATACCTAGCACAGATTATAAATAAGAAAAATTCTGTGGTTTCAGTGAGCTTCTGGACTAGTAGACATGTTTTGTTTCTTCAAGTTGTAGAAATGTAGAGAAGAAGGTTAGCATTTAATCTGGGAATTCATGAAGATTTTATGGGGAAAGGAATACTGGGAGTGGGTTGTGGAAGATTTGGATAGATCACCAATAGCTTTAAGATAGAAACATAATTTTACAAGCTGAACTGATTTTAATATCATGAATAGTTCTAAATTTGTCTTACTTCTCATATTAGTAGACCTCATTTCTTTAAGAATTCAACTTCCAAATTTTATTCCATGTACTAAATAAAACGAGCCTTACAATTCTGCTTCTTCTAAGTACTGATAACCCTGGGTAGTGGTGTGCTACTGTCCTACTGCCGTGGAGAATTAGGATCTGTCAAGGTACTCATTGGCATTCATAGCTCTACTCATTATTTTTATACATTTATTGAGCTCCTGTATAATGTATTTGTATATATTGAGCTTTATGTTCAAAACACTATGTTAGGTACTGTAGCATACTAATAAACAAGACAGACGCAAATCAAGAACCAAGTTTCTCCTCTTGTAGAATTTCAATCCATCAATTTATGAAGTTGGTTCCAATGGCAGTAAATTATAGGAAGTATTCAAGTTTGAAAAACAGTGCATGTTTTCTGTACAGCACCAACCTAAGCTTTTATTAAAGGACATACAAACAGAACTGAACTCATGACTCAAAAGTAAACATCTAACTGCTAACAGTATGAAAGATGAAGTTAAAGTAGAGAACAACATATTGTATGTTGCACAAAATATTGCAGAATAAATGAATAGGGCATTCTTTTTCAATTTTAAATGTATATGATTTTGCAAAGCACATTCCTAGATGCAGCTATTAGTGTTTCCTTTTATTCTAGTTGCAGGTAGCAGAGAACCTAGAACACTTGAAAAAAAAATCTATCTCACACATTTATCCTCAAAGATACTCTACAATTGTCTTAACTCCCAAGATGAAAGAGGGGGAAATATTGTATTTTGATGACATATGCAAGGCTTCAGCGGACTACACAATATAGCACAGGCTGTTATAGAATTCTGAATATCATACTCAAGGTGACTGGAGAAATAACGAACGCTGCATTGCATTTTGTTGACAAAAAACCAATGCCTTTTAAATTTTACAGAATAAGTTCAGAAATATACATATGTGTGTATGTATATATATATTTTGTGTGTGTGTATGTGTATATACATCATATACACATAAACATTGCAATACAAAACTTTCCCGTAGAAGCTGTATGTTATTTAAAAACCAGCCTATTTGTGAGGGGCAGGTTCAAGATGGTGCAGCAGAAGGACGTGCTCTCACTCCCTCTTGCGAGAACACCAGAATCACAACTAACTGTTGAACAATCATCGACAGGAAGACATTGGAATTCACCAAAAAAGATACCCCATATCCAAAGACAAAGGAGAAGCCACAATGAAACAGTAGGAGGGGCTTAATCACAATAACATCAAATATAATAACTGCTGGGTGGGTGACTCACAAACTGGAGAACACTTATACCACAGAAGTCCACCCACTGGAGAGAAGGTTCTGAGCCCCACATCAGGCTTCTGAACCTGGGGGTCCAGCAACGGGAGGAGGAATTCCTAGAGAATCAGACTTCGAAGGCTAGTGGGATTTGATTGCAGGACTTCAACAGGACTGGGGGAAACAGAGAGTCCACTCTTGGAGGGCACACACAAAGTAGTGTGCACATTGGGACCCACGGGAAGGAGCAGTGACCCCATGGGAGTATGAACCAGACTTACCTGCTAGTGTTGGAGGGTCTTCTGCAGAGGCGGGAGGTCTCTCTGTCTCACTGTGAGGACAAGGACACTGGCAGCAGAAGTTCTGGGAAGTACTCCTTGGTGTGAGCCCTCCTGGAGTCTGCCATTAGCCCCACCAAAGAGCCCCGGTAGGCTCCAGTGTTGGGTCGCCTCAGGCCAAACAACCAATAGGGAGGGAACACAGCCCCACCCATCAGCAGACAAGCGGATTAAAGTCCTACTGAGCTCTGCCCACCAGAGCAACAGCCAGCTCTACCCACCACTAATCCCTCCCATCAGGAAACTTGCACAAGCCTCTTAGATAGCCTCATCCACCACAGGGAAGACAGCAGAAGCAAGAAGAACTACAATCCTGCAGCCTGTGGAACAAAAACCACATTCACAGAAAGATAGACAAGATGAAAAGGCAGAGAGCTATGTACCAGATGAAGTAACAAGATAAAACCCAAGAAACACAACTAAATGAAGTGGAGATAGGCAATCTTCCAGAAAAAGAATTCAGAATAATGAGAGTGAAGATGATCCAGGACCTTGGAAAAAGAATGGAGGCAAAGATCGAGAAGATGCAAGAAATGTTTAACAAAGATCTGAAAGATTAAAGAACAAACAAACAAAGATGAACATTACAATAACTGAAATGAAAAATACACTAGAAGGAATCAATAGCAGAATAACTGAGGCAGAAGAACGGATAAGTGACCTGGAAGACAGAATGGTGGAATTCACTGCGGCAGAACAGAATAAAAAAAAAAGCATGAAAAGAAATGAAGACAGCCTAAGAGACCTTAGGGACCACATTAAACACAGGAACATTCACATTATTGGGGTCCCAGAAGGAGAAGAGAGAGAGAAAGGACCCGAGAAAATATTTCAAGAGATTATAGTAGAAAACTTCCCTAACATGGGAAAGGAAATAGCCACCCAAGTCCAGGAAGCGCAGAGAGTCCCATACAGGATAAACCCAAGGAGAAATACGCCAAGACACATAGTAATTAAATTGGCAAAAATTAAAGACAAAGAAAAATTACTGAAAGCAGCAAGGGAAAAACGACAAATAACATACAAGGGAACTCCCATAAGGTTAACAGCTGATTTCTCAGCAGAAACTCTACAAGCCAGAAGGCAGTGGCATAATATACTTAAAGTGATGAAAGGGAAGAACCTACAACCAAGATTACTCTGCCTGGCAAGAATCTCATTTGGATTTGGAGAAATCAAAAGCTTTACAGACAAGCAAAAACAAAGAGAATTCAGCACCACCAAACCAGCTCTACAACAAATGCTAAAGGAACTTCTCTAAGTGAGAAACACGAGAGAAGAAAAGGACCTACAAAAACAAACCCGAAGCAATTAAGAAGATGGTAATAGGAACATACCTATCAATAATTACCTGAAACGTGAATGGATTAAATGTTCCAACCAAAAGACACAGGCTTCCTGAATGGATACAAAAACAAGACCCATCAATATGTTGTCTACAAGAGACCCACTTGAGACCTAGGGACACATACAGACTGAAAGTGAGGGGATGGAAAAAGATATTCCATGCAAATGGAAATCAAAAGAAAGCTGCAGTAGCAATACTCATATCAGATGAAATAGACTTTAAAATAAAGAATGTTACAAGAGACAAGGAAGGACACTACATAATGATGAAGGGATCAATCCAAGAAGATATAACAATTATAAATATATATGCACCCAACATAGGAACACCTCAATACATAAGGCAACTGCTAACAGCTATAAAAGAGGAAATCAACAGTAACACAATAATAGTGGGGGACTTTAACACCTCACTTACACCAATGAACAGATCATCCAAACAGGAGATTAATAAGGACACACACGCTTTAAATGGCACAATGTACCAGATAGATTTAATTCATATTTATAGGACATTCCATCCAAAAACAGCAGATTACACTTTCTTCTCAAGTGCACACGGAACATTCTCCAGGATAGATCACATCTTTGGTCACAAATCATGCCTCAGTAAGTTTAAGAAAATTGACATCATATCAAGCATCCATTCTGACTGCAACAATATGAGATCATAAATCAATTACAGGGAAAAAAATGTAAAAAACACAAACACATGGAGGCTAAACAATACGTTGCTAAATAACCAAGAGATCACTGAAGAAATCAAAGAGGAAATCACAAAATACCTAGAGACAAATGAGAACAAGAACACGATGATCCAAAACCTATGGGATGCAGCAAAAGCAGTTCTAAGAGGGAAGTTTATAGCTATACAAGCCTACCTCGAGAAACAAGAAAAATCTCAAATAAACAATCTAACCTTACACCTAAAGGAACTAGAGAAAGAAGAAGAAACAAAACCCAAAGTTAACAGAAGGAAAGAAATCATAAAGATCAGATCAGATATAAATGAAATAGAAACAAAGAAAACAATAGCAAAAATCAATAAAACTAAAAACTGGTTCTCTAAGAAGATAAACAAAATTGATAAACCATTAGCCAGGGTCATCAAGGAAAAGAGGGAGAGGACTCAGATCAATAAAATTAGAAATGAAAAAGGGGAAGTTAAAACAGACACCGCAGAAATACAAAGCATCCTAAGAGACTACTACAAGCAACTCTATGTCAGTAAAATGGACAACCTGGAAGAAATGGACAAATTCTTAGAAAGGTATAACCCTCCAAGACTGAACCAAGAAAAAATAGAAAATTTGAACAGACCAATCACAAGTAATGAAATTGAAACTGTGATTAAAAATCTTCCAACAAACAAAAGTCCAGGACCAGATGGCTTCACAGGTGAATTCTATCAAACATTTAGAGAAGAGCTAACACCCATCCTTGTCATACTCTTCCAAAAAATTGCAGAGGAAGGAAAACTCCCAAACTCTTTCTATGAGGCCACCATCATCCTGATACCAAAACCAGACAAAGATACTACAAAAAAAAAAAAATTACAGACCAATATCACTGATGAATATGATGCAAAAATCCTCAACAAAATACTAGCAAACAGAATCCAGCAACACATTAGAAGGATCATACACCATGATCAAGTGGGATTTATCCCAGGGATGCAAGGATTCTTCAATATATGCAAATCAATCAATGTGTGTGATACACCATATTAACAAATTGAAGAATAAAAACCATATGATCATCTCAAAAGATGCAGAGAAAGCTTTTGACAAAATTCAACACCCATTTATGATAAAAACTCTCCAGAAAGTGGGCATAGAGGGAACCTACCTCAACATAATAAAGGCCACATACGACAAACCCACAGCAAACATCATGCTCAATGGTGAAAAACTGAAAGAATTTCCTCTAAGATCAGGAACAAGACAAGGATGTCCACTCTCACCAGTATTATTCAACATAGTTTTGGAAGTCCTAGCCACGGCAATCAGAGAAGAAAAAGAAATAAAGGGAATACAAATTGGAAAAGAAGAAGTAAAACTGTCACTGTTTGCAGATGACATGATACTACATATAGAGAATCCTAAAGATGCCACCAGAAAACTACTAGAGCTAATCAATGAATTTGGTAAAGTTGCAGGATACAAAGATAATGCACAGAAATCTCTTGCATTCCTATACACTAATGATGAAAAATCTGAAAGAGAAATTAAGGAAACACTCCCATTTACCATTGCAACAAAAAGAATAAAATACCTAGGAATAAACCTACCTAGGGAGACAAAAGACCTGTATGCAGAAAACTATAAGACACTGATGAAAGAAATTAAAGATGATACCAACAAATGGAGAGATATACCATGTTCTTGGATTGGAAGAATCAATATTGAGAAAATGACTATACTACCCAAAGCAATCTATAGATTCAGTGCAATCCCTATCAAATTACCAATGGAATTTTTTACAGAACTTGAACAAAAAATCTTAAAATTTGAGTGGAGACACAAAAGACCCCGAATAGCCAAAGCAGTCTTGAGGGTAAAAAACAGACCTGGAGGAATCGGACTCCCTGACTTCAGTCTATACTACAAAGCTACAGTAATCAAGACAATATGTTACTGGCACCAAAACAGAAATATAGATCAACGGAACAAGATAGGAAGCCCAGAGATAAACCCACGCACCTATGGTCAACTAATGTATGATAAAGGAGGCAAGGATATACAATGCAGAAAAGACAGTCTCTTCAACAAATGGTGCTGGGAAAACTGGACAGCTACATGTAAAAGAATGAAATTAGAACAGTCCCTAGCACCATACAGAAAAATAAACTCAAAATGAATTAGAGACCTAAATGTAAGAGCAGACACTATAAAACTCTTAGAGGAAAACATAGGAAGAACACTTTTTGACATAAATCACAGCAAGATCTTTTCTGATGCACCTCCTAGAGTAATGGAAATAAAAACAAAAATAAGCAAATGGGACCTAATAAAACTTCAAAGCTTTTGCACAGCAAAGGAAACCATAAACAAGACGAAAAGACCACCCTCAGAATGGGAGAAAACATTTGCAAATGAATCAACGGACAAAGGATCAATCTCCAAAATATATAAACAGCTCATGCAGCTCAATATTAAAAAAACAAACAACCCAATCCAAAAATGGACAGAAGACCTAAATAGACATTTCTCCAAAGAAGACATACAGATGGCCAAGAAGCACATGAAAAGCTGCTCAGCATCACTAATTATTCGAGAAATGCAAATCAAAACTACAGTGAAGTATCACCTCACACCAGTTAGAATGGGCATGATCAGAAAATCTACAAACAGCAAATGCTGGAGAGGGTGTGGAGAAAAGGTAACCCTCTTGCACTTTTGGTGGGAATGTAAATTGATACAGCCACTATGGAGAACAGTATGGAGGTTCCTTAAAAAACTAATAATAGAATTACCATATGACCCAGCAATTCCACTACTGGACATATACCCAGAGAAAACCATAAGTCAAAAAGATGCATGCACCCCAATGTTCATTGCAGCACTCTTTACAATAGCCAGGTAATGGAAGCAACCTAAATGCCCATCGACAGACAAATGGATAAAGAAGATATGGTGCATATATACAATGGAATATTACTCGGCCATAAAAAGGAACAAAATTGAGTCATTTGTAGAGATATGGATGAATCTAGAGACTGTCATACAGAGTGAAGTAAGTCAGAAAGAGAAAAACAAATATCGTATATTAACACATATATGTGGAACCTAGAGAAATGGTACAGATGAACCGGTTTGCAGGGCAGAAATTGAGACACAGAGGTAGGGAACAAATGTATGGACACCAAGGGGGAAATGTGACAGGGAGTGGGGGTGGTGGTGTGATGAATTGGGAGATTGGGATTGACTTGTATACTCTGATGTGTATAAACTGGATGACTAATAAGAACCTGCTGTATAAAAAAATAAATAAAATTAAATTTAGAAAAAGCAACCTATTTGTGATTTGAATTTAATGGTATTGTTGAAAATGATTTTATATGACAATGAGTGTCAAGTAGGACATTTCCATTATAAAACCCACTAAAGATTCAGACCCCTTTTCAGGCTAGGTATCAGATGTGAAACAACAGAAGTGTCATAAGCAGAGGGCAGTGAGAGCTAAAATGTGTTGTGAGATGGATTCAAATGATTAATAAAAATTAAAGCCAGTTTGAGCAGTGCTTACAAAGGTTTGCATCAGCTTAGAAAGGATTTATGATCTAGTTGAGAAACACAAAACTCCATTTCCAGTAAGAATCCAGTGGGTGTGTTCTGCAATGAATTTGGCTTCTCTGGGAAAGAAATGGTTCCATGTATAATCTGCGGGCATATGGATTGGGAGACACAGTATCTTTTCCAATCTCTCTCTGTCTCTCTCTTTCTCAACTCTCCAGATCTAGTCTATATATCATTTGTCACAGTCTCCTCATGTCCTCTAATGTCTCTGCTTGGGTTTACAAAGTCAAATGCAACAAGTGTCAAGCAGGTATCGTAAAAGAGTGCAGTGGGCCAGATGGGTGAGCTGTGGAAAACTGGGCAGTTCATGCCCCATCCGAAGGTGGTAGCAATTAGCCTGTGACCTCTAATAATTTGGTAACACTTCTTTCCATTTACTAGGTATATGGCCTTGGTTGTGCAAAGCAAGATACTTATCTAGCTTGCGTCTCAGTATCCACATTTGTAAATTGTAACAATATTAGCACCTACCTCTTAGGGTTATGGTTCACTCATTCAATATCTATGTATAAGCTATCTACTCTGACAGACACTATGGTAAGGGCTGCAAAAACAGCAGTGATCAAAAAGGCAAAGCCCCAGCTCTCTGCAATTTATATTCAAGTGGGAGTGAAGCAACTAACACTTTTTAAAATGATGGTAACATGTAAGATGTCAATTATTGAAAAAAAGCTATGTGGGCAAGTAGATGGGTAGGGATTTACTATTATAGCAGGCTTTTTATTGTAGAAAGGGATGGTGTTTGCATTTTTCTACAAGCTGTATTTTATATAGACTGTTAGCTCTGTGAAGGAAGCATTTGAGGAGAAAAGTGAATAAAGTAAGGGATCAAGCTGTGAGTACATCAGACAGGAAGAGCATTGCAGGTAAAGGCATCCAGTACAACACCTCTGACACTGACATGGGTTTAGGGTGTTTGAAAACAGCATGGAATCCAGAGCCTCTAGAACAGTGGGAGAAAAATTGAGTTGTGGATGAAATTAAAATCATGCAGCCCCTTTCAAATGACTTAAATGATTTTGTTCTGTACTTTGGAAAAGATGGGATGGTAGGGGACAGTATTGAGCTGAAGAGTCACGTGATGTGGCTTGAGATTTCAGTGAGTCACCATGGTTGTGGCTGCTTTGGGGAGAATAGACTCTGATGGGGCTGGGAGGGGCATGGAGAAAACAGAGAGACCAGACTGCAGCTGATGGTTGCTTGAACCAAGGTGGTAATGGAGAAGGAGCTGAGAAGTGGTTAAGTTCAGGATGTATATAAAGGTAAAGGCAACAGTATTTACTCCCATGGGATATAGGAGGAGTTGAAGATGAAGCAAAGATTTCTGGTCAAGTCACCTGCATACTGGAGTAGCTATTTACTGAGTTAGGAAAGGCAAGAGGAGAAGCATATTTTGAGCTTAGGAAATCAAGAATTCATTTGTGAGTGTTAGATGGAAAACACAGGCTAACTGCTTTAAACAGCAGCTGGCATAAATAGATGAGTAATAAAGATTAGCTGTAATTATTATCACTATCTTCATTTCTATTGTGACATTACTGAAAGAACATTGCTATCATGCCTTTTGCTTTTTCAAGAAAAACTGGTTTTTTTTCCATGATAAAATATCCTGATTTCAAATGTCAAAACCATAAAGCTCTTATTTTAGCTTCAGCTGAAGTGGAAAGTCCTGTGTACACATTGATGATATCTCACCTAGGCACCTGCCATGTCTCACCTTCGCTGCCTTAGATCTTTTTCTGAAGCCATGGGAACTTGTTCAGTTCTTGAGCAGGTGAAGCCTGAAAATACAGAAAGTTTAATTCCTCAGTGGCATCCATCAACCATTGGGGTCCAGGCTTTGGTTTCAACCAAGCTTTGATGGATGAATTTGAAGGGAATGTGCAGTTCTTCAGAGGGCAGCTAACAAAAATGAATCCAGTTGTTCAGAGTGGTTAATACACTTTATTAGCTTTTCCTCTGTCCTTATCTGACTCTGCAACCTCACTCTGAGTTCCTGTGATCACCTCTAAAATAAAAATGAACTATCTGAACCTAAGTTCCTATTTTAGGCTTTGCTTTCAGTGGAATCTGTACTAAGACAACAGTGACTAAGAAGAAAATAATCTGAAAGTTAAAAATACACATCATGCCACCAGCTTGCTACCAATACTCATGTCATTATATATATCATCATTCCATGAGAAGTTGTACTCTGCTTAACTTATTGTCCTACCCATAACTCAAGGTGGAAAAAAATCCCCACGTTTGTCACAGGGTTTACATGATCATAAAGCATGATACCCTTATCATTTGAATAGATACAAGGTAAGTGGCACTAAGGAAGAAAGACATATATACAAATTTGGTCTAGTTCAGATCTCCAGAAGAGAAAGTAGGAGGTAATATTAAAGAAGTATCCCCTTATATGCAAGGCATCAGATTAAGTCTTATGTAGTATTTCACTGAATATCCCCCATCATTAACCTCGGGAGAAGGCATAACTTACACTTCAGATTATAAAGAAGGCCATACAAGATGTAAACTTTTCAGTATTACACAACTAGTTTGTAACAGACCCGGATACAAAACATGGTATCTGACATCTTAGCCTTAGCCTACAGTCTTTTAAGTCCATAAGGCTACAGACTCTATGAGATTTAATTATTATCTTGGGCTTCCTTGCTTTGATCAAATGTCTGTTAATTTTAAAAAACCTATAGGGAGAGATTCAGATTTTATGGGATGAGGAAAATTCTAGAATTCTGGAAATTAAATTTTATCTCTGGTGGTAAAAAAAAAAATGATAGAATGAAAAAAAAAGAGATGAAAAGTAGGTGAAGATGTAATTGTAAGCATGGTCTACTTTTAGAGTTTTGCCTTATAAGGGGTTGGAAAACTTTCAAGAGAAATGTTTATGACTGTGAATCATTCAGAATACTTTCTTCTTATTCCCCAAGTCATATAGAAATTTGCCTCTTAAAATATTTTCTGTCTATTGAATCTGATGTAAACTTTTTATCAATTGAAAGTTACGCTTTTCCTCTTGTAGATAAATTTTCAGGAAACATTGATTATGTGAATCCAGAAAGTCCCTGGGGATATCCCTATGGAATAATGGTTTATTTTGTGCACTGAATATTTTTAATATAAATCTAAATTCAGATACTAACCTATCAGTTTTCCACTGGATTTTATTTGGTTTTAGTAGTCTCCAATTAAATCCCAATTAAATGCTATGTGTTTCTATTAATTTAATTATATCTATCAATAGCAGCCATTAATTTTAGGTACTTTCAATAAATTTTTGATTAAATCACTGTATTGCTAATTCCTTTCCATAAATTTCAATCAGTTTCCAGTTTATTTAGTGTGTATGCCTAAAATCAATATTATATACCAGTATCTGGGTGGGGGGATGGCAGCAGCTTTTGCCCGTAACTGAGCTGAGATGGGAATGACTCTATCTCATTTAAGTCAATGTGATGCAGTACAATGCACAGTCCCCATAAAAGTCAGTACTTCTATGCTAAGCATCACTGCTGGCTTTCAGTTGCTAAACCTGTTCAACATAATTCTAATTCAGCAAGACTCTGTTTCTTTGTAATTCTGCCAAGTTTCAGAACCTGTTACAAACACTTGTCTTTGGAGTTATCCATTGCCCTTGTTTACTAACTTTTCAAACATGAGGAGCAGCAATGAGTCCCAGTGAAGGCAAAGGGGCTCTGGAACCAAACTGCCTTGTTTTGGATCCTGCCTCTGCCAGTTCTTTACAACGTCAGTATGGTTGGGCAAACTCCCTAGCACTTTGGTGCCCCAGGTTTCTCCTGCAATAATAATGCTACTGGGACTTTCCTGACAGCACAGTGGTTAAGAATCTGCCTGCCAATGCCGGGGACAGAGGTTCGAGCCCTGGTCTGGGAAGATCCCACATGCTGTGGAGCAACTAAGCCCTTGCGCCACAACTACTGAGCCTGCGCTCTAGAGCCCTCGAGCCACAACTACTGAGCCCGTGTGCCTAGAGCCCGTGCTCCGCAACAAGAGAGGCCACCGCCATGAGAAACCCACGCACCACAATGAAGTGTAGCCCCTGCTCGCCGCAACTAGAGAAAGCCCATGAGCAGCAACGAAGACCCAACACAGCCAAAACTAAATAAAACATAAATAAATAAAAAATATAATAATGCTACCTACCATTTGGGGTTGTTGGCTGAATTAAAACATTTAGAAGAGTGTGTGACCCACAGAGTTTTCTCAGTTTTAGCTGCTCTTATCACCATGGTTTATGATTATAAAAACTAACGTATTTTATGAACTTACCATGTGACAGACTATTCTTTTGTGGCTTATATCATTTTATCATTCATTATATACAGAAACCTTGTAAATGAGGTACTAGTTTCCTTGGTTTGCAAGTAAACCAAGGCTGAGAGGATCCGTTGATAAAGTCCCTGATGTTATTCAATGATAAAGATAAATTTGAACCAGGCCCATTTAAATCAAAACCTAGCCTGATTCTGTAGGGTTGTGCTGTCTTCCACTATTGGAATTTTCCTTTATGGGTCACATTTTTACTGTAAAACCTTACTATTGCAATAACATGTTCCTGGACAAAAAAGGATATATATATGATATAGATGTGGATATAGATAAAAGTATAGATAATAGAGATAGAGACAGAGGCGGAGACAGAGATAGAGATGATAGAAATAGAGATCTGGGTCATTGTTTTTACTGTAGTGAGGAAATAATGGTTTTGGGGGAAGAGTAAGGGAGCCTCGTAGAACTCTCCCCATCATTAAGATTAGGGGGATGACATAGCTAACAGCTTCACCTTCAACAGCTAACAGCTTCACCTTTAACAGCATCATTAGGGAGATCTAAATTAGATAAATCAATATGACAAAATTTGGGTTGAATAAAATGTATACAATTTTATAAAAATACACAGGGATCTACCAGGCTTTTTGTGAGCTGTCTTGAATGTATTATAGAACATACTAACTGTTTACCTACAGATATATCTGCCTTCATCAGTGATTAAAATACATTTGTAAGCTAGAGATAACAGTGGAGGTCAAAGGAGAAAAAATAGAATGGGATAGTCTACCAAGTTTGTGTGGACAGGAATATCAGAGATTTAATAAGAGTTCAAAGTCCTTAAAAAAGGTGAGGTTAGGACCAAGAAGGTAAAATACAAAAAGCAAATCTATGTCCAGATGTATGGCTGCACATAGGCTGTGGAGGCAGGTACGGAATACTTGGTGGAAATGAGTATGAAATATGAATAAACTGGGAATCAAGTAAGGAAAATCCTGGAATTGGTTTTTAATAATTCTGTTGGTCCTGTGGTTTTCTATCACCTATTTTTAGATGGTGATGTGATAGGAAGCTATGTCCTGGCATCTTAAAATTGGATCAATGTGACTACAGGGAAATCAAGGCAGCTCTTTAGTCACTACAAACTTTAATTGATAGCAGGTGAAGTTTGTCATCTATAGTAAGTACTTAATGAAGATTTATTGACTACTCAGATGAAGGCAATGGACAATGATAATGGACAATGATAAGTTTCTGTCACTATTAAGTAGACTCGGTGAAAACTGGGCAATTTAGTCCCTGTCTTTAAACAATGTATAGGTCTGTTTCCTCACGGTGTGTATACGTGGGTAAATAGTTGTCTTTTGACAACTTCTCTGGAGATATAAACAAAATGCTTGCATTACATATAAACTACTAAGATCTTTGGTTTTTTATTCTTCTTGGGGGTTGTAGTACTGGTGTTCATTAATAAATGGTTGTTTATTATTGAAGATTTAGAATGGTTCGAGGAATGTATGTTAGAAATTTAAATAAAAATAACACATTGCCATGTTTAAAAATGGTAATTACAATTTGCTATTATAATGTTAGTTTTTAAGTGTTTGTTATAACAATGTCCGATCAAGTAGGAAGAAAAGGTAAGATAAACAAATCTAAAATAATAAGAACAACACAAAATCCAAAAACCTAACATAAAAATCTTTAGCATGCTACAAACATAGTCATTTTAAGGTCAGGTTCTATGCTATTTTTGTGCGTGAGGCTTTGTTTCTTTTTAACAAATAAAAATTCATAATATTTTTCCCTCCAAAATTATCCTTTGCTTGCCTAGAAATATAAAATGTCTTGAGCAAAATTAAAATAGTAGACAAGAGATGGGCAAATCTTGAGTAGATCACCTTGGCTGAGATTGAGATGGGAGTCAGACTAGTTTTTTCATAGATTAAGGAATAGTTCATGAAAGTGACAACTGCAGCCCCAGTCAGAATGAGACACTTTATTTTTATCCTTATTCATAACTTAAATTACAATGCAGAGTAGTTTTTTTCAGCAGAAAAGTATAAATGAGCTGATATTTTCCCCAGTTCCTTTCCATGTATATCGCCATGAACTGTGACTTTTTTCTCCAATATTCCATGATTTTGCCTGTTATAATATGGCAGTACCATTAGAGCTTTAAGACTGGATCAAACCAGGACAATAAACCATGTGTAGGAGAAGTAGCATTTTGTTTTCTTCCAAAAGGAGTCAAGTTTGTGTTCCTAAAATCATGAAAAGTATCTTCTGAATCAATTTAAAGACCAAGCTGCAAATTGGAAAATAAGTAATAAAATGGAGATAGGAAGAGTTGAGAGAAGAGGTGGGTTGAGGGCAGAGGTTAAGAGTAAGGCTATGAGTTAAGTCTCTGATAGGAGGACTCATGAATGTAGTGCTCATCTATACTGTGGAGTCAAGCTGGTGGCTTTATAGGAGCCTACCCCGCACTACACAAATTGCAGCCATTTAAAGAACAAAGAACAATTCAAGGAGTTAAAAGGAAGAAGGGAAATGCATATGAGACAAGTATGAGAAGAAGAAATTTAAGACAGTCATGGAAGAATTAGCTATTGTGAATTTATTTCTTACCCCTCTACTGAATATGCTGGTAATGATACCTTGAGTGAGATTAATTTTTACACCTCTGCTGAGATTCACTAATCCTGTACTGCTCTGGTATTTGAAAACTAGGTTTCCTTGCAAAAAGATTTTGGCTCAGTTGCTAAATGCATACCATTTTACATTAGGAACAGTGTAAATAATTCAAGATTCTTTAGTGCACCTGTCAGAGGACCGAAGAAGATTTGAAATTTACATGTACATAAATGTACATAATGAGCAAGGGTGGTAAGTAAGAAGAGAAGGTCCCTGATCCCTCGATTATGTCTTGGCATCTGATAGCTGTGTAGGGCCAGCATTTCCAATTATAAGACAGAAATGAATCCATATTGATCTCTAATCACTCTTGAGCATCCTTTGGAAAAATGATGTTTATTCACAGAGGAGGTACCATTCACTCTAATAATTTGTTTCAGATGAAAAATGAGTGTGGCATCAAATTATACTAAGCTCTGGGGCAATGCAACTGTTTTATTTTCTCTTTTTTCTCGGCCAGGGTGAATATTGTTATTTAAAACTCTATTACCTCTCATATTTAGATAAAACCAATGTCATCTTATTATATAAAGTAGTTACATGTGTTATAAACATAATCTATATCTTTACTATCTGTCTCTCCCACTGAATTAAAAAGGCAGGAGTTTTGTTATTTATATATCTCACCCCCCATACCATGGGATGCATATAGTAAGATAGCAATCAATGTTTGTTTAATGAATGTTTGAAAAAATTCTATTCAAATATCAGGAAAACAGGTGTTCCTGCACTAATTCTATTGGCTTCATGAATTCAATTGCATATATCTTATACTGTGAGCCAATTCAAATCCCTTTTGGAGGAATGTAGAGTATAAATTATAGATTAATGAAATTTATAGTGATTTATGGATTCATGTTCCCATAGAAGACCAAATGTTCTACATTTTCAATCATCTCTAGTATCCCAAGGACTAATAATCTGGGATTTCTGTTCATACTGTGTTCACTTACTGAGGTGATTCGGGCAGAAAGTATCATTGAGGTCATTGTCACTAACACCAACTGTCTCATCTGACCAATAGTTTACTTTGGCTCCCATTAAACTTTTGAACTTCTGGTGAAATATCAGGAAAATTGTGAGTATAATCTGGGCACATGCTCCCAATTTTGACCTGAGGAATTAAAACTAACTGCAATTTATATTAGATTATGCTGAAATATCGTCACTCGTTAATTCCTCAAAACATAGATTTGTTTCTCAAATACTGACTAATTTTTAAATTCACAATAAATTTGCAGAGACATTTAATCCATATGCTTCTTACTGTAACTCATCATTTTGTAGGCGAGAACGGGTCTAAGATCAGGACTATTTTTTGACTAAGACACTTGGAGTGTTTTTAATTAACATTTAAAACTTTTTTTTTAAGGCAGGAAGTTATGTTTGACAAAGTTAAGGCCACACACCAAAAGGTTAGTGTTTTGTCTAGAACTCAGCATACATGAATCTTAAATGAATTTTAAACCTGGCTAAAATAAGCTGTCTCACTCCTTGAAAAAAGTGATAGAGAATAAGAATTTTTGCCACTAAAGAACTTAGGAGTATTTAATACTAGCTCGAGATCAAGGAAAGGTAGTTGGAAAGGAATCAGTGTGTTAAAATAAGTTCTTATATACTAATAAGTAGGCCACACACACATGAATAATTTCTTCTGTGTTTATGAGGAATTCAGTAATTCGGACCCACAATTTTTCTGACTTACTCAGAGTTAGATTTAAAATCTGCCTCTGAAACTGCCTACTCGTGGCAAGTCAGGTAGTATCTAATCTAGACAGTATCTGTGTGTGTGTGTGTGTGTGTGTGAGAGAGAGAGAGAGAGAGAGTGAGAAGAGGGAAAGAGACAGAGGAAGGTGTAGGAAGATGAGGCTTCTGTGGTCATGCCTAATGTTGGGAATCAATGATAACTTTTGGTCTGATGATACTCTGACAAAATGAAGACTGTTTAGCAGCACATGGAAAATGAATCAAAATTGTCAGTTATAAGAAGTAAAGAACACATGGGAAATCAGGGAGGAAGGGAAGCATTGGGTGTTGGCCCGCCCCCAAAAAGGAGGAGAATCAGAGCTTTGACAAGCAGAAATAATTGAGGCCTCTGTGATAGCCAGCCTCCAAAAGAATCTCCAATAATTCTTGTTTCCTGGTAGCTATGCTCTTTGTAGTATCCTCACACACAGAATCAAGGCTGGCCTGGTGACCAATAAAATATGGTAGGAGTGATGGTGTGTAATTTCTGAGGCTAGGTCATGAAAGGCATTGCAGCTCTT
Source organism: Balaenoptera musculus (assembly GCF_009873245.2). Taxonomy (NCBI): domain Eukaryota; kingdom Metazoa; phylum Chordata; class Mammalia; order Artiodactyla; family Balaenopteridae; genus Balaenoptera; species Balaenoptera musculus. The sequence continues at coordinate 35,893,636 of NC_045803.1, forward strand.
GCCCAGGTCTCTTGAATTTCTCCCTCTGGAGGAATTCGGCCATCGTGCAGTGAGGAGAGTTAAGAAGTTCCACGTGGAGAGGAACTGAGGCTCTGGCCAACAAGTCAGCAAAACCTTGCCAGTATGTGAGTGAACCATCTTGGAATTAGCCTCTCCAGTCCCAGGAAGCCTTCAGGTAACTGAAGTCCTAGTCAACATCTGATTGTAACCTTGTGAGAGATGCCAAACAAAACCACCCAGCCAAGCTCCCAAATTCCAGACCTGCAGAAGCTGTGATAAATAATCACTCATTGTTGTTTTAAGTCATTATGTTTATGGTTGATTACATAGCTATAGATAAAACAGTAAAAAAGTTAATTCAGGAAAATATCATACTCATGTATTCAAACATCAAATATATATTGAGGGCCAGGTACTTTGAGGTTTTAATGGAGAAAAGATTGATATAGTCCAGATTTAGAGTATTTATGTTCCAATGAATGTGGATCCTTTGTCAATGTTTTAAAAGCATTTTGGATGGTAACAAATTAGTAAGACAGTAATTATAAATGAAGACATTCCTATGAAGTGAATAATAAGGGGCTGAAATTTTAAAAAGTCAAGGATTAATTGGGGGGAGACTTTTTAGAAAAAATGTTCTTGGCAGCCTCTCTGAGGATATGACATTTATTTATTTATTTATTGTTGATTTACAATGTTGTGTTAGTTTCAGGTGTACAGCAAAGTGGTTCAGTTTTATATATATATATATATATATATATATATATATAAATGGAAATATATATATATATAATATATATGTTATGTATAAACAATTCAGATTCTTTTTCCTTATAGGTTATTATAAAATACAGAGTATAGTTCTCTGTGCTATACAGTAGGTTCTTGTTGGTTATCTATTTTATGTACAGTAGTGTATATATGTTAATCCCAAACTCTAATTTATCCCCCCCTTTCCACTTTGGTAACCATAAATTTGTTTTCTATGTCTGTGGGTCTATTTCTGTTATGTATATGTAAAACCAGACACTATTAAAGTCCTAGAGGAAAACATAGGCAGAAAACTCTTTGACATAAATCGCAGCAATATCTTTTTGGATCCATCTCCTAGAGTAATGGAAATAAAAATAAACAAATGGGACCTAATTAAACTTAAAATCTTTTGCACAACAAAGGAAATCATAAATAAAACAAAAAGATGGCCTACAGAATGGGAGAAAGTATTTGCAAACAATGCAACTGACAAGGGATTAATCTCCAAAATATACCAACAGCTCATACAGCTCTATATCAAAAAACAAACAACTCAATCAAAAAATGGGCAGAAGATCTACATAGAAATTTCTTCAAAGAAGACATACAGATGGCCAACAGGCACATGAAAAGATGCTCAACATCGCTCATTATTAGAGAATTGTAAATTAAAACTACAATGAGGTATCACCTCACACCAGTCAGGATGGCCATCATCAAAAAGTCTACCTGAGTTGAGGAAGTGCTGACTGTATTTAAAGAAAGGAAAGATGGTTGGAGCAGAGTGAGTGATGAGAATTATGCATCAGGAAGGTAGGATGAGTGGCAAGGGCTAGATTTTGCAGGATTTCATAGACCATAGTGAGAAGTTAGGATGTTCAAAGGTAATCACTGAAGGGTTTTGAGCAGAGGAATAAGACTCCAACAAATTCAATTAATGGTAGGCTCAAAAGCACTCCTTCTTTACAACAATGACAGTTTTTTCAAGGATTGAGTATGTCTGACAACTAGTCAAGGGTCCATGACTTAGTGTCATCTCTTGATTAATACCGATATCTCCACTTATTTTGAATGTAGTCATTCCGTGGAGAACCATGAGAAGAATAAGTTATGCACACTTTTGGAGAAGAATTCCTCATACATAAATTTATTATTGTCTATTTTTAGAAAATTTAATATCCTCAAGAATAAGCATCTTTCGTTTGGTTTGTATTTGTAATACTGTGAACACAAATCAATAAAGAACAGAATCATTTCTATGGAGTATTATGAGTCTAAGAGGTGAAGAATCTTTCAAGACAAAGATCTCCTGAATTACAGCTTACAAAATGCCTCACTATTATCAGGAAAACCATTTTCTTTACCTAGATCCTCAGCCTAATTTTCCAAAGGAATTATCCTAAGTAGTTAGTATACTCATCTTTTTATAGTTTAAGGAACCCTAATTGTGCTGAATCATGGTACAGACACGATTTGACAAATGTAATAATGCAGGTAACATTCAAGAAAAGAGCGCATTAATTTTGGATTTGCAATTTGCTACAATTCAAATAGCCCTATTACTTTAATAATGGATATTCAATTTAAATTTTGTAATTTTTTCCAAAAGGGTTGAGTGTCAACTCAAATTCCATAATTTGCATTTGAAAAATAATTTCTCATCAGTGTAAAGTACTGTTTGTCACCTGGCAGGTAATAATTTCCTATCCCAACTCTTATTTCTGGTGAATATTTTCCCCTTCAAAGAATGTATTAAATCAAAAGAACACAACATTTTATGCTAATGCAATCTTTGTAAAGGCTGAGATTAAATTTCAAGTACTGATAATTTTGAAAACCCTACAAGAGGATTCTAGAAATATTGGTTTCCCTTATTCCTGGGGATGCTGTTCTATCAAAAAGAAATAATTTTATATATACATTTTCAAAAGACTAGTACCAAGGGATGTATTTCCAGAAATACCTTTCTCAAACAGGTCATTTAATTCACCCACTGAAGAACCACATTTCATAATTATGCCTTTGCAAGAGACACTAAGATATATCATACATATTATTTGACTTTGGAATGAAAATTTAATTTTAAAGTATGTATCAGTTCAAAATAGTAAAATTTTTGAATAATCAAATGCATTCAGTAATTCAGTAATTATACAAACATTTATTTAGCACTTGCTTTGTTTAAAGATTTTGCTAAGAGTCAGGGATTCAAAGAAGGAAAGCATTCTCTTTCCTCAACCAGCTTAGTACAGTTCAGGAGATGAAGCATTTCATGCTACACTGCTGTTGTTCTTCTGTGGAACAAATAAAGGAAGACAGTGACCATAATAATCTTGGACAGAGACCAAAGTGAAGGAAGGCTTCCTGAAGGAGGTGATACTTGAGCTGGGTTTGAAGGCTGAGTTAAAGAAGCAGAGAAAAGCATCACAGGCAGAACGACCAGCATGTCCAAGACTCAAAGTGAGAAAAAGATGCTGAGTTGTGGAAAAAATAGCTGCTTGACATAGCTGGATCCTAGCATATATATTTTTCAAGCATGGGTAAAGGGGAAAATAAAGGAAGACCAAGATTAAAAGGGGCTTACTTTACTATATTATGATACTGTGACTTTATTCATAAAGCAAAAGAAAACCATGGGGATATTTTTACTCAGATCTTAAATCTACCTTAGAAAAAACTTAAAAAACTAGCTTATGGATTTTTTAAAAAAATCTTCCTCAGTTGTGTTTGCCATGCTGATGTTGTCTTAACTCTAAATTTTTGAAAAAGAAACTCAGTACTTCCAATACTCATGAAGGTGGCTGGCGCGTCAGCCCTAGAGAGGAAAAACCTTAATTAAGGCTCAGATCAGCCACAGCAAAGCAGCGATCTTTCCCATATTGATCTGGATAAACTGCTTAGGAGAGTGAAAATGCCATTGTCTCTATTTGTTTTCCTTACACAGCCAGAAGTTGAATATCTACCGTTTGGGCTTCAGCAAAGTAAACCAATGATGCTCCACCCAATCTCCTTCACTCTTTATTTCCAGAAGCTGATCAAGGCCACAGCTGTGTATTAGGAAGGCTCTTACACTCAGCATACTTCACCTCTGGCCAGCGTCTCTGGGGACTTTGCTTTCAGAACACTGGTGTGAAGGTGCTCTTGAGGACAATATGGGAGACAGATCATCAACATCCTGACTAGAGCAGTTGAAGAAAACCATGTTGCTTATAGAAGTGAAAAGTCACTTAGAGAAGTGAAAAATAGGAACCCCTCAACCCAAAAAACCTTTTTTCTCTAGTAGTTTTTTTTGTGTAGCCGTTATTAAGCCGTATCAAATGCTTTTTGTGTTTGTAAAGAAATCAGGAAAACCATCCATTGTTATGTAGTTAAGTAATCATTAAACTGCTTTTAACCAAATTGTGGTGAGCTTATGATTAGATTGAAGACTGTTTCCTGTATAACCTTAGGTGTGGAGTTCCCTTACCCAGGGACATATGCATGTTAAGATGTTCACAAAGTTAAGGCAGTTATTCATTGTAGGTATAATGCAATTATCCACAGTTAGTTTCTTAGGGTAGGTTTCCAGCTGTAGAACCTGAGATGCAGTCCACAGGCCACTTATTAAGGAAGAGCTTCTGGGGAAAGTGCCTGCGATGGATCATGCACTTGCCTGATTCTCTCCCATTTCCTGATCTGCTTCCCTCCCCTACTAAGAACCCCACAGAGGGTGGCTTCAGTCTGATCCCACAGGGGAGGTCTGAAGAGTAAGTTGTGCCTCAGTTTGTCTTGAACCAAAAGCCAAGTGTGCTGACACCTTCATAATTCCAACACCCACACTCAGAGGATCCCAAGGAGACTTACATTCCAAACCATTCCAACTCTTTACATGCTGGCTTCAGTAGCCAAGGAGGACCGTAAGTGTCAACTTTTGTATGAAAAAGTGGCATGAAGCTGAGAAGAGCATAAAAAGGCTAAGAAAATAAATACAAGTATTCAGGGGATCTTGTTGGAGTAGATAAATTATTTATTTACATTCAGTCAACAATTTAATTGAATAATGGGTACATAAACAAAGATTTGATGAGAAGTTATGGGGACCTTGGGAAAGCTGATTTGCAGTCAGGGCTATCCTGATGTGCAGGCCATCTAAGTATAAGCATCTAGGATAGCATCACAATTTTAAAGCAAAATTTACTGAAATGACAAAAAAGATTGGAGAGGTGGTAATTTTCATTACCAACAGATTCTAGGGAGTTGCTGGACTCTAATGGAAAGATCATTGGGATAATTGTCAGTATGGAATTCAATGCTCAGATTTGCTTCCTGCCAGTGAGTTACGATATAGGCACGCTAAACATTTCTGTGCTGCATTGAATATTGTGATGCACCGATCAGACTGTCCTCTTTAAGGCTGAGGCATGTATTTCCACAGCTGCTAATAATGTTGGACACGAATGCCTCACAGCTCAGTCCTTCCCTAAGAAACTGTCTTTGGCCAAAGTGTGCAGCTTCACCCAAGGCTAGGTTCCCTCTCTGGGGACAGTCTGGTAGGAATTCAAGTATGAAGATCTGATCTCACACCTTAATTTTGAAATATTGAAGGAATATCTCATTAGCAGAGCTACTGGTAGGATGGCCTGAGGCTTCCTTTCTAACTGTATCACAGTTCAACTTCTCCCTCTTCCAGTCCTGCTTCCCTTACTCCCTCACAGTTGTTCTGCACAGCTCTCTTCAAGAAGCTTGCCGAAGTTATATTTGTGGCTCAAAGTCTGTTTTGTGAGGAATATGATGTAAGAATATGATCCCAGAAAGCAAAATCTAGAATAGAATTTTATATTTTACTGTGGTTAAATACATGAAATAAAACTTACCACTTTAACATCTTAAAGTGCATAATTCAGTGGTATTAAGTACCTCCGCAATGTAGTGCAACATCACCACTCTCTAGGTCCAGAAAATTTTTATCACCCTGAGTGGCAACGCTGCACTCATTAAGCAGGAACTCCTCATTCCCTGCTCCCATCAGCCTTAAGCAACCACTAATCTGTTTTCTGTCTCTACGCATTTACCTCTTCTGGATTTTAATGTAAAATTGAAACATAGATTCAGCCTTTTATGTCTGATTTCTTTTATTTAGCAAATGTTTTCAAGATTTCATTTGTGTTGTAGAATGTATCAATAGTTCATGCCTTTTTAGGGCTAAATAATATTCTATTGTATGGATATATACCACATTTTGTTTATTCATTAGTCCATTGATGGATATTTGGATTGTTTCTACCTTTTAGATATTATAAGTAATGCTGCTATGAACATTCACATGCAAGTTTTTGTTTTAGATCCCATTTTCAATTATTTTGGACGTATACCTTGGCATAGAATTTCTCAGTCATATGGTAATTCTATTTTTAACTTGTTGAGGTAAAGCCAAACTGTTCACTGTAGCTGTATCATTTTACCACCAGTTTCCAGTTTCTTCACATCCTCACTGACACTTGTTGTTTTCTGTATTTTTGAATACACCTAGTAGGTATGAAGTAGTATCTCATTGTGGTTTTGGTTTGCATATTCCTAATAGCTAATGATGTTGAGCATCTTTTCATGTGCTCATGCGTAGTCCTTTACCCATTTTAAATTGGAATATTTATCTTTTAGTTGTTGAGTTATAAGAGTTACTTACATATTTAGAATGGGATTTTGGAGCTAGAGTACATGCTGTCCAGCTGGCAATGTAGACTGCATCACTGACAGTGTCCTGATATCATCTGGCATGCTATAGAGATGCATATATGATTACTTTCATGTATAGTGAATTGAGATGGGATATTGTGGAAGGAAATACTCTGGCAGTTATGATATCTTAAGCATTTGAGAGGTTCTAGGAATCTTCTAATGACAAGTATCATGGTATCAAATGCCTCTTGCTAGGAGCTATCAATGTATTGGAGAAATACAATAAAAGTATGTGAGAAATTAACAACCAAATCACCAATTAAAAGTTAAATTCAATCAAAAACCAGCATTCTTCTGTGGCAGCATATAAAAGAGACTATTATCTCCTAGAGCTTGAGCTCAGACAAAGCTGAGGATCACGTTGTAAACTTAATTTCAGTGACAACAGAGCTTCCAGAGAGTGTTGAATTCTTAAAACCATAGTCTGCTATTCCCAGGTCAGAGTGCTGGTTGAAAGTAACTGGGACCATGAGATCTGTAATGGGAACATCCATGTTGATTCACACAAAGATATTAAATCCCCATATTTCTCTGAAGTATCTGTGCCTGCAGAAGTATCTTCCATCTGGATAAAGATTGGGACCTTCCCCATATCCTTGCTTGAAGATGATGCATAGCCTTGTCTCAGAGGCGGATACATGCCTTCCTCAGGATATACTCCCACCTACTTTTCTGGTCATCAGAACAATAACGAGGGTCAAGTCACAGCATGTACCAAATGGGAAAATCTTGGATCTGCTAAGGAAAGAAAGAGACTACATGGAAGGACATAGTATTTAATAGTATAGCATGTATCAAAAAAATTAATTAAAAGAAAAAGCTAAAAAAAGAATATATGAGACTCAGCTCAGGGCACTGGGTTTTTTTGGGGGGGGGGGACGGTTTTGGGACAGCAAACATAAAGTTTGACAATGGAACATTTGTCAACATGAAGGACTCTTCCACAGGACAGGATTTGCCACTATGTAAAGGACCCTAGAAGATGGTCCTAATCTTTCGCTAGGATAGCTTTTGTAATATTGGAGAAAATGATGATTCATAGTAAGGAAACTAGAAATGCCAATATTGCCATGGCAGAAAGTAGAAGAAACCAAAAGGCTTACATAAATGGGCATGCAAGAGTAGAGATATTGTGTAGCCTGAAAAAATTCATATACTAACTACACCTCACAAGAAGATAAAAGACATTCTATTCACTAAGTAATAAGGAATTTACTGGTGAGTGGGTCACTAGCATTACTGAGAAGCTATTGATGACTGTCTTTTGATCACCAGGGCTAAAGGTAGAATATATTGTTACAGAAATTGGTTCCATTACAGCAATAGAGACCATAACGTCCCTGAAATAATAGAGACCAGATGGTGGTGCTTCATTGTCAAGGGCTTGGGGGTGGGGCTATTATTATAACAAGAAGTAAAGTTGGAGTGACAACCAAGGGACCCTAATGCAGATTACAGTTGAAATGGTAAATCGAATGCAGCATCCCCAAGAGGCAAGATAAATGAGTAGCCAACAAGGGTATTAGTTAATCTGTATAACAAAAATAAATAGGTGGATAATCATAAAACCCTCACTAATAAAAAATGATAATCTTTCAGACCTACAATCCATTGATTAAAGAAGAGACCAGAATCCTAAATCCAGTACAAAGGACATGGCATACAGTAATGATTTTCCTAGTCCTTTCCCAAGGGTCCCAGAACCATTTACTGAGGTACCTAAATACTTACAATAGATACTATCCAAACATTTTGAAGATTTTATGAAGCAGAGTCTATTTTTACATGACTAACCCAGGACCTGAAGACTTATTATTCTCCTCTTCCTTCCCTTGAGAATATAATTTATGGTGACCAGGCAAGAAAAGAAGTCTTGGACCATGTCTGGCTCACAGTGTGTGCACTGGATTTATGGGACCACTCAGTGGTCATTTTGATGGAGATACACCTGCTTGCTGGAAGCACCCCTCCCCTGCCCCCCATACACACATCAATTCCTTGGCCTGTGGGAAGAGCTGTCACAGTGGGGAAGGCCAATTGGAAGCTCTCTTGGGATTATGTTAGCTATCTCTTACTCTATCACAGTGCAGTCCAAGGGGTCCTGTATTATTTGGATGTCCCACACAACTTCGCATTTGTCTGCAATATCCTTGATATGTATTTAATCAGGTAGTTAAGCAAGACATGCCTAATATACTGGAAGACTTGGCAAAATATATGCACTCCAGCAATTGGGAGGTGAAACCAATAAAGATTTAAGAGCTCAACACTTGAGTATATTTTTTAAGGGTCTGGCTGTGTGGGGCAAACCAGGATATCCTCTCTAAAGTAAAATACAAATAATTGCATCTTGCATCTCTTACAAATAAGAAGGAATCACCGTGTCTGTTTGTTCATTTTCTATTCTGGGTGCAGTATAATTCACACATTGCTTCAACCTAATGACACAGAAGACTACCGTAAGTGGAGTTTAGAATTGGAAAGGGCTAAACTGCGGTTAGCCCACAGTTAGCTGGTTGGTTCCAGCTGTGGAACAAACAGCTCTGTCACTTGGGCCATGAGACTCAGCAGACCATGTGGTATTATGTATTATATGTAATGGAAAAAGATACCATGTGGAATTTATGGCAAGCCCGTTTAGAGCAATTGCAATGTAGAACCCTAGTGTTCTGAAGCCAGGCCATGCTGTCTGTAGCAGAAATCTATATGAAACAGATTTTGATAGTCTATTAGGTCCTTGTAGATACAAAGTATCTAATTGTGGGTCATCAAATGGCCATACAATCAGAACCAACTACCATGGACTAGATTCTGTCAGTTTCAATAAGTCATAAGATTGGAGGCATCAGCAACAGTCCTTTCTAATTTAGAAATGATACATCCAAGAGATACGGGCAGAGTAGGTTTGAGAGTAAATGAAAACTGCATGAGCAAGTGGCCTAGAACCCCACATTATAAACTGCTACTTGGATTCCTCTCCCTCAGTTTGTACCTATACCACAGGGAAGAACCTTATGGCCAGCTGATGGGTGGTGGCAAATGGTGTGAACACAAAGGCAGCAAGTGGATGGACCTACGGGAGTGAGAATCCACTATAAAGGAAGCATTATGGAAGTAAGTGTATAGAATGACTTGGTAGAAGCAGTGGAACTGGGACATGTTATCAGATTCTGGATATAGTTTGAAGGTAAAATGAAAAGGATTTTCTGATGAATTGGACGAGGTTTGTGGAAAACAGCAAGCAGTCAAGGAAGTTTCCAAGATTTTCTGCCTGAAACACACAGACACATGCACATACATAGATACACATACACACAGACACTCACATACAGAGGTTACTTTAAAATACACTAGAGATAAAAAAAATGTTAATAATAGTTTTACTCTCAATTTTCATAGAATTAATTCACAAATAATTTTTCTTCTTGCTATTTTGCATTCAAAATAAGATTTTGATAGCAACACAGTATTAGTTGGCTTTAATCATTCCTCTGTAGTTGAATAAATAAATTGTTTATGAGTTTTCACCATTATTAATAATACTGAAAAAAATATATCAATGCATAGAACTTCGCATTTAGGTTTAATTCTCCAAAATGACGTCACTGGCAATAACAGTCTTTATACATATATAAATAACAAATATTACATGCAACAAATTATAATATTACATAAATTATATTATTACAATATATTATTGTATATTACATATGTAATATATATACTAGATTTATATATGTATAAACAAAATATTTGCCAGTCAAATAGAGATAAAATTGTATCTTAGTTTAAAATATCTTCATTCGATTACTATTGAGGCAGAAATCGTTTTTCATATACTTGATAAGTACTTAGTATTTCCTCTTTGCAGATGGTCTGTTCAGGTCTTTTTCCAATTTACTTCTTGAATTCTTGGTATTTTTCTTATTGACTTGTGTAACTTTTCTATATTAATAAAGACTTTGTCAGTTTGTCACATTTGCTGGAAATACTTTTGGCAGCTTTTTTTGAAGTAGGCTTTTTATAGCTTTTTGTTGATACGTTGCTTTGTGATTGCTTCTTTATTTCTAAATTTAAAACTGTATCTACATGTCAGTATTTTTTCTCAACAGCCTGTTCCATTTTCTCCTAGTTATCTATGCTTTCATCTTAATACTGAATTATTTTTGCCTCTTGAAATATCTCTTGCTTAGCAACTTCACTGTTATATATAAGGTAGAAAGAGGGAAATCTCTTACCCATGCCCTCCTCTACCCCCTTTCTTTACCCAGCCTTGGTTGGTAAGAGAGAAGACTCAAAATAGAAGCCATTTGCAATGCTAGCAAGACATCAAACAACAGCATTTCACATAGGAGATGTTAAATATGGTGATTTTTAGTTGATCAATCAATAACTGTATATCATAGGAGAGTTAAAAAGAGAAAAGCTTTCCAAATGCAGGCAATTAAATACTATAAGCTTATTACTATTAGCTCCAATAATTCACCACTCCTTTTCCTTTCCACATGCAGGTTATTGTACTAATCAAATAAAAGCACCTGTATGTGTAGTGGGTTCTATGAATTTAATATGGTTCTTGGCTACATCAAATAATATTTACCATTTAGTGTTCAGTTTACTCTTTATACCGATTTTGGACAAAGGAGATAAAGTGCAGACTCAGAAGAACCAAATAATAAATTAAATAATACTTTAGTACAGAAAAAAAATGAATAAATCAATGGGAGAAAGAAAGAGAAAAAGCTGTGATATATATTTTTTAATATCCTGGATGTGAAATAGCACTTCTCACACCATTATCAGCACAATTTGAAGTTATTCAAATGCAGTCTTCTTTGCTTTAGAGGAACCAGCAGGTTCGCCAGCAGCTGCTGGGACCCCTATCTAGTTTCTCTTTGAAGACTTTAAATTCAGCGTTATGTTCTCTGCCAAGATTTCAATGTGTTGGAGGATAAACAAATGAAATCTTGGGATGGCAGGATGCTTTATAGAGAAAAATGATTGACCAACCCACATGTTACGCCCCTTGCCCATATTATTATACTGGTAGAATGTGGCAGATTTGAAATATAAAGGTTTGAACATTAAGGACACAAAAGTCCTATTTCCAGATCCTACTGTAGCAAACTGAGTGCTTGAAAGAAGAGATTCAGGGAACTACTTAATTTACTTAGCACAGCATAGTTCCCAATTATACTCTCTCCTATCTCCATCAGGCCTCCTAATGAATATAATTCCAAGTCCCAGGTATGGCCTTGCCATAATTTCCTCTATCACTTTCAAAGCCAAATGAAAAAAAAAAAAAAAAATCTACTTTTTCCTACTCCTGTGCACACCACTAATTTCTCCTTTTCTTAATCAATACTAATTAGGATTTATCAAGGAAAAAAAAAAAGAGGGCTGCTATTTTTCTTCTTTCTTGTACCTACATCTCGTAATTTTTCTACACGTATTTTTAAAATTCAATGTCAACTTTTATATTGTTAGAATTTTAAACTCTTAGTTAAGTCTTTAAAACCAAAACCAGTGTAGTTTAGAACGAGACCCGCAAAATACTAAAACCTTCTAAGAGTAATATTCAAACATTGTCTGGCTGACAAAATCAACAACCCAGTCTAACAAATCTTGCATTTTGTGAAACAATAATTTAAATGATGCATAAATTCACTTTACTATTTGAAGACTGACAAGCATTTTGAAGTAAATTGACCTATTGAAAATACATTGATCAAAGTTATTGTCTAACTTGTGTGTGATACTTACTATCAAATAAAAATTGATGTAGTCCTATGATCAATGTATTTGCTTCAGAGTGGAGAATAGTATGTCCTCAAAATGAAATGAAACAGTAATGGATCTCTCAGTTATTTACCAAATTTTAAATAATTCATTAGGCAATGTCAAACAAATTTTAATCCCTAAAGTAAAACATTTTTTAGTTTACAAAGGATGTCATTTTATAGCAGTCACATGTTTTGGTGCAACTGCCTTTATAGTTTTTGTTCTCTTAATTATATTAGTGGTCTGATCACCACACTGAATATTTTCATCTAAAACTTTGACTGTTTCCATTAGGTTTTAAACTTCTGACATAAACACAAATCTACTTTTTTTCTCTTTAAACTAAAAGAATTACTAATATACCACCTTCTATGAAAATGTTTGGAGTTCAGAAGCCTCTGAAAGCTATAAGCTTATTTTGGTAAAAATAGAAATATATTTTTATAGAACATGCCAAAATAGCTTAAGATCAGCATGAGACTTGTTTATTTTCATTAGCATGTTGTGAGAGTGAGAAGGTATTCTATTTTCTCTAGGAAAGATGCAGGTGGCAATGAATTGAAAATATATTGGAAAATGTTTGTGTCATACATATAGAGACTTCTTGATTATTAATAAAACATACACCTGCATATTTGTTGTGAAGGAGTTATAAACACCAGTGTTTTTTAGCAACATCTAAATGCTAAATCTAAGGAAGTTAAATCCATAGGCCTAGAATGTAATAGACACACATACGTACAACACACGTGCACTCACTCAGGCAGACACATACCACACACATGCACAGTGCATTCTCACAGTTAGAGATATGATTTTTTGACTTTGGAACATTTACATGATATATGAGTCAAGATTGAACACTTTATTCTCTAATTCATTGAAAGGACTTCTGTGCCAAACATTTTCTTGCATAAACTTGTCTACATAGACTACAGTAATATAGAAGCATTACTATAGCTCATAAAGATGAAAATAAAAATGTCAGCATGCATTTCATTCTCACTATATGCCATTTTATTTTATCTTTACTATATTTCTATAAGATATGTTAGAGGATTGTAGTGGGTTGAATACTGCCCCCCTCCAAGTATGTCCATATTCCAGTCCCTGGAACCTGTGAATATTGACTATATATGGTGCAAGATTGAATGTTACATTATTTGGGAAATGTTCTTTGTAGATATAATTGGGTTAAGGATCTTGGATAATCCAGGATGAGGGAATCATCCTGGATTATCCAAGTAGGCCACAAATCCAATGACAAGTGTCTTTTTAAGAGAAAGGTGGAGGGAGATTTGACACAGAAGAGAAGGCATAGAAGAGAAATGTGAGGAGGCCAAGATTGGAGATATGCAGCCACAAGCCAAGAAACACCTAGAGCCACTAGGTGCAAGAGGCAAGCAAGGATTCTCCTCTAGAACCTTTGGAAGGGATGAGGCTCTGTTGACATCTTGGTTTTGGACTCTGGCCTCCAGAACTATGAGAAAACAAATTTCTATTTAAGTCACCAATTTTGTGTCAATTGTTAGGGCAGCTACAGGAAACTAATACAAGTATCAATCCTATTCAGTAGCTAGGGAAACTGACAGAGAAGTAAAAGTAATCAAAGTTATGAAGTTGAGAGGCAAAGCTGGGACTAAAACCTGGGCTTGTCTGAATCCAAAGACCTTGTTCTTAGCTACTTTGCAGGTAAAGACGTGCCATATTGATTATTAATTTTTGTTTCTTGCCTAAGATTGCTACGGCTTAAGTAATGATATAATTAGTTGTTTTGAGAACTTGTTTTGTGACTTCAGGCTCCCAACAGCACAATTTCAGGAAAAAAGGTAGTTCTGTTATCTGTTGCTGTATAACAAACTACCCTGAACTGTAGTGGCTTGAAGCAACCATTTTATTTTGCCTCATTATTTTGTGGGTTGGGAATTTAGGAGCAGATGGACTATGTAGTTCTTTTGCCTAACTGGGAACTGAGCTGGATTCAGCTGGGGGCTTCTCTGGGCTAGGGCTGGATTTCTAGTGCCGAGGACCATCTCCTTGTGGTTTTTCTTTCTCTGTGTGTCGTGAGATGCTTCAGAGCATCTTATTATGGCTTAGACTTCTCACAGCATGGTGGGCTGAGGGTAGCCCCACTTCCTGTAGGAGGTTGGAAGACTCTGTTTCCCAGCTTTAATCTCAGTTTTGCAAATGTCATTTCAACCCATTTTATATCCAGAAATTATCCCTCTTGCTGGTTCCTGAACATTGTCTACTTAGCTCTTCTTGAAGGTATGTTTTACTTTTGAATTAGTTTATCTCCAATTTGCTTCTTTGTAGACCACTCAGTTCCACTCACTGACATTTACAGACTCTTATGCCTGAATCTAATTCCAATATATAACTTTTAAATTACAACTACCACCCAGCCTCATTTCCTTCCTAAGGAAGGCGCTCCTGCAGCATTTTGTCAATATGGGCCAAGAAGAGGAAGAATGGAAAGTAACCACTGGAATAGAATTTCCCTCTTCATTTCACCCACCTAAAGCCCAAGCCTTCAGGGAAGTAGCCCACTGAATATCATTTATTCTTTATTTCTGCCTTGATATGTAGCAGAGCCTGACCTAAGAATAGAATAGGAGAAGTTATGATGCAGTCACTCAGTAAGACATTTTTATCAGGTACTATATATATAGTACCTGATATATGTATATGTACAATAAGTAAATATATATAAATATGTATGCACATATGTATATATTACATACTTGTGTGTATGTATATTAGTTTAGTAAATTGTGTATAAGTATATTAAGTATAGGTATAATTCATGTGTGCAATATTTATAAAATATCTTGCAAGGATTTGGGTGCAAGTAATTTATTTGTTTGGTTATCTCAGAGCATGGTGATGAAGTGAGAAAATGAGACAGGGAAAAGAAGAAAGTCAATAAAAGAGCATTAAATTAATGAGTAGGATAACATGATGAATAACTGGATTTAATCCTGATGTAAAAGAACCTGTGTAAAAGAACCTCAGAATAGTTTCAAGAAAACTGGGTTATTTATGCCCCTTCATTGGTTGAAGTTTATCATGGAAACCCTGAATCTCTATCCCTTGTAGCCTGTGGTCAGAGAAAACTCTCAGGTAGAGGGATGCAAGCGCTTAAGGTCAGAAGTAATCAGTGTGTATGAGAATTGTCTGCTCAATTGTGTGTGGCCCACAAGATGGGCAACATTATTTTGATTTATTCTATTATCTTTCTGTACAGATTGTTGTACATAACCCCTAACGTGCATGCACCTGCTTTTGAAGACCATAACAAAAGGTTCTGAGACGCCTGTGAAAAAAGAATGATTTTAGTAATCTCCGTATTCACCCTTGCTATAACTAGCACTATTCAGTTCTCATTATAGGTGTTCAATCAATTCAATTTGGTACCAAGATGGAATGTCTGATGTTTAAACAGAGATACTCTTTTTAGTAAGTCATAACTTAATTCACTCAAATCCCTTGGTTTGGGGTGTGGCATCACTATGGAATTAGCTTTCATTCATTTTCAATAGCAAACCAATGGTATTTGAAGACTAGAAATCCAAAGACTACGTTTCCAAAGTTTCTATTTAAGTCTTTTGAAAGACTGTATAATTGAATGCATTAACGTTTTAACAGTCCACGTTACATACCAAAGTCCTCTATAATCAAGTGGCTGGTGAATAAATTCTTGGCACTCCCATCTAGCTTACTGTAACAAATAGAATACACGTCTTTCTGGAATAAACCTCGACCACTCAAGCTAATGGGAATCCAGTTAGGTTTTTGCCAACCTCAGGAAACATCCATTATCCGTAGATGCTGAGAAAGTTATATTAGAAATAAGTGTTTCAGAAAGAAAATAGTAAGTGTCTCAAAGTTGACAGAAAACAGAATCTGTGATGGTATTATGATTGATTTTGGAGAGAAATAGCTGTGGATGCTTAAATATATGAATTGCTTCAAAATATTTTAGGCTTCTAAAGGGGATATTATTGACCTAAAACTAAAGTATCTTGGTAACTTGTGATTCATATATAAATACATATTAAGAGGTTGTTTAAAATTCATATTATTGATCTAATTGATTTCAGCAGCTCCAAGGGAGTCTTTGAACATTTTGTAAATAATATATCTGTTAAAGATTGGGTCAGTGTTCACAAATTTATGGGGGAACTTCTGGATTTGATTCTGAAAGGAATTAGAATGTTACATAAAGAAAAAAAAATAACCCAGTGATAAGAGCCAACTCTAAGCACCCATGTTTTGCCTGACTAAACACTTCTGATGGGAAGTGTTCCATGCAATATTGAGATAAGCTATTAAACTATCCAAGATAGCTAAGGAAATGTTACAAATTTAAGACAATATTTAGCCTAGTCTCTGGATTGTGAGAGGGTGGATATAGGATCAAATCCTTGGCTTTGCTCGTGTTTTATTTTTATCCTCTAATCTTAGCAAAGGAGACAATGGTTATCTTAATTTTGAGTACTCAACTTAGAATATTTACAGAAACTAACACAACATTGTAAAGCAATTATACTCCAATAAAGGTGTTTAAAAAAATATTTAGGAGTTGGTACTACAAGGGAAGCACTAGAATACATCTTCAGTTTATTAAATGTCTCTTAAGTACTATGAATCATTTGCAACTTCAGCTCAGGGCAAGATCAATTTAAGGAAGCAGAAGGAATAGATGTTTCAGACCCCAAAGAGATTACAGCATTTAGACCACAGTTTTACTTCCAGGAACTATTTAACTTCAAAAATTAGTTAATGAGTATTTTCAACCTTTGAAAATAAATTCATGAATTGCCATCCCATTACCTTATCTACCTACCATAAATGTGGAAACATATTAAGCCAAACATGTCACATGATCCTATGTATAAAATGACAACTGGATTTATAAAAGGAAATGACATCAAGGGGAGTGTTTACCAACCAACCAATCAAGGTTTACCAATCAAGGTTACCAGGTTTGTAACCTTGAGTTATAAGCACCCACAAGAGCGTACCACATGGCTGTAGTAAATTAAACCTGGAAAAAATGGTTTTCTGGGCATCCTATATGGAAATACTGTCTTGACTAGTAGTGACAGGAATCAACCCAACACTGCAAGAAATCTTTCAGTCTGTTCACACCTAAGAATACTTAACTCCTAAAAACAAACAATCCTGAAACTAGTTGGGAGATAGCTGATCAAAAACTAAACTGTGACTTTTGCCTCAAGCCTTAAGTATTGGGCAGATTCCTTCTACTCTTTCAGACCTCAGTGGTAAAATGAAAAAATGAGGTTTAGATTGGATTAGGCCAGGCATGAAACCAGATGCCTTTTGTTTGTTTTGTCTTGTTTTATCTTCTTAATTGCATTCTCTCTGATCTGAGGCCACCAGCATAATTTTGAGGCTACATCCCAGTATAACCAGAAAGAGTGAAATGACGTAGTGTCAGTCAATGTGATGTGATATTTGTCTCTTCCTTTCCTTTAGCCTATAACTCATATAATGATAATTCAACAAAGGTCCTTTGTAAGGAGTTGTGGTTTTTGTTTTCAAATCAAAACAGCCTTAATTTTAACAAGCCATATTCCTCCATTAAATAAGTTCCTCAGAGCAAATTTGTTTTGCGTATTTGCTCATGATCAGAAATAATAGATTGTGAGGCTGTGAGTCTCTGTGCTTTGTGTAGGGAAGTGGGGCATGACCCACACAAAACGGAAGGGTGTTTTACATCTTTATTAATATCAATTTCCCCATGTCTGTAACTCTCATAACACCTTAGTTCTGTGGTAAATTCAGGGGGAATAAAATCTTGAATAGTTTACAGTAGTTGCATTAGTAAAAGTCAGTTTCAGGAACAATTAGTGACAGCTCAATACTGCTTTGTAATAGTAGCTGACAATCAGTCATACAGTAGCAACAGAAACCTATCCACTTACTGTGGTCAAGTTCATGGTCTCTCAGGTCAGATTGCTCTGGTTCAAATATGGGTCTACCACTTGGTAGTTACAAGACTTTGAGCAAAGTTGTAGTATGCTAAAATGAGGATAATGAGTACTTTATTAGATTGTTGTGGAGACACAATGTATTCATCTATGTAAGACTTTTAGGAGAGTTCCTGTCAGAGTAAGCTGCCTTAAATATTAGATGCTGTTGATGTTATTATTTGTATTATTAGTAAGAATATCAGTAGAAATAATTTAGATTTTCCTGACAATGGAATATACATACTAAAAGCAGAGAGAGACAGAGACAGAGATGGAGAGAGACAGAGAGAGGGATAGTGCAGATGTGTTTAAATGTTGAGAAGGGTGAAAACCATGGCATTGTTCTTTGTGCTGTTCTTTCTTGTAACTTTTCTGGAACTTTGACATTATTTTCAGATACAAAATGAAAAGAAGTGCAGATGAAAATAACTGGTAAAAGCAGTTTTTAGCCCAAAGGTCAAAATACTGTTTCCACCACATTTAAAAATACTATCACATTGGATATGTTAATTAGCTTGATTGTGGTGATCATTTCACAATGCATATGTATATCAAAACATCAAATTGTACACCTTAAATATATACAATTCCTATGTGTCAATTATACCTCAGTAAAGCTGAAAAAAAATTGATCACCTAGCATTTAATGAGACTTTCCAACATTGCAGGCATTGTGCTAAGCATGTTATATTCATATCCAGTCTCATGTAATGCTTACAGCAACTTATGAGATATTGACTACCCCTGATTTACAAAAAGAGTTATTCTGAATATGAAGTTTGCAAATCTTGCACAGTATAGCTTCATATATATGCAGTGCAATTTTATGCAGCCTGCTAGCTTGTACCTATTGGGATTTGATCTAAAGTAAGGAAGAAATCTGAAACATAATAGACTAGTTTTGAAATCTACTACATTTGCTTCTGAATTCTAGCTCTGCCATTAACTAGTTTTGTGACATTAGCCAAATCCCCTCTCTGAACGTTAGTTTCTTCCTCTGTAGAAGCAAATAATCTGATTTATAGTTTTTAAGGATTAAATTATTTTAGGTACCAATAATTTTTGAAAAATGATTTGCACACAATAAAGGCTTAATAAATAACAGTCATTATCATTCTGTTTTAAAAGATAGCATCAAAATAAATAAAACCATCTTTACATTGTCTAATTAATGTATATATTTTTTAAAAAAAGAAGGTCATAAAATCTGAAGTGATGCATCACTACTTCTATGAATGTATGCAAGATAAACCAGATATATAAGTCATTCAGAGAATAGCTTTAGATACAAATATGATTCTAAGAGAATCAAAATCTTGCCCCTTTTATTCATTTTTTATAAAGCATATAAAATAAGCATTTAGGCAAAATGTAGTACAATCTCAAAGGATAACAGAAACTGCACAATTTGTGAGATGATTTTACATTTATTATTTCTGTGAAAACCTGTCATCTGCTCTTGGAGGATAAAGTAATTTGGGGGGAAATTTTACTATAATTGCTCCAACTGATTCTGATTTCCTTCTGAAAGATCCCTTGTCAACTTATTTTATAGACTTCAGTGAGGACTTCATAAATTATTCAAGTATTTTCTGGTCAAAGCTCTCAATTCCGTTTCTCTAACTCTAATCCAAATAGTAAACGTTTCCTGATTTTTTTTTTTTCCTGTTAAAGATATTCAGGTAAGAACCTTTAAAATAAAAATCTCATAGTTGGAAGGTATCCTATGGAGGGAGAACCATCCCATGTATAAATTTGACTGTATCCAAGAATTCAGTAATATCTCTGGTTTCCAGAATCTCTCTGGTACAGTTATCATGAAACTAACAGACATATTAAGTATAAAACTCTTCCTAATCAGGCATAATTCCTGGGTGATCATTGTCAGTGGATGTGATGCCTGCGTCGATATTAATTGCACAAATTTCAGGCAGGATTAGGCAGAATACAAGAAAAAAAATCAGACAGACCAGGAGGGAGAGGTTTCTTAAGCTATTTTAGCAGCTTAGAAGTGAATCATAAAATGTCAAGCTACAGAAATTGGCTCTGATAAATATGATTTTTTTCCTGAATTAGTTCACTAAGCTTTTATCCTTTCTGAACACTTTCAGTCAATCCTAAATACTTTAAATGCCAAGCTTAATATTGAACAGTTATGCTACAGCACATATAGAAGATTGAAAGCAGCAGTTATTCTAGATGAGAATGAGTTATTTTATCTTCATTTAGACCGAAACGAAGGAAAATAACTATCATGCGAAAAGATTGTAAACGAATGAATACTTCTAAAGGTGCCAGGTTGTGGCTACCAAATGGGAAAGTATACATTATAAAAAAAATTGTATAATCATTTCAGCCAAGTCATGTGTATGGATTAGACCTCCCCCCACCCACTGAGAGTTAAGGTGTCTGAGTTCCTGTAAGGGGATATGTGGTTCTAATTGTAATTTAATTTTACATTCTTATTTAAGGGGATTTAGATTTGTCAATGACTATAAAGATTGCCTACCAGCTGTCACTTGGCTTGCATTCAGGTGCGGTCTTTGTTCGATGCACGTAAGTCCCAGTAATGCTGAGGAAACTTGTGCAAGGAAGGATATTTTGCATTCCTAGAACTTTTATTAGAAATATTATTTTCTTTGTTAAAAAATTACATATAAGTATTATCCATGTTCCAGGTTTCTCGAAGAAAGATATTTTATGCCATTTAATTCCCAAACTGTGATTTTAAAGCTACTAGACAAACATCACACGGGACCTTAGAAAGGGTACTAATTTGGAAGTGAGGAGGAGATAGATGTTCAAGACCCAGAATCCACATGTGTTAGCTGGGTGACTTTGGACAAGCCAGGTAGTCTTTCAAGGATTTGTTTACTTCCATATAAACGAGCTTGATTTGACTTTAAGTTTCCTGAGATCAGGAAACTTAACCATGTCATATTTATTGCTCTATTTATAGTATATACTTGATACCAAAATGATGAATAAAATATTTTTTAATGAGTGACTGAATGTTGACACCACACTTATTAGAACAGTTCATTATTTTTTCCCAAGCTGAAGAGGAATATTTAAGATATCATAGAATTGCAGTGTGTCTTTTATTAAAGGACACCCTCAGTTTATTTTATTGGCATAGAATATAACATAAGGCAGAAATTCAAACCTTGTTTAGAAATATGAAGAAATCAAATGGGCTATTCTTTGTTTAATGTTTCTAGAAGTCTACCAAATGATGCCGTTTGTAATCAAGCAGCTGCTGTTTTATTCCCAATGACAATATAATGTTCCAATGGTTTGTTAGGAAAAGACCCATTCACTGCTTAGTTCTGTAGTTTTCCAGAACGTGTATCAATATGTATCATTAAAGTGGAAAATCAGGGAATCCTGGTTGTTTTACCCACTGAAGTTTGAGTTCTTAAAAGGTGCAAGTCATGTTCTTTTTTTGGATTCCCACTTTAAGCTTGATGCCTGGGACCCAACAGATACTAAGTAATATCTGCCACTTAAATGAATACCTTAAAGAGAAAAGGATTTTAAAAAATAATGTTACATTTTAAAAAATGAAATAATTAACACATATGAACTATAGATAATTCAGAATTTTAAAAATTTCAAGTTAGAACTGAAAAGTATGCAAGAATGGTGACCATTATCTGGTAAATTGCTCACTAAGGTAATATAACATAGATGAATGTCTAATAGTAATTTCAAGTTTCTTCCTCCATTACTGAATATATCAATAGTTTCTTCATTTACCACCTTTTAAAAATTATATAATTTATCACTGATGAAGTTTAAAGACAGCTAAGTTCCCCTATCTGTAAAAATCAGGGAATTAAAGGAAATTTGCTAAGATTACCAGGGAAGTCAATGTTAAAGGTGAATTTAGGACACAGGTCTTCTAATTTTGGGCTATACTTTATTCAGCCATTAAACTCTATTCTGCAAACATTTTCATAAAATTCTAGGTGAACTTTCTAAATTAGTACCCTCTCTGACCTTCTTAAGTCTGCGCTCCCTTTCTGAGCTAAAATAGTAAATGTCTAATAATTTGCTCTATTTTAAAAGAAACTGAGATATTTTCTAGGTAAACATATGGCATTTTATCAGTGGGGAAATTATTTTAACTAAGGATTAGGCAATTTTATTCATAGCTCCTTCCTTATCTTGATCTGGATATAATGTAAATATCATATGTAGCTTTAATGAAATGATTTAAACGAGTGTTTTTTAAAAAATTTAATCCAAATAATTTGTTCACCAGAAATTTATAATGAATTTTGTTTCTCTGGGTTATGTGAAACATATTACCCTTATTGAGTGATGGTTAGCAATGTTTTTAAAACACTCATCTATTGATGGTTTCATTGAGAGCAGAATTATTTAATAAACTTCACAATTCTCTTCTTCAGTGTTAGAATTGTTTCCCCCGAAGCATTTCTCAAGGTAAAACCAGCTTGTATTCTCATTATTCTCCAGCTCATCTTATTACAGTAAGAAAGCAAATATTGAATTGGAAAAGGGGACTGAAAGTAAACAGTGAGAAAATATTTGTTTCTCCAGATGTATTAGAAACACAACTTTCTCCCATGCTTCACCGCTAAGCACTTAAAATCTGGCATTCTCTAAGTCAACAAATGCCTACTACGAATTAGAATAAAAAAACAAGTGAAATATATGAATACTAGGATTGGAATTGTTAAAGAGATATTATTTCTGGTTTTTGAGAACACCAGAGTCCAGCATCCCTCAGGATGGAGGCTGGCCTTTCCAAATAGCTTGGGTCATGGGCCGGTTTCACTGGGCAGCATTTAGGGCACCACGTGCCTTTGTGTATGAATAGGAGATTGTTAAAGAAATGGAGTTAGCCAAGCCAAAGTCTGTAAAGGAAAGACAGTGTTCACATTTAAGGTGACGAACCATCTTGTTTTGCCTGAGACTGATGGAGTTCTCTGGATGCAGAAGTTTCAGTTTAAAAACCAGGACAGTCCCAGGCAAGTTATCCTGGTTTGCCTGGGACTGAGGGACAAACACAGATTAGAGGACTTTTAACACTAAAAGCAGGAAAAGTTGCAGGGCAAACTGGGAGGAGTCAGTCACCTTACAGTACTAAGTCAAGAAGTGCCAGGGGTGATAGGAAGTTCAGAATTGGAGGGGCAAAAATGAGGATGCTGTGGGCCAGAGTATAATCAAGTAATGAAAAGAGTGTAGATGAGATGATGGTCTTGAGTTAATTATCCCATCACTGAATGATTTACTGTCTAGTTATATGCATTGAAAAATAAGTGGATAAACCAGGATGTAGCAATGCGTTTGAATTCTTAACCTGGCTCTACCACTTTGACGCTTAGGGCAAGTAACTGCTTTTCTTAGTCTCAAATTTCCATCAATGAAATGGGGCTAATAGTTCCACCTTGAAGATTTTTTGTGAGCATTAAATAAGATTTTTTTAAAAAATTAATAACATAATACATAGAACTATTATTATTGCTATTCTTATTTATCTATCTTAAAGGGCAAAGAACTAGAACAAAATATGGGAAGGACATCAATATGGCCTCATATCTAACCTTTCTGTAAAATTGCCTCTTTTCCTTTTAATTTCCTTAGCTTAAATGTTTGAGATTTACATAATTCTTAATATATCAGTGAGTGTCTTCAGAGGGTCTCTTAAAATACCTATTAAAATATTCAGATATCCTGATATTCTTATACAAATAAAATGAAAATGTAAACATTGCCAAGCGTACAGAACTTTGTGAGGAAACTAGAGATGCCAAGGCAATTAAATATAGATATTTAATTTGGGAACTTCAATCCATTATATATTGCAAAAGATCCCCCCTTTTCCTCTTGGAACCTTTCAGATATTAGAGACAGGATGCAAACACTTATGTTTAAAGCTTTTCCAAAGGTACACTACCAATTAAAGCAGGAAAGCTGTAGATAATTGATTGCTTTTTGACCTTTGAGAACTAATTTAGGGTATAAATATGGCTGCCCATTAAAATATCAAGTCCAAACAAATCACTATAAAACAGTTCCTTAAAATTCTCTGTTTTCAAAAGTTTAAAAAGAAAATCATACTGGTAATTATAGGAAAGAAGGATTTTTTAAAGAGATAACAGGGGATTTAGAGATTGTTTTGTCCATTTTCTTTATTTTATAGATGAGGCAAATGAAGCAGACTGGAGAAATGTCATATCCCAAATCACTGACGTATTTTTGAGTTTTAGGACCTAAATCAAGTGAGTGAACAAAAAATAATAGTTTGCTTTCAGTATTATAAAAAATACTGTCTTTAAAAAAATACTCTATTGAATTGGTTTACTTTGACTAATATATAGATAATAAATAAATAAATGGGAGATCCACTTAGAATGGAAAAGATAAATGCTTGGTTTATTCTAATGCTCGTTAGTATGAGTCACAATAGTTCCTTGTTATTTGTTTTTTCCCTTCAAATATCATCCACAGTTAGCAAAGCAAATTATCATTGGATTTACAGAGATTATTTTCTGTTCAAAGATGAAATTTCCCAATGAGAAATAGTATTATGTAACCTACCTAAACAGGGCATAATTATTTTTAGCAAAGATTTGAGACTCATAAAATGTAGTGTGTGTGTGTTGTAAGAGGAGATACATTCCAACAAGAAGTTACTATTAGCATCCAACAAGTAAGGGGACGGTTGCTTGAAAAACATGAGCCACTGAAAGGTAAATTAAAACAAAACAATGTGAAACAATTTTGGGGCTTCCCTGGTGGTGCAGTGGTTAAGAATCTGCCTGCCAATGCAGGGGACGTGGGTTCGAGCCCTGGTCCGGGAAGATCCCACATGCCGCGGTGCAACTAAGCCCATGCGCCACAACTACTGAGCCTGCATGCCACAACTACTGAAGCCCGTGTGCCTGGAGCCCGTGCTTCACGACGAGAAGCCACCACAATGAGAAGCCCGCACACCACAACGATGAGTAGCCCCCACTCGCCACAACTAGAGAAAGCCCGCGTGCAGCAACAAAGCCCCAACACAGCCAAAAATAAATATACATTTTTAAAAAAATATGAAACAATTTTAAAAAATCACTGAAAACTTGGAACGTTACATACAATATAACCAGTTGTAAGAGACAATTGAAACTACTCATCAAATTGAACTGACTCAATGATTGGTACTTCAAAGAAAAAGACAAAAATCCCAACATCCTTACTTCTGAAATATTCCATAGAAGGGTCAGAGTTTGTGGTAAGGAGAAAAAGTTCAGTAAAATTTATAGGTTCTGTTGATTCTACTGTCCCCATATCCTTATATATGTATGCTCATTTTCACTCTTTTTTCCATTACCAATTCTCACTATCACTCTACTGCTCTCCAAAATATAATGCCACTCTTATTCTACAGATTGTGTTGGGTGATCCAGAAAAGGTTTTACACCAGTAATTAACTTCAGGTCTATACTATACAGTACAGTGTGACAGGTGTTTTGAAGTACAAAAGATGCCCCATGAGCCTCACAGGCTTTTCCAACAAAGTCCTACCTTCCCTCCCAAGCTCACCACGACACACACTTACCTGTGCTTTTTCCATCTGCAGTGGATACTTAGCTCCATAAAGCCTGTCACTACGCTTTGTTTATGCCAGTTCGCCAACTTAAAACATTTCTCTACACTTATCAGTTTAACCCTTAAGTCATAGCTCAATCATAACTTTTTTCTTTACATATATATTGCTCCTTATGATAGAGATTTACTGATTTTTGTAACTCTCTTATACCACCCCTTGTGATCTTCCTAATATAATAGTTAAGTATGAGCCTGTTGATCTTCTCAGACCATGAGTTCCTTGGGGATTATGACTATAGTCATAAACTTGTCTACAGGATGTTTCATAGTGTTTGACATAGAGTTACGTTTAATACATATTTCTTGACTTGAAGTATTAGCTGAGCAGTCTTTAAGCAAACTTCCCAGTGTAGGTGGGGGAAACATAAGTCATTTAAAAACACATATTCTGAGAAGGTTTTGCATCAAGAAGTTTGTCCTAATTTTGAATACAAATCAGTAAAAATCATACTTCACTTTATCATTTCTGTGAACACAAATTAATTATATATAGCTACAAAGTTAAAGCCATTTTTAGAATTACTGAACATTAGCATGCTTCTGCAGAAAATGTGCCTTTTTAATCTTTAAGTAAAATAAAAAATAAGGTCACTCTTGCACTGTGTTTTAAAGAGGGATTTGAAACCACGTATGATTTTAAGTAGTATCTTCTATGTAATGGATGGAGTATTTGAAAAACCTCACCTGATTGTTAAATAAAGATATGTTTTCCTCTGTCTCTGTTACATGATATTTTGTCCTTGTAACATTTTTTCTACAAGGCATTAGCTTTCAGCAGTTGTCTCTTATCAAACTAGACAAAGCTTTCAACTTAATTGAATTTGAAAATTACAAAGATTGAGCTGACTTACAAAAATGTTATGTGGTCGCTTTAAACACATAAACAAAATGGATGAAACTGGCATGTTCTCTTAAGTATACCAGTTGAAGGAAAGGTATAGTAAAAGGACAATTTAATTAAAAATAGATGAATCAATAAAAATGAGGTTATATTTACAATAAAATTTATGATAATGAGCTTGACTTTTTTAGATCCTAAAATATGCAGCTACATATATAATCTCTAAAACTTTCTAAAATATGTTCATCAAGATTCCATCAATGTAGATATTATGTAGAAGCATTTATTAATATGATAGTCCCCCAAAAACATTAAACATCCACAGCAGAAAAGAGAAAGTAATTGAATTTAAGGGGAGAGAAAGAGAAAAACTTGATGCTTACACACCTGTTTTGTACCAATTATGCCTTAACATGTGTGACCTTGGCTAAGTCACTACAAATTCCTAGACCTTAAAATTGTTTAACAAATGAATTAAATGTCTTTCTTATCCAAAGTTTCTACGTTCTCTATGCAGCCAAATTCAGTACTCACAGAAGTTAATGAAAGGCCTGGGCAGAGAAGGGTCTGTACTTTTTTGGGAGCAATTATTGTAAGAAAAATTTTTTTCTTGTTCTTTCTCAGCTCGGGGTTGGGGAGCAAAAGGAAAGAGGTAACAACACATAAAAGATACGTTGTCAGGCATTCAAGAATAGTGATGAGTTATATATGTAAGTAAGTCCATGTTATATATATTATTATATATAATACTTTATTATATATAATATAAAGTGGCTGTCGCATTTATGTGAAAGTCTTTGTGTTGACATATGTCTGTTTATCTTAAGTAAACACTTAGGAGTGGAATGGCTGGATTATATGGTAGGTGTGTATTAACTTTTTAAGGAAGTACAAACAATTTTCAAAGTGCTTTATTATTTTACATGGTCACCAGTAGCATATGAGAATTTCGATTGCTCCATATACTTGCCAGCACTTGGTATGGTTAGCTTTCTAAAATTTAGTGTTCTACTAGGTATGTAATGGTACTTCATTGTAGTTTTAATTTCCTCTTCCCTAATGACTAATGATACGGAATATCATTACATATGCTTATTTACCACTATTATATTTTCCTTGTCTGTGTTTATTCAAAAATTTTGTCTACTTTTAATTGGATTTTTTGCCTATCTATAATTGAGTTATATGAGTTATTTTTATATCCTGGATTTCCGTAGCTTCTTGAAGAAATATTTGGCAAATATACTGTACTGTGGCTTGCATTTTTATGTTCTTAAAAGTATCTTTTAAAGAGCTAAAGTTTTCAATTTTGAGGTTCATATTTATGATTATTTTATTTTGTGGGTTTATTTTTTTGGTCCTATTTAGGAAACCTTAGCCTAAGCAAATGTGACTAAGATTATTCTACTACGTTATCTTCTAGAAGTTTTACTTCATGGTATGAAGGGTCAGGGTTCATATTTTTTCATATGGATATCCAATTGTTCCAGCACCATTTGTTGAAAAGATTATCATTCTGCATTAAATTACCTAAAAATCAATTTACACTGTATGTCTAAGTCTAGTTTCAGACCTTCTTATTCTGTTTCACTGATCATTATGTATAGCTTCTCATCAATACAAAGCTGTCTAGATTATTGTGGCTTTATAAGTCTTAAAATCAGGTAATATATATTCTCCAACTTTGCTGTTACTTTTCAAAATTGTATTGGTGTATTAGTTTTATATTGCTGAATGACAAATTGTCAGAACTTTGGTGGCTTAAGATATTGATTTATTATTTCACAGTTTCTTTAGGGCAGAAGTCTGAGCATAGCATAACTGTATTCCCCTCTCAAAGGCTTAAGGTTGACATCAAGGAATGTGCTAGGATTGTGTTCTCACCTGGATCTTACCCTTCGAAGCTCATTCCGATTTTTGGAAACGTTTTATCCCTTGAGGTTGTGGGTCTGAATCCCTGTTTTCTTGTTAGCTGTCTAGCCAGAGACCACTCACAGCTCCTAGAGGCCATCATCAGCTTTTTGCCACATAACCCCTGTGTAGGCCCTTACATACTCACATGTTCCTGATCTCTTCCTTCAGGAAGTGTCTAGTCCCTTTGAAGGTCTCGCCTGACCAGGTCAGGCCCACCCAGGATATTCTCCCTTTTGGTTAATTCAGAGTCATCTGATATGGGACCTTCATTACAACTGCAGAATCCCTTTACTTTTGCCATGTAGTGTACTCTAATCCAAGGTATGATATCTGTTATAGTCACAGGCCCACCCACTATCAAGGGCTGAAGATTATACCTGGGAGATATACTAAGGGGTGGAAATTTGGGGGACAACTTTAGAATTCTCCCCATCATAGCTATTGTATGTTTTTTCCATTATTTTGTAAATTATAGAGTCAGATTTCTGATTTCTAGAAAAAAATGTGTTGGATATTTAGACTTCTGTTCAATATATGGATCAATTTGAAGAAAATTGATCTGTTAAGAATGTTGAGCCTTTGAATCCATTGGCATGTTATATAATTCACTATTTATTTGCATTTCTTAATTTCTTCCAATAATGCTTTTTAGTTTTCACTGTAGAGGTCTTTGTCTAATTTATTTACATTTTTTGATGCATTTGCCAAATGGGCAAACGTTTTTAAATGATCCCTGGGGTGAAAAAAGCTTTCACTTTTAGACACGTGAATTAACGTTGAATACTGTAGAAGTATTAATACTACTCAGAGAAGAGGCACAAATAAGAGGTTTTAGGGACTGTTAAAAACAATAAATTGCCTGGAGTGAACTTTAGGTCATTTTTTAAATTTTCCAGTGACCTAAGGTATTTTTGTTTTTCCTCAAACCAGTGATGATTAAGTCTAGAGAAAATCTTGAAAGCGTATCTCTAAATTTTTATATGTATCTCATTTTGTAGGAAGTAACTGAAAGAGAGTACTAGGCTTAACTTAGAAAGGGAAATTTTATTTGTGTGTATGTGTATGTGTGTTATCTGTGATAAGGTGATGGTGAGATATTTCAAATCAGTCTTCAATGAGCCAAATATAAAGGGGCTCCTTTTTTTTGGCAGAGCTGTCTTAGGACGGCTACCCTACAGATGGTGCAAATCATTACCCAGGATCTATACGTTCAAAATAGAATTTAGCATATAAGAAAAACTATGACATGGGAATAGGTAAAAATCCAGAAATAATGGAGCAGAGGTTTAAACTATATAGACAGAGTCAGGACTATAGGTTCAGAGCCATTTCAGGAAGTACTGTTGTTAACAGTACTGATCCACTGTGGATGTCTTCCTGTTGACGACTTGAATTGCTTGCTTATTATGGGTTGGGTCTCCAAAGTGTTGAACCTAGGTAAAAACTGTCATTACAGCAAGAACACATCCTGACAACCAAACTATCAATATAAATAAATCAGCAAAACATAAAGAGTAATTTTCTTCTATTTTTCCTCATCAGTGTTTATATATATTTTTTTTTTTTTTTTTGACACATTGACACAGAACAAAAAATAATGGAGATGGCAGAAATACTCAGAGTGTCCTAAGATAAACTAAGAGCAAAATGAGGAGCACTGGAATTTTAAAGCTGAAATCAGGAAGGAAACAAGGTCAGGATATTGAAAGCATTTAGCTAAGGGGTTTAACCAAAACCTTTAAACCAAAGCAAGGTTAGTATTAGGCAGATGATAGATGTCAGGTGAAGAGGCTCTCAAAACAAAACGGGGAAATGTCACACTTATAATCCATAGCCAGCCTGAAACATACTCCACACAAAGGATTTTTTTTTTTCCATTTGTAGTCTTAGCATCAGCCTTCTGTTGTAGTGGGAACTTTATAAAGACCCAGACTGTTTACCAGAAACACTTGGCTTTTCCCACTTTAAACAGAATTAATGTGGTTTTTCATATTAGGTGTTCATGAAACTATCTTCTCACATACTTTACAGTAATTTATCATTGTGTGTGTTGTTCGTATTGATTTGCCCACAAAGATGTCAACACATTTTACTGTGAGAGTTTTCATGGTCTCCCCGTCTCTCTGTGTACTACCTGTTTGCCATTAGGCAAGTTGTTTAATGTCCCTGAACTTAAGTTCTCTCACAAAGCCTACCTAATAGGCTTATTGTGAAAATTAAATCAAAGTGTGCATATCACATTTAACCTACCTAGTTCTTGCATAGTTTGAGCCCTCAATAAATGTCAGTTGTGCTCAAAACATGCTATTGTTGTCATTTCTATTTTTAGACCAAGAATATGGCAACTTGACCATGTATTGAATAAAATATTGGATCACATGAAGTTATATCTGTGAACCAAATTGTGGAATTTGGAAGCAAAAGCTCTTGTCTTTATGGAACTTAGATTCCAATCAGGGAGATGGATATTTGATATGTAATTAAAACAGTGTGAAGAATCTGAGTAAAATATGTAAAGGAGAGATAGTAAGGTGGGGGGGCCTATTCTAATTTAAATAATCAAAGAATATCTCCCAGATTCTTTTCCATTATACATTATTACAAGATATTGAATGTAGTTCCCTGTGCTGTACAGCAAATCATTATTGTTTATCTCTTTTATATATCATGGTGTGTATCTGTTAATCCCAAACTCCTAATTTATCCCTCCATCCCCCTTTCCCTTTGGTAACCATGCTTGTTTTCTATGTCTGTGAGACTATTTCTGTTTCGTAAATAAGTTCATTTGTATTATTTTTTTAGATTCCACATATAAGTGATATCCTATAATATTTGTCTTTCTCTGTCTGATTTACTTCACTTAGTATGATAATCTCTAGGTCCATCCATGTTGCAGCAAATTACATTATTTCATTATTTTTATGGCTGAGTAATATTGCTATATATATATATATATATATACATATACATATACATATACATATACACACATACATACATATACACACACACACCATATCTTTGTTATCCATTTATCTGTCGATGGATACTTAGGTTGCTTCTATGTCTTGGCTACTGTTAATAGTATATAATACTACTATGAACATTGAAATACATGTATCTTTTCAAATTAGAGTTTTTGTCTTTTCGAGATATACACCCAGGAGTAGGATTGCTGGATCATAGGATAACTCTACTTTTATTTTTTAAAGAACCTCCATACTGTTTTCTATAGTGGCTGTACCAATTTACATTCCAACCAACAGTGTAGGAGGGTTTCCTTTTCTCGACACTCTCTCCAGCATTTATTATTTGTAGACTTATTGATGATGGCCATTCTGACTGGTGTGAGGTTATACCTCATTGTAGGTTTGATTTGCATTTCTCTAATAATTATCAGTGCCAAGCATCTCTTCATGTACCTGTTGGCTATCTGTATGTCTTCTTTGGAGAAAAGTCTATTTAGGTCTTCCCTTTTTTGATTGGGTTATTTGTTTCATATTGCACTATATGAGCTGTTTGTGTATTTTGGAAATTAAGCCCTTGTCTGTCATATCGTTTGCAAATATTTTCTCCCAGTCCATAGGTTGTCTTTTCGTTTTGAGAAACTAATATTTAGAGCTCCAAGTGAATGTGAAGTATTCTGCATTTTTACTTCTCTCTTCCTAAATTCCTAGATTTTTTTTTTTTTTTGCCCAGTGAGGAGGGGGAGACACTTAGATTAGACATCATAGGACTTATTCTCAAGGTCCTTATTTTAGAGATGATATAACCAGTCTCCAAATATATGATTTTCTAATTATATTTCCAAAATTACGCTTTATTTAGTAAATGAGAGAAAGGATTAGAATCTGACTGTTGGTTTCAGGTAATGACTGGTTTAAATTTTATGAAAACATATAGTAGAAACTGTAAGCCCCATGATGACTGATGTAAGTGTCAAAGCACTACATAGAGGAGTGGTTGAAATTTCATGGGTCAAATATCTGTATTGGTATCTTGCCTCCTGAACTTATTCTGTGGCCTTGAGGAACAAATCACAGGATTTTTCTAAGCCTGGTTTCCTCATCTTTAAATTAACTTTAGTGCTTGCTATAAAGTAAGGACTCAAACTATGGTAAGTTATAAACAAGCTTATTGTTATTAACTTAATGAGAAATCCAGAGGTAAAAATGGCTTTAGTTGTGATGCCAGGTTTCTTATTCCAAATCTCAGAGATTCTCTCGGCACTTCCCTTTTCCGGGGTTGACTTTGTCTCCAACTTAATATCAAGTTGGGTGCAGCTATTTTATTCATGACCAACAAAAACAAGAAAACCAGAGAAAGGCAAGAGAACTGATACTTTTTGACTCTTAGGAGTGAGAAAACCATTACCAACAGCTCCTCCTCCAAGAAGTTTTCCATTCATGCCTCCTCAACCAGAAATAATTCACATACCCGTTCCAAAACCAACCTCTAGGCGAGGAGAGTGGTTGTACCATAATCTATTATACCTCTGTAGTAGAATGGATATTGGTGAGTAACATTATTCCCAGGAATTATAATCAATTCTGTGGAGGGCAAAATTTAGGACAACTTACCCCAAATTGACAAGATGTTATTTTCACTACTATAAGGAATTGGAGCTTGAGATAGAAACCAAGCACAGTTAAAGAATAAAGATATATTTTTGGCTTTTTTGAGTCTAGGTCATTGAGGAACTTAATCCACTCCATATATTTAATATAAATGTACTTAAAGCACTGCTAGCAATTATTTGCTTTTAATTCCTTAATTTTGTGAGGGAAATAAGAGAGAATTTTCAAATTGTGTAATAGGGTAGATCCTGCTTTTAGTTTCCCTATAGGAATTTTCCAGAACACATTCAATTATTTGAGATCTTTGGCTTTCTATCAATAAAATACAGTTAAACACACACACACATGCTTTTTTTTTAAAATAAATTTATTTACTTCTTTATTTTTGGCTGTGTTGGGTCTTCGTTGCTGCACGCGGACTTTCTCTTGTTGCAGCAAGCTGGGGCTACTCTTCGTTGCGGTGCGCGGACTTCTCATTGCGGTGGCTTCTCTTGTTGTGGAGCACAGGCTCTAGGCGCATGGGCTTCAGTAGTTGTGGCACACGGGCTCAGTAGTTGTGGCTCGTGGGCTCTAGAGTGCAGGCTCAGTAGTTGTGGCGCACGGGCTTAGTTGCTCCGCGGCATGTGGGATCTTCCCGGACCAGGGCTCGAACCCGTGTCCCCTGCATTGGCAGGCGGATTCTTAACCACTGCGCCACCAGGGAAGTCCCCCACATGTACGCTTTTGACAAGATGTTGTGTATGAATTGTTAGAGAAGGAGAGAGAGAGACCCTTTGTGTCATTTCCAAATTCCCCTTTTTAGGGAATGTTCCTTTCATGCCGCAAGTGAAAAGAGAGATAAGAGTCTTAGTGAAGCTTTGTGCTAGTGTAAGTATACAGTAGGAGCATAAAACTACTTTACATATCTTCCCTTTTTTTTCCCCTAAAATAGTTTGTGAATTTAATCTATACCTTACCTTCCCCCACTTCCCCATAAAGTACAGCCCATTGCTAGGAATAAAATTTTAAAAATAAAAAGATGTATCTTAAAAACATTTTAAAAGATGAAAACAGGTATTTGTCTTCTGTTCTAATCTTGAACACCAAGTTGAATATTGTGACTCAGATCTTTTTGGTTCTTCTTTCTTTATAGGTTGTCCGTACTCCTTTAAACTATAATAAACATCTCCAATATGTGCAGTCTTTTTCTCCTTAGTGTGTGTGTGTGTGTATATATATATATATATATATATATATGGATCTCAAAGAAATCTTTTTAATCCATTTCCACAATACAGTCTTTGTAGATAATAACCATTCTGATGGCAGCACGGTGTCTTTTATCTTCAAGAATTCTCAAATGAAATAAAAATACCCTTATTCATTGAAAAATGTTTTATACAAGTTTAACTTATTTTTAGATTTTTGCACTCTAGAAAATATTTTCATATAAACAGGTACAAAGAGAAAAAGTATTTTGAACACACTGAAAGGGAAAATTAAACTATTATCTATAAAATTAAATAATTTTTAAAAAGGAGACTTACAAAATGGTATAATTTATTATTTGAAATAATGCCATCTAAGAATGTTATCATAATTTTATTCACCTTATAACCACTATATAGTAATTATTATGATTTTATAAAAGCACAAATGAAATAATTGGAAAATATAGAAAACAAAATGAAGTTACATTTAGTATTCTACAAGTGAAATATATGGTTGTAAGTGAATGGAATACAATGTTTTTTTTTTTTTTAATTAATTTATTTATTTATTTATTTTTGGCTGTGTTGGGTCTTCGTTTCTGTGCGAGGGCTTTCTTTAGTTGTGACGAGCGGGGGCCACTCTTCATCGCGGTGCACGGGCCTCTCACTGTCGCGGCCTCTCTTGTTGCGGAGCACAGGCTCCAGACGCGCAGGCTCAGTAGTTGTGGCTCACGGGCCCAGTTGCTCCGCGGCATGTGGGATCTTCCCAGACCAGGGCTCGAACCCGTGTCCCCTGCATTGGCAGGCAGATTCTCAACCACTGCGCCACCAGGGAAGCCCCAATGTATTTTTTTTATTGCTCTGCTAATGTAGTGATTTTTCAAAATGTTTATATGTAGTGAACCGATGATTTCCTGAATAAATAAAAATACACAAAACTTAGAATATGCATTGGTCTGAATGTTTGTTCTCCCAAAATTCATATGTTGAAATCCTAACCCCCGAAGTTAATATTATTAGGAGATGGGGCCTTTGGGAGGTGATTAGGTCGTGAGGGCAGTCCCCTCGTTAATGAGATCAATGTCTTTTCAAAAGAGACTCCAGAGAGATCCCTTTCCCCTTATGCTATATGAAGACACAGCAAGAGGGTGGCAGTGTGTACCTCAAAGGGGGCCCTCCCCAGACTGTGACAGTGCCTTGATCTTGAACTTGCAGCCTCCAGAACTGTGAGAAGTTAATTTCTATTTTTTGTAAGCTACACAGTCTGTGGTGTTCTGTTATAGCATCCTGAATGGACTAAGACAGCATTTATGTTAATTATTTTTATATCCTCCATCTCAAGTTATTTATAAGGCTATCATCATTAGATATCATTTACTTTTGTAAACATTTCATATATTCATGTAATCTTTACAAAATTTACTCATTAAATAAATGAAGAAAAGTATACAGAAGAATTATCTATAATTTTATAATCTCCATAGTCAAACATAACTGATAAAACTAGGTATATATTTTTTGTTAGTTTCACTGTGTGTCTGTTTCTTATTTTGACACCTGTGAAGCCATGCTAAATTTAGTATTAAATAGCTATTGTTTTTTATTCTTTCCTCTAAGTGTGATCTGATAAAAAATCTTCATGTCATTCAAATTATTTATAGGTATTTTCACTGATCTTTTATAGTCTATCCGGTGACATGGCCATATTTCAATTAATTATTCAATGATTATCAAATGTTTATCATACTTCTCATTTTGGCTCCTATAACTAGCACTATGATGATCATCTTTATTTATTCATAAATAATTTTCTACATTTTCTATAATATTGTAATAAATTCAAGTTGTTTCTCAGAAGAAGAATGGCAGAAACAAAATGGATGTAGATTTTTTAAATTCTTCATAAATATTGTGATTTTTTACCAAATATTTTCATT
The DNA here is from genome assembly GCF_009873245.2 of Balaenoptera musculus. Lineage (NCBI taxonomy): Eukaryota > Metazoa > Chordata > Mammalia > Artiodactyla > Balaenopteridae > Balaenoptera > Balaenoptera musculus. The sequence goes on from NC_045803.1 coordinate 35,929,969, forward strand.
GCCAGAAGTGATAAATAAGAACATCCTTTTACTCTACCTTTGTCAGTATTGGTTATTCTCATTCATTTATTTTATTATTGTTGTTGTTGTTGTTAATCAGATAGATATAAATACCATCATTAATAGTTATTTTGCACCTTTTTCATTAGTTTCTCGGTCCTGTCAGTCAGTTGTCCTTTCTTCTCCTTTGGCATGTCTACTGCAAAAGAGTTGAAGATTTTTATTATTGGTATAGTTCAAGGTTTAATCTTATGAATAGACTATTTTTCCTTTATCCGTGTTTTAATATTTACACCGATCTTGGACTCTGAACCAACTCACCAAACTTCCTGATAAATCTACACCGTAAGAAAAGTATAACTGATTTTCAATTAATAAGGAACCAATCACACTGCATTTTGATATTCTATGTTGATCACTTTCTGTTTTCCCACTTGCTGTCTTCTTATAACTGAGTAGAAAATTAAAAAGGAAAGTTATTCATTATATCCATAAATACATAAAGTGGAAGTAGGGACATATTTATCAGCAGAACTAATAAAAGCATTTAAAAGTGAGAGACAAGAGGAAAATAAAAAAGAGGTGATGACTGCTTCTCACCTTGGCTTTGGGAAAAGTTCTATAACTGGTTTCTGGAGTCTGTACTACCAATCTCTCCATCCCATCTCTATCCTCTATCCTGGTCGACACCATTACCAGTCTATTTTATAGTCACTTACAAGCCACTGAACATTGAACACGTACAAAGATGATTACAGCTGTTATTTAAGGAGATTAGAGTACAAACTATTGATACCTAGGGCCCTCCATCATCTAACTGATACCCATATGGATTTTTATTCTTGTGTCTGTTTTCTCTACTAAGTGAACACTGTACAAAATAGCCTCATGCCTTTTCATGGCTACACTCTTTTCTTTGCCAGGTGTATGTCTTGTTCAGGTTTTCCCCCTGGCTTTCTGATGTGTTCTCCTTCCATATTTATGTCCAAACCATTCTTGTTCTTGAAAATCCAGCGTGAAACCCTATCATGGTCTTCCTATCCACTTACCTTTATTGAATGCAATCTTCCCTTTACTTTTGGTTTAATATCACTTCAGATATATTCATCCCAATTTGTAAAACAAGAAGTAAGTCATAAATTGCTAAGAAGATTATCAGCTCTGGGAGTACCTCAGGCCTAATAATCAGGTTACCAGATTCCTCATGGGAGAAGTCGTGGCTGATATTTCTTCTTCCCACTATGGCACCAGGGGTGGAGAAGAAAGACAACCTCTTAGGCACAAAATGGTGAGGAACCCACATGGGATCTCCTGAAACTGTATTAATTGTGCAAGATGTTTTCTCACTTCAGAATGCAAAAATTGAAGTTAAAAAAGAGAAACTGATTCAAGAAGCACTAGTTAAGCCTCTACTATGTTCCAAACAGGTTGTTAGGCTCTGGTTACACAGTAGAGAGCAAAGATCGTATATACATTAGGGGGAATATATATATAAACAAGATAGTCACAGGACTGTTTTTGATAATGATATGTGATACAGAGGAAATAAAACAATGTGGTGTGATAGTGACTGATATTATATAGTTAGGGATGATTTCAATGAGGAAGTGGCTGTTGAGCTAAGACCCACATGACAAGAAGACTGCAGCCAGGGGAAGTTCTGAGATTGCGGCAGAGTAGAGGTAGTGTTCCCAGCAGAAGACAGTATAAGTATAAAGGCCTTGAGGTGAGAGCATGCTTGGTAATAAAGGGTAAGAAAGGAGGGCAGTGTGGATGAATATGCATGAGCATGGGTTGGGTTCTAGAAGGTATGTAAGAGGTAGGCAGAAACTGGATATTATAAAGTATTTGTGGCTATGAGAGAAATAAATTTTGTTGATATTCTAACAATAATGAGAAGCCACTAGAGTATTAAACAACAGCATACTGTGACTGTTCTTTTTCTTTTTTTTTAAGTAATTTTTTCTCCTCCGATTCTTATTTTCCAGCTTTCCCAGCACAGGCACTTTGTGACTGTAGATGTGACTCAACATAATATCTCTCCCTCCCTCCCTTTCTCTCTCTCTCCCTCCTTCCCTTTCTCTCTCTCTCCCTCTCCCTCTCTCCTTCCCTCTCTCCAACCACCACCCCCAATCCCTCCATCACTTTTTAAAAAGTTTTAACAGGGTTGCATAGCTGACTCTGGGTTGGAAATTAGCATAAAATGGGCTTTTTAAGGAGTGCTGTTGGTATCTACACCTTTGGAATAGAGGAGAAGGAAGGAAGATTGGGCAGAGGAAAATGTTGAACAGTAGTGCCATTTTCAAAAAAAGCATCATGCGTCATTTGACTCCATGGGAGCTCTGAAAATGGGATGGCCCTATCAGCAGCTTTGCCTGCAACTGGGAAAATAAATTTGGGGTGGCATGCTACATCATTAACTCCATTCACTTAATCTTTATGTATTTCTCACGTGTGACAGCTGCTCCTCAAATTAGCTATCAAACCACCTCTGATTCTCCATGAGATAGGCAGATAATAACTCACCAAAGACATTCACACTTCTAATGCAAGGAACCTGTGAATATGTTAATTTACATGGGAAAATGGACTTTTCAAATGTAATTAAATTATGGATCTTGAGTTGGAGAGATGATCCTGATGGATACAATGTATTACCCATGTCCTTATAAGTAAAGGAAGGAAGTAGGAGATTCAGGATCAGAAAAGGAGATGTAACCACAGAAGTAAGGGCAAGAATGATGGCACTGCTGGCTTTCAAGATGGAAGGGGGCTGTGAGCCAAGGAATATAGTCAATCTCTAGAAACTGAAAAAGGCAACCAAATGGATTTTTCCCCAGAAGCTCTATAAAGGAATGCAGCCCAGTCAACACCTTGATTTTAGTTCCCTGAGATCCATTTTGGACTTCTGAATTTTAAGATAATATAGTTGTATTGTTTTAAGCCACTAAATTTGTGGTGATTTTTTACAATACCAATAGGCAACTAATATACTCCTCAAGCCCAACTTTCAACTGTAGAGGCTTTCTTTCCATCATCCCTAATCTCTATTCATTCTTCTCATTATGGATTCTCTGAGTTTCAGTCTAAATCAACCCTGTTTACTCATTTGAGCAAGATATCCAACTTTGTTCTTGGGCCTTTGAAAAACAGATGAAGAGAGGATAAGCTGTTTGGTGGGAGATTTATCGAAATCTCACAACATTCATGCAGTTAACTCACATGTGTGAACTTCATACATCATGTATATTGTGGGGAAAAATTAAGTTAATGAAAGAGTTACTTAATACATTTATTTATTCATTCAAGATAAATTCATTATGGTTTACTGTGTTTTACTATGTTTTACAGTATTTTACTGTTAGCTCTATACAGGCAATGAAGATATAATACTAAGGCAAAATGAGACACAGTTACAGCCTTAGTATTATAGGAGAAACCAAGAATTGTTCCAATAAATGTTATATTACAAGAATAATAAATATTACAGGTAGAAGGAGATCATGCTATGAATATCAATAATAAGTGATTTGTCAGAAAGACCAGGACAACTTGGAAGAGGAAGTGAGGACTGAATAAAGATCTGAAGGAAAATGAGGAGTTAGGTTGGTAATGAGAAATAAAAGAATTTTCCAGGGAGGGGGCATGTTAAGGATTCTGACTTTTATTCTGATGCTGCTAGGAAAATATTGATATCTTTTAAATAGGGAAAGGAGCATAATTTACATGAGTTTTGAGAAGCTCATTTTAGTTTAGCTGGAAGGGTCAGGATAATAAGAGGAGACTAATTAGAAGAGAACCTTAAAATTTTAAAAGTACATTATCATAGTTGTACCAGGGTAGTGTTGATGTTAGGGAAGGTAGGAGGAAGCTGACAGGTTAAATATATATGTACAAGATTTGGTGGCAGAGAGAGGGTAACCAGCACTATATTTACTCAGTTTGCTCTTTTTTTTTTTTTTTTTTTTTTTTTAAGATTTTTAGAAATTTCATGTAATGTCTGAAACATTTATATTAACATATTTCCATACATATTTCCATACAAATACAAATATAAGATTTTTAGAAATTTCATGTAATGTCTGAAACATTTATATTAACATATTTCCATACAAATACAAATATAAGATTTTTAGAAATTTCATGTAATGTCTGAAACATTTATATTAACATATTTCCATACAAATAACCCAATGAAAGTTTAGTATTAGTTGTTTTGTTTGTTTTTTTATACTGCAGGTTCTTATTAGGCATCAGTTTCATACACATCAGTGTATACATGTCAATCCCAATTGCCCAATCCAGCACACCACCATCCCCACCTCACCGCAGTTTTCCAACCTTGGTGTCCATATGACCATTCTCTACATTTGTGTCTCAACTTCTGCCCTGCAAACTGGCTCATCTGTACCATTTTTCTAGGTTCCGCATACATGCATTAATATACGATATTTGTTTTTCTCTTTCTTACTTACTTCACTCTGTATGACAGTCTCTAGATCCATCCATGTCTCAACAAATGACTCAATTTCGTTCCTTTTTATGGCTGAGTAATATTCCATTGTATATATGTACCACAACTTCTTTATCCATTCGTCTGTTGATGGGCATTTAGGTTGCTTCCATGACCTGGCTATTGTAAATAGTGCTGCAATGAACATTCGGGTGCATGTGTCTTTTTGAATTACGGTTTTCTCTGGGTATATGCCCAGTAGTGGGATTGCTGGGTCATATGGTAATTCTATTTTTAGTTTTTTAAGGAACCTCCATACTGTTCTCCATAGTGGCTGTATCAATTTACATTTCCACCAACAGTGCAAGAGGGTTCCCTTTTCTCCACACCCTCTCCAGCATTTGTTGTTTGTAGATTTTCTGCTGATGCCCATTCTAACAGGAGTGAGGTGATACCTCATTGTAGTTTTGATTTGCATTTCTCTAATAATTAGTGATGTTGAGCATCTTTTCATGTGCTTCGTGGCCATCTGTATGTCTTCTTTGGAGAAATGTCTATTTAGGTCTTCTGCCCATTTTTGGATTGGGGTGTTTGTTTCTTTGATATTGAGCTGAATGAGCTGTTTATATATTTTGGAGATTAATCCTTTGTCCGTTGATTCATTTGCAAATATTTTCTCCCATTCTGAGGGTTGTCTTTTCGTCTTGTTTATGGTTTCCTTTGCTGTGCAAAAGCTTTGAAGTTTCATTAGGTCCCATTTGTTTATTTTTGTTTTTATTTCCATTACTCTAGGAGGTGGATCAAAAAAGATCTTGCTGTGATTTATGTCAAAGAGTGTTCTTCCTATGTTTTCCTCTAAGAGTTTTATAGTGTCCAGTCTTATATTTAGGTCTCTAATCCATTTTGAGTTTATTTTTGTGTATGGTGTGAGGGAGTATTCTAATTTCATTCTTTTACATGTAGCTGTCCAGTTTTCCCAGCACCACTTATTGAAGAGACTGTCTTTTCTCCATTGTATATCTTTGCCTCCTTTGTCATAGATTAGTTGACCATAGGTGCGTGGGTTAATCTCTGGGCTTTCTATCTTGTTCCATTGATCTATGGTTCTGTTTTTGTGCCAGTACCATACTGTCTTGATTACTGTAGCTTTGTAGTATAGTCTGAAGTCTGGGAGTCTCATTCCTCCAGCTCCATTTTTTTCCCTCAAGACTGCTTTGGCTATTCGGGGTCTTTTGTGTCTCCATACAAATTTTAAGATGATTTGTTCTAGCTCCGTAAAAAATGCCATTGGTAATTTGATAGGGATTGCATTGAATCTGTAGATTGCTTTGGGTAGTATACTCATTTTCACAATGTTGATTCTTCCAATCCAAGAACATGGTATATCTCTCCATCTGTTGGTATCATCTTTAATTTCTTTCATCAGTGTCTTATAGTTTTCTGCATACAGGTCTTTCGTCTCCCTAGGTAGGTTTATTCCTAGGTATTTTATTCTTTTTGTTGCAATGGTAAATGGGAGTGTTTCCATAATTTCTCTTTCAGATTTTTCATCATTAGTGTATAGGAATGCAAGAGATTTCTGTGCATTAATTTTGTATCCTGCAACTTTACCATATTCATTAATCAGCTCTAGCAGTTTTCTGGTGGCAGTTTTAGGATTCTCTATGTATAGTATCATGTCATCCGCAAACAGTGACAGTTTTACTTCTTCTTTTCCAATTTGTATTCCTTTTATTTCTTTTTCTTCTCTGATTGCCGTGGCTAGGACTTCCAGAACTATGTTGAATAATAGTGGTGAGAGTGGACATCCTTGTCTCGTTCCTGATCTTAGAGGAAATGCTTTCAGTTTTTCACCATTGAGAATGATGTTTGCTGTGGGTTTGTCATATATGGCCTTTATTATGTTGAGGTAGGTTCCCTCTATGCCCACTTTCTGGAGAGTTTTTATCAGAAATGGGTGTTGAATTTTGTCAAAAGCTTTTTCTGCATCTATTGAGATGATCATATGGTTTTTATTCTTCAATTTGTTAATATGGTGTATCACATTGATTGATTTGCGTATATTGAAGAATCCTTGCATCCCTGGGATAAATCCCACTTGATCGTGGTGTATGATCCTTTTAATGTGTTGCTGGATTCTGTTTGCTAGTATTTTGTTGAGGATTTTTGCATCTATATTCATCAGTGATATTGGTCTGTAATTTTCTTTTTTTGTAGTGTCTTTGTCTGGTTTTGGTATCAGGGTGATGGTGGCCTCATAGAATGAGTTTGGGAGTGTTCCTTCCTCTGCAATTTTTTGGAAGAGTTTGAGAAGGATGGGTGTTAGCTCTTCTCTAAATGTTTGATAGAATTCACCTGTGAAGCCATCTGGTCCTGGACTTTTGTTTGTTGGAAGATTTTTAATCACAGTTTCAATTTCATTACTTGTGATTGGTCTGTTCATATTTTCTGTTTCTTCCTGATTCAGTCTGGGAAGGTTATACCTTTCTAAGAATTTGTCCATTTCTTCCAGGTTGTCCATTTTATTGGCATAAAGTTGCTTGTAGTAGTCTCTTAGGATGCTTTGTATTTCTGTGGTGTCTGTTGTAACTTCTCCTTTTTCATTTCTGATTTTATTGATTTGAGTCCTCTCCCTCTTTTTCTTGATGAGTCTGGCTAATGGCTTATCAATTTTGTTTATCTTCTCAAAGAACCAACTTTTAGTTTTATTGATCTTTGCTATTGTTTTCTTTGTTTCTATTTCATTTATTTCTGCTCTGATCTTTATGATTTCTTTCCTTCTGCTAACTTTGGGTTTTGTTTGTTCTTCTTTCTCTAGTTTCTTTAGGTGTAAGGTTAGATTGTTTACTTGAGATTATTCTTGTTTCTTTAGGTAGGCTTGTATAGCTATAAACTTCCCTCTTAGAACCGCTTTTGCTGCATCCCATAGGTTTTGGGTCGTCGTGTTTTCATTGTCATTTGTCTCTAGGTATTTTTTGATTTCCTCTTTGATTTCTTCAGTGATCTCTTGGTTATTTAGTAACGTATTGTTTAGCCTCCATGTGTTTGTCCTTTTTACGTTTTTTTCCCTGTAATTCATTTCTAATCTCATAGCGTTGTGGTCAGAAAAGATGCTTGATATGATTTCAATTTTCTTAAATTTACTGAGGCTTGATTTGTGACCCAAGATGTGATCTATCCTGGAGAATGTTCCGTGCGCACTTGAGAAGAACGTGTAATCTGCTGTTTTTGGATGGAATGTCCTATATATATCAATTAAATCTATCTGGTCTATTGTGTCATTTAAAGCTTCTGTTTCCTTATTTATTTTCATTTTGGATGATCTGTCCATTGGTGTAAGTGAGGTGTTAAAGTCCCCCACTATTATTGTGTTACTGTCGATTTCCTCTTTTATAGCTGTTAGCAGTTGCCTTATGTATTGAGGTGCTCCTATGTTGGGTGCATATATATTTATAATTGTTATATCTTCTTCTTGGATTGATCCCTGGATCATTATGTAGTGTCCTTCCTTGTCTCTTGTAACATTCTTTATTTAAAGTCTATTTTATCTGATATGAGTATAGCTACTCCAGCTTTCTTTTGATTTCCATTTGCATGGAATATCTTTTTCCATCCCCTCACTTTCAGTCTGTATGTGTCCCTAGGTCTAAAGTGGGTCTCTTGTAGACAGCATATATATGGGTCTTGTTTTTGTATCCATTCAGCCAGTCTATGTCTTTTGGTTGGGGCATTTAATCCATTCACGTTTAAGGTAATTACCGATATGTATGTTCCTATGACCATTTTCTTAATTGTTTTGGGTTTGTCTTTGTAGGTCCTTTTCTTCTCTTGTGTTTCCCACTTAGAGAAGTTCCTTTAGCATTTGTTGTAGAGCTGGTTTGGTGGTGCTGAATTCTCTTAGCTTTTGCTTGTCTGCAAAGCTTTTGATTTCTCCATCAAATCTAAATGAGATCCTTGCCGGGTAGAGTAATCTTGGTTGTAGGTTCTTCCCTTTCATCACTTTAAGTATATCATGCCACTCCCTTCTGGCTTGCAGAGTTTCTGCTGAGAAATCAGCTGTTAACCTTATGGGAGTTCCCTTGTATGTTATTTGTCGTTTTTCCCTTGCTGCTTTCAATAATTTTTCTTTGTCTTTAATTTTTGCCACTTTGATTACTATGTGTCTCGGCGTGTTTCTCCTTGGGTTTATTCTGTATGGGACTCTCTGCGCTTCCTGGACTTGGGTGGCTATTTCCTTTCCCATGTTAGGGAAGTTTTCGACTATAATCTCTTCAAATATTTTCTCTGGTCCTTTCTCTCTCTCTTCTCCTTCTGGGACCCCTATAATGCGAATGTTGTTGCGTTTAATATTGTCCCAGAGGTCTCTTAGGCTGTCTTCATTTCTTTTCATTCTTTTTTCTTTAGTCTGTTCTGCAGCAGTGAATTCCACCATTCTGTCTTCCAGGTCACTTATCCGTTCTTCTGCCTCAGTTATTCTGCTATTGATTCCTTCTAGTGTAGTTTTCATTTCAGTTATTGTATTGGTGATCTCTGTTTGTTTGTTCTTTAATTCTTCTAGGTCTTTGTTAATCATTTCTTGCATCTTCTCAATCTTTGCCTCCATTCTTATTCCGAGGTCCTGGATCATCTTCACTATCATTATTCTGAATTCTTTTTCTGGAAGGTTGCCTATCTCCACTTCATTTAGTTGTTTTTCTGGGGTTTTTTCTTGTTCCTTCATCTGGTGCATAGCCCTCTGCCTTTTCATCTTCTCTATCTTTCTGTAACTGTGGTTTTTGGTCCACAGGCTGCAGGATCGTAGTTTTTCTTGCTTCTGTTGTCTGCCCTCTGGTGGTTGAGGCTATCTAAGAGGCTTGATGGGAGGCTCTGGTGGTGGGTAGAGCTGACTGTTGCTGTGGCGGTCAGAGCTCAGTAAAACCTTAATCCACTTGACTGTTGATGGGTGGGGCTGGGTTCCCTCCCTGTTGCTGTGGCGGTCAGAGCTCAGTAAAACCTTAATCCACTTGACTGTTGATGGGTGGGGCTGGGTTCCCTCCCTGTTGGTTGTTTTGCCTGAGGCAACCCAACACTGGAGCCTACCGGTGCTCTTTGGTGGGGTCAATGGCAGACTCTGGGAGGGCTCACGCCAAGGAGAACTTCCCAGAGCCTCTGCTGCCAGTGTCCTTATCCCCACGGTGAAACAGAGCCACCACTCGCCTCTGCAGGAGACCCCCCAACACCAGCAGGTAGGTCCGGTTCAGTCTCCCCCAGGGTCACTGCTCCTTCCCCTGGGTCCCGATGCACACATTACTTTGTGTGTGCCCTCCAAGAGTGGGGTCTCTGTTTCCCCCAGTCCTGTCAAAGTCCTGCAATCAATTCCCTCTAGGCTTCAAAGTCTGATTCTCTAGGAATTCCTCCTCCCGTTGCCGGACCCCCAGGTTGGGAAGCCTGACGTGGGGCTCAGAACCTTCACTCCAGTGGGTGGAATTCTGTGGTATAAGTGTTCGCCAGTCTGTGAGTCACCCACCCAGCAGTTATGGGATTTGATTTTACTCTGATTGCGCCCCTCCTACCGTCTCACTGTGGCTTCTCCTCTGTCCTTGGACGCGGGGTATCCTCCTTGGTGAAGTCCAGGGTCTTCCTGTCAATGATTGTCCAGCAGCCAGTGGTGATTCTGGTGCTCTCGCAAGAGGGAGTGAGAGCACGTCCTTCTACTCCGCCATCTTGGTTAATCTCTCTCTCCTCAGTTTGCTCTTTTAAATTCCCTTTCGTGTCTTTGCCACTCTCCTCTTGTTCCACAGGTCAGCCCTAGTGGCTCCCTAGTCTTTGGCTTTTGATTGGGTCTAGCTAATAGTGAGAATCGACAGGAAAACAATGGATGTAAGACAGTGAGGTCAGGCTACAATAAGTCTCCTACATAGGAACCTTCAAGTTTTGAACTTTCAAAGATGCAAGCATGCGTTTGCATGTCCGGTCACATTAGTTCACATGTCTGGCATACATTGTCATGTGTGTGCGTCCTCTACAAGTGGTTGTGCTTTTGTGTACTTTACAGTACTGTACAGAGTACAGTAGTACAGCATCTTTATTTCAAGCCCAGCATGTCTGGAAGCAAGTGTAAAAGGAGCGGTGATGTAGCTGGTACTGCTAAGAAGCGCCAAGCAATAACGATGGAAACAAAAGTGAAAGTAATTGAGAGAATGGAGCGAGGTGAAAACATGGTAGATGTCGCTCATTCTTATAACATGAATCGTTCAACCATCGGCACAATTCTAGAGAACAAGGACAAGCTCATGGAACATGTGAAGTCGGCTGTGCCGATGATGTTGACAATAATATCAAAGAAGTGTGGAAAAGTGATGGAGGAGATGGAGAAACTTCTCAGTGTGTGGATGTAGGATCAGCATCAGCGTCAAGTCCTGCTCAGCTTAATGTTGATTCAAGAGAAAGCTAAACGCCTTTATGAAGACTTGAAGAAGAAACACAGCAAAGAATCAGAGGGTACATCTTTTAATGCCAGCCATGGCTGGTTTCATCGGTTCAAGGCTAGAGCCAACTTTCACAACGTAAAAGTAAGTGGCTAGGCAGCGAGTGCACATACGGTAGCTGCCCGGGAATTTCCTGAAACACTTCAAGAAATTATTGACGAAAGCACGTATATACCTGAGCAGGTTTTAAACATGGATGGGACAGGACTGTACTGGAAGAGTATGCTAGACTGAAGTTACATCAGTAAGGAGGAAAAGTTGATGCCAGGCCATAAAGCAGCAAAGGATAGGCTAACTCTGTTGTTTGGTGGCAATGCTTCCAGGGATATGAAGCTAAAGCCTCTCTTAGTTTATCATTCGGTGAACCCAAGAGCCCTTAAAAACATAGCCGAGGGCTCTCTTCCTGTTGTGTGGAAGAGTAACCCCAAAGCCTGGGTTACACGGGCCATTTTCCAGGACTGGTTTTTCCACCACTTTATCCCAGAGGTAGAGAAATATTGCTTGGAGAAAGAGTCCCATTCAGCATTGTTTTGCTGCTCAACAGTGCTCCGGGCCACTGCCCATTCATGGATGACTTTCATCCCAATGTCAAAGTAGTGCATCTGCCACCGAATACTATGTCGCTCATCCAACCTATGGACCAGGGAGTTACAGCGACTTTCAAGAAATATTATTTATATCACCCTTTTCGTCAGGCAGTAAAGGTGAGTGACGAATTAGGAACAACCTTGCGACAACTTCGGAAGGGCTGTAACATCTACAAGGCCATAAAAAACATTGACTTCGCTTGGCATGAGGTTATGGCCATCACCATGAATGGGATTTGGAAGAACCTTTGCCCGTAGCTTGTTCACAATTTTCATGGACTTGAGAAGGTGGATGAGGAGTCCAAAGAGGTCTTCAGCAACTTAGTGACCCTCAGCGAGAAGCTGGAGCTAGATCTGCAAGAGGATGACTTCACTGAACTTCTTGCTGTGCAACATGAGGAGCTTACTAATGAAGACTTGATGGAATTGAAGGCCCAGAGAAAAGACAAAGAGAGACAAGAGGAAGAAGAAGAAACTGAAGAACGGAAGAGATTCACAATGCAGGAAATGGCAAGGGGATTTTCTTTATTTGAGGAGGCACTGTTAATTTTTGAGGCACAGGACCCAAACATAGAAAGGTACACAAAGGTTGCAGCAGCCATTCAGGATGCAATCCAGTGCTACTGTGTCATCTATGATGAGAAAAAAAGAGCTACTACCCAGACATCACTGGATCGTTTTTTTCAAGAGGGTAGATAAAATTGAATCCAGCAAGGAACCAGAACCTGTGCCATCAGTGTCAAGGGTGAATGAAATTGCAGCTTGCTCTCCATCTCCTATTGCTGATGATCCTTCAGCTCTACCATCTCCCACCTCCTCGCCCTCCTCTAGTCAGTAACTCTTCTTGCCTGTTTGCTTGATGCCAGCCCCTGTATGCCAGCTGTTGTACTGTACTACTGTACTTTTCAAGGTACTGGACTGTAAGATTAAAAATGTTTTATTTTTTGTGTTTGTTTTTTTTTGTATCATTTGTGTGAAAAGTATTATAAGCCTATTACTGTACAGTACTATATAGACGATTGTGTTAGTTGGGTACCTAGGCTAACTTTGTTGGACTTACGAATGTGCTCTCAGAACAGAACTCATTCATATGTAGGGGACTTACTGTATTTCTTCCCCTGGCTACCTCCCTGAAGGATTGTCTTGGGTGGCTCCCATTCTCAATCAAAATTGCTGCTTCTTTTAAGGCAGCAGATCTACAGGACTCCTTCCTTCTGGATTCAGTGGCTCTTTTGTGGCAAAGGTGGTAGAGTCCCAGGATATTGTGCTTTTCCTTATGGGAGCCATATACACTGTCCACCCTTCATGAAGATTCCCGTAATTAAAATATTTTAGAGTTATTCTAATGAGTGTGCCATCTGTTTCCTGCTGGTACCCTGACTGATAGAATGAGTGAGGGAGATTAAATATCAAGAATGACTCATAGGGTTCTGGCTACGTAAGAGGATTGATCATGGTGCCATTCACTGAAATTAGAAATCAAGGAAGGGGATTAGTGTTGAAGAGAAAGATCATGATCCAATCAATGAATGTGGAGCATGTTGAGTTATGTCTTCCTTTTACACATCCCAGTGGATATGTGACATAGATCATTGGCTATGTAAGATCAAAGCTAGGAAAGGAAGTAGCCTTTGAGTTCCTTTTAACTATCAATCATACAGAAAGGGTTCTTGGAAGGCAACGGAGGCAGAGTGCTAGAAGGATTGGGGGATATATAGCACAGAAACACAATCTCTGTCTTCAGGGAGGTGGTTATTCTCTCTGCCCAGCTGAAGTTTCAATGTCTTGTGACACAGAAATATGTCTGTTTCATCTTTGTGCTTATCTTTCAGCAGTATATGTTTGCTTTATTTATATTACTTATGGCATAGAGGTAATCCCCTAACACCATGTCTAACATAAACTAGTTGCTGTGTGTCGTCTGAGTAAATGAATTCTGTATTATATGTGGGTTTTAATTATCCACAATACAAGTGAACGTGGAAGACACAGAGAAAGCATTCCAAATAACACCCAACAGACTTAGCAACAACTTTCAAAGTGCCTTTCGTGTCCTGCTGGAGAACATTAGCTGGCTTTTCTGCCTACACTGCCATTCCAGTCGGAACATCTCATAAAGTCATGGAGTCCTAGTCCAAGTTTTTAGTCCTCTGCTGAAAGTTGTCTTTAAAGTTTAAACCCCCTAATTTCACATTAAGAAATTAAATAGCAGAGCCTTGGAAGTAACTGGTCCACAGATATGCAACGAGTTGCTAGACTAGGCAACATTATGAATGTGGGTATCTGTACACCTATTCTAGGGCATTATTTTCCACTTGGATTTCTTCTGATCTTTTTTGTTTCTTTTTTAGTTATATAATATAACTAATAATTGTTTATTATTTTTAGAAAATGAAAAGACAGAAAAACATACCAAAAAAAAACCCTTAAACACACTAATAAAGTTAACACATTACATGAGACAGAATAATGGATCCCCAAAGATGCTCATGTTCTAATCCTAGGAACCTTTGTTTATGTTACTTATATGGCAAAAGTGACTTTGAAGATGTGATTAGAGTTAAGGACTGTGAGATGAAGAGACTGTCCAGTTATCAGGGTGGACTCCATATAATAAGGAGGATCCTTTAAAGTGAGTGAAGGATGCAGAAGAGGAAGTGAGAGTCTGAAAGGGATTTGAAGATGAAATACTCCTGGATTTGAAGATCTCCTCCCTCTTCCATTGACCAAGGAATGCCAGATGGCCTTTAGAAGCTGGAAAAGGGAAGGAAACAAATTCTCCCTGGAGCCTTCAGGAGAATGGCAGACACGCTGACATCTTGATTTCAGCCCATTTCAGACCGATCCCCAGAACTCTAGGATAATAAATTTGTGTTGGTTTAAGCCACTAAATGTGTGGTCATTTGTTATGGCAGTGATAGAACACCCATGCAGTTGTCCAGCACTTTAATCTAATTACAGCAGTCCTTAAAAGTTAGAACATTTCCTGGCTGCAGAGAAACAGAGAACTGTTTTGGGAAGTACAAAAAGCTACTGTTTAATATCTTGGTGTATACTTCTCTAATTTTTTTTTTTAACTACGAAGACATTTTCAGAATTAGAAATATGTGTTAATTATTCTTTTGTAAGATTATTCATTGATATACATCATTTATGTAACTATTATTTTCCTAATTTGTCATTTTAGTTGAATTTCATTCTACTTCTAGATGTATACATATTTAATTATCTGTACAAACAAATGAATAATATTAAAATAATTTCTTGACTTTCCAAAAAGTTTATAACAAAATATCCTGGCTGTTTTATAAAAGAATTTATATTCTGCTCCATCAACATAACCTTTCATAATTTAGACATTATTGTATTATTTATAATTATTTATCTTTGGCATACATTTTCATATCTGACAATGCAACATTTAGCCTTTTTGTTCTTTTTTTTATTCAGATTTTTTCTGTTCTCATATCTTTATAAGTGCATACACATAAAAAAATATTATGTAATAGCAATAAAATCTCCAATGGATTTTTTAGGATTAAAAAAATAATTTAGAGAATTGTCATTTTAACAACATGGCTTTTTCTTATTCATTAACTGGGAATATTTCTTCATTTATTTGTCTTCTTTTATATCCCTCAGTAATACTTTATACTTCTTTTTTTAGAAAGGATTTGCACGTTCCTTATTGAATTTTTCCAGGATACATTTTATTTTCAGACCTGTTATGAATGGTAAATTTTATCCTCCCAGTTATTGTGCTTATGGGAATATAGGAAATGTAATGATTGTTAGCAACTCCCAAGCTGAAATCCTTTATTCTAAAAGTATTCAGCTGAGCATGTGGGTTTTAATCATTATTCCAAATCTTTAAGTAAATATGCTTATATATTTTGCTTAGGCACATGCAAGTAAATATTTCCAAAATAGTGTCTTTCAGTGACAGTATGAGCAAAAGGTAATGCTGTCTTGTGATACTTGTCAGATATTTATTGTATGTATGTAACACAGTTATAGTCGGTTGAACAGTAAAGGTTTGTAGTATGACTGAATGTTTTCACCAGTAATTACCAAGGTTACTGTGTATGTTTTGGCACTAAATATCATTTCTAAATTAAAGCAAAAGTACTTTTTGAATGCTAGACTAAATGTAGAGGCAAATGTTGTCTTATTTACTGTAATTTTGATTTACATCAACATTTTTTTTGTTTGTTGATTCATTTGTCAGTACTATAATATGAGGTTCAATCAAGCTTAATGCTTGTAGAAGTCATAGAAACTAAAGTTAAGCAATAACCTTGGGTCTAAATCTGAAGAGTCATAAGTAGAACTGAATTTATTGCCACACCAGTAATAACTAGTATTTTATACTAAAAATGATAGTCTCCTCTAGCTGACTTGTATAATAGTGCAATATGAAAAGATAGAATTTTTATGAAAGTAGTTTTTTTCATGGTCAGCACAGAGATCTTACAATATGCTACCAATCTAATTGTTATCTTTACTTGTTACAACAATGTATTAAGTGGAAATATATAATTCACACCCACCCACATGTACATATATTGTTTCATCCATAAGAAGATTGTCACAGTTTCACATATATGAGTTACATATATAGTTCTAGCCAGCTTCTCTCACTACTTTCATGAAATTCAGGTTTTAAATACTATTGCATATTACAGTCATATATTCAGTACCATAATATAGCATTTATCTCCCAGCCATGATGCTCTCTATTTATTTATTCAAGCACATTATTATTGACCAATTTGGGGTTTGAGAACAACATGATGAGCAAAAGAAGATGCTCTTTCCTCAGGGTGTTGGCAACCAAGCTTCTTAGCTTAAAATTAAGTGGCAGGTTGGCACCATTAAGAAAGACAGGAGGAGAAACATATGCCTCAGACTTTTGGGGGATTCTTTACATTTTAAATATAGATAACCTGTTTTTTATATGCACCTTCTTATTTAATAGAAGAATACATGTATATGAATAAAAATATAGACTAAATACAATTTCACTTTTATAGCTCTGTAAGAATCTGTTAAGAATTTTAATGGAGCAGGAAAAATATTTTGTTTCGCTTTAAGTGTATTATTTCTACAGATCAGTGACTGGGTCAATGGGAAGCAGGAAAAAACAAAACAAAAAATAAATCAAACTAAAAAACCAAACAGTCCTTAATCCCAGAAGATCTGTAACGTATATTCTTAGATTTAAATATTCATTCCTGTCCCCAGATCGTTCTTATTTTTATTCACACTTCTGACTCTATCAAGGTTTCCAACCACTAGTCCTTCTAGCAGGTTGTAGCAGCTTCCACGGTGGTCTCAAAGTGCTGCCTACATCTAAGTCAAATTGAAGCTGGTATGTGTATCATCTTGTAAAACTATGCATTATAATATACAGAGTGTGTTGCTATCTTGGACTGTTAGGTTCCTGAGAAAAATTTCCTTGATGGTGGTTTTAAAACAAGTTGAGGGCTTCCCTGGTGGCACAGTGGTTAAGAATCCGCCTGCCAATGCAGGGAACGTGGGTTCGAGCCCTGGTCTGGGAAGATCCCACATGTCACGTAGCAACTAAGCCCATGCGCCACAACTACTTAGTCTGCGCTCTAGAGCCCGCGAGCCACAACTACTGGGCCCGTGTGCTGCAGCTACTGAAGCCCACATGCCTAGAGCCCGTGCTCCGCAACAAGAGAAGCCACTGCAATGAGAAACCCGCGCACTGCAACTAAGAGTAGCCCCCGCTTGCAACAACTAGAGAAAGCCCACGTGCAGCAACGAAGACCCAAAGCAGCCAAAAATAAAAATTTTTTTTAATAAATAAATAAATAGAATAAAACAAGTTGGTTATCTTTTAAATGTATGCAAACAATATTATGCTTCCGTGAACAACGTTTTTCCAAGAGCCAAATGTTTACTCTCTGTTAGGATTTATGGACACAAGTTGGTATTGAAATAACACTTGGTCTATTTTTTTCTTCTATCTTTCTACTCTTAATTCGGTTTGTATATGAGTGTATGTGTGCATGCTAGTGTGTGATGGGCTCTTTACAGTCAGTTATATTTACTTATTAAAAAAGTATGTTCAATGGTACTTCTAAAATATGGTGAATTTCGCTTTTTACAGTCCTCATACATTATGCATTTCTTTCATTGTTGCACAGATATTTTAGATATAAAGAAGAATCTAGAGAGAACCATGGCACATTTTGCTAGGTGTATTAGACATCTATCTTCAGCTTATTTTCAGATTTTCTCATTCATCTGCTCTCTGTCTCTGTCTCTCTCTCTCAGCACTCTGCACTCAAAACTGCACCTATGCTCCCTGATTAAAACTTCAGTGCATGGGATTTGGCCTCCTGAAAGGCTGCTGAATGGTTAGAGGCAGTAACCTAGAAGAGTACAAATTTTAGCATCTGTGGCATGAAACCCTCATGCAGTAGAAAGGAGAGAGAGCTCTCTAAGGTCCGTTTTATAAGGGCATTCATCCTGTTCATGAGGACTTCACCCTCATGACCTAATTACCTCCCAGAGGTCCCACCTCCTAATACCATCACACTGGGGACTGGCGTTTCAACATATAAAATTTCAGTTCATTGTGCCAAGCTAAGAGTCCATAGATTACGTGGCCCCCATAAGCCTTACACTAACAGCATGTATGGTGATGTTTTGGGTCCTCGAAATGTTTGGTTACTTCCCTTTCCCTGATGTATGGTTTTCCTGGAAAGGAACATAAGTTTCCTGGGCAAGACTGGGGAAAATGTTATTTATGCTTGCTCTAGTTTCTTTTGGACGTCTGGCCTCTCCTTTGAAAATTGATAAAGGGATCATGACTTTATTGAGATTTATATCCCTCAGCCTCCTTATCATCCCAACTTGAATTCTTTTGACTGTATAGATTAAGCAGCACCCTTTTTGTATGCCTGTCTGTTTTGCCCCTATAAATGTGGTTTTGTATCCATTTCTCTGGCACTCTGTGGATCTGGTCCTTCTGGCTGCCTTTCAGACCTTCTTGCACATTACAATAATTTCACAACCTGGCTTCTGACAAGTGGTTGAGAGAAGATAGCTGGCCTCTATTTATTTTCAGTATTTTATCATCCCTATTAGCATAAATCATAGAAGTTCTATAATTACAATTACTATTCTCATCCTTGATTTACAGAGGAATCCACCTTTGAGCTTCTCAATGATGCCAGCTACTCTCTCTACTCTATTTCTTATCACATTGGTGAAGTGCCTTCTACGACCTTAATCTGTTCATCTGACGGGATTCCTCACCTCATATAGCAAATATCTTTAGCATATCCATTTCTCTGACTTTTTCTTTTTTTTAAACTGTCTGTCACAGCATTTCTGGGCAATCACTTTCTGTAAGGGAACAAGAATCATTCTGGGAGCATTTTTACTACCATCTTTCAGGGTCCTTGCCAGGGTGTTAAAACCTGTTTCATGAGGAAATCCTTCTATATTGATAACTCTCTTTTAACTGGAACAATTAGGATCTAGTCCCATATGCATTTTCCAGTCTCCAGGCAGCACATCTTGGATGGCCCTGAGGCATCAACAAGTCCTGCAGAAACAGAGCATCCCTGCCTGGGTTAGGTTGAGACTTAAGCTTAGTCATTTATCTTGTGGTCAAGAAGGATGGCAGAGTTTATCCTCAGGGAGTATATGCCATTTTGTAAGGCAGAATGTGCTTCATCATCTTCAAACAAAGGAAAAAAGGTAGAGGCTTCAACAGTTACGGCTAAATTACATCTACAGATCCAGAAGGTCCTGGGAAACTGGATTTAAGATCTTTGAGTGTGTTGATTGCATTGAATTGCATATCCCTTTCCCAAGCCTCAGAGCTTCAGTTCTTCCTAATCAGCCCTCTGACTTTGGCAGAGTAGGCCTGCTATGATTGAGAATACAACCACCTCTGGACCTATACTGATCTTATAATTAATTTTTATACCTGATTCTAAACTTTTCTGAGACTCTGGATACAGGAAAGAGTATATTTGTATGCAGCCAACAGGGACTTCTGGATTTCACACTTTGTCCTTTTGTTGATTTTTATCATCAGCTTCTCATTGCCCTTCTCCAATTAGTTGATTGCCCCCAGAAATTTTCTTCCAAATCCATAGCCCTTATGATTACTGTTTTCCTTCTACCTCTAAAAGTACCAGTATACCAGTGTACCTACCACTGCATTCCATTATACTGGTGTCTCATTTTAACTTTGGTGATTGCTTTGACAATTTTACTGTTCCCACATTTCAGGGACTAACAGTGTTCCTTCTACTCACCAGCAATGATTAGGGGTCCTCTGCCAGCCAGTGAACCAGTGAGCCATGTTCAGAGTATCACTTTAGACTCTGCTTCCTGGAACCATCTGCCAATATAAAAACAGGCTCTGAGATGAATATTTGTATACAAAAATTTTATTGGTGATTGGTCTTAGCATCAACATCTGTGGTGGAGTGAAGGATTGTGTGGAAAGAAAAGTTTAATTGTGATGCCATTGCAAAAAGGACCTCATCTGAGCCTATAGTGAGTTCTCAATCTGAGATGACCCTTCAGTGTTATCCAAAATTGAGGAAAGCTTTCCGGGCCTTTATATGCTTGTATTAATTAATCGTTTGACAAGAGTTGCCTTTAGGAAAGAGGCATGGACTTGAGTGATGTGACTCTCTTTGACCAAGGGGAATTTCTGCAGAGGAATTCAGTCAAGATGTTGCAGTCATCAATAATCCCAGAAGACTGGGAGATTGAATGCTTTAGTATGCAAGGAGTAAATCTGAGCACTGCCTCACTTATCTATTATAAGGAATAAAATAGATTCATTAAAATGAGTTTTTAAATTAAAATCAATGTCATAAAATTGCTTGTTTTTGGTGGGCCACTATTTTTCTTCTAAGATGTCTAACAGCCTATGCAGACTGTGCAGAAACTATAATGGTCAATGAGAAGATTAACATTAGCCATAAGAATAAACACAGACCAGTGGCCAGCTATCCTGCACATTCAGATCTGAGAGTTATTTCTTCTAAGTAAGACAATGTGCAATTAATAAAAAATATCTTCAATAACACCTTTATAATAGACTGCATTGAGTTTCATGTAAATGTAGTTATAATATCTCACAATAAGAGCCATTGGCCCAAACTCAGTGCCAAATCCATTAAAAGATATTAATCAGAATTTCCTATAAAGAGATCATGACTCTCAAGTGACCTGGCTTTACTTAGTGATAGATTTTTTGCTACTTCAAACTGTGCATCCATCCAGCAAACCTCTGTAAATATTGTTTCTCTCAGGATAGCCTGCTTTTAAATACTCTATTACCTAGAAAAGCAGTATTTAAGAACTAAATTTCTGTTGAGTTCCTATGTCAAGTCAAAGTAGGTGCATTTTATTTTTTAAACAATGTAAACTTAGCTCTATCCATCACTATATAGAATGTAAAAGGAAATAAAAGTGTATGAGAACATAGCTAAGTACATTCACGCAGACTCATAAATACAAATACATACAGAGTGAGTTTACCTTAAATTTCACATGTAGCAAATGCTTTCAAATTTATTGGGGTCAGAGAGAAGAGTGAGAAACTTCAACCTGTGTCAGCAACATTTCTGATACTAGAATTATTTCAGCCACAATATTTTAAAACTTGCAAAGACTTGTTTCATGTATTGCAACACAAAGAAGATATTTAATTATTTGAGAATAACAAATCATACATCACTTCACTGGTAAATTTAAGAATAATATCTATAAAATAGATTGTCATATCTCCCTTTTGTTGTTCCAAACAGAAAACTTATCTCTTAATATGCTATTTAGGAGAGGTATCCACATTTCCTTTAACTGTTGTAAGAATGTTTATATGTTTCTGATTTCTCTTATGCTGGTGCCAGGTTAGGTTTTACCTAATTTTAAAAGTAGTTGAAAGAATGTCCACTTCTTACCAAGACAGAGTGGACTGTATTTTCTATCCTATCTGAAAAAATTAAAACATGCAAAACACATGAAACAACCCTTCTCAAGAAATTGGGTATCAGGCTATGAAGGACAGTGATCCCTGAGATACAGGAGATGATCTAGATAAGCTCTATAATTGTCCCAACTTACTGCATTGAGAGTGTTTCTAGGCCATGGAAAAGGGAGGGGAAACTCACGCAGAGCTTAATGGACTCCCTGAGTTGAGGAGGCATAATTGCGAGTACAGAGAGATCAAGGAAGCTAGAGTTGGCAGGACTATTAAAAAGGAAAGGGCTTTTGGTCTTGTTTATGGTTTCCTTTGCTGTGCAAAAGTCTTTAAGTTTCATTAGGTCCCATTTGTTTATTTGTGATTTTATTTCCATTTCTCTAGGAGCTGGGTCAAAAAGGATCTTGCTGTGATTTATGTCATAGAGTGTTCTGCCTATGTTTTCCTCTAAGAGTTTGATAGTGTCTGGCATATGACCCAGCAATCCCACTACTGGGCATATACCCTGAGAAAACCATAATTCAAAAAGAGTCATGTACCAAAATGTTCATTGCAGCTCTATTTACAATAGCCAGGACATGGAAGCAACCTAAGTGTCCATCATCGGATGAATGGATAAAGAAGATGTGGCACATATATACAGTGGAATATTACTCAGCCATAAAAAGAAATGAAATGGAGGTATTTGTAGTGAGGTGGATGGAGTTAGAGTCTGTCATACAGAGTGAAGTAAGTCAGAAAGAGAAAAACAAATACAGTATGCTAACACATATATATGGAATCTAAGGGAAAAAAAAAAAGGCCATGAAGAACCTAGTGGCAAGACGGGAATAAAGACATAGACCTACTAGAGAATGGACTTGAGGATATGGGGAGGGGGAGGGGTGAGATGTGACAGGGTGAGAGAGTGGCATGGACATATACACTACCAAATGTAAAATAGATAGCTAGTGGGAAGCAGCCACATAGCACAGGGAGATCAGCTCGGTGCTTTGTGACCACCTAGAGGGGTGGGATGGGGAGGGTGGGAGAGAGGGAGACGCAAGAGGGAAGAGATATGGGAACATATGTATATGTATAACTGATTCACTTTGTTATAAAGCAGAAACTAACACACCATTGTAAAGCAATTATACTCCAATAAAGATGTTTAAAAAAAAAAAAAGGAAAGGGCTACATAAAACGAGAGCTCTGGATCATATGGTAACTCTATTTTTAGTTTTTTAAGGAACCTCCATTCTGTTCTCTATAGTGGCTGCACCAATTTACATTTTCACCAACAATGGCGGAGGGTTCCTTTTCCTCCACACCCTCTCCAGCATTTATTATTTGTAGACTTTTTGATGATGGCAGTTCTGACCAATGTGAGGTGATATACCTCATTGTTTGATAGTTTTGATTTGCATTTCTCTAATAATTAGCAATGTGGAGTATCTTTTCATGTGCCTGTTGGCCATCTGTATGTCTTCTTTGGAGAAATGTCTATTTAGGTCTTTTGCCCATTTTTTTTATTGGGTTCTTTGCTTTTTGATATTGAGCTGCATGAGCTGTTGGTAAATTTTGGAGACTAATCCCTTGTCGGTCACATCATTTGCAAATATTTTCTCCCATTCTCTGGGTTGTCTTTTTGTTTTGTTCATGGTTTCCTTTGCTGTGCAAAAGGTTTTAAATTTAATTAGGTTCCATTTGTTTATTTTTGCTTTTGTTTCCATTACTCTAGGACACGGATCCAAAAAATTGCTGCAATTTATGTCAAAGAGTGTTCTGCCTGTGTTTTCCTTTGGGAGTTTTAGAGTATTCAGTCTTACATTTAGGCCTTTAATCCATTTTGAGTTTATTTTTGTATATGGTGTTAGAGAATGTTCTAATTTCATTCTTTTACATGTAGCTGTCTAGTTTTCCCAGCACCACTTATTGAAGAGACTGTCTTTTCTCCATTGTATGTTCTTGCCTTGTTTGTCATAGAATAATTGACCAAAAGTGCATAGATTTATTTCTGGGCTTTCTATCCTGTTGCATTTATCTATGTGTCTGTTTTTGTGTCAGTTTTGATTACTGTAGCTTTGTAGTATAGTCTGAAGCCGGGGAGTGTGATTCTTTTAGCTCCATTCTTCTTTCTCAAGATCTGAGAAATCTTCGTTTGGCTATTTGGGTTCTTTTGTGTTTCCATACAAATTTAAATTTTTTTGGTTCCAGTTCTGTGAAAAATGCCATTGGTAATTTGATAGGGATTGCATTTTATGATCTTTGTCTACTTGATTGAGAGAAAATATTGCAAAACATATATCTGATAAAGGACTTATTTCCAGAACATATAAAAGAATTTCAAAATTCAGTAATAAGGAAACAAATCAGGTAAAAAAAAAAAGAATGGGTAAAATATTTGAACACTTTAGCAAATATATGTAGATAGCACATAAGCACCTGAAAAGATGCTTAACATCATTCATTAGGAAAGTAAAACTTAAAATCATAGTGAGACAAACCTATCAGAATGACTAAAAGTAAACCTGACTGCACTTGGTGTTGGTGAGGTTGTAGAGAATCTGGAATTCTCATACACTACTAGTGGGAATGTAAAGTAGTGGGACCACTTTAGAGAACATCTTGGTAGTTTCTTAAAAAGTAAAACATACACCTATCATATGATCCAGCCATTCCACTCCTAGGTATTTACCTAAAAGAAATTAAAGAAGATGTCTCTACAAAAAGTAGTACAAGAATGATCATAGCAGCTTTATTTGTAACAGCCAAAAATTGAAAACAGCCCAAAATGTCTATTAACAGGTGAACAGAATGAATACATTTGGTATATCTATTCAATACTCAGCAATAAAAAGAATGGACTCTTGATACATGCTCCAGTATGGGTGGATCTTGAAATAAGTATTCCAGTTGAGGAAGCCAGACCAATAAGTGCACACACAGGATTGCTCTGTTTATATACAATTCTAGAGAGTTGGAAACCAATATACCATGATGGAAAAAAAACGAGTGGGAGGGATGACAGAGATGTGAGTGAGCTGAGGTGAGAGGGAGGAATTACAAAGAGCCATCAGCAAACTTTTGGAGTGATGGAAATGTTCATTATCTGGATTTGGTGATGGTTTCATGAGCAAAACTTATTGTATTCCTTAAATGTGTACATCTTATTACATATCAATTATACCTCAAAAACATGTTACAAATAAAAAAGGAAGATGTACATGAAAACAAAATTGAGCAAAACCAATTTTCTAGAAAAAAAGTAATTGTGGTAGTTACAATGAAGACAATTTAATTATCAGTTAATCACATAGACACACACTTTTGTACAGGTTTATAATAGGAAGTGCAAATACTGTTAAATTGCTATCTTCTGGTTTTTTTCCAGCTTTTTTGAGGTAAAATTGACAAAATTGTATACATTTAAAGTGTACAATATGATGATTTGATGTATGTACACATTGTGAAATGATTACCACAATTCTATTTTCTGTCTTCATAGATCAAAGGCAGAAGAAAATTAGGGTGATGAAACCAGAGAAATTAAAAAATAAATAAATAAAAATAAAACAAGCTTAATTTTAAGTGCTTTTCCCTTTGTTCTTCCTAGTCATATTGAGAAGGGAAATGGTCTTCCTCTCTTCATTATTATAAGTTCTTTCTGTATGTTTGCTCTTTGTCAGGTTTTCTAAAAATCATTTTTACCAAAAGTTTTCCTAAGGAAATTGCAGCAGAAAACAACAACAATAACAACAACATAAAAACGCTTTTTACTGTGATGTTTACTTGAGGCCTTTAAGCTCTGGTTCACCAGTAAATGGGAGCACTTTCCTGAGGCAGAAAGTAGAATAACAGGAAAAATTGTTTCTGAATTAATAATAAGAAGATGAAAGGAAATATATATATCTAAAATTCACCTTGAAAAAGTATAAACTGGAAATACCAGATTTGTGTTTCTCTTATGCTAATTGACATCTCTGTCTTGATATCTGTAAATATCTACATCTGCAGCATCAACATATACAAACTTGATCTCATTCTTTTCCCTCCATTAATATCTTTATTAACGTCTCCATTAATACCTTTATTCACTTCAGCAACTAATGAAGTAATATTTAGCTCATTTTTACTCTTCCTACTTCCTCATTGATGTAAAAATTGATTCTGTCTTTTAAACATCTCTAATGGATATATTAAACTTATAGAAAGTACTCAAAATATAACTTTATTTTTGTATTCTACTGTCCCTTTAAAATGTACTCAGTACAGGAAATTAAATTTTTCCTCTGTTATTGCCTGATAACTCCTGCAGCCTCCATCATTTCTCTGTTCACTTTAGATAATAAAATGTCCTATGTTCAATTTTTGCTGTAAAAGTCTTGATTCAGAAGTCATCCAGTCCTATACTGATTAACATTTTAATCTTCTATAAAGGTAAAGACATTTCCCACCTCTCTAATGAGGACTGGCTTCGAGTTGCTACTCCCATTAGACGAAAGCATATAGCAAAGGAGACCTCTTTTTCTCACTTACTTTCTCTCTCACTAGCTCACTACTATCATTGACCTCTCCAGTGCTGGCAGATGTAGGAACAAAAAACAAAAACAAAACACAGACACACACACACACAAAAGGAAAATGGGCCTGCTGACGATACCATTTGTATTAGATCATACATTGTTATGCATAATACTTTTCAGAAACTCTCTGATCTACAGAACAATATCTTTATACTAGTATATAACTTTTTTTCATAATCTGTTGCATTTCCAACATCTTTTCTATATGTGTCTTGAAGCTGAACTACATGAAACTTACCAACAGCCTGAGTTCTTACCATACTCCCCCACTAACCAGCTATGTGATTTTAGAAAAGTTACCTAATGTATCTGTGCCTTAATTTTCTCATTGTGAACAGGTTGGGAATACATTGGGAGCATATATTTGATACATAGAGTTTTGAAGAAGAGTAAATAATTGCTACTACCACTCACATAATAATGATGATGATGGTGATGATGGTAGCAAATATTCTGTAAATAATGATAGTGCCAGGCACCATTCTAAGCATTTTATATGTCTTTACACAAACTTCCCCAATTATTCAATTGTCTCTCATATCCTGCTGGTTTTCACAGGTTGTATACTCTCTATGAAGTGATTTTTCTATTCTTATCTACCTGGAGAATTCCAGTACATCCTTCACAACAAACTCAACCATCTCATCCTGTGAAGCTTTGCCTGATGCCTTGTGGGGCACAGTGAGAAACCACTTTCTTGATCCCATCACATTTATTCTGTTTCTTCATCTTTTTTTCTCTTCACGTTGTGCTGAAGGCTAGTTTGTTCAAGAAATATACTATGTGCTTCTCAGAGACAGAGATGTTCTTTTTCTCACCTCTGTCTTCAGTGCCTAGTTGAGTGCTTAGCACAGAATAGATAATCAATAATGTTGTATTCATAAATAATGAACTGCATTAATACATAACTGATATAAAGCCCACATTTCAGCGAATGTTGTAAGCATTTCTTGAATTTAATTAATTTTTGTTGAAATCAAAAGAAAGACAAAAGAAAGGTCAATTTTATTTAACTGCTCTAAGTTATATTTGAGAAAAGTTGTTACTTTCTATCTCTATCTCTCTCATATAGAGAGAGATAATGGCCATTCTGCATAATGGCCAAGTGTGCATGTAATAGTTTTTATTCATTTTGATACAAGATTAAACTTACATGGACCAAAACTTTGTGGTGCTTTAGATGACAGTTTCATGGTCTATAGTGTTTCCATCCTCTAAAACATGTCTAGGTATTGGCAAAGGAATTTCAAGAGCTGCTCAAACATTGCAGCAGGAGTGTATATTGGTTAAAAAAAAAAAAATTCAGAAGTCAACTTGGAGGTATTAAAATTTTAAAATGTGTTTACCCACTTCCTAGCCAATTTCATTTCTAGGATCCACACTACAGAAAGAGTTGTGCTAGCACATAGCACATAAGGATATATTTATAAATATGCTTATGAAAGCATTGCTTGACAAAACTGAGACAACCTAAATGTGTATTAGATCAGAAATTGTTTTGTCAAAGACTCCTTTTTTGTTGTTTCATTTACTTATCTCACCCTAGGAAATAATAGCCTGTACAAGCTTTTACTTCAGTGACAAAAAATGTTTAGAAAATAAACCCAAGGATAAACATGCCAAGAAAAGAAAGTTTCTCAATGAGATCCTGAGTAGGATTGTTGTAATTCTCATATTCTTATGCAATTCCAGAGCAAGATCCCTGATGAGCAGGAGGCAGCCCCAAACACATCACATTTTATTGCATAAAATAATATCAAGAGTGAAACAATCTGAAAATTCGAAGATACTACACTAAGAATTGCAGGGGTATGAGGGGAGTGTGAGGGAGGGAGAGAGAGACAAAGACAGAGAAAGAGAAAAAGAGAGCAAAAGAAAGAGTTTCCCCCCTAACATCAAAAACTCTATCCTCCATTTCTTTGTCTAATTAGTATTTATGTATCCATGATCCACAATTAGTATCCTTCTTCTTAACAGAAGAACAAGGTAGAGGAGACAGTGAAGGTGAATCTAAATTCCTGGCTGAGTCCCCCAACTTGTCATTCATTATCAGCTGAGTCCATGAGGTTCAGACTGCTTTCAGATCATTCTTGGTACTGAAAAGATATATATTTTAAACAGTTTGTAGTGGAAAAATAAACATACATAAGAAATAAAGTATTTAAATTCTACTTAATCTCTACTCCCCACCATAAAATTATCTTACCGTCTCACTTCAGTCACTCTTCACTCCTAGAATGTTCTATAGGTGTGGACTCTACTGGAATTTAAGACTTGAGTTGAATCTCGACAACCACTGGCCATCAGAATAAAACTAATTCTACAATAAGTAAGCCCTCTTGTATTTATCATTTTTACTTTTACTTTAACAACTATAAACGAGGGACACCATTCACTGGCAAAGAGATACCTGGAAATAATCCATACATGTGGAAGGCTGGATGTGAAAAAGTAAGGATGATTCAAGGAAACCTCTATTACATAAATAATATAATTGATCTAGGAAGAAGAATATCTTTTAAGTCATTATATTTTATCACAAAAATCTATATTATTTTAAAAATTATTGCAATCAGCAGTAATTTTGCTTTTTTTCTGGGGTGCACTCCAAATTTATGTTATTCTCACTGCTTAAGAAATGTTAGATTAATTTAGTTACCCTTTACCTTAGTAAGCTTGACCAAAATCCACATTAAAATTAGAAAGAAATATAAATTTATAGCAGTTACTTTGGATCGTGACGTATATAGAAATCAGAACACATCTTTAAATATTCCAATTTTTTTAAGAGCTTAGTTATTTGCAATGTAATCTGGTAAAGTCAGCTAAATTATGTCTTTCTTGAAATTTTACTTGCAAGTTTATGAATTTCATCAAGAAGAAAAACACCAAAAGAGTGAGTAAGGCATTTCATGATGTAAAAAAAAAAACAAAATCAATTGCATAAATAGAATTGGGGAATGTATGATGTGCAGCAAAATGTTCTAACTTACGCAGTTAACCTCTGATGAAATTAATATCGTCTCCAGATTTAAACCAAGTTAATATTCTGTCTGTCATGTTTAAAGTACAGTATTGTCTGTCCAATATAGTGAAGCTAATCTGGATGCTATATTTGGAGACAAATAATAGAAAAGAGTAGACATCACTGTAGGAGAGTTAAGTTCAAATTTCAGGTCTATCATTTGCTTACTGTGTGATACAAAGTGATCCATAATTCTAATTCTAAAATCCCACCACATTTTCTTGAGAGCTTCACTGAGAACGACACATGCTTAAATAGTATTTGCTTGGTTATCAAACATCTAAATCCAAAATAAGTTTCTTAAAACATTCTATTAGAATTTACATCCCATTCCTCATCATTCTTCATGCATTTCCAGAATAAAACCTATGGTAAAATAAACAAAATGTGAAACACATAGAGGTATGTGATGTTATAAAATAGATTAATAATTTTAAGATGTAGTATATTGGTTTGGGGTTATTTGGAATAAGTTTGTCTTCTTCTTAGGGGGAAAAAAAAATGTAAGCTCCAGAAACAAAATGAACTGGACCATCTCTGTCAATTTGACAAAAAACTATGGTGACAGACTTTAAAAATCTATTTTACTTTTAGCCAACCCTGAAATCAAAGCACTTACTTTTTTTTTTTTTTTTTAATAAATTTATTTATTTATTTATTTATTTTTGGCTGTGTTGGGTCTTCGTTTCTGTGCGAGGGCTTTCTCTAGTTGCGGCGAGCGGGAGCCACTCTTCATCGTGGTGCGCGGGCCTCTCACTATCGCGGCCTCTCTTGTTGCGGAGCACAGGCTCCAGACGCGCAGGCTCAGTAAGTAGTTGTGGCTCACGGGCCTAGCTGCTCCGCGGCATGTGGGATCTTCCCAGACCAGGGCTCAAACCCATGTCCCCTGCGTTGGCAGGCAGATTCTCAACCACTGCGCCACCAGGGAAGCCCAAAGCACTTAACTTTTGATAACTCTGCTTTAAATTAAGTTTGCTGTTAGAAAGATCTAAAACTCAAAAACAATTTAGCATTTTATGTGTTCTCTTTAGTGTTTCTGATAATTCTTGCTTGCTATTTGATAAATAATAAGGCAGTTTTCTCTTGAATAACCTAGAGTTAATTCTGCAAATCAGTTAGATTGAAATATTGTTTTGAATTGTGCAACTTAATTGATTTCTAAACATCTTTAACATCGTCTTATGCACTTCTTTTCCTGAACATTTTGTTGTATTTAGAGTTTTGATATTTTTTGAATAATTTTATGATGATATTAAATATCATACTTTGTCATGTTAGAAACAGATATTTAAATACTTTATAGATTTCCCCCAAACGAGATGAGTTTCTTCCCCTTGAGTACTTTGTTAGATATTGAGACCTCCATATTGAGAGATATGCATGTTTGTGTGTGTGTGTGTGTGTGTGTGTGTGTGTGTGTATTAATATAAGTGTATCATTTGTACTGTGGGTAAGGTTGGAGCTGGAGTAAGTATAATAATCCTAAATTTCTACCTTAAAAATTTCTGTTTCTCAGAAAACTGCACACGTACACACACAACAGTAAATCTATTAACTAGTGTCTGCATAGGTTTTGACATTGCATGGCTTAAAAAAAATCTCATTTTAAAAGTATATCACTAGCATACGGTATGTGTTTTTCTCTTTCTGACTTACTTCACTCTGTATGACAGACTCTAGGTCTATCCACCTCACTACAAATAACTCAGTTTCATTTTATGGCTGAGTAATATTCCATTGTATATATGTGCCACATCTTCTTTATCCACACATATATATGGAATCTAAAAAAAAAAAAAAAAAAAAAGGTCATGAAGAACCTAGGGGCAGGACGGGAATAAAGACGCAGACCTACTAGAGAATGAACTTGAGGACACAGGGAGGGGGAAGGGTAAGCTGGGACAAAGTGAGAGAGTGGCATGGACATATATACACCACCAAATGTAAAAGAAATAGCTAGTGGGAAGCAGCTGCATAGCACAGGAAGATCAGCTCGGTGCTTTGTGACCACCTAGAGGGGTGGGGTAGGGAGGGTGGGAGGGAGGGAGACCAAGAGGGAAGAGATATGGGGACATATGTATATGTATAACTGATTCAGTTTGTTATAAAGCAGAAACTAACACACCATTGTGAAGCAATTATACTCCAATAAAGATGTTAAATTAAAAAAGTATACCGCTGCATCTATAGCTATATCTATATTTAACTTTTAGAGTATGTTAGAAATATTTTGTAATCTGTTTCTGAAAAACTATTGTCTTCGAGAGTCTTGATCAGCAGTTTCCCATCTGGTGACACAATGATGGTATCACTAATAGAAATAAATACAGGCATACCTTGTTTTATTGCAGTTTGCTCTATTGCACCTCACGGATCCTTCATTTTTTACAAATTGAAAGTTTGTTGGCAACCCTGTGTCGAGCAAGTCTGTTGGCACTGCTTTTCCAAAAGCATTTGCTCACTTCATTTGTCTCTGTCACATTTTGGTAATTCTCATATTTCAAAACTTTTTCACTATTATTACATTTGCTGTCGTGATTTGTGATCAGTGACTTTGATGTTACTATTGTAATTGCTTCTGGGTACCATGAACCATGCCCATATAAGAAAAAACTTAATCAGTAAATGTTATGTGTGTGGTGACTGCTGCACCAACCAGTCATTCCCCTGTCTCTCTCCCTCTTCTTGGGCCTCCCTATTCCCTGAGATGCAACAGTATTGAAATTAAACCAGTTAATAATCCTAATAATGGTCTCTAAGTTGTTCAAGTAAAAGGAAGAGTCACATGTCTCTCACTTTAAATTAAAAACTAGGACAAAAATCAAAAGCTAGAAATGATTAATCTTAGTGAGGAAAGCAAATTGAAAGCTGAGATAGGCTGAAAGCTAAGCTTCTTGTGCAGGTTAGCCAAGTTGTGAATGCAAAGGAAAAGTTCTTGAAGGAAGTTAAAAGTGCTACTCCAGTAAACACAGAAGTGATAAGAAAGTGAAACAGCCTTGTTGTTGATATGGGGAAGTTTTAATCTTCTAAATAGAAGATTAAACCAGCCACAACATTCCCTTCAACCAAAGCCTAATCCAGCCACAACATTCCCTTCAACCAAAGCCTAATCCAGAGCAAGGCCCCAACTCTCTTCAGTTCTGTGAAGGCTAAGAAAGGTGAGGAAGCTGCAGAAGAAAAGTTTGAAGCTATCTGAGCTTGGTTCATGAGGTTTAAGGAAAGAAGCCATCTCCATAACATAAGAGTGCAAGGTGAAGCAGCAAGTGCTGATGTAGCAGCTACAGCAAGTTATCCAGAAGATCTAGCTGAGATTAATGAAGGTGACTACACTAAACAAGAGTTTGTCAGTGTTCAGCCTTTTATTGGAAGAAGATGCCATCTAGGACTTTCATAGCTAGAGAGGAGAAGTCAATGCCTGGCTTCAAAGCTTCAAAGGACAGACTGACTCTTTTATTAGAAGCTAATGCTTGGTGACTTTGGTGAGTTTAAGTTGAAACCAATGCTCATTTACCATTCTGAAAATCCTAGGGCCCTTAAGAATTATGCTAAATCCACCCTGTTGTGCTCTATAAATGGAACAACAAAGCCTGGGTGACAGCACATCTGTTTGCAATATGGTTTACTGAATATTTTAAGGCCACTGTAGAGACCTACTGCTCAAAAAAAAGATTCCTTTTAAAATATTACTGCTCACTGACAATGTATCTGGTCACCCAAGAGCTCTGATGGAGATGTACAATGAGATTAATGTTGTTTTAATGCTGCTAATGGAGCATTCATTCTGCAGCCCATGGATCAAGGAGTAACTTCAACTTTCAAGTCTTTTTATTTCAGAAACAGAAATGTATTTTGTAAGGCTGTAGCTGTCATAGATAGTAATTCCTCTGATGGATCTAAGTGAGTAAACTGAAACCCTTCTGGAATTCATGATGATTCACTATTCTAGATGCCATTAAGAATATTCATGATTCTTGAGAAGAGGCCAGAATTTTACTTCAACCCTCATGGATGACGTTGAGGGGTTCAAGACCTAAGTGGAGAAAGTAACAGCGAATGTGGTGGAAATAGTGAGAGAGCTAAAATTAGAAGTGGAGCCTGAAGATGTGACTGAATTGCTGCAATCTCATGGTAAAACTTGAACGGATGAGGAGTTGCCTCTTCTGCATAAGCAAAGAAAGTAATTTCTTGAGATGGAATCTACTCCTGGTGAATATGCTGTGAAGATTGTTGAAACAACAACAAAATATTCAGAATATTGCATAAACCTCATTGGTAAAGCAGAGGCAGGGTTTGAGAGGATTGACTCCAATTTCTTTTAAAAGCTCTACTGTGGATAAAATGCTATCAAACAGCATTGGATGCTACAGAGAAATCGCTTATGAAAGGAAGAGTCAATTGATGAGGCAAACTTTAATGTTGTCTTATTTTAATAAATTGCTATGGCCACCTCAACTTTAGCAACCAGCACCCTGATCAGTCAGCAGCCGTCAACGTCGAGGAAAGACCCTCCACCAACAAAAAAATTATGACCCACTGAAGGCTTAGATAATGGTTAGCAATTTTTAGCAATAAAGTTTTTTTTAAATTAAGGTATGTACATTTTTTAGACATGAAGGTATTGCACACTTAATAGACTATGGTATAATGTACGCATAATTTTATATACACTGGGAAACCAAACAAAAATATATGACGAGACAACTGAACCTAGTAACCGGTCTTCCTTTCATCTGTATCAGCTGAACCCAGATTGTATTTAGGGGAGCACATTTGCTAGCTGAAAAGGTCCCTAGTTTCCCTTGAAGATAAGGTTGATCATGTGGCCTAATTCTAGCCAGAGTGATGCACAAGAAAGTCATATGTTAAGGGTTAAGTAAAGCTCTTTAAAGGAGCACACTCCATTGGCATGATACTTTTTGCCTTGCATCTCTGTCCTTCATCGGTTCAATAACATAAATATGTTGGTTTCTCCCATACGGTCACAAGGTGATGGCTTCAGTATCTAGTCCTACATTCGTGAGCCATTGAATCAACAACACAGCTGCTTAACTCAAGAATTCCTATTACCTGAGAAAACAGACTTCTGCTTTATTAAGCCAATGGAAATTTTTTTTTTTTATGTCATGCAAAATTCTAAATAACTTCAGAAACACAGGAAGTTGTGCATATGGTCCTAGATTTTGAGTATATTGGAAATATTTTACAGACACAACAACACTCAAGTCCAAGAGAAGGAGTAAGAAAATTATCATAAGCCATTCTGTAGCATAAAATTACATGTTTCAAAAGTTCCACCGTCAAATGTAGGTATTGAGAAAAAATTACAATAGAGAAGAAACAAGGATAAATTATATTATACTTCATTACAGTTCTGTTTGTCTAGCCACACTTGGGACTAGCACACAAAGAATATGGTCAACACCACAAAGTTCTGCCAAATTAGAAGGTAAACTTCTAACATAATAGCACTTAATGAATGTGACAGACATTCATAGCATTGCATTTGGAATTTTACAGTATGGACAATAAAGGAAAAAAGGTTTTATTCAACAGATTTTTTTTCAGATGATTCTAATATGCTTGGTAAGATGCTTAGAATTTTAGCTAATAATCTTTTTTCCAAATTCCTTCAGAGTCATTATAAACTGTATATCACGTTAGTATAATCACAGAAAAATTTCTTTCTAAGATTTTGAAAGACCTTGTAGGACAGATAACTGGAATCTAGTCCTGCCTGTTCAAGAATTAGATGGCTGATTTGGGGCCAGTTATTTACCCTTTCTGAGCTTTGTTTTCCTTGTATTTAAAATGAGGGACTTCCCTGGTGGCGCAGTGGTTAAGAATCTGCCTGCCAGTGCAAGAGATATGGGTTCGATCCCTGGTCCGGGAAGATCCCACATGCCACGGAGCAACTAAGCCCATGCGCCACAACTACTGAGCCTGCGCTCTAGAGCCTACGAGCCACAAGCACCACGTGCCTAGAGCCCGTGCTCCGTAACGAGAAACCACCACAATGAGAAGCCCGCGCACGTCAACGAAGAGTAGCCCCCGCTCGCCGCAACTAGAGAAAGCCCGCGCGCAGCAACGAAAACCCAACGCAGTCAAAAATAAAAATAAATTAAAAACAAATAAATAAATAAAATTAAATGAAAATAATATTACCGAATTCGCAAGATTGCATTAAGATGAAATGGTTTCATATATGTAATTATCAGAATGAATTTCCAAATGAATGCATAGAACAGTGAGGTAGAGGAGAGTTAATTTCTACTAAGCACTAAGAATCCCAAATACATTATTAAACCTCTTCCAAACATTTTACCAAGACCATCCCATCCTCCAAACATCAAGAATTCTGATTTATTAATATTGAAAAAGTAAACCTCAGAGGATTCCTACTAGGAAAATTATAAGAGCGAACTCTTTCATATGTAGGATCACTGATTTGTTGTCATTTCTGTTTTCTAACTTGCTCAGCTGATTTTTATAGTATCATAGACTATGTTTTAGAAATATTTAGCTAAATTAATTGCTTGGTTATGGTGGATCTTGTGATTGCTGATAATTAGGGTATGGAGTTGTTTGTCTCCTCTTTTTCCTTTCCTTCTGCTCCTATTCCTCTTCCTTTCTGTCTTCTTTCACAATACGATTTGAGACATGTAGTTATCATTTAGTCTGGAAAATGAGAATTAGAAGTTTAAGCATTTAGTAATCTTAAAACTCAGTTTTAGGAAGATAAATGCAGTATGCAGGAATTCTGCAAAACATCTATCTTGTACTTTTAAAAATATCAATGCCACGATGAACAAACAACCAAGTGAAAACACAGGGCTCTTATTCCAGATTAAAAGAGTCTAAAGAGATACAAGGACCAAATGTAATGTATGATACTTGGTAGGATGTTGGATTAAAAGACTAAAATAGATATTTTGGAGGCAGTTGTAGAAAGTGAAATGTAATCTATTAACTAGACTATGGAATTATTGTTAATTTTTTAGATGTGATCATGGCATTATGGTTCTGTATGAGAATGTCCTTATCTTGGGAGATGCATGTTGAAGTATTTAAGAATGAATTTTCTTAAATTCACGTGTGATGACATCAACTTAATTTCAAGTTGTTCAGAAAAAGATAGTTAGGCACACATAGAAATAAACAGAATGTGGCAGGATATGAATATTTAGAGGATCTACATAGGTTTATATGGGTCGTCATTTTATTCTTCCTTCAATTTTTTTTTTTTTTTAATTAAGAGTTTGGAGGAAAATATATATGCCTCTCTCACCCTCATATACATATATGCTTCTCCCCACGCTCTACAAAAAAGAAAGTTTTCAGCCTCTGTTTTTCTTTCCTGGGGCTTCCAGAACAAACTACCACTACAAACTTGGTGGCTTAAAACAACACAAATGTATTCTCTCATAGTTATAGAGACTAGAAGTCCAAAATCAGTATGTTGAGAGAGTCAGTCTCCTGTGAAATCTCTAGAGGATAAAGAGTCTTCCCTGGTCTCTTCCTAGTTTCTAGTGGCTCCTAGCAACCCTTGATCTTCCTTTGCTTGTAGAAAGAGGCTTCACTTCAGTCCCTTTATGTGTGTGGTATCTCTGTGTATCTGTCCTTTTTTTTTTTTTCTTTAATTTAATTTAATTTAATTAATTTATTTATTTTTTATACAGCAGGTTCTTATTAGTTATCTGTTTTATACATATTAGTGTATATATGTCAATCCCAATCTCCCAATTCATCACATCACCACCACCACCCTCAACCCCGCCATTTTCCCCCCTCAGTGTCCATACGTTTGTTCTCTACATCTGTGTCTCTGTTTGTGCCTTGCAAACCGGTTCATCACTAATTATTAGAGAAATGCAGATTAAAACTACAATGAGGTATCACCTTACACCGAGTAGAATGGGCATCATGAGAAAATCTACAAACAACAAATGCTGGAGAGGGTGTGGAGAAAGGGAACCCTTTTGCACTGTTGGTGGGAATGTAAATTGATACAGCCACTATGGAGAACGGTATGGAGGTTCCTTAAAAAAACTAAAAATAGAATTACCATATGACCCTGCAATCCCACTACTGGGCATATACCCAGAGAAAACCATAATTCAAAACGACACATGCACCCCATTGTTCATTGCAGCACCATTTACAATAGCCAGGACATGGAAACAACCTAAATGTCCATCAACAGAGGAATGGATAAAGAAGATGTGGTACAAATATACAATGGAATGTTACTCAGCCATTGAAAGGAACAAAGTTGGGTCATTTTTAGAGACATGGATGGACCTAGAGACTGTCATACAGAGTGAAGTAAGTCAGAAAGAGAAAAACAGATGAACCGGTTTGTCCTCTTTTTTATAAGAAAACCAGAGACTGGATTTAGTGCCCGCCCTAATCTGGTATGACGTCATCTTAACTAATTACATCCCTAAAGACCTTATTTCTAAGTAAAGTTACATTCTCAGGTTCTGAGTAGGCATGGATTTTGAAGGATACTATTCAACCCACTATACCCTCCTATTTCTAATTTCCAAGTCAAAGGTCTTCCCAAAGTGTATAACAACCATTGTTCTCCCTTCTTTATTTCAAACTAAACGTAGTATTAACCTACTTCATCAACTAGAATTACCATCTAACAAGCACCATGCTGTTCAGCCCTGTCAAGTATGTAGGAGCATCCTTGGGCCAGGACATCAATATCCCAGCCTCTGAAGCCCCACTGACTATGCTATCACAGGTGCCTAGCAGCATACTAGGTGACCTCAGGCACCAAACCCTAGATGCATTCATCTTCTATGTTGATGTAGGTGACGATTTCATTTTCTCACCCAAAAGTATTTCATTTTTTCCTCCCCCTCCGACCTATCTTATATTCTCTCTCCTGTTTCTTCCTTTGTTTTTTTAAATTATCTCTCATGTAATCACACAGGTCAACTAGGAGCTGCTATGACTACTTTGATTTTGTGCCTGAAGTGTACAATGAAAATAATTTTATATCACATTCCTGTGTTATAAAGATGTTTGGGTACCAGTAATAAGACTAGCTTACATTATTGAATCTGTATTCTGTGGTAAGAATTATGGCCCAGGCAATGTGGGTGCTTTACATGAATGATGTTAAGAATATCTTCCTATAACTCTGCAATTTAGGTAGTACTATTATCACCTGTTATAAATATGGAGAAACTGAATTAAATACTTTGTTCAAGACCACATATCTAGTAAATTGCCAGACTGATATATGAAACCAGGCAGTACGTGCAAAAATACTCTTAACCCACAAGACATTCTTCTCCTGAAATTCAAATCAAGAGGTCCACACTTTTACTAGGAACTGTTCTCCATCTGCTTGAGTACAACATAGTATCAGGTTCTGGCTTGAGAGGGGGACGCAGAAGTTAATATGTCTAGGTGTCACCCTCTTTCTTCCAGGACACCTGGAGAATGATGGCTATAAAATCTCTGTGGTGTCTTACTCCTGGTTTTTTGTTTTGTTTTGTTTTGCTTTTTTTTTATGTAAGTCATCTATAAGTCAGAGGTATGCCTTCATAGTCTCTGTTTGATCTGCAACAGCCAAGTCCCAGGTCGAAGCCTGAGTTGTAAAAAATCAACAATAAAACTGTTATTCTTTGTCCCTGTTCTTAGCTTTAGAAATAGACTTACTAGTCCATGTTTCTCCCCTTGGCTAAAGAGCAGTGATTTCTGGTCATGTAGAAAACTTGCCATGTTATTTCAAATTCCCAGTCAGTTGCATACTCAAAGGTCACTTATGTATCCAACATTTCCTGCAGCATTTACATGGTGGTCTTTGTCCATATCTTGGCTTGTGCACATTCTGCCAGTAAAGACAGAGCCCCTACCATCTTTCTCGAGCAAGTGGCTTTATGCCATGACCCAAGGTTGAGCTGCTAGGAGTAGTAATCCATATCTCTTTTTATACATGCACAGTTTGAGCTTCACCAGAACTTATTCCTTCTGTTAGTGGATCACCCTCCCAGAGAGCCACAACTAACTGGGAGAAACACAAACATTGACCAAACCCTTTCTTGAGGGTGTTTCTTTATATTATTTGCAAATTGTGGTTTCTGTCTGGCCTAGGAAGCAAGACACAATCTCTTCTTCTAGTACTTTTAATTAGTAGTTGCTAACTCTTTCTGGTTGGTCAAAGATACAAAGCAAACTGGAGCTCAGTACATGCCCCAAATAAGTTAGAATGATAGATTTATCCTCCGGTCTCTTTTCAGTCACTGCTGGTTGTCATTGTCAAGATTCCTTCCCCATTTCTTTTTGAGTCATTTCATTATTTCCTGAGGCTTCATCTGTTATGCCTATGTAGATACTTCCCAAAGGTACTCTCTATCATTATTCCTTCTTCAGGATTCCAGACTTGCATCTTTGTACTTATTGTCACTTCTAATCCATTCCATTCAAATGTAAAACCTATCCTCCCTTTGCAACCACCCTTTACTTTTAAGTTAATGATTTTTTTAAATTAATGAGTTAATGATTTCCTCATTTCCTTTTGCTAAGAAAATTGAAATTTGTAATGGTCTCCAAAATGGTACCATTTATAAATTCTATCAAGCTAATCTGCCCATAACATGAATCAGCTCAGTAACATTTTCTCTTCATCCTTGTCTCCATCTGTTGCTCTTCCCAATAAACTATCTGGCCCCAAGTCCTTATCTCAGGCTCTGCTTGTGGAGGAAGTCTAAGCAAGACACCACATGTCTTGATTTACTAGAGACAGTCCCAATGTATGTCTATTAGAAATAGTTATAAATAGCACTTTCATTCACGCTTTAAATTTTCCTTGTTTGGGCCCTAAATGGTCCACTGATGCTTGCCCTACTTTGAACGTATACAAATAATACATATTTGCAGGCTCTTCCCCAGACTTAAGGAATAAAGACATTTATGGGTGGGTCTGGGAGTATGCATGTTTAGCAGGTATATCTCGTTGTTCCAATGCTCATTAAATTTTGAGTACCATTATCCTGAAGTGTATAATAAGGCTGAACATCATCCTCAGTACGTATAAATATTTGCTCTCACTTATTAAACTATATCTAAATCCCTTGTATGTAAAGGTAAGCCTCTGTGCAACTCTAAACTGCTTGTTTT
Source organism: Balaenoptera musculus (assembly GCF_009873245.2). NCBI lineage: Eukaryota > Metazoa > Chordata > Mammalia > Artiodactyla > Balaenopteridae > Balaenoptera > Balaenoptera musculus. Next base: position 35,970,187 of record NC_045803.1, read on the forward strand.
CATTCTGAAACCACTTTCCTGATGAATAGTATGCTCATCGACATCAGAATAATTGCCATTAGCCCAGTCTTATAGCCCTCATGGTTTATTTAACAATATTTAGCTTCAACAGGGAGTAATCTCAACCCTCTCATACATTTACATGTGTTAAAATCCAACCCATCCATCTAATCCCAAGTCAAGTGTTATCTTATCAAAAATGTTCTTTATTTTCAGATTTCAGCTTTATTTTTCTTTCATGATATTTTGCATTTATCACTGTTAGTTTTTCAAAATATGCATAATATTATGAAATTATAATTTCAAAATTATAATTATTTTATGATCCCTCAAAGGTAGTGACCACTTCTGATTTATCTGAGTGGTCCTCAAAATGCCTTTTACACAGCCTTACAAATAATACTTACTAAATATATGTGTAATTAATTAGCTAGTGGTATGGGGTCACCATTTTAGGTTTATATTACTCAATTAAAAGATGAGTAATTATCCAAGGGAACATTCAGGCATGGCTTATCTAAATGTCCAAGTGATATTATTGGGGCAAGTACTTCTCCAGGCATCCCTTATTTCTGCTTTCTTCTGCATTGACATCTTTGTCAGGTCTCAAGAGGTAGTTCCAAGGAGCTCTTTTTATATCTGGGCTTCATATAGTTCTAGCAAAAATAGGGACTCCTTCTTAATAGTTTTATACAAGTTCTTGATTTGAGGTGTGTCGAGGCTAATCTGACTATATATGCATGCATACCTGACCTAATCACTGTGGCTAGGGAAATGTGATGATCTGATCGGAAAAAACTGAGTTACCTTCTCATCCTTTGAACCAAAGGTGGAATTTGCTCCTTGTCAACCATGAGAGCTCAGAATTGGAGAGGGGGATACATTATTAACAAATTCAAAATGAATAAATACTTTTTAGGCCAAAACAGTAGATGTCCACTAAAGCTGAATCCTGAAGATTTACCACAATGGGAATGGGCATTCCTGGACAAGGTGCCACCTGTACAAATTCTGAGTTGTGAAAGAGCAGGTCATACAAACAGCAAATAGCTCAGGATGGTAAGAGCAAAGTGCACGTTTCTGGGAACATCAGAGAAGAGGGTGAGAGATCACTAAGAGATCTCATTTTCCACAAAAAGGCCTCCATTATTTATTTTTCTCTGGAGGAGTATGCATTAAAGAGTTCAAGTAGTGTGCATTCGTTATGTATTACTGCTTAACAAATTACAAAAAACTCAGGGGCTTACAATTAAATACATTTATTATCTAATAGTTTTCTTGGTTCATGAGTCTGGGTATGATCCAGAGGAGTCCTCTGTGCAAGGTCTCACAAGGTGGTAATCAAAGCATCAACCAGGCTGCATCCGAACTGCAGGTCCTCTTTCTAACTCGTTTGGTTGTTCGCAGGATTCTTTTCCTTCCTTGCAGTTGTAGGACGGAGGTCCCATTCTCTTGTAGTCTGTCAATCAGGGACTACTCTCATTTCCTAGGGGCTACTTGTAGTTTTCTGCCATGTGACCTGCCACATGCCTCTTACAACGTATTTGGTCATGCCGGAGGATCTCTCTTTAAGACTTTCACTTGATTAAGGCAGGCCCACTTAGAATAATCTACCTTTTAATCATTTCGAAATCAACTGATTTGTGACCTTAATTACACTTGTAATATCCCTTCACCTTTGCCATATTCTGTTAGTTAGAAGCAAGTCACAGGTTCAACCTGCAATCAAGGGGAGACAGTTATATAAATATGTGACTCATTGGGGGTCAACCCAATTCTAGTGTGTCCACTACACAGTGGAATATCATAGTAATGTTTTCTGAGCAGTCTATTCATTGATATTTCCTATTAAACCTTTTTGTTTTCCTCTAAAAAATAGAATGACAGGTCTTTATCAACATTAATCCTCTCTCTTTCACCACCTCCCTTCCAAAACAGTCTCATTAATCTGAAAACCTGCCAAAATGAGTATAAACTATGTAAACTCGTTCTACCCTAGAGTAATCTAGGAGTGTCATTTAGGGTAGGTACCCAACTGCAAATACACACAGTTTCTCAAAAAATTATTGCTACATTTTCTGTCTTCACTTCTGAATACCCATTTGTAAATCATTTTTTCCTATTTAAAAAAATTAAAAAGCAGATATTTCTTCTGATTGAATAAAAAATTATTTTATGAAAAAGCCAGTTATTTTTCTTTAGCTATCCCAATCAGCAGGTGATTTGCTGAATGTTTTACCATATATTATAATAATCACCATCTCAAGCAACCAAAATGAAATTTGTGGTAATTGTTGTGTCCCAAAAGATTGCATTTTAGAGAACTTAACATTTTCCCCACTTTCATCCTGTATCTGCAACTGAGCTTACTGCAATTATAAGGATATGGGTCAAACAATGAAAAGTACTAATGAGGAAAAAGAAGAAAGTCTTGTCCTATTTTGGGCTGTGTTGATCGTATTCCCTAGATAATTGCAGTTCCTTAAAGCTTCCCTTAAGTATTTCCACTAAAAATCTCCACTGAAGTCTACAGTTGATTCTGTCAACATTATTTTTCCCAAACTTAGTCTCTGGATCATTGTAATTTTGTGAAAGTGAAAAATTATGGGTCCTCTATTTGTTTTTTAAAAATTTAAAAATATATTTCAGAGATATGGTGAGTTGTGAAAATCATGGGCTTTGGACTATAAAAACACCTTGTTTAATTTATAGTTCTGCCTTTGATATTCATGATCTTGGTAAACTAACCGAACCTCTTCAATTTTATAAGATAAAATTCTAAGACGTTATTACTATTGCCTCTTCAGGGAGGATGTGTGACTAATTAAAATGTGTTAAATTTTGAATCCACTATTTTGAAAGTGTGTTGTGGACACTGCATATGTATCTCAAATAAGTCTTAACAATTTATCTAAAATATAAACACCAATTGAATTATATAAATATAAACTATGATCACTGATTATATATCATTGTTTCAAAGAAACTAGGTGGAATGATTATTGACTACCTAAAATCGGGAGTATTGTTATTCAATCCCAAACATGAAGTCAACAGAAGAGGAAAACAAAATTCAATTCTTGTTCTTATGTTGTACATCCCAAAATATTCAGATAATTACCTCAATATTGAAATGCATTTATACATTTATTTATTTAATAGTTTGCTCCTCTTCCTACATGTTTTCTTAAATTAAATCATTTTTCACAAAACATTATGGTAGCTTACCAAGATAATATTTTCTTTAAAAACTAGTATAAATTATGACAAAAGGGAGGAAATATAGCAAGGGTCGACTCCAGAGTTGAACTTTCTGATGTCAGATCCCTCCTTTACATCTCACTACCTTCATAATCTGGGCAAGAGTTATAATTACTCTAAACCTCAGTTTCCTAGTTAGTAAAATGTGAGCCAGAGCCTGTAATTCATAGAGTATTAGAATATTAAATGAGTTATTGCATGTAACATGATTAACACAGAGCATGGTAAATTATTATCAGTTTGATAAATGTTAGTTATTATTATTAATGCTGAGGTAAGGAAGGTTCAGATGCAAACCTATAGCCTGGTTATAGCAATTTGTTGAGCTACTAAAGGTAACCCAGAATTTGTTTCCAAGCTTCTTAGTAATCAATATCACAGGAAAGCATTTTTTCCAATTCCGTTAGGAGCCTATAATTTCTATCAGAAGAGAAAAACTCTTTCTGCCACTTAATCTCTCAAAATTTTTTTCTCAAGTAATGCTTCTTCAGGGAGCAAAGAAAGTAACGCAGAAGTTAATATGTTTGGCAACAACTCTCTGGTAAATTCCAAAGGAGATTTTCTAGCACTCATTGCTGCTGGAAGTGGGTCGTATGCCACTATATCAGATCACAATTTAGTGAAATTGCTGCTGGAAATGGGTTGTATGACACTGTATCAGATCATAATTTAGTGAGAGCCATTCAACAGAGTGTATATAGTTTATAATGAGCCAGTGTATTCTATAAGATTAAGTATGTATACATATATATTAGGCAGTGTGCAGGTTCTCAAATTTTAAGGTATATCAGAGTCACCTGCAATGCTTATTCTGCAGATTTCCAGGACAAGGCATCAGTGATTCTGATTCATTATTTTTACAGATGGGCCTAGGAATCTACAGGTCAAATAAGAACCTGGGCGATTCTGATGCATGTCGTCCAAGGAACAATTGCTGTTTTAAAAGTATATATCTGTTTTCTACATAAAACCCTAGACATGTTAGATAGTCTGGACCAAAATTAATTCAAATAAACTTAAGTTTTAAAACCCTATAAAGCATATCATCCTCTTGAAATGCCATATCGAACCATACGATATTAAAGGCCCTGAGGTGTTCTTCACTAGAGAAATAAATGTATCTTTATTTAACTTAATGTTCCCCAAATGTATTTGTCCACAAAGTCATTTTAGCAACTAAAAATTATTAATGCATGTTGAGACTACTGCATCTTATAAGAACTAGGCTGATTCGCAAAATAGGCTTTCAAATGGCCCAGTCACTCCTACATGCTTTGGTTCTGAGAGTTGGGAAAAACCTGAGAACTTAAGGGAACCAAATTCAGGAATCCCAAAGTTGTTTGCATTGAGCCATTAGTTTAGGGGCTGGACACAGACCTATTGCAGCTGAGAGAACTAGATGCATTTGGGTTTGAGTTTTTGTCACACACTGAAATGTAAGTCAGCCCTAAATAATCAAAACACTGTATTTTTTTTTTTAATGGAAACTTTCTGAAGAAAAAGTGATATGTAACATAGCTGATATTTAAGACAAAGTTTTTATCATTAAAAAAAAAGTGTTTACTGTTGTAAACACTGTTGGTGCCCTCCCTGATCTTCTTTGCTGGGTTAGGACCCCATCCTCCAGATTCTGGAAGTGTCGGCTGCAAATGCTCACAGCTTCATACTTCTAGAAGGCTCCTATATCAGAAATGCCTAGAAGGCTACACCCAGTTGTGCACTGGATCCAGCTCATACCAGCTTGTGAGAGCCAGTTGTGCTCTTTCCAACTCAGCAGCCAGTGATGTCACGTGTTGGTAGCTTGAAATCAGTCATCGAGTATTTGTATCTTGAAAGTCTACAGATCAAGGGCTGTTTGAGAGCCGTTTGTTAAACATTTACTTGTATACTACTGGTTACATCTATAGACAGTGACTGACAGATATAGGGGATGCAAATGTCCCACTTTCTTGCCGCAAGTTGTGCTACCTTAGTGCTACCCTTCACACACCAGAGCTTTCTGTAAAATCAGGCTGAGGCTAGACTCCAGATAAAACCACATCTTTGCTTTGCTTTGCCCTCTGCCCTGTCCCGTTTCCCTCAGTCCCCTTTATGTACAGAATTGTCTTGAGATCATTGCCCCAAACACTTGATCAGAAATCCGTATCTCAGGATCTGCTTCTAGAGAACTGACCTATGACAATCTCTTGTTGAAACTAGTGTTGCACACAGCACAGTTTAAGAAAAGCTAAAACAAAACCTCAAAGGATTGAGGTTCTGTATCTATGACAGCATCCTCCATGAATAAAACTTACTTTAATCACACCTTTGTTGATTTGAATAAAAGTTGAGCAACATGTGTATCCCATTTGCCTGTGGATATCTTGAGTGTTGGAACTTTGCATCATTCATTTTCTCCCTATCCTTTACGGGCCTCATGAAATTGTGAATACCCAAAATGTTTTCTCCAACTGTTTTGACAATGCCTGGGAAGGGCATCCTATTAGGCAGTATGGCATATTATTTTAGAGTATAGACTCTGGTTCATAAAGCCTGAGTCTAGATTCGATTTCATCACTTATTTTACCTGGGGCAAGCAAGTTTGCCTGTTTGCAAAAAAGACATTAATATACTTCCTTCAAATGCTGTTCTGAGGATTCCTTTCCTTTGCAAAATGGAGTAAATGCATTCAGCTCAAATATTTTTATGAGTATTCAATGTGATAAATGGTATTTAACGTGGTAACTGGTACTAAGATTTTTAATATTTAACAGACATTACTATCTAGCACAGTGTCTGGCACATTGTAGGCATTTAAGAAAGTTCCTTTGGAGCAAATATTGTTGAATATTTAAATAAGAAGCTAACTTCAGTATTTTTCACAGAAGCAATAATTCACCTGGAATTGAATTATATTCCTTTTTTAAATAACCCAAAGGCCACCTCAAATCCTCTGTGGAAAAAGGCAAAAGCATTGAATAACAATAAACAGATTTCTACAGGTAATATTGTTGGTGATTTAGTTGGCCTAAGAAATAGAAGAATGCAGGCTGAATGCAAACACAGGAACTGATTCATAAAGAAAATGCTATTTCCATGCAGAAGTTTCAAATAAAAAATTGTGATATTCTTATGTTTACTATATCAGGGAATATAAATTTTTTTTTTTTTGGTTCATGTAAGATATGCCTGTGGAAATGCTCTGTGGACAGTGAGAAATGGAAACCACCCCCCACATACACAAAAACACAGACAAACACATACACACCTTTATTGTTATGTTCACAGAAGTTTTGAAATGCTTGAAGTCAAGTTGATACGTCAACCTGAATCAAGTAGAGAGAGGGTATTTTTCTGAAGATTGAAATACATGGAAATTTGTCCATCTGATAAGACAATCCTATCCCCACAGGTGTTTGGCAAAGCTACTTGAAGAGGCTGTAAAAACTGCTTTCTGTTGCTTTTAAACAGAGATTTTTAAGATCATTAATGAGAGATGGAGAGAGGTATCTAGGGAGGGAGGAAGGCAGGGAGGGGGAGACAGAGACAGAGAGAGAGAGAATATGAATTACCCTACACAGTGCTTTCACGTTTGAAGTTTCTTGCTGATGGAGAGCGCACCACCAGGGGGGTCCTGGTTCTTGTGGAGTGGTGTGTATATTACCACAATTTAAAAAGGCACTTGGAGAGATTATTTCAAGATGGCGGAGTAGAAGGACGTGGGCTCACTCCCTCTTGCGAGAGCACCGGAATCACAACTAACTGCTGAACAGTCATCAACAGGAAGAAACTGGAACTCACCAAAGAAGATTACCCACATCCAAAGACAAAGGAGAAGCCTCAGTGAGACGGTAGGAGAGGCACAATCACAATAAAATCAAATCCCATAACTGCTGGGTGAGTGACTCACAAACTGGAGGACAACTATACCACAGAAGTCCACCCACTGGAGTGAAGGTTCTGAGCCCCACGTCAGGCTTCCCAACCTGGGGGTCTGACAACGGGAGGAGGAATTCCCAGAGAATCAGACTTTGGAGGCTAGTGGGATTTGGTTGCAGGACTTCGACAGGACTGGGAGAAACAGAGACTCCACTCTTGGAGGGCACACACAAAGTAGTGTGTGCATCAGGACCCAGGGGGAAGGAGCAATGACCCCATAGGAGACTGAACCAGACCTACCTGCTAGTGTTGGAAGGTCTCCTGCAGAGGTGGGGGGTGGCTGTGGCTCACTGCAGGGACAAGGACAATGGCAGCACAAGTTCTGGGAAGTACTTCTTGGCATGAGCCCTCCCGGAGTCCACCATTAGCCCCACCAAAGAGCCTGTAGGCTCCAGTGCTGGGTCACCTCAGGCCAAACAAGGAACAGGGAAGGAACTCAGCCCCACCCATCAGCAGACAAGTGGATTAAAGTTTTACAGAGCTCTGCCCACCACCAGTCCCTCCCATCAGGAAGCTTGCACAAGCCTCTTAGATAGCCTCATCCACCAGAGGGCAGACAGCAGAAGCAAGAAGAACTACAGTCCTGCAGCCTATGGAACGAAAACCACATTCACAGGAAGACAAAATGAAAAGGCAGAGGGCTATATATACCAGAGGAAGGAAGATAAACCCCCAGAAAAACAGCTAACTGAAGTGGAGATAGGCAACCTTCCAGAAAAAGAATTCAGAATAATGATAGTGAAGATGATCCAGGACCTCAGAAAAAGAATGGAGGCAAAGATCGAGAAGTTGCAAGAAATGTTTAACAAAGACCTAGAAGAACAATTAAAGAACAAACACCTAGAACAATTAAAGAACAAACAAACGGAGATGAACAATACAGTAACTGAAATGAAAAATACACTAGAAGGAAGCAATAGCAGAATAACTGAGGCAGAAGAACAGATAAGTGACCTAGAAGACAGAATGGTGGAATTCGCTGCCGCAAAACAGAATGAAAAATAAAGAATGAAAAGAAGTGAAGACAGCCTAAGAGACCACTGAGACAACATTAAATGCACCAACATTTGCATTATAGTGATCCCAAAAGGAGAAGAGAGAGAGAAAGGACCCAAGAAAATATTTGAAGAGATTATAGTGGAAAACTTCCATAACATGGGAAAGAAAATAGCCACCCAAGTCCAGGAAGAGCAGAGAGTCCCAGGCAGGATAAACCCAAGGAAAAACATGCCGAGACACATAGTAATCAAATTGACAAAAATCAAAGACAAAGAAAAATTATTGAAAGCCACAAGGGAAAAATGACAAATAACATACAAGGGAACTCCCATAAGGTTAACAGCTGACTTCTCAGCAGAAACTCTACAAGCCAGAAGGGAGTGGCATGACATATTTAAAGTGATGAAAGGGAAGAACCTACAACCAAGATTACTCTACCCAGCAAGGATCTCATTCAGATTTGGCGGAGAAATCAGAAGCTTTACAGACAAGCAAAAGCTAAGAGAATTCAGCACCACCAAACCAGCTCTACAACAGATGCTAAAGGAACTTCTCTAAGTGGGAAACACAAGAGAAGAAAAGGACCTACAAAAACAAACCCAAAACAATTAAGAAAATGGTCATAGGAACATACATATCGATAATTACCTTAAATGTGAATGTATTAAATGCTCCAACCAAAAGAAACAGTCTCCCTGAATGGATACAAAAACAAGACCCGTATATATGCTGTCTACAAGAGACCTACTTGAGACCTAGGGACATATACAGACTGAAAGGGAGGGGATGGAAAAAGATATTCCATGCAAATGGAAATCAAAAGAAAGCTGGAGTAGCAATACTCATATCTGATAAAATAGACTTTCAAGAATGTTACAAGAGACAAGGAAGGGCACTACGTAATAATCAAGGTCTCAATCAAAGAAGAAGATATAACAATTTTAAATATTTATGCACCCAACACAGGAGCACCGCAATACATAAGGCAACTGCTAACAGCTATAAAAGAGGAAATCGACAGTAACACAATAATAGTGGGGGACTTTAACACCTCACTTACATCAATGGACAGATCATCCAGACAGAAAATTAATAAGGAAACACAAGCTTTAAATGACACAATAGACCAGATAGATTTAATTGATATTTATAGGACATTCCATCCAAAAACAGAAGATTACACTTTCTTCTCAAGTGCATATGGCACGTTCTCCAGGATAGATCACATCTTGGGTCACAAATCAAGCCCCGGTAAATTTAAGAAAATTGAAATCATACCAAACATCTTTTCCAACCGCAACACTATGAGTTTAGAAATCAATTACGGGGGAAAAAACATAAAAAGCACAAACAAATGGAAGCTAAATAATACGTTACTAAATAACCAAGAGATCACTGAAGAAATCAAAGAGGAAATCAAAAAATACCTAGAGACAAATGACAACAAAAACATGATGATCCAAAACCTATTGGATGCAGCAAAAGCAATTCAGAGAGGGAAGTTTATAACAATCCTATCTCAAGAAAAAAGAAAAATCTCAAACAATATAACCTTACACCTAAAGGAACTAGAGAAAAAAGAACAAACAAAACCCAAAGTTAGTAGAAGGAAGGAAATCATAATGATCAGAGCCGAAATAAGTTAAATAGAAGCAAAGAAAGCAATAGCAAAGATCAATAAAACTAAAAGCTGGTTGTTTGAGAAGATAAATAAAATTGATAAACCTTTAGCCAGACTCATCAAGAAAAAGAGGGGTGGTGGTGTGATGAATTGGGAGATTGGGATTGACATGTATACACTGAAGTGTATAAAATGTATGACTAATAAGAACCTGCTGTATAAAAAAAATGAAAAAGGAGAAGTTGCAACAGACACCAGAGAAATACAAAGCATAATAAGAGACTACTACAAGCAACTCTATGCCAATAAAATGGACAACCTGGAAGAAATGGACAAATTCTTAGGAAGGTATAACCTTCCAAGACTGAATCAGGAAGAAATAAAAAATATGAACAGACCAATCACAAATAATGAAATTGAAACTGTGATTAAAAATCTTCCAGCAAACAAAAGTCCAGGACCAGATGGCTTCACAGGTGAATTCTATCAAACATTTAGAGAAGAGCTAACACCCATCCTTCTCAAACTCTTCCAAAAAGTTGCAGAGGAAGGAACACTCCCAACCTCATTGTACGAGGCCACCATCACCCTGATACCAAAACCAGACAAAGATACTACAAAAAAAGAAAATTACAGACCAATATCATTGATTACTATAGACGCAAAAATCCTTAACGAAGTACTAGCAAACAGAATCCAACAACACATTAAAAAGATCATACACCAGGATAAAGTGGGATTTATCCCAGGGATGCAAGGATTCTTCAGTATACGCAAATCAATCAATGTGATACACCATATTAACAAATTGAAGAATAAAAACCATATGATCATCTCCATAGATGCAGAAAAAGCTTTTGACAAAATTCAACACCCGTTTATGATAAAAACTCTCCAGAAAGTGGACGTAGAGGGAGCCTACCTCAACATAATAAAGGTCATATACGACAAACCCACAGCAAACATCCTTCTTAATGGTGAAAAACTGAAAGCATTTCCTCTAAGATCAGGAACAAGACAAGGATGTCCACTCTCGCCACTATTATTCAACATAGTTTTGGAAGTCTTAGGCAAGGCAATCAGAGAAGAAAAAGAAAAAGAACACAAATTGGAAAAGAAGAAGTAAAACTGTCACTGTTTGCAGATGACATGATACTACATATAGAGAATCCTAAAGATGCCACCAGAAAACTACTAGAGCTAATCAGTGAATTTGATAATGATAAAGTTGCAGGATACAAAATTAATGCACAGAAATCTCTTGCATTCCTATACGCTAACAACTAAAGATCAGAAAGAGAAATTAAGGAAACAATCCCATTCTCCATTGCAACAAAAAGAATAAAATACCTAGGAATAAACCTACCTAAGGAGGTAAAAAACCTGTATTCAGAAAACTATAAGACACTGATGAAAGAAATCAAAGATGACACAAACAGATGGAGAGATATACCATGTTCTTGGATTGAAAGAGTCAGTATTGTGAAAATGACTATAATACCCAAAGCAATCTACAGATTCAATGCAACCCCTGTCAAATTACCAATGGCATTTTTTACAGAACTATAAGAAAAAGTCTTAAAATTTGTATGGAGATACAAAAGACCCCAAATAGGCAAAGCAATCTTAAGGGGAAAAAACGGAGCTGGAGGAATCAGACTCCCTGACTTCAGGCTATACTACAAAGCTACAGTAATCAAGACAATAGGGTACTGGCACAAAAACAGAAACACAGATCTATGGAACAAGATAGAAAGCCCAGAGATAAAGCCACACACCTATGGTCAATTAATCTATAACAAAGGAGGCAAAGATATACAATGGAGAAAAGACAGTCTCTTAAGTAAGTGGTGCTGGGAAAACTGGACAGCTACATGTAAAAGAATGAAATTAGGACATTTCCCTAACGCCATACACAAAAATAAACTCAAAATAGATTAAAGACGTAAATGTAAGACTGACACCATAAAACTCTTAGAGGAAAACATAGGAAGAACATTATTTGACATAAAGCACAACATCTTTTTGACCCACCTCTTAGAGTAATGGAAATAAAAATAAACAAATGGGACCTATTGAAACTTAAAAGCTTTTGTAAAGCAAAGGAAACTACAAACAAGACAAAAAGGCAACCCTCCGAATGGGAGAAAATATTTGCAAATGAGTCAACGGACAAAGGATTAATCTCCAAAATTTTTAAATAGCTCATGCAGCTCAATATTAAAAAAACAAATAACCCAATCAAAAAATGGGCAAAAGACCTGAATAGAGATTTCTCCAAAGAAGACACATAGATGGCCAAGAGGCACATGGAAAGATATTCCACATCACTAATCATTAGAGAAATGCAAATCACAACTACCATGAGGTATCACCTCACACCAGTTAGAATGGGCATCATCAGAAAATCTACAAACAACAAATGCTGGAGAAGGTGTGGAGAAAAGGGAACCCTCTTGCACTGTTGGTAGGAATATAAATTGATACAGCCACTATGGAGAACAGTATGGAGGTTCCTTAGAAAACTAAAAATAGAGTTACCATATGTCCCAGCAATCCCACCACTGGGAATATACCCAGAGAAAACAATAATTCAAAAAGACACATGCACCCCAATGTTAATTGCAGCACTATTTACAATAGGTCATGGAAGCAACCTAAATGCCCATCGACAGATGAATGGATAAAGAAGATGTGGCACATATATACAATGGAATATTACTCAGCCATAAAAAGAAATGAAATGGAGGTATTTGTAGTGAGGTGGATGGAGTTAGAGTCTGTCATACAGAGTGAAGTAAGTCAGAAAGAGGAAAACAAATACAGTATGCTAACAACATATATATGGAATCTAAGGAAAAAAAAAAAAAGGTCATGAAGAACCTAGTGGCAAGACGGGAATAAAGACACAGACCTACTAGAGAATGGACTTGAGGATATGGGGAGGGGGAGGGGTAAGATGTGACAGGGTGAGAGAGTGGCATGGACATCTATACACTACCAAATGTAAAATAGATAGCTAGTGGGAAGCAGCCGCATAGCACAGGGAGATCAGCTCTGTGCTTTGTGACCACCTAGAGGGGTGGGATAGGGAGGGTGGGAGGGAGGGAGATGCAAGAGGGAAGAGACATGGAGATATGTGTATATGTATAACTGATTCACTTTGTTATAAAGCAGAAACTAACACACCATTGTAAAGCAATTATACTCCAATAAAGATGTTTAAAAAAAAAAGAAGATGTGGTACATATATACAGTGGAATATTACTCAGCCATAAAATGGAATGAAATTGGGTCATTTTTAGAGACGTGGATGGACCTAGGGACTGTCATACAGAGTGAAGTAAGTTAGAAAGAGAAAAACAAATATCGTATATTAATGCATATATGTGGAATCTAGAAAAATGGTACAGATGAATCAGTTTGCTAGGCAGTAATAGAGACACAGATGTAGAGAACAAATGTATGGACACAAAGGGGGGAAGGTGGGGTGGTGGTGGTGGGATGAATTGGGAGCTTGGGTTTGACAAATATACACTAATATGTATAAAATAGATAACTAATAAGAACCTGCTGTATAAAAAAATAAATTAATTAAATTTAAAAAATTTTTAAGAGGCCCTAAAAGAGGGACCAGACCTCCCTCCCATTTCCCCAACATTCCTCCCATCCTAGGTACAAACAATGCCCACCGTCTTCAACTGTCTCCTGCCCTAAGGAACTCTGTAAATGTAACCACCTCAGTTTGTTCTGCATGCAGATCCAAGCTAGTGGTTGTGCAATGAGTCATGGCTGCAGCACTTTGATCCCGTGGTGACAGAAGACACTGTCATGCCCAGCTTCCTCCTGCAGCTTGGCTTGCAGAGGATGTCTTGGGTAATGCTTACATTTTCTCCTTTGCATAAATAGTGCTTTCAAAATATGGCATGTAGGTGCAGACTGAGTGTGTGTCTTCAAGTTAACTCCACACAGGGACTTAACAGCAGTCAGTTGTTCAGATTCTCATTCTCTCTCTCTCTCTCTCTCTCTCTCTCTCTCTCTCTCTCTCCCTCTCTCTCTCTCTCTTACAATGATTCTCTCTGAAGTAACTTTTTCATTGTATTACCATAATCAAGTTACCTGAACTTTCTGTATTTTACTTCTTCAACTGAAACAATGAGGGTAAGAATAACATCCTACTTATAAAGGGAAAAATGCTAGGAGAGGACTGAAAAAAATGTCCCACTCATTCCTGATATGATCCGTCCCATTCAACTTTTTCGCTCAACTTGGTCTCACACGCGAGGCACAGGGTTTGTGTGGAGAATGAGGTGAGATGAATTTCCAGTCTCTGCCCTGCCGACTCTGAGATGAAGCCTGATTAAACCCACTATTCATATCAACGTATGTGTGAACAAAGAGCTTGCCATATATATATTCATATTTACGCATCAGTAGAACTGTGTCATGTCTTACACACGTCAAAACCGAAGCAGAGTTAGGTAAACTGCATTATTTTGCTTCTAAAAATTAGATCTTGTGTTCCAACTCAGGTCTGTCTGTGTTGGTGCCAGTTGTGCTCATTTTTCACCAGACTATGATTGTTGAACTGCCTGGTGAGTCTCAAAAGTTACCACTAAACATGACTTAAAAAAAAAAAATCTACCATTCTTGAAGGGCAACAGTACTTACCTCAACCAAGCTGAAACCACTAAGTGGCATTTAGGGGGCTCCGAGGAGCTCTGGTTCTTTATGTCTCAGTGCAAAAAGAATTCAGAGAGAGGCAAAGTGATAGATAGAAAAGTTCTCGCTCCCTGAGAACTTAGTGAGCTACAGTTTTATAATCAAAGGAAAAGTGGGGAGGGGGAGAAGACTACCTTTTTCTCATTCTTGAGTAGACATCAGGCTTCCATCATCCATTCCTCCTCCACGTCAGGTGGGGGAGTTTTCTTGTCCCTACATAGTCAAGCTGGGACTGTCATGGTGCAATGAAAATGAACAAAAAGGCGGTAACACATGCTAAAATGGTAAATCATCTCAGGTTTTAGTATAATGTCACCTTTTCCTTATATTTTTGCTTTTAGTGCACACAGAGGAGCATGTCCTGGGAATATATTAACTTACTGAGCTCACTGGGCAGGATGTATGTCTCATGCCACCATTGTTTTATTGTTTGGGGGCAGGTCTCACGCCTCTGTTGCATGGTTTTGTTACTAAGCAAGCCTGCTTGGCTTTGTGATTAAGCAAACCTGCTTTGTTGAGTGATCATTAACTTACAGGGGTCTCCCATACTTTTTCTCTACTTATGACCCCCTAGTAGGATTAACTAATTACCTACTTTGTCCCTTTACTCTGCCCTTATCAAAGCTATATTGTTTGTTATACTCAGGCTACAGTCAGTTTTTTCCAAAAGTAGTGCTTTTACTCTGGTGGACATCTCATCAATTCATAATTTTCATGTAGGAAAAGTGGAAAGTAATGGAAGCATGTGGATATCAATTATTCCACCTAACCTGTGTGTGTCCTTTTCTTAAAAAACTTTCTTTTTAGAAGGAATTTTTTCAGCTTTCATTTTTTCAGATGAATAAATAAAATATAGAAAGTGTAAGTAACTTGACAAAGATCATACAAATAAGTAGAAGGCCTCTGACTGGATTTATGACCTACTCTTATCTTGTGATGATATTTGCATTATAGAATGTTGCTCTCAATTATGCTGTAGTATTTTTCTGGGAAAAATAGTATTCAGTAATCATGTCACCCTGATGGATTATATAGGTAAAGTTTATGTAGATTTTGTAAGCCTAATATGATAAGAAAATACTCTCCTTTGGAGAAGAAATTACTGAGTCACTAATTTAAAATTTTATGATCTGGTACCAGAGGTATAATAACACTGACATTTTCAGGCTAAAGAAAAATCATGAGGGCAATAATTGTGTCATTTTCAAGATAGTAGGCTATTTCAAAAGCCCCAAGCCACATGTTCTTTACCTTTGATCATATAAACGTGAAAACAAGTTTTATCCTGCTATGCACCATCATAACTACTCTCTCTCTCTCAAGCCTTCTTTCCCTCTTCTCTCTGACCCCCTTTTTATTTTAGAAGCTAAGCATTCAGTGCCATTTAACATTTTATAAACAGGCCTCTATGTTTCTGTTTCATGTGTCTTTCTGCCACCATCCAACTTCTCTACTCTTTAAACTAGATGCATTAGTTGTAGGTAGGTTAATTTGGGGACAATAGCAATGTGACAATAGCCCATCTCTAAATGTATTAAATAACAAAGAGATGTATTATTTTATAATAAGAAGTCTGGAAGTAGTCAGGATCTAGAGTTGGTTAAAATATGTTGATTCAATGGATATTATCAAGGGTTCAGGCTCCTACCCCTTTCCTAGGGAGAATATAGTGAGGATAGCAAAGTTTTTTCAAGGTCCCAGTTACAAGTGTGATAGGCCACAAATTAGGAACTATTCCTTCCTGAAAATTACATTTAAGGAGTAAGGAAAACCTTTCCCAGAAGCTCCTTTAGCAACTTCTCAATCATGGCTAATTGTCCAGAATCATGTTACATGTCAGGACCTAAACCTGTCATTGGTAATGGGAATGGCCCCATCCTGATTGGCTTTAGACAAATTCTAATAACCTGAAGCTGGGACTGTGGCTGAAACTGCCTCCCCTGAAGAACTTGATTATGGATAATTGACTCAACTGTAGCTCTTTAAACAAGAAAGGGGGTGGGATCGTTCGGGGAGTGCAGATTGCTCTTTTGATAAG
This sequence comes from Balaenoptera musculus, assembly GCF_009873245.2. Taxonomy (NCBI): domain Eukaryota; kingdom Metazoa; phylum Chordata; class Mammalia; order Artiodactyla; family Balaenopteridae; genus Balaenoptera; species Balaenoptera musculus. The sequence continues at coordinate 35,986,746 of NC_045803.1, forward strand.
GAACCAAACTTCTTTGCCACCGAATTCTATAAAATTAAGATGTTAAATTTTCTGTGAAGTCTTCTCTAGTCAGACCAGGCAAGGTTAATGATGTCCTTTTCTGCCTATATCTGAACTTTGTACGTACCTTTACTGTTGTAATTATTCTATTGCATTGGACAGAATAAAATTAAATTGCAGTCTCTCCTACCAGTAGGGAACTCCTATGGCAAAAGAAATGTTTTATTCATCTTCATACCCACAGCACCCAACATTGACTGGCACATAATTGGTTCTCAATGAATGTTTATCAAGTATAATTGGAAAGTAAATTCTATTCATAAATGTAATCATTTCTAAATTCAATACATCATTTATGATAACATTTTAAAAGAAAAATTCACTTATAAGAAACAGCTACTGCTATGCAAACATAAATGGTAGTTAAGAAGATATTACAGCTACATAGAAAAACACTAACTACAAAATGAGAAGAGAAAATAAGGATATAGATTTGAACCTATGGTGGATAGATGAGTAGATATATTATAAAACAAGAATAGCAAAATATTAATAATAGAATCAAAGTGGTAGGTATACATGGGTTCACTATAAAATTCTTCCAACTTTTCTACATGTTTGAAATTTTTCATAAGAAATCTTGGAAAATAAAATATTTGAGACTGTTCCTTAGTTATAATTGTATTAACTATTTTGGGACCATGTGCATATAAAACAAGAAAATGTAGAAAAAATAAACAATTGATTAGTCAGGATGATGAGATCATGGGGCTCTATTTTTTTCTTTCCTTTTTATGATTGTTACCATGTGCTTTGGGTGAGGCAATTTTATATTGCAAAAAAGAAGCCACATTGAGTGCTGTTAATAATGGAGTCTGGAAATATAGAATATTTTTGGTTAAAAACTAATTTATACAGAGAAAACTATATTTAAGAAAGTATATTTAGCAATAAATAACAGTTTAACACATAATTAATCATATAGAGAAACATCAAATTGCTTTTATAAACCAAGACCCAATATCTGAATTTAATCATTTTTATAATAAAAAGTCACAAATACGAGAAAATGTAGAAACAAAATGGAAGTAGAAGATACCTATCATTTCCAGTGTTTTCTTTCTCCTAGTTCAGTTTTTGTTCTATAAAAGGCTCAAACTATATTAGTTTAATAAACAATTATTGATCATGTAGTGTATTCTAGCCTCTGTGCCCTTCAAACTTTGAATCCTCCATCTGCAGGTAACCAAGGGAAGAATGAAATTATTCAGTAAGGCTTAGCAGTGTAAAGTTTCCTCTATTATTATTTTTTTGTCTTTTCTAATATGAGACTGACATCCAGCCAGTATCAATTCTATTTAATTCTCTCCGGTCTATTTATTCACTGATGGCACATATAACTTTGCACCTAAGAGCCAAGTATAGAATTTACCGACACCTGCAAAGCAGATGTGTCCAGCTAATGGAGTCTCCCTTCTGCTGACCATGACCTCTCCAGTATGAAGGGCACATTTCTGCAGCTGAGACTCACCTCTAAGGTGAAAAAAAAAGCCACTTCTAGTAGAAGAAATGAGATTGATAAGGGAGACATGATCCCACCATAAAATTAGTGCCACAATTACAGATTAATGACAGTGATGTAGGATTTCGTTTACTGAGGGAACATGGCAGAGGGGAGATTCACTTTAATCATGCCTGTTCCTAAATGTGAAGAAAATTCTTTCCATTTTGTCTTACAATTTAAGTGTTTTTTTTTCCTCTTGCATATACGTGGGTTTTATTCTTTGTGTAATTATAAATATGAATATATAAAAATACATGTACAAGTATATACAGTGGGAGAGAGAAAGAGGCTGCTGCTGATAACGATTGTATTAGCTTCCTGTTGCTGCTGTAACAGAATACCACAAACTTAATGGTTTAAAGCAACACAAATTAATTATCTTACAGTTACGGATATCAGAAGGAAGAAAAGGGTCTCAGGCTAAAATCATGTGTTGGAAGGGCTGTGTTCTTTCTGGAGGCTCTAGAGGAAAATCCCTGTTGCACTGTTGGTGGGAATGTAAATTGATACAGCCACTATGGAGAACAGTATGGAGTTTCCTTGAAAAACTAAAGATAGAACTACCATGTGACCCAGCAATCCCACTACTGAGCATATACCCAGAGAAAACCATAATTCAAAAAGACACATGCACCCCAATGTTCATTGCAGCACTCTTTACAATAGCCAGGACATGGAAACAACCTAAATGTCCATCAACAGAGGAATGGATAAAGAAGATGTGGTACATATATACAATGGAATATTACTCAGCCATAAAAAGGAACAAAATTGGGTCATTTGTAGAGACGTGGGTGGACCTAGAGTCTGTCATACAGAGTGAAGTAAGTCAGAAAGAGAAAAACAAGTATCGCATATTAACACATATATGTGGAATATGAAAAAATTGGTATAGACGATCTTATTTACAAAGCAGAAATAGAGACACAGACAGAGAGAACAAACGTATGGATACCAAGGGGGAAAGGGGAGTGTGGGATGAATTGGGAGATTGGGATTGACAAATATACACTATTGATAATATGTATAAAATAGATAACTAATGAGAACCTACTGTACAGCACAGGGAACTCAGTGCTCTGTGGTGACCTTAATGGGGAGGAAATCCAAAAAAGAGGGGATATATGTATACGTATAGCTGATTCACTTTGCTGTGCAGTAGAAACTAACACAATATTGTAAAGCAATTATACTCCAATAAAAATAAAAAATAAAAAAAGGAAAATCCTTTTTCCTACCTTTTTCAGCTTCTAGAGGCTGCCCACCTCCCTTAGTTCATGGACTCTTTCCATCTCCAAAGCCAACAAAGTTGTCTCACTGAGTCTCTCTCACACTATATAACTCTGAGCTTACCCTTCTGACTCCCTCTACCACATTTAAAAACCATTGTGGGGACTTCCCTTGTGGTGCAGTGTTTAAGAATCTGCCTGCCAATGCAGGAGACACAGGTTCAATCCCTGGTCTGGGAAGATCCCACATACTGCGGAGCAGTTATGCCCGTGTGCTACAACTACTGAGCCCGCGGGCGTAGAGCCAGTGCTCCTCAATAAGTGAAGCCACCACAAGGAGAAGCCCGAGCACCACAACTAGAGAAAGGCTTTGCACAGCAATGAAGACCCAACACAGCCAAAAATAAATAAATAAAATAAAATTTTTAAATAATGTGATTATACGGAGACCACCAGATAATCCAGGATAATCTTTTTATTTAACGTCAGCTGATTACCAACCTAATTTCCCCCCCCTTGCTGTGTAATATATTCACAGTTTCCAGGGATTAGGGACATGGACATGGAGGGGACGGTTATTCTCCCTACCACAATGATTGACACAGACTATTTGTTTATATCTTACTTTTCTTGCTTTCTCTCCAGGGAATGGGATTTGCTGAACACTGATTATGTACCAGGCACTTTACTGAAGAGTGGACCCATTGTCACTTGTTTACAGTATTTTTCTCATAATGAACAATTTTAAACTATCACTTCACCATTAAGAGATAAGGATACTCAGATCCTGAGGACTCAAATATTTACAGTGAGGGATGATGATTTTTATCTAAATCTCTCTAACTATAAAGCCATCCCCTATGCTTGAATCATTGCATTATAACCCATCAACCTAGAGAAAAAACACTGATTTCTCAAACCATTTGAACTCTAAGATTTGAAGAGAATAAGGAAAACAATGCAAAAAATTTTGAATATCCTTAACAGTCATAGGAGAAATAAAAACCTTGGAAGACACTCATATGAAAAAGGCAATCTGATTAGCAGATAGCCAAGTTTTAAATGCCCTTTGTCTCATTAAATGCTGCTGGCAGGAGAAGACTGCTGCAACTGAGCTAGTTATCTCAATTATTAATTTACTAATTCATTCAACAATATTTATTAAGCCTAAACTGTATGTCAAACAGAACATCAGTTGTGTGCACAAAACTGTCCTGGTTTCTGTGATTGCATTGGAAAATAAAAATCAAATAGCTAAATAAATATTAACTTGTGACCCTGGTAAAAGGGCTATAAAAAAGAGCACAATATGAGAGCACAATGGGGTGGGGGTTGATTGAGTTGTAGGGGCTGGTGAAAGAAGACATTACTGAAGTGAAATTAGAAGGCTAGTAGGAGTTAACCAGGCTAAGATGGGCAGGTAGAGCTTTCCACTTGAGAGAACAGAGTGGGAAAAAGGCCCTGGAGGGTGAGGGAATTTGAGATTCTCAACCTAGAAGACCAGTATGGATGGAAGATGTGAGGAAGGGGAAAGCAATAGTGAGCTGGGAAGGGGAGGCGCATGTGTGCCATGAAGGGTAACCACCATTCTCTTTCTAGAGAACAAAAATTCAGCACAGGCAGGTTTGTACTCAGCACAAAGGTGTTTAAAACAGGAGGGCAATGGGCATCTCATCATAAGACAAAACATTTGAGAAGGTCTAGGCTGCTCTCTGTGCCAGGTGAGACCCATCCTTTCATTGGGAACCATATGGCACACCAGGTTCAGAGCAAGCTTCTCATCATTTCAGATTATTTTATTAAGTTAGATCTTGAAAACAAGTACTCCATCCGATGATGCTGAGCTTAGTGTTTGACGTCATTGCTCCCCAGGGAGAGCAGACCTCCAGGGGCATTGAAAGAGGCCATATTAATCACTTAGGTAATTTACAGCTGTTGTAAAGTATAGGAACCCCAGAGGCTGACAGAGTTAGCTTTCACCACATTTAAAGAGGGAAATGATGGTAATTAAGAATGGCATTTCTAATTAGTGAGAGGTTAATTTGTGAGAGGCTGGAAGGACTGAGGAGCCCAGTTCTCCCATTTCCCAATCCACAGCTCCCTTGCAACTGACTACAGAGCTCTCTACTTTTCTCTTGCCTACAGGGTCGCTAGGGAACTTGAGGCAAATTTCTTCAGTATGTTAGGATGCAAAGTAAATTTGATAAGGAGAGTAGCTGAAATAGTCTTAGAATCTGTCTCAGCATTTGGTATGAAAAAGATATAAGAATATGAGTGAGCTATATGGACAACTCTGGTCCAACACATTTGCAAGACCCAGCAAAGTAAGAGAAATAGGTTTCTTAGGATCTAAAATTGCCAATGCACTTTATTCCTATAAGAACTTTCCAGCCTCTCTCAGAGCCTGTTTATTCTTATTTTACAGACAGCAACATAAAAGTAAGTTGACACTCAATTTAGCAAGGGAGATAAATGACTAGCAGCAAATATTCTGACAATAGAAGTGAAAGTTGAAAGACAAAATAATTAAGAATAAACACACAAAAATCAAAACAAAATAATATTTTTAAAAAAGAAAACAACAAAGAAACAAGAATTAGAATGAGAGCCTATCTCTGTTCCAATAGGCACTACATACTTGGTGGCTTGAAACAACACAAATGTATTATCTTTTAGTTCTGTAGGTCAGAAGCCCAAAACCCAGTGAGTTTTATCAGGCTAAAATCAAGGGGGCAGCAGGTCTGTTCTCTTTTTTGTATTCTCTAAGGGAAAGACTGTTTCCTTGCTTTTTCCTGCTTCGAAAGGTTCTCTATACTCCTTGGCTCCTGGACACCTTCATCTTCCAAGCCAGCATCTCTCTGACCTTACTTCTTTAATCATATCTCCCTCTGATTATAGCCTGTGGAAGATTTTTGTGCTTTTAAGGATTCTTGAGTAGGTTGGGCTCACTTGGACCATCTAAGATACTCTCCCATCTCAATGTCCTTAACCTTAATTATGTTACAGAGTAACAGTTTCATAGGTTCTGCCATGCAAAGTAACAGTTTCATAGGTTCTAGGGATTAGGACTGGGGCATCTTAAGGGGCTATCGTTTTGCTTTCCACAGTTAGGGTGGGTGTGCCAGTCAGAGTGTTCATCTACAAGTAATAGCATACTAGGAAAACAATGAATGAATCCACAAAGACAGTGAATTTACCATAAACCAAGGAGTCAGGTGAATCCAAATTCATGTAGTGGCTTAATGTTGCTATAAAGGACATGGGTCCAGCTGTCATGTTACTGAGCCGTGTTCAGTTGTGACTGTCATACTTAGGCTCTTTCCCTAGGAATCACAAGGATGCTGCCTCACCTACAACACCACGTCCTCAGATAAATATATTCAAACAGGAGGAAAGGAGAAGAGGCTTCATAAGTGGTCTTTTCTCGTGCATGTGTTTTTTGGTCAAGCTTAACGTAAAATCTGTTTCAGAAATCCCCATAGAAGATATTACCTATCTTATATTGACCCAAACTGTATCGTTAAGCCAAAACTATCTGCGAGAAAGATTACAGGAGACTAAGATTGCCGTGTTATACCAATCATGATTCATACCTACCTTCTTAGAATGTTTTTCTAATTGGTGTCTGATTCACATCAATTTCTGTTGGCAAGAAATAAGGAGGGAAACGATTGTTAAGTGGGCAGCCAACAGCATCTGCCACAAGGGCATATTGTGTATTAGACCTATACTTTTCAAGATTACTAGGGCAGCAACGAGACTATGTCTAGCTTACGTAGTATCAGTTACTATGCAAGACATAGGCATTCACTGAACAATTAATGCAATTCTAATTCGCCCACTAACATGGTGTCCTATTGTTCTGGAAGACTTAGCTGCAATAATATAAAACATTCCAGCATAATGTTTTGTCATGTGAAATAGGATAATGCCATGTGCTACAATAATAATTATTATAAAACTTATTAAACCATTTAATCATGTAGATATATATATATAGATGATGCACTGATACATACTTTTCACCTTGCCCTCAGTAGTCCAATAAAGATCTCCATTTCTTATATAACTAGCGCTCATATAATTGAACTAAAGCTTGAAATAAAAACTGATATATTCACTACATCTTAAAAGACTCTTAAATTTTCTTAGGTATTATGGAAGAGCTAGTTGTATCTACTGTCCTAAATTAGTGAATTCTCGGCATTCTAGAGGGAGACAGCCTAGAATAGTTCTGAAGAACTGTGCAATCACAATGCCAGTCTCCAAGCCTTAGACCCACCATCTAACTCTTAGCATCAGCAAGCTGTTGCAGCACTCTGAGCCATAGTTTTTCAGCTATAAACTGGGAATAATAATAACACTTAGTCTCATTTTATGCTGATCAAATGAAATAAACCTAAGTGCTCTTAGCAGAACATTTTTTAAAAGTAGGATCTCACTATGTGTTAGTTGTATTTCCTAGAGTATAAAACAATTGCAATTACAAGATGATCACCAATGAGTGCTGAGAGGCAAGAAACAGTACAGTAAAGTGATGATGAGTAAAACCTTGAGGTTAGATAGCTATAGATTCCATCACCCCCTTGGCTACTTACTTTATTTTCTGTCTTTTTTTTGTTGTTGTTATTACCTATTTTTAAAAAAAAATTTATAGGAGTATAGTTGATTTATGAAGCTGTGTTAGTTTCAGGTGTACAGCAAAGTGAATCATTTATACATGTACATATATCCACTCTGTTTTAGATTCTTTTTCCATATAGGCCATTGCAGAGTATTGAGCAGAGTTCACTGTGCTATACAGTAGGTCCTTATTAGTTATCTATTTTATATACAGTCCACTCGGCAACTTTATTAACTCAGTAGCCTTCATTAATTTACTCAGATTTACAAAGCCTCAGTTTTCATATTTATAGAATGGGTATAATAGCCATACCTAGTTAATAAGATTATTCTTAATATTAAATTGAGTCCTTTTATGTGGTATGCTTAATTAAAACAATGCCTAATATAGAAAAATCACTCAGTAAGTATTAGACACTCTTACTTAAACTAATGAAAGATAGAGATTAAAGAGAATATTTCATTGGGGAAAATAATCAGTGTGTTCTCCTCCAGGTCAAGTGATGGGGTCTTCTGAGAATTACCTAGAGAGCTGGAATTGGGAGGCAAGTTATGCCATCTCAAATATCTGTGAAAATATGCTAAAGGAGAGAAGATAAAACACTAAGTCATAGTAGTAGTAGTAGTACAAAGATGGGGTCCATTGAGAGTGAACTCCACTACAAACCTTGCTTCACTGTAGTGGGTTTTGTATGAGCCAGACTGTCTCACCTTGAAATGGACCCAGACCAAGGTGAAAAGCAAGGTAACCAAGCACAGGGGGTCTATATGTGGGATTAATGAGGAGCCATCTAAGGAACTGCAGTTGGGGTTCTACGTAGGGGCTAGGGGAATACTAAGAAACCCCCAAAATAATTTACCTTAAAGAAAACCAGTGTGTGGATATTTGCCAAATTAAGAAGTTTCCAATATTAATTATATCTGCTCATGTAGGGATATTTTAATGCCTTCTCCATATCTCAGCTGTAGCCTAGAAGTATTCAGCTGCTTGAAAGTAGAAATAGGAAAAGGGGGTTGAAGAGAAAAAAAGGTGGAAAAACAGTTTAACAACAACAAAAAAAGCTGGAAAGAAAAATAAAACAAAAAATATATCATGCTATTCTTAGCCTCCTCCCCCGTTGGCAGACTCTGGATTTGGGGATAGATTTGAAAAAGTAGAAAAAAATAAGTTGGCAATTAAAATTCACATTATGAAATCTTGGTTTTTAAAAACTCTTTGGGTAAAAAATTCATTTTTAAAGTATTGAATATGCCAACACTGAGTAAGTGAACAAAGTATGTTGATAAAACACATATTTGGGCGCCCTTGGTCTGCCAGGTTGCAGCATCTGAATTAATATTTTAGGTTCTGGTTGACTTTCAGTGCTGAGGTACACAGACTTTCTTTGTTTGAAAACTCTTTGTTGAACCAGGGACTTTCTGACAGTGGGAGACTCTAATGCTGGTAAATAGAATAGAAGGGCACAAGGGTTACGCTAACCTCTCTGCTATATTATCTTAGGTATTCTGAAATATCCTCCAATTTGAAAAGCAGCCCTAAAATTTAATAGGTAGTAGAACTGTTTGCTTGATTTATCTTTTAAAAATTGCAGTGGCATTTTTACTCTTTTACAGAACCATTTCACTTTGCCCTTGGGTGCCAACACAGTGTATCCTTTAGATATATAAATTTGATGAACTGGTTGAATAGAACATTTCTTTCTCTATAAAATAATTACTTCTATGTTAACCACTTAAGCCTCCAGGCAAGTAACAGATCTTCATTTCTTTATTAATGTGGGGCTTCCCTGTGGCAGGTGGATGTCAACTATCAAACATTCAGTGTAAACAAACCTCCTGTTGATGGGGAAGTCAGTTGCCCAGTGATGGTATCATTCCTCCATTTCTCTCTTTGGACTACTTTGAAACAGAGGGTGATTTCACTTTGCAAGGGGAGAAACAAGTAAGAACATTTGCAACAGTAATAAACTTTGCCTGATGTTACCACAGCACCAATGGGAAAGTTAAAAGGATGCTGGCTTAGGAGTCAGTTAATTTTGAATTTGAATACTGCATTTGGTATTGAAGAGCTGTGTCACTTTTGGCACTTGTCTTCTGTCAGTTTGAAGCTATGCATTTATATGAGGATAATTACCCCCCAGAATGGTAGCCCGGGTTTAGTCACTGGCACATGTTAGGTTTATAATGAATTTGTAAGTTCCTTTGCCTTTATGTTTAACTTTCATTGTATCAGAACAGAGGCAACGGCATACAAAAAGTTTAAAAAATAAAAGAGAATAAGCTACAATTTTAAAACACTGTTTCAAAGATGAGGTTCCTTATTGTTGCTTCTCCATTGCCATGGCCCCTTTATTCTTAAAAAGTTCAAAAAATATTTACTGATCTGGTAGTTGGGAGGCATCACAGCATGGCAGGATAAACATGAGCTTTGTGTTTGTATTCAGCTATCCAAGCAAGAGCACGTAACTTTTAGTTTGAATTCATGGTGTCTTGATTTATAGTATTAAAGTAAATATACCAAATACTTTTTTCTATGAGGATGAAATAAAGTAATAAGAGCAAGGTGGCTACAGAAGAAGCACTTAGTGATAATAATAACTTCCATTTATTAAATGCTAGGTAATGTGATAAAAGTTGTGGGCATTATAAATGAGGATTCATTTTGGTATCTGACAATTAGGAGTTTAAGGTAAAGTAAGAAGATTAAGGTAAACAGTTACAGTACAGAGAACTGAAGCTTTGGCTTCACAGTGACTCTCTTTACTTACACTGTCCATTTGATCCCTGACTTACCTGAGTCACCAGTTCCTCAGCAATCAAAGAGGATGATAGAAATCCACTAATTGGTAGACAAAAATATTGAATTGGATTTAATAGCAGATATTCAATATGTGCATTTTATTTAAACGATTGCTAATAATATATGTTAATTATTCCATATGTTCATGGCATAATGTCACAACTCTTACTTTTCCATTAAGTTGAACCCCTAATGACTTATAAGAAGGAAATTCAGTTTCCTTCTCTTGAGAGTCCTCTCCTTTAAACTGTCCCCAAACATTCTAGATTTGCTCTCTTCAAAGTTGGATTCCATTCTCTTTCAACAGCAGGTTAGAGAGAAAGCCCAAGTCTGTTCAGTTAATTACTGTCAACATTGTTTGCTATTACACAGGGTCACAATTAAATGATGGTCCTGCACACTCTGATAGATGATGCTTATCTATTTACTGGCCCAGATCCCTGTGCAGACCATGATGAATTCCCAAAAGGAGATGATAGAATGCCCTTACTACTGGGTCGTGCCAAATGCGTCCCAAGACACTTGGCACGCCAAGTTTATAGCTCTTGGCAACGCATTTTTTTGTTATTATTTATATAAATAGCAACCTTCCAGAACCACCAGGTCAAGGCAGGAGCTTCTGTCTCATCCTGTTGTTTTCTAGTGACTTTCTCTTTCCAAGAAATAAGAGAGATATTCAAAACTCAACATAATTTTCTATACTCTTTTCCTAAAGAAAGGCGCCCTGCTTGCTTTAGTTTTGCCTAAATAGGAAAGAAAAGAAAAGAAAGCAATACAAAGAAAAAATAACCATTTTAGTTGACATATTGACATACGCTGTCTACTGCTATGTGAATGAGAAGCTGTCATTTTAAGCAACCCACTGAAGTGCACCTGGCTTAACCTTTGCTTTGTCAGTTACTCTATGAAATGGGAAAGCATTACAATACACTCATCATGTCAGAAACCATGGTCATCTACCACCTCAAAGAATGGAGGCCAGCACAAGAGGACTGTGAATTTTTCTGAAGACAGTGTTGCTCAGTAATAAGGAATGTGTGCTTCCTAGGCACATCTGTTGTTGAAGCCAGCCCTAGTAAGTCAATTACTGGGTGAATCAGATGGAGAAATAAAGCCATGTCCTGCATCCATGGTCTAGAGATCAAATTATACCCTATCTTCACTGGAGAACCGATGAAAAGTTCTAAGCTGGGAAAGTACATGACAGGATTTGTGCTTGAAAGCTCACTCTGGAAGTTGAATAGAAAACAACAGCTTAGTTAAGAGGCTCTTTCAACTTGACATCAGAAAAGCTATGGCTAAATAGAGAAATCTCTTGTTTCTATATAGGAAACTACAGAAACCTGAAGTAATTTGGAGGAAAAAGTGAATTGTCTATAACCTTAAATAATGTAACCAAAATTTTAAATGGGATTCGGGATATTCTAAAATCAATGTAGAAAAAACAATGGAATATACAATTCATTAGGAGCTTGCCACCAGCATGTGAAACTTAAAACATGTCTATCGTTGGTAAAGTAGTGTGGTATTGGCAGAGGGAAAAAGAAACAGACTCTTGGAAAATAATAGAGTGTGTAACATGATAAAGATGATACTTCAGCATTTTGAACCTTTGAGTAAGAGACCAATTCAATAAATGGTTTAGGGAAATTCACTAATTATTTGAAAGGAGTATAGAATGTTGTTTCACACAGTATACAAAGAGTGTCAGTATGGATTAAATATTTTAAAATAAAAACGAAGTCTAACAATATTAGAAATAATAGGTAAATGTTTATATAATCATGGTACAACAGAGGCTTTCTGAACAAGACACCAAAATCAGAAAGCATATGGAAAAAGTTGATAATTATTTAAAATATTTGTGTAGATGTGTCTATGTATGTATATACAGTGACAAAATGATATTAATGAACTTCATGTATAAAAAGTTCTTTTAAGTCAATAAAGACAAGATGAACATCCCAATAGCAAAATAAAGAAAACCAAATAGTTCAAAACAGAACAAATGCAGTTAAAAAGACAACATGTAAAGTCCTGAATTTCTCTAGTTCATATATTCAGAGATATCTAGAGGAGGGTGGAGATTATTAAATGGCCCTTTAAAAATTTTTAGATGATATTGTCCATTATTCAAATAGGTGAAGGGAAATAATTTTACAAAACTTTGGTAGGATTATAAATGGCAATTTTCCACCAAAGTTAATTTGGTGTCACCTGTAAAAAATATTTAGAAATACACATTACATTCTAAATTTAAATTTGAAGAGAGAGAATGGGAGAGAGGGAGCCAGTTATCCAGGCAAGTAATAAAAAGAAGTAGAACTAAAATGGTGAAATATGAAATTAAGCAGAGGAGACAGATTTGAGACCTAATTTCAGTTACGGGTATAATAGGACATTGCTGGATGTTCGTGGGAGCCATCGAGAAAGACTCTCCTCTTCTCATCCACCAGAAGTAAATCCAGCTCTACAACACTAATGAGGAGCCTCAAGTTTGCTGCACATTTCATGAGGAACTGAAGGATGGGCTTTACAAAGTAGTCACTTAACAAAAATCCTCCAATTGGGTGTTTCCCCTGACTTCTCCCGTTCTTAAATTCTTCCCAAATCTTCCAGGAGCAAGACCTTTGCATCAGTTTTTCCATACTTCTTTCCCAATTCTTACTTGACCTATGGCAATGTGGCAGTGACTCAGTTCCTATATGCAAATGGAAACATAACTTGACTTTCCTTTCCATGTTTCTTTGTTTCCAGGAAGATTTAAACCCCTGATGGCTTATTAAACTTTTCATTTAAAAAAGACAGAACTCTCCATTGACAGAGGGTGGAGGGATTTTATTCTTAAAGAATGTAATTTTTTTAATCAATTTTGTTGCTTAGAAATGTATTTTAAGAAACTACTCTGCAGGTGCACTAGTGTTTCTCTACAAGACCTTCTTTTTCCCTTTTTTTTTTTTTTTTTTGTGTGTGTGGGAAATAGCAAGGAATTAAAAGTGTTCTAGAAGACTAGCAGGGAATTAAGAAGACCATAAAAGATAGTATACATATAAATTATAGGTATAACATATGATAAAATACTATGCCACCATTACATGTAATATTTTAGAAAATATTTTACGTATATAAAGAAAAGGAAAGGGATAATTCCAAAGATTTTTATTTTCTATTATTGTTTTTGATGTTATCTGTGACTGGGAATGTTAAGATCAGTTTTCTTCAGCTCTGTATCACGATGTTGAGGGTGGTAATTTATCCCCAAATTCCAATCAGAAAAAAATCAATTGCATTTAAATTCTTCTTGACTTGAAGAATGCTGGGTTCCTATATTCACACATATATATTGTGACTATCTTGCTGCTGTCACTGGCAATTTTCCTTCTATAGCCAGTTGTAAAAATGCCCAGAGAGATCAATAATGCATTACAATTTTGGTAATTTAGATTTTTTTTTTCAGTATAAATTACACTGTTATTTTCTTTCCAATGATACTTAACTGGTTCTTTGGTTTTTAGAAGGGGGAAAAAGATATAACATGCATACAGACTACTGTATGTTTCATGCTTTGATTTTGTAGGAACTTTGAGTTTAATTCAAACAGGTAGTTATCCTACAATTAAATAAGTCTAAATGTTAATGTCATTCTCTCTGACTTATAATGCAATCCAGCTTTGAAGGAGGCAAATTACATCATGCAAGAGGATTGTAAACACATGTGAACTTATGGTTATAGGTAGAAAGATTGAGGCCAGAAAGACAAAGTAAGTGGCAGTAGTTGGGAGAAAATTCAAAGCCATTGGTTTCTAGTCCAGTGCCCATTGCAGTATTTCTTCTCCAAAATTTTTCAAAACTTCTTATACATTTGCTGAAGAGAACAGAAAAGAACCACATCACAGTTAACCACTCCCATATCCATAAGCTCAGTTTGTACAACTTGACATAGTTTATGGCCTCTTTTGTCTCTGAACATCATAGTCTCTGTATTAGCTTTTCTGTACAAGTGCTTTTCTAGGCATTCAACAAAATTTGTGGAATATATACACACATAAGAAAAATAAAGATAATAACAAAAGAATAAATGAGATTTTATTTTAATAGTCTGATTTGGCCTGCAGACTTCATGTGTCTGTGGGAATTCAATTTAAAAATTTCTAATTTCTTAGGACTAAGTATGTAAAAGTTAAAAAATAGGACTAATTATTAAGGCAGGTAATCTTAGTACTTATATTTTAAAAAACTGGTTACTTATGTCCATTTTATTTTTCAGATGAACTTTTCAATCACTTTGAAAATACTCAGAAAAAAACTCACAATGTCATTTACTGGAGAAATGTATCAATTTTTTAGATTAATCTGGGAAGAATTGGCACATTTATAATACATTGTTCACTTTTAGAATCATACAGTGTCTCTCCAGTTAATAATTGACCTTTTATATTGCTCCATAAACTCTTATTTTATTTTTTAGAACCAGATCATTAATTTTAATTAAGCTTATTACTAAGCTTGTCTTTTGAGGTTTTCATATTTTATATGTCTGAGTGAAATCTCATTATTATATAATCTGTTTATTTTAATATGTAAAATGTTATATTTTTAAGCCAACTTTCTTATTAGTTTAATATTCTTTTCCCAGTAGAATGTCTGTGTTTGTCTGGTAGACAGCCATATCATTAGAAAGCCATGTAAATATTGTTTCCATCTTTCTAAAATCTATATTAGTTCTCATCTAGTCACTCATGCAACAGAGAGTTAGTAAGGTCTGCTTCTCAAGGAAGCCGTACCATTTAATTATTCCAAAGCAACCACCCTGAAAAAGAAGATTTTTTTGGGGGGGTGGGGGGATTCTATCCAAAGCCTCCTCAGTCAAGTGAAGATAAGACTTTTACATCAAGCTTATCACCTATTGAAAATCTCACCCTAGAGCAAGACTTCTTCCACCTACTAAAGCATGATGATAAGATAAATTGTTTCCAAGGAAGGATAAGTGTCCATAGTAATGTCCATTAAATCAAGACACATGCACATGTATCCATTCATTTGCTAAACATATCATTTGTAAACCAGATACTATGCATGCGGTGTATCAGGTATATGTTATGCAAAGATAAACACAAAATGCATTCCATAGCTTGAAGTTTTTCACACTTGTAACCTGTTCATACTGTCCTGGAAGGATGATTGATAATAGGGTTTCTCAACATAGCTGCACAAAAGAATAAGCCGCATAGCTTTAAATTAATTCTTATTGAATTTTACTGATTCTTGGGCCCCACTCCAAGAAGATATGATTTAACTGCTCCGAATTGGGGCCTGGATATCCTGAGATTCATTACTCTTTGAAAAGATTAATTAAGAGTTTATTTATTTTTTGAGCAGGTTTAGGGATTTATAGAAAAAATTGAGTGGAAAGTAGAGATACCCACATACCCCTCACCCCCTACACCTAGATTTGTTATCTTTTAAGGGAGGGTGACCAGGATTAAATGTAAGTTTCTTAATTTAAAACTGAACATCTCAGTAAGTTCCTTTCTTAGGAAATGTAAACATATAGAAAAAAGTTTTGATTTTTCAATACCATTATCATGTTCTTACACATGAAACATCTTCATAAGTCTAAAGGAGGGGTTAATGAAACTTTAATTCTCTTACTTTCTCCTTCCACTGCATATGGGGAAGAAAATATGTCAAGATACTAGCAAGTGCTTAGAATTTAGAATATATAAATAAGGTTGATTTTTGTCCTTTTTACTTTTCTAATTTTAAGAATCCTTATGCCGTTGAAAATACTTGTGGCATTTGGCACTTGTTAAAGGAAGGCAGTTAATGTTAAAATAGACAATAGCTGGAGTTTAGCAGGAAAAAAAATAGTGTTTAATCTTCTTTTTAAATTATTTAACCAAATTCTCCATCTTGGAAAGAATATTTTTTGCTTTGGATCCAATAAATATCATAAGAAGACAATGCAAATGGTAACTATTATATATGAATTTTTGAATTAGTATAAAGATAAAAAAATAAAGAACAGAGGTAACAATAATATTTGACCTTATCCCTTCTGATTTTATGGCCAAATGATCCTTCTATTTTTACTATATGCCATGCCAATATATTGACACATTAAATTTAGGGTCAGGAGTAAGAGTTCCACTTACTTTCTAGGATCATGTCTCTGTTAGTTTCCTGGGGCTGCTTAACAAATTACCACAAACTAGATGACATAAAACCAAGGAAATTTATTTTTTCACAATTCTGGATGCTGGAAGTCTGAAATCAAGGGGTAATCAGAGCTATGCTCTCTCTGAAGGCTCTAGGGGAGAACCTGTTCCATGATTTTCTCTTAGCTTCTGGTGTTTGCCGGCAATCATTAGCTTGTAGAAGCACCACTTCAGTCTCTGTCTCCCTTGTATTATGACATTCTCTGTGTGGGTGTCTGTTTTTGTGTTTCTTCTCTTCTTATAAGGATGCCAGTTATATTAGATTAAGGGCCCACTGTATTCCAGTAGGACCTCATTTTAACTAATGATATCTTTATGACCCTATTTCCTAATAAGATCATATTCCGAGGTTCCAGGAAGGACACAAATTTTGGGGAATACATGTCCAACTCAGTACAGTGTCTTTAAATAAATAAATCCTTAAAGTTTCATATATTGTTGTGGGTGAACTGTAGTATCCCCTCCCCATATTCTGGGACTTTAGAAAACTCAGATAATTTAACAAGGAATTATATTATAATGCCATGAGGCCAGGATAAGGGAAGTGCAGTATCTGGGAGTCAAAATAGGGCATCTAATCAAGACTTCATTGATTAGATGCCCTTATTTGATCTCTGTTCTCAAGAAGGAGGACATAGTGGGAGATAGATGGAAGAAAGAGGATGAGCTATGCAAAGAGTACAACATGTATGCAGTCTCCCAGGAGACAGCTGGACTTTTTTTTATAAAACTGAAAGAAATTTATTCAGACTGGAGCATAGAATTTGGAGGAGAAAAAGTGGAATAGTCAGAAATGATGAGACTGAAAAGCAAATGAGTCCCTAGATTATAAAAATCATAGGGAGTCAAATTAAAGAGTTTACTACTCTGTATTTTAGATCAATGAGAAGCTATTTTTTCTCTGACTAATTAGCAAATAACTTAGCCAGTGTTGAGGCTCTGATTATTTTATACTCTTTCCTTCAATTTTCTGTTCTCACTGTCATGCTGACTCCTACATTACTCAATAAATACTTGCTAGATGTTATTATAGTATCAATGAATGGCAGAGTTATTCCAAAACGGAACAATCAATTTCATTTATTTGTAGTCAGTCACTTAGGTGATCATTACCCAAAGACTTAAGTGACAAAAACTCAAAGTCAGCACATATTCTCTACAGTAAGTAAGATTGCTCTTGTAGAAGTTTGATAAGCTGTCAGATTGAATTGGCCGGACTTCCCTGGTGGCGCAGTGGTTAAGAATCCACCTGCCAGTGCAAGGGACATGGGTTCGAGCCACAGTCCGGGAAGATCCCACATGCTGTGGAGCAACTAAGCCCGTGCACCAAAACTACTGAGCCTGCACTCTAGAGCCCGCGCGCCACAACTACTGAAGCCTGCGTGCCTAGAGCCTGTGCTCCATAACAAGAGAAGCCTCTGCAGTGAGAAGCCCGCGCACCACAATGAAGTGTAGCCCCCGCTCGCCACAACTAGAGAAAGCCCGCACACAGCAACAAAGACCCAGCACAGCCATAAATAAATAAATAAATAAATAAAATTGAATTGACCAAATATATTTGTCTCTCTTCTCGCTGAAGATGGGCAGCTAAAGAGTTGAAATCCTGAAACATTTCAAGCAGCAATTTGAGCCAGCTCTGTTCACCTTTCAGTTAAAGTTCCCATTTGATAAATGGAAACACACTATCTGATTTGCAAGAAAGAGAAATCAATAAATCTCAGTGATATGGATACCAGTGCATCAACTCTGAGAAAATGGTGTTTGCATAAATAGACTAACATCTAAATAAGGCCCCAATAATATTTCAAATGGAAAGATAAACCTAAACAAACAAAAATAAGTAAAAGATAATAAAATATAATATCACTTTTCTCAGAGCAATGAAAAAAGAAGCTAAACCAAATTAAAAAGAAAGATATGATTGAGGGTTTGTGTTAGAATTAATAAAAGGAAAACACCAATATCCAAAGTTGTATATGCTATCATAAACTTCTTTATATTTGCGGTACTTAGATTTTATTTGCTCTCTATGCCTGCATTCTTCAAGAGATATTTTCCCTGAGTTCAGTTATATTGGAAAGTAAGATTATATTGCTATTGAGTTCATTTTCCTAGTATATAATACCAAACTGGGTTGCAATATCTGACAGATTTATGACTATTTGCTGAGACATATTTTAAAAAATGGCAGAATAGGAGGCATTTTTTTTCAATCTGCTCTCTAGCAAACCTTCATAGAAAAAACAGTTTTTAAGGAGGAATATATTACAGTTTTTTTCAAAGTCTTTTTTTGTCTGTGGCAAAGGATATTTCTGAATAATATGTTGTAAAATAATGTATTTCAGATGAAACACACAATTCATTGCTTATCCTATAGAGAAAGGCTTCTTCCTGTCACTGCTAAATGTGTGAGTTCATGGGTATACAAAAATAGAATGTACTTGGCAATGAAAGTTACAGGCTGATTGATGACATCCCATTGTCAAACAATTGATAGCTAGTGAGGAATTATAGCGACCTTGTAGTAGAGCACAAATAATTCAGCAGCCCCTGAAATATGTTAAGCAGACTAGCTTCCCTTTTAGAGGTGCCTGGGTCATTAAGAGGGGGAAATGTATCTCTTTAATTTCTTTGTGAAAAATTGTAATCACCTCCAGACAAGGAAGGGAGTGGATAATTTCAACACAGTTCCTTATGTTACCTTTTAAAATAGCTATTAATTAAAAATTATTAGATATATTACAGATCACCCTAAAAACCAGCCAGAATAATATAGGAATGGAACTGGAAATTTTAAAATTTCATCTTCTTAATCAAAAAATGGTGGTAAGGAAGCATAATGGATTATATCAGCTATGGTCTTAGCCAGATTTAAGATCAAATTGTGAGTTTACCACTTACTAGCCTAAGGAGCTCGGGCACACTTCAATTTTCTCATTAATAAGTGAATAAAAATGCATCTTTCACAGATTTTTTTGCAAGGAATGGACATAATAATGTGTGTGAGTGGATTAAAAAAATTCATAGCACTAAAATGTACTTCAGATGTAGAATAAACAGAACTCTGAGTGAAAAGGGCATAAGGATCAAATGGGGAGAGGTTCATTCAAAAACCTGTGGTTCTGCTATTTATTGGTGACCTTGAGAATTATTTTCAAATAAAATGAAAAGTGTATTTTTAACCATCTTGACCATTTTTTGATGAAGACTCCTGTTTGGTAAATGGTGAATTTGGAGATGGATTTCATGCATATGTGAGTTTATTGCTCAGGAGATAAGAAAGTGAGGGATAGGAGGAGAAAGATGTGAGTCATCAGCTTCCAGATGGTACTGGAAACCACAGGAGTTTTTAAAACCTTTCTGGGTGAGAGATGATATGCTGTAAGAGGTAGACTGAGACAGGGAATCAGTGAAGGGAACTGAGTCTGAAAGCTGATAAGTTTGTATTTGAAAATGCTAGGTCCTTATCAGTGCTCAGCCCTTTAGCAATCCTCATCATAAGGAGAAGCCACTAATATGTGGAATATTACAACTTGGATTTTCAGGGAGGGCAGGGTGAGAAGGATTGAGGCTGGTCAAGCCATCTAGTCACAGTCAGCCAAAGCAAATGACTAGTAAGGGATGAGTATGACACCCACAAAGGTAACAGATATCACTGAACAAAAGTCTTCATCTTCAAATGGTATGATCTGTGCTTATAAATCAGCCATGTCAGAAATGCACTGAGAAATTTATTTTTTGAGTATTTACTTTGGGCAATGAAAGACATGTTTCACATTTTTGAAAAACTCATCTCTAAGAAGTTTTCACCAACATAGACTGTATAATTGGAAAGAATTGATTACACCACGCTTGACAGTAGGAGAGGACAAGTGAAACCCAAGTGAGAGCTCAAGGCAGACCTTTTTGGGGCCTTGAGGCCTTATATGGCCCCTATGAGTCATGATATGGGGTTTGACGAAGGCTGTTTTAGGACTAGTCTCCCATTCTATCTATTACTCTATCTATTAGGCGTTAATTAAGAATCTACAGTGTGACATGAATTCTGCCAGATTCTGAAAATATAGAGATTAGTAAGATTCTTAAAAACTAGAGATATATGAAAAAAAAAAAACAAAACCCAAAGGAGTAAATAAGAGATACTCAGGTGATTCAACAAGCATAACAATTTTGTGTTTTTAAAGAAAGTTGCATAAACTGTTTCAATGTATCTGAGTAAGAGGCAGCTCTGTAAGACCTATGAGATTTCTATTATTCTCTGATGGCCCCTCATTTAGAAAATGGTGTGTACGATGTATGCTTTCAATAAAAATAAACAAAGATCAACATATACTCTGGCAGCAACACTACTACTGAGGAAACTGAAAGGTAAAAGGCATTTTGCCATAAAAATATTTGCTGAAAAAATAAATCCAATTGACTTCTCAAAAGTGCTCTTCAGAGAAAATAGTTTACATGCTTTTTTTTTTGCTTTTTTTTTTTCATGAAAGAGATAGTTTGCTATCTCTTTATGGATAAAATATTTTTTTTCCCTAGGTAAAATTTTTTTTTCCAAATCCTTAGCTTCTGCAAGAACAAAGTATAGCCAATGATTATTTAGTCAATGACTGCAAGTTTATTTTACTTTGATTATAATCAGAAATATATGTCTTGCTGAAAGAGCAGTGACTAGGAGCTCAAACCCATGTGCTAATTAATATAATAATAGTTAGCATTTATTGAGCACTTAGACGCTCTACATTGTATATGCAATATCTCTTTGGTAGGTTGTTGTAGGGTTGAACTGGAATTTAATAACTATCCCCATTTTCGAGAGGAGATTCCGGAAGCTAGAGTGAATAGATGAATTTCCCATAAATTTCTAGCTTGTAAAAGAGATGTATGGAATTTTTCTCCAGCATCAAACTCCTTCTCATAACATTATAGCAACTCTCACTTGGAAATAAACTTATTTGGCTAATTTTAATTTTTTATTAGAATATAATTTTTAGCATGCAACTTTTTTGGCTGCATATATTCTGAAAGGGCAATATTCAGTGGAATACTTTTTTTTCCAATGAACTATTTTCCAGATATTTCCCTTTTCTTATGCCAAATATTATTTTCATAGTCAACAGTTTACATAGAATGAGTAAGTAATCATCCAAAGGGCTTTGGAAAACTTAACATGTCTGAACCACCATTTCCTCATCTATAAAAAGGAGGTGAGAACGGAACTCATCTCATAGGTCTGTAACTGGGATTAAGTAAGTTGACCAATGTAAAGCCAGTGCTGGAGACATTGTAGATGCCAAATAATGTTGGGTTTGTTATTTTTTCATGTGGCAGGAAATAAAAGAATAAGCAGTTAAGGAGCTTAATTAGTATCAACCAAATATTGGTTGGTATTGGTTACATATCAACAGATTGTTTGATGAGTGCTTAATGTATGTTATTATATCTCATGCTCAAAGAGACCAATTAAGATAGAAATGTAGTGCCACTTGATGAGAAGCTGCTGAGATCCAGTGACGTTAAGCCCAAATCCCATAACTAGTGTGTGTCAGAGCCAGGGTATGAATTTCACCTCCACAAGCATGTCAATTAGGATGCTTTCTGCATCAAGTAATAGAAAACCCAGATCAACAGGCTTACACTGTAAGGAGATATATTGGTACCTGTCACTGGGATTCTAGAGGTAGGCACAGTTATCTCTCATCTTGGTGATCTTCCTGGTATCAGTGCCATGACTGGTCAGGAAGTGTTGACTACAGGGGTTCAAGGCTTCCTATTTGGATATGACAACATGTAAAGGGAGAGAACATGCCTCTCCCAGCCTTTCAAGCAATATTCACTCAAATTAGACCTATTGGTTCCTTGTCCCTCCCTGCACCATGACTGTAAACCAGGAAAATGAAATTTGTGGATGAGCTTAAGGCTTTGGGACCATAAGAAGAAATTCAGCTTCATAGACACAGACACAGACACACACATAAACACACACACACACAGATATAAGCAAACAAAAAATTAAAATCCCACTTACAGATCTAAGAGATGAGTTCTATTCTTACTTCCTTTTTATAGATGAGCAAACCACCTCTATAGGTGGTTCAGAGATGTTAAATTCCCAAAGCCCGTAGGACGGTTATTTACTAATTTTGTGTAAACTGTTGACTGTGAAAACAGTACTTGGTACAAATAATGGGAAATTTTTCCCTTTTCAAAAAGAGTTATTTTTTATTCTAAAATGGATTTTAAACAAACAAAAAGCAACAAAACTAGTTTACCAAATATTTAACCTTTGTCAAGCTTTGTGATAGATTCTTGCATTAGAAAAGGAATACAGGAAGACAGGTCAGTGTTTAAAGGTGAATACAGTTTTTGAACCTCCTGGATCTTTTCTCATTGCTTATCTGGTGCTTGAGTTTAGTGAAATGGCTTAAACTTTGAGCCTCTGTTTCTGCATCCATTAAATGGGTTTCTATTAGGACTGATTGAGACAATCAAAGCTGCTTAGCAAATGTACACTATTATCAAGGAGCAGAAGTAGAACACAGAGATAAAGAGAGAAGGCTTTGGAATTTGCTGGGCTGAAATCAAGTCTAAACTCTTATCACATACTGGCCACAGGAGCTTGTACACATTCCTAAACTTCTCTATGCCATCTGCAAAAAAAAAAAAAAAAAGAATTGAAAACAAACAAAAACAACCTGAAGTTTGTTGTGAGGAAATTATGTCAAAAAAAAAGCATTTAGTCTAGTGTCTGGCTTAGAGAATGCAGCCCATAGATATTTGTGTTATTCTTATTGTTATTAATAGTATGACCAAGGTGCATGTTCTGTCATCAGACAGTTTACTCTCCAACAGGAGAAAGATAGTAGTAACAAATAAAATGTATTACAAGAATATTATGGGCATTAAAAGGTGTGATATTGCAGGTCCAAGAGAAACGGTATTTTCTCCTTGAGGGGTCAAACATTTCACAGAGGAGGAGAAAATAAGTTGTACAAGGTCCTCCTTTCACAGGGAGCAGCATGCAGAAAGCCTGGGCAGTGTGGAGAAACAAGACGATTAAGTTAGACAACTCATAGCAGGAATGAGAACACCGGCTTTCATAGCAAGTCTGCACAGTCTTATCCAAAGCAAAGATGTTCTGGTGCAGACTCAGCCTGAGAAAGAAAAAGTGACAGAGAAAACAGATTTCCTCCTTATAATGTGTCAG
This sequence comes from Balaenoptera musculus, assembly GCF_009873245.2. NCBI lineage: Eukaryota > Metazoa > Chordata > Mammalia > Artiodactyla > Balaenopteridae > Balaenoptera > Balaenoptera musculus. Next base: position 36,010,384 of record NC_045803.1, read on the forward strand.
GGAACTTGGAGTAGATTAAATCCTTGTAGGAAGGCAATAGAGAGGCTTAGAAACTATTTTGACAGAACTGAAATAGAGCCAGGAGCCCATTACTTTAATACTCAGGGAAACCAGACTGATCGGCATCAGAGCCATTCAGGAAAGGTGGGTAGATTGATGATATGGTCCCAAGTGACATCTTAGAGCAACAGCAAGCTTTCAGTCCTGGGCAGACTTCCAACTGACACCCAAGTTTTCTTCACATACTACAAGTTCCTCAAGTTCCTAATATATATGTGTGTGTGTGTGTGTGTGTGTGTGTGTGTCAAGAGATAGGTACACAGTAGATACCCATTCATATTTGTTTACTAACTTATTTCATAAACAATAATGCAAGATAGTTAATTCATGTTGGGATCTGAGAAACAGATTCTTATGTATTTGAGGCAGTATAATATTTCTTGGGCAAATTTGTATGCTGATTACCTGGCTCCCATTCCACCCTTTTTTCACCCATTTCAGGAGTAACTGAATAGATATGCATCCAGCAGACTTAATCTAAAAGGACAAGAATCTAGGGCCAAAGAAGTGAGATGGAATTTGAGTAATGGTAAAGATGGACAACATCCAGGGACCTATATAGAGAATTAGTCAGAAAGCTGACACTGTTCTCTGAAATTACAAAATGTAACCACCACCACAAGCGCAAAAAGGCTGTTATTAGCAAGCAGCAGAGGCCCTGACTGAAAGGGGTGATTGCTCATCCCACCCCATTAATATTCCAGGAAAGCAGAAACTCACTCAAAATAGTAAGATTCATTGGAAGAACAAGACTTTTCACAATGCAATACACCAATGCCATCCCCTGTTTAAAATATCTAGTGTCTCCTAAGACCTTCAGGATAAAATCTACATTCTTCAGCAAGACATATAAACCTCTTCAACATTTTCTTCTCAACTTTCTCCTTAGGAATAACCTACCCCCTGTATTCTTGCTCCAGTCATGCTGAAATATTTATAATTACTCGGAAGAATCCTGTGGTTTCTCAACTCCCTAATCTTAGACATGCTATTTTACCTGAAATATTGTTTCTCCTTCCCACCTGCTTATTCTTTATCTAAATCCTTCAGAATTATCTTTTCTAACTTTCTGACACCAGCTCTGAAATTCCTTCTTATGCCAAGGTTGATAAGATATTGAAAAATCATTTTCTTTTACCCATTGATTGCCTTATTCATTGATTCATTGGTCCGTTTTTCAACAGATATCTGCATGTCATTGCCCTATGCCTAGGTGAGAGAGCATTTAGTAAGTCAGATATTTTCTTAGGGTCTAGTATCCTCTGCTGTACTCTCCTATATCACTTATCAATTAGTATTTTGTCTGTTGGCACGGGGAAAATATCATTCATGGGAATCCTTGCGAACAGGAGGCCTGTATTGTTCATTTTGATACACATAATGCTCTATGCCTGGATTATAGAAGTTGAAGAATGCATAAAAATTTTTTGAGAAACTAATTTTGAGAAAATTAATATATATTTATATATATGTAAAACAAGGTGAGTAATCTATTTTAATTGTATTCTAATATATAGTGAACTTGTAAAATTGGTAGTCATTACCCTGCATTCGAGATTTTCTAAATCTGGGCCACAAAATTGGATCTTTAGAAAGTCATTTAGAATGAAAGATGATGAATGAAGTTCACGTATCAACAATTGTGTCTAAAATATGTTTTCTGAGATATTTCATTGCAAAGTATGCAGTGAAGTTTGCATACTTAAATCATTTCTTTTTATAAACATAATACATATGTATAAACATAATATATATATGTACATACACATATACATACAGATATGAACAATTAATATATGTAATTATCTACCAGCCACAGCATGGTAAAACCAGCATGGTTTTCTTCTCACCACATTCTGAGGTCTAGTCAGTATACTCCTAACATCTTATCATGTTAGAAATAAGGATATTATCAACTTTCCTGGCATGATTAATTTATTTTACATCATGTGCTAACTTGGTTTGATAGCTAGTAACTGCTTGGAATCCTTTTGTTGGTAAGAATCCTATGCTTATGACGAATCTCAATGGGTACTCTTATTATTTAGTGATGTTTGGCATGTGTTAGGAATCATGGGATGCAAGTAACAGAAACTCCTTCTGGCGGAAAAAAAATTTGTAACAAGGGTATAGAGCATGTCACAGAATTGAAGGGATGGCTGAAGAACCTGGACAGGAGCCAGGGTAATTACAAAAATCCAGGTAGCAGAAAGTAAATGGCAGAATTGTGACAATTCAGGGACATTAAAAAAAAAAAAAATCTTCTGGGCTTAGCTAATTCTTCTCTAGATTCAAGTTTCTGGGAGAGAAAAATGAACTGTTACTGCTTTTGTTACATACTCAATTCTTATTTGAGAAGAACATAAAATTTGGCAGCAGCTCACAATGGGAGTGAAGTGGATCCCCCAAAAGAAATAAGGTACTGTTATCAGAGTAGAGGGAAATGGCTAATGTGAGGTCAGAAACCAGGTGGTGTCCAGTGTATGGACCTGAACTAGGGAATGGGAAATGCTTCCCTTGTTACCTCCTTTCTCAACCAACTTATAACTGAAAAGTTCAGCCCAATGAAGAAGAAGTGAGTTGTAATTAGTGAAGGTAAACTTAAAGCCGGTTCACTTTTCTCTTAAGGTTGCACGAACATGAATTACGATTCCTCTCCCCAAGCACTGCAACATCCCAAGAGAACTATTAACAGCCCAGCAGTAACTCAGGTAATAGGGGAACCTGATTCAATACACTTAATTCAACCATTTACAAGGTAGAATTTGAAATCAATAAACATTTAGATTCTTTTATCGAATGCTGTTTTTTCAGTGATATTCTAGCTCAAACAAAATCATGATAAAGAATATTAAGGTGAATCCTTAAGCCATGCTTAAATTATATTGCTTATAATAATTTATAATCAATTATAGAAGTCCTAAAAATAACCCCAATAAAGATGATATTGCCCATTCTAAAGATGAGTAAGAACCAGGTATAATTTAGAAATGTTTCCTAAATTCACACCCAAATTTAATAATGTTAGCCTTGCATCTGACCAGCTTGATACACACACACACGCGCACACACACACACACACACACACACACACAAACACGAGCAACAACAGAAATTCATTCTTGATTTTTTGTAACAAAAACACAGAAGAACATTTTTTATACCTCCTATCAAAGGCCAAGTGTATTCAACATGGCAAAAAAATTCAGTTTAGACTAAAAGAATGGGCATTAACTAAAATATGTGAATATTTTTTTCTCAATTTTTGACCTCATGGTTTTTGTCCAGAATGCCAGTTATGCTTCTTTCAGATACAGGGTCCTCAAAGTGTGGAATTAAATCTGAGTTGTAATGCAGAAAGATTCACTGAACATTGTCTCAATACTTGTCTATCATCCCCTCCCGGTTCTGAATTTTTTGTTGCCTTGCTTTTCTCCTCATTCAAGTTTTGCTTTAAAAATATATATGTATATTGTTTGCAAATAATAAGAAAATTTTGCTCTTACCAGTTGGTCTAAAAATTTAAAAGACACATACAAAAGTACATTTTTCAGTTCATAAAAACCTCTCTAATGAGACAGATGAAAATATGAATTGCTTCTAATGAGCTCAGAATTGCATATACTTCCCTTGGTTTAATTTTCTAAGTGTTCACAGATATTTTTTGTTGAGCTTATTATAAAACAAGAAGTGGCCACTAGGCTGTGATAAACCAATTTGTGAGATTAAAGTGCTGAACTTGAACATTTTCATTAAATTCTAAGTCATGAGTTGAAATCAGAATTTTAAAAGCCTCTTTTTCTTATTTGCACAAGACTCACAGCATTTATGCAGGCAGAATAGTGCCAGTTAATACCAACTCCGTGTTGATGAGGTCTAGAAGTACCCCTTAGGAATGCTGTCTTTTTACCATATCTCCCCTACATCTTCATGTACATCCTCCCCCTAAAAATACAAAACCCAAGCATAAATGACATTAAATCTAGACACCCCATAATACCCCAAGCCCATTTCCTGGCCAGTACTCATGTATGCATGTTTAAAAACAAGCTCTTATATGCCTTATTTAATATATTACACCTGGGGAGTTTTAGAAACCCAGTTTATCAAATTGAAAGGGGATTGATCATTGTAATGTGCTGTTATGTAAAGATAAACAGAATTACAGTAACTATTATTTGTATGCAAACAGCAGCATCTAGTTAATTAGTGGTGCTACTTAGAAATTATGGGTTTCTCAAAAAAACTGCAGGGTGTAATAAAATAGAATAGATGATCATTAGCTTTCAGTAATGAAGTTCAAGGAAAGAAAGCCCTGCCTTTCTTCAACCCGCAAGAGCCAAATCCTGAATATAAGCACATTACACTTAATAACATTAAATGTAATATACCGTTTAGTTTATATTTAAACACATGAATATATTTAAATTTTCTATCAAACACACCATCCAAGTATTATTCTGTTTCATCTATCACCATACTTATAATTGGTGGCCACCAGTGTAGTTAAGGGAAAGTTATTTATATGACCTGAAATAATTGAACGATGTGTGTGTGTCGATGTGCTATTCATCGAGACTCCAATAAGCCTATCTTATTTTTACTCTTCCCACAGGTAATAATGATACATAATATATGTATATGTATACCAGGAAATAGAGAACATTGATACTGGGCATTTCTTTTTTTATGATTTTAAAATCTGTTCTCTTTCCAAACTCTCAATAAAAGAAATTCAAAAAGCACTATACACCAGTATTTTGTAACCCAGTGTCAATACTTGAAAGACAAGTTTCATCATCATCATTGTTCACTAATCCTAATATGTTGACACTAGGTGTGTAACCCTGGAGCATATTACTTAATTTCTATATGGCTTAGGTTTTTCACCTCCAAAATCAGACATTTACTACCCAGAGATGAAGAGAGGATGTAATTAGATGGGGAATGTAGAATAATTAGTCCAGTGCCTGACAAGTCACAGGCACTGGATTAATGTTAGTTACTATCGGTGTCCTTCCTTAACCAGAATGGTATCTGCAAACCTCAGGATCCTGCTTCACATTGTTGGCAAGAAAAGAAATCGTCAAGCAGTTTGTCCTTCAGTCGTGAGTACAGTCAAAATGTACCAAGTGTGTCCTGAGGGATTGCACCCTCCTAATATCTCACCACAACTTAAAATAATTCTTTTCAGGAACCTGAGTAACCCAAAGACAGGCCTACAGGGATAATATTTTTGTTTAGTTTTGCATTTTAAAGGCTTGTGGTGTTATCTGGGTCCCCAAGTATCTTTTAAATACACACAGAAGCAAACATACATTTTTGGAAAATGGTTCCAGAAGAGACGAAAAAGGTTCTGAGTGGTAAATGCCCTCTCTTGACAGGGGGCAGCAACATTATACCCAGTGCAAAAGTATCCATGTTCCCTCCCTCTGGCTTCTGCCAATGTTGCTGAGTCAAAGACCCTTCATATAATTTCAACACGAGAAATTATGCTAGCACCTAGAGAACCACTAATAAGCAAGATAAAACACCAGAAAATGTATTTTCAAAGTCCGCTCTGCAACACTTCATCAGGTTATGGTATAATAAGCTCCTGAAATCAAAACTGCTGCAGTGGGAACACAACTTCAGAGGGAACATCTGGACAGCATAGAGTGGTATATACCCCTGGTATGTAGTAATTTTTTTTTTTTTTTGGCTGTGCTGCAAGGCTTGAGAGATCTTAGTTCCCTGACCAGGGATACAACCTGGGCCCCCTACAGTGGAAGCTCGGAGTCCTAACCACAGGACTGTCAGGGAATTCCCTGGTATATAGTATTTTTTAAATTATACATATGACAACTTAAAGGAAGATAATTAAAAGCAAAACAAATAAATACTGGGCCTGAAAGATAAATGGAAACATTGTAATACAAAAATTGTTTGTTTTTCTGTAAGCTTATAGAAGGCACACAAACATCTCAGCAGGGAAATAGTGAGCCTTAAGACATTCACCTACATGTAAATCTGTGGAGTAGAGCAAGGGTTTTATTAATGCAAAAGAAAGGGCTGGGGAAAAAAAGCAGAAACAGGCGCTAGATTTGCACACTGTTTCACTTTGCTTCCACATATTCTATGGTAATCTAAGACTCTCTACTCCCCCTCCCATAAGACAATTTTTATATTTGATTTCTTATAGTTTTTCTTTTTTTTTCTCTCTAATGCTATCTTATCTGGAGTATTCAATTAATGAATGTCTGTCTGCCTCTTGCACTAAATACCATATAAGCTTGGCCTTTAAAATTTTTGTAAATGAAGACCATTGGCAGAACAATTAGCATTTAAAAGCTAGAATGACCTTAGCTCTGTGTACCATTGTGATTAGTCTGGACTCTAATAGCAGGTATATCACCGAGCTGCCTTAGATGCCAAGATAAAAAGCTTCTAGCTTTAGCCCAAAGGACATTGGACAATAGTGTGATACTTGGGCAGTGAAACATAAAGGACAAACTAGTGTGATTATGTTTGATTTGTGTTGCCTTAGAAACTGAGGAAGGTCCCTCAGACCTGAGAGTACAGGCAAATGAGAATAGAAGTGGCCTGTTGAGTTAGTCTCCTTTGTAACTGCTGTGCTATTTAAAAACCTAATTTTAAGGACTTCCCTGGGTGGCACAGTGGTTAAGAATCCACCTGCCAATGCAGGGGACACGGGTTCGAGCCCTGGTCCAGGAAGATCCCACATGCTGCGGAGCAACTAAGCCCGTGTGCCACAACTACTGAGCCTGTGCTCTAGAGCCCACAAGGCACAACTACTGAGCCCACATGCCACAACTACTGAAGCCCGTGCACCTAGAGCCCATGCTCTGCAACAAGAGAAGCCACTGCAATGAGAAGCCCACACACCACAACGAAGAGTAGCCCCTGCTCACTGCAACTAGAGAAAGCCCACACACAGCAACAAAGACCCAACGCAGCCATAAATAAATTTGTAAAAAAAAAACCTAATTTCAGCACAGTCTTTCTCCCCAGTGAGATTCTCTTAAATTTGTCAGTTACAAGGTTCATTTATTAACAATGGCAACAAAATAGAATGCAAGGAAAGAAATACTTGCTTTTGTTATTAAATAGGGTATTGTTGGTTTTAATTTAAAGCATACATCATGAGGTTCATAGTTTTGCCAGGCCCTCTGCTTATCACTGGGAATAAAAAGATGAAACACACATTCCGTCTGTGAGTGTGTGCGTGTGTGTGTGGTTGTAAACTATACTGAATCAGAAAATGCCATTATCAACCATAGAATTGAACTGATATGACATACTTAACTGTGCACAATAATATATATTCATGGTTTTCCATAGTTTGAAATCTTATGTCTTATATAAAATCTATTTAGGGCAGTGTAACTACTCCATATGATACTTTAATAGTGGAATCGTGTTGTTATAAATTTGCCGAAACCCACAGAATGTACAACACCAAGAATGAACCCTAATGTAAATAACAGACTCTGGGTGATTATGATGTCACAGTGGAGGTTCATCAGTTACAATACATGCACCACTCTGGTGGGGGTTACAGATAGTGGGGGAAGCTATGCACATATCTGGCAGAGGATATATAATCCAAACATAGTTGTGGTTATTGATGTTTATGATATTATCATTGTAATTATTATTATTACTAGCTTGAAGTTTTCAGTAACTTGTTAAGATGTGATTTCTTGTTTATATTTATTTTCTTCAAAACAGATAAGATAGTTTAAAAAAGAAAGACAATGAAGCATTTTATGAAAGCAAAAGTTTTCCCTCAAATTTCAAATATAAATGCAGTTGAACCATATTAACAACACAAGCTCTTTTTATACATTGAATTAGAAATTTTGTCTACATGTAAATAACTCTAGCCATAAGGAGGACCCAAAGAATTGCTTTATGGAAATCCACTGATAAAAACTGCCCTAAATTCCAAGTAGGTAGAACTTGGTCACCTGCAGCATGAACATTAAACACAAAAAGACTAGTTACATGTCACTGGACCTTGCAGATGAAAGAGAGAGAGAAAGAGAGGGGGAGAGAGGGAGAGAGAGAAAAGAAGCAAAGAAGAAAAAAGGAAATAGAATTATGATACAGTCCAATAAGTATCATTAAAAAGGCCAGCAGAAGATGCAGTGAGAGCTAAGAGGAGAGACATTTAACTCAGATGGTGAAGGACAGGGAGTGATAGCTATTTCATTTGGCCATCTTGTAGCAAGTCCCATTGGTATACTTGAAAATGAATTTAAACTAGGTAATATTACTGCATAGTTAAAATAAAGTAACAAATAAAAAAGCAGGAATAGGTCCTGACTGCAGGAACTTGTTTTAAGACGAGGATTCTGTGACACACGTGATTTGACTTCTTACATGCCTTTTTCACTTTCTTCCTGATTTGGGGTTCAGTTCCTGGTGGGTATTGTTGCTAAGAGGCCAAAAGCTGAATATATAGCGTTTTTCTGCATTATATATTTTTCATAAACCCTCAGACTAGTGGGGGTCTTATAAGGAACCAGTATAGGTAGAAAAAGATAGATATGCTCAAGTGCTCTCATCTGATTTCTTTCTTTTTTTTTTTTAAATTTTTGAATTTTATTTTTCTTTACAGCAGGTTCTTATTAGTCGTCCATTTTATATACATCAGTGTATACATGTCAATCCCAATGGCCCAATTCGGCACACCACCATCCCTACCCCCCCACAGCTTTCCCCCCTTGGTGTCCATACGTTTGTCCTCTACATCTGTGTATCAACTTCTGCCCTGCAAACTGATTGATCTGTGCCATTTTTCTAGGTTCCACATACATGCTTTAATATACGATATTTGTTTTTCTCTTTCTGACTTACTTCACTCTGTATGACAGTCTCTAGATCCATCCACGTCTCAACAAGTGACTCAATTTTGTTCCTTTTTATGGCTGAGTAATATTCCATTGTATATATGTACCACTTCTTCTTTATCCATTCGTCTGTCCATGGGCATTTAGGTTACTTCCATGACCTGGATATTGTAAGTGGTGCTGCAGTGAACATTGGGGTGCATGTGTCTTTTTGAATTATGGTTTTCTCTGGGTATATGCCCAGTAGTGGGATTGCTGGATCATATGGTAATTCTATTTTTAGTTTTTTAAGGAACCTCCATACTGTTCTCCATAGTGGCTGTATCAATTTAAATTCCCACCAACAGTGTAGGGGGGTTCCCTTTTCTCCATACCCTCTCCAGCATTTATTGTTTGTAGATTTTCTGATGATGCCCATTCTAACTGGTGTGAGATGATACCTCATTGTAGTTTTGATTTGCATTTCTCTAATAATTGGTGATGTTGCACAGCTTTTCATGTGCTTCTTGGCCATCTGTATGTCTTCTTTGGAGAAATGTATATTTAGGTCTTCTGCCCATTTTTGGATTGGGTTGTTTGTTTCTTTAATATTGAGCTGCATGAGCTGTTTATATATTTTGGAGATTAATCCTTTGTCCGTTGATTCATTTACAAATATTTACTCCCATTCTGAGGGTTCTCTTTTCATCTTGTTTATGGTTTCCTTTGCTCTGCAAAACTTTGAAGTTTCATTGGGTCCCATTTGTTTATTTTTGTTTTTATTTCCGTTACTCTAGGAGGTGGATCAAAAAAGATCTTGCTGTGATTTATGTCAAAGAGTGTTCTTCCTATGTTTTCCTCTAAGAGTTTTATAGTGTCCGGTCTTACATTTAGGTCTCTAATCCATTTTGAGTTTATTTTTGTGTATGGTGTAAGGGAGTGTTCTAATTTCATTCTTTTACATGTAGCTGTCCAGTTTTCCCAGCACCACTTATTGAAGAGACTGTCTTTTCTCCATTGTATATCCTTGCCTCCTTTGTCATAGATTAGTTGACCATAGGTGTGTGGGTTTATCTCTGGGCTTTCTATCTTGTTCCATTGATCTGTGTTTCTGTTTTTGTGCCAGTACCATATTGTCTTGATTACCGTAGCTTTGTAGTATAGTCTGAAGTCAGGGAGTCTGATTCCTCCAGCTCCATTTTTTTCCCACAAGACTGCTTTGGCTATTCGGGGTCTTTTGTGTCTCCATACAAACTTTAAGATTTATTGTTCTAGTTCTGTAAAAAATGCCATTGGTAATTTGATAGGGACTGCATTGAATCTGTAGATTGCTTTGGGTAGTATAGTCATTTTCACAATATTGATTCTTCCAATCCAAGAACATGGTATATCTCTCCATCTGTTGGTATCATCTTTAATTTCTTTCATCAGTGTCTTATAGTTTTCTGCATACAGGTCTTTTGTCTCTCTAGGTAGGTTTATTCCTAGGTATTTTATTCTTTTTGTTGCAATGGTAAATGGGAGTGTTTCCTTAATTTCTCTTTCAGATTTTTCATCATTAGTGTATAGGAATGCAAGAGATTTCTGTGCATTAATTTTGTATCCTGTAACTTTACCAAATTCATTGATTAGCTCTAGTAGTGTTCTGGTGGCATTTTTAGGATTCTCTATGTATAGTATCATGCCATCTGCAAACAGTGACAGTTTTACTTCTTCTTTTCCAATTTGGATTCCTTTTATTTCTTTTTCTTCTCTGATTGCCGTGGCTAGGACTTCCAAAACTATGCTGAATAATAGTGGTGAGAGTGGACATCCTTGTCTTGTTGCTGATCTTAGAGGAAATGCTTTCAGTTTTTCACCATTGGGAATGATGTTTGCTGTGGGTTCGTCCTATATGGCCTTTATTATGTTGAGGTAGTTTCCCTCTATGCCCACTTTCTGGAGAGTTTTTATCATAAATGGGTGTTGAATTTTGTCAGAAGCTTTTTCTGCATCTATTGAGATGATCATATGGTTTTTATTCTTCAATTTGTTAATATGGTGTATCACATTGATTGATTTGCATATATTGAAGAATCCTTGCATCCCTGGGATAAATCCCACTTGATCATGATGTATGATCCTTTTAATGTGTTGTTGGATTCTGTTTGCTAGTATTTTGTTGAGGATTTTTGCATCTATATTCATCAGTGATATTGGTCTGTAATTTTCTTTTTTTGTAGTGTCTTTGTCTGGTTTTGGTATCAGGGTGATGGTGGCCTCATAGAATGAGTTTGGGAGTGTTCCTTCCTCTGCAATTTTTTGGAAGAGTTTGAGAAGGATGGGTGTTAGCTCTTCTCTAAATGTTTGATAGAATTCACCTGTGAAGCCATCTGGTCCTGGACTTTTGTTTGTTGGAAGATTTTAAATCACAGTTTCAATTACATTACTTGTGATTGGTCTGTTCATATTTTCTATTTCTTCCTGGTTCAGTCTCGGAAGGTTATACCTTTCTAAGAATTTGTCCATTTCTTCCAGGTTGTCCATTTTATTGGCATAGAGTTGCTTGTAGTAGTCTCAGGATGCTTTGTATTTCTGCGGTGTCTGTTGTAACTTCTCCTTTTTCATTTCTAATTTTATTGATTTGAGTCCTCTCCCTCTTTTTCTTGATGAGTCTGGCTAATGGTTTATCAATTTTGTTTATCTTCTCAAAGAACCAGCTTTTAGTTTTATTGATCTTTGCTATTGTTTTCTTTGTTTCTATTTCATTTATTTCTGCTCTGATCTTTATGATTTCTTTCCTTCTGCTAACTTTGGGTTTTGTTTGTTCTTCTTTCTCTAGTTCCTTTAGGTGTAAGGTTAGATTGTTTACTTGAGATTATTCTTGTTTCTTGAGGTAGGCTTGTATAGCTATAAACTTCCCTCTTAGAACTGCTTTTGCTGCATCCGAAAGGTTTTGGGTCATCGTGTTTTCATTGTCATTTGTCTCCAGGTATTTTTTGATTTCCTCTTTGATTTCTTTAGTCATCTCTTGGTTATTTAGTAACGTATTGTTTAGCCTCCATGTGTTTGTGTTTTTTACGGTTTTTTTCCTGTAATTCATTTCTAATCTCATAGTATTGTGGTCAGAAAAGATGCTTGATATGATTTCAATTTTCTTAAATTTACTGAGGCTTGATTTGTGACCCAAGATGTGATCTATCCTGGAGAATGTTCTGTGCACACTTGAGAAGAAAGTGTAATGTGCTGTTTTTGGATGGAATGTCCTATAAATATGAATTAAATCTATCTGGTCTATTGTGTCATTTAAAGCTTGTGTTTCCTTATTAATTTTCCGTTTGGATGATCTGTCCATTGGTTAAGTGAGGTGTTAATTCCCCCACTATTATTGTGTTACTGTCGATTTCCTCTTTTATAGCTGTTAGCAGTTGCCTTATGTATTTTTGCCAATTTGATTACTATGTGTCTCGGCATGTTTCTCCTTGGGTTTATCTGGTATGGGACTCGCTGCGCTTCCTGGGCTTGGGTGGCTATTTCCTTTCCCATGTTATTGAAGTTTTCAACTCTAATCTCTTCAGAAATTTTCTCTGGTCCTTTCTCTCTCTCTTCTCCTTTTGGGACCCCTATAATGTGAATGTTGTTGCGTTTAATGTTGTCCCAGAGGTCTCTTAGGCTGTCTTCATTTCTTTTCAATCTTTTTTCTTTATTCTGTTCCACAGCAGTGAATTCCACCATTCTGTCTTCCAGGTCACTTATCCGTTCTTCTGCCTCAGTTATTCTGCTATTGATTCCTTCTAGTGTAGTTTTTTTTTTTTTTTTAAATAACTTTAATAGCTGCACAGTATTTTTTTTTTAATAGTAATCTTTTATTTATTTATTTATTATATTTATTTTTGGCTGTGTTGGGTCCTCGTCTCTGTGCGAGGGCTTCCTCCAGTTGCGGCAAGCGGGGGCCACTCTTCATTGCGGTGCGCGGGCCCCTTCACTATTGCGGCCTCTCCCGTTGCGGAGCACAGGCTCCAGACGCGCAGGCTCAGCAGTTGTGGCTCACGGGCTCAGTTGCTCCGCGGCATGTGGGATCTTCCCAGACCAGGGCTCGAACCCGTGTCCCCTGCATTAGCAGGCAGACTCCAAACCACTGCACCATCAGGGAAGCCCTCTAGTGTAGTTTTTATTTCAGTTATTGTATTGGTCATCTCTGTTTGTTTGTTCTTTAATTCTTCTTGGTCTTTTTTAAACATTTCTTGCATCTTCTCGATCTTTGCCTGCATTCTTTTTCCAAGGTCCTGGATCATCTTCACTCTCATTATTCTGAATTCTTTTTGTGGAAGCTTGCCTATCTCCACTTCATTTAGTTGTTTTTCTGGGGTTTTATCTTGTTCCTTCATCTGGTACATAGCCCTCTGCCTTTTCATCTCGTCTATCTTTCTGTGAATGTGGTTTTTGTTCCACAGGATGCAGGATTCTAGTACTCCTTGCTTCTTCTGTCTGCCCTCTGGTCTCAACTGATTTCTTGGATCCAATAAATAATTTATGTATAAATTCACCGACCTATGATGCCAAGGAAATGTTGCTGAATAGAGAAGGAGAAAATGCCCAAGGTCTGATACACCATGAATTTAACTACATAATTTACTGATTGATTTTGGATTTCCAAATTAAAGTGTGCATGCATATGTCTAAGCAAAATTGCCTACTTCAGTGAGAAATGATGATTTTAATTTTATGGTTATCTAAATCACCCAATAATTTGTCCCAACCACAGAGAAAGTTCTCCTAATGATTGTCCCAATGATTTTCATATCAAGGAACCATGGGACCAAGAAATAAAATACTTATCAAGCAAAAATAGGGGTTTTTATTTACTCATGAAAATTTCATGAGTTTGACAAATATTACTTAGGTTTCTTTTCTCACCCAAATTCATGCAAAGCAAACTCACAATTTCAGCCAGCTGTAAACTTAATGAACATTCTGCAAAATTCTAAATTAGCAATGAACCCAAGTTGGAAACAATTCAATAGGAAATCAAACTGATGAAGTCAGCACAAATGGGTGAATTTCTTGACTGGTTTGTTTTGGTTTGTTTGAGGGACATTTGGGGGGTTAAATGGTTTTAATTTGTTTTATTGAAATCTATTTTCAGCTACGACTCACAAAAGCTGGAAGAAATACCACTTTAGATATTTTCCAAAAAAAAAAATTATCAATGTTTCCAACTCCATAGATGATTTAAGTCTATTTGGAAGTCTAGGAGCATAGAGCAAGGGGCAGGGGCATTTGAAGGTCAGACATATAACTTTAATATACGTTGATTTTAACAATCAAGTCTGTGCATTGAAACATGCACTTTTTGAAGCAGCAAAAGGTTGTCTCTGTAGGTTTCATGAGACAGCTATTGGTAATCTTGTTGATTGTGTTTAAGATTGGAATGTAGGAAATGAAGTGCTAATTGTTAAACACATTCAAGCCTATGGAATTCTTTAATAGCAGTAAACTTTATTGAGCATCTAGTACACCACTTACTGGTAAGTTGTGTTATTTCCCCTATTTTATAAATAAACTGATACCCTGATGGATTAAGTAACTTGTCCAAAGCCACAAATTACTTTTAAAAGTAACTTGAAAAAAAAGCCATGCCAAAGTAAAAGAACCATAATTAGAAGAAAATCTGATTTTGAATCTATGTATGTGTGCACTATTCTGAACTTCCCCTATTTTATACTAACAACATGAAGGAGAATCTTTCAGTTCACAGCTTTTCAATCAGAAGAGAAAGCCTTGCTGTGGGTTTGAAAGAGAAGTAGCAATGAGTAAAATGGACTTGTACAAAGATTTTACATGAATTTTAGAGAGTATATAATTGTTGAAAATAAAGAGAGAACAATAGATTTCTGTACTTCAGTGACTTTCTGGACATATTGAATATTAAATCTTTCCACTCTAGGTCCTCCACACCTAGAGCACTGTCTGAATTAAACTAAATTCTCAACAATTCAAATGAATATATTTTGAGATAATTTAAATAAAAAAGTTTTTAAATAGAAGTTCTTAAAGAAACTACCAGTTGAATTCTTCTTACCTTAGATAGAAAATCAGTGAAGCTTAGAAATGTAAATTATTTCTAAATTATACTTTTGGGTGGAGGGCACTTTCAAGGGACAGAGAAGAGCAGCAAACAGAAATGAATATCATTACTCCACAAGTGCTTCATCCTCAAAGCTGGATATCTTTCTGTACGATGAGCCCAAGATCAATGCCTTGCAAGCTAAGACATTTCCTGTAGCTTCCCTCGGGCTACTTGTTGCAGGGTCAGATTGCAGGACCAGCAGAACTCTTATATCTTTTGAAACATTTGGTAAATTCTAAACAGAATATATGTGCAAAAAAAAAAAAAAAATTTGTGGAACTTTATAAGTACTATATTTTCTTGGGAAGAAAAGTACTTGGTAAAGAGTATAGAGAGCACACTGGAGTCAGAAAGTCATATGAGTTTTATCCCTGGCCGTAGTCACTTACTATGTGTGTGATGTATGCACTGGAATGCATCTCTGGTGCACCAAAGGCCATCAGTATCCCCATCCTTTAGCCACTGGCTTCTTACTGTGATCACCTGCTGTTCTCTACTTGAGGACTTTTTCTCGTGGCATCCTGACGTTCTAAGAATTTAATGCCCTGGGAGCACATTTCAATCAATGACAAATGAGAATCGGTTCATAACCACCAAGTTTCTTGCCCATACGTTTTACATAACACACCAAAAATCTCAGCAGGGCTTGATTAAATCCTTCAGGGTAAGACCCCCTTACCTGTAACAGAAATATGTTCATAAACATACCCTGTTTGGGTTTTCTTTCTTTCCCTGTCTCAAGTTTCTTCTTCCATAATATTCAAGCTTTCTGGAATCAACTCCTGCATAAATTAGTTAAACATGACCCCTTTTCTCAAGCCCTGCTTCAAGTCAAATGCAATCTAAGATACTTAGATTTTTTCATATCTAAAAATATCACTACTGAGTTTCTGGTTTCAGCTCCAACATGTAAAAAGTTTGAAAATTTTCATTCCCAACTTTATAACAAGAAAAAGCTGGAAAACTTCTCAGCTATTTTTCTTGAGCCCTTCAGAGGATAGAATTCACAGGACAAACTGTTACCCTGAAGTCTAAACATTCAGGTACATTGAGTGAATCCGCTTTCTTGGCACAGAAATTTCTGGAGCCATAACAGGTAAGAACACAAAAGTGTTAATTTTGAATAATTACTGGAGGTTGAGTGTGGACTGTCAGAAAACTGAGGAAATCCTGGGGCTACAGCTTTAGGAGGGTTTCACACATCTGTGAGTTTTACCTTCAGGGTCCCCAAAAGGTTCTCATGATAAAGAACCAAGAGCCCCTCATGGAACAATGGGGAAAGAGTAATCCCTGTGAAATATGCCCAAGTGTTCTCCATAACAGAGACCTGCTCTGGTAAAAGACACTACCAGAGCCTTATCTGACCTGGGAGAAGAGCATTTCTTCAACTCCTAAATGTGTATGCATCTAATAATACATAAGGTAAAAACTGATGGAACTGCAAGGAGAAATAGACAAATCCACCATTATCACTGGAGACCTTCAACATCCCTCAGGTAGTAATTGATAGGTCAAGCAGAGAGAAAATAAGTAAGGGACAGTTGACATTAAGAGCACTATCAACCAATTTAATTTAATTGATATTTATAGAATACTCCATTCATTAAGGGCAGAGTACACAGTCTTCTCACGTTCAGTTGGAATATTCATCACAATAGACCACTTTCAAAGCCATAAAACACACTTTCAAAAACTTCAAACAATGTAATTCATACATAATATGTTCTCAGACTACAATGGAATTAAGCTAAAAATCAATAACAAAAAAAATCTGGAAAATCCACAAATATTCCATGATTAAATATACACTCTAATAGCACGCATGTCAAAGAAGATGTCTCAAGTTACTTTAAAAAATATGTTGAACTAAATGAAAATTAATACACCTTACCAAGATTTGTGCAAGTGAATGAAATTGCTTAGTGTGAAATATATAGTGTAAATGCATACATTAGGGGAAAAAAAAAGAGGAAGAACCAAAATCAATAATCTTAGCTTTGATCTTAGTAAACTAGAGAAAGAAGAGCAATTAAGCCTGAAGCAAGCAGAAGGAAGGAACTAATAAAAATTAAAGCAGAAATTAATGAGATAGAGAATAGGAAAACAATAGAGAAAATAGGGAAACTGAAAGCTTGTTCTTTGTAAAGGTTAACAAAACAAACAAATCTTTATCTAGATTAACAAAAGAAAAACAGAAAGAATTACTAATACAAATAATGAAATAGGAGACATTCATACAGTTCTTACAGAAATGAAAAGGTGCACAGCAAATTCAAGTTTTGCTTTTTGCCATTTTACAGAATTTTTAAAAAATATTTTTGATCTGAAATTAGTCAAATTCATGGATCCAGAGCCCAGGGATACAAAGGACTGATTGTATACTCTATCAATAGAAAAAAAAACAAACAATCCCCGTATCAATAGAATAAAAAACAAAAATCATCTTAATATACACAGAAAAAGCATTTAACAAAATCAAATACTTTATTATGATAAAGCACTCAGAAACTTTGAATAGAAATGAACATTCTCAACCTGATAGAGAATATCCTAACATCATAATGGTGAGAGACTTGATGTTTCCTGCTAAGATCAGTAACAAGACAATAACGTGCACTCTTATCACTTCTATTTAATGCTGTGGTAGAAGTTTTAGCCAAGAAAATTAGGCAAGAAAATGAAAAATTAGGGGCAAAGGAAGAGGTAAATCCATCTATATTCACAGGTGACATGATCTTGTATGTAGAAAATCTTAAAGAATCTATTATACTAGGAAACCATTAGAACTAATTAACAAATTCAGCAAGGTTGCAGGATACAAACTCAGTATGCAAAAATCAATTGTATCACTACACACTTGCAATGAACAGTCCAAAAATGAAATTAAGAAAACAATTGCATTTAAATAGCATCAAAAAATAAAACATTTAAGAATAATTTAACAAAATTGAAAACTGAACTCTGAAAAACTATAAATATTGTTAAAGAAATAAAAGATCTAAGTCAATGGGAAAAAATAAAAACCCATAAATCATCTTTGTCCATGGATCATAAAACTTAGTATTGTTAAGATGGCAATAATTCTCAAGTTGTTGCACAGATTCAACATAATTCCTATAAGAATTTCAGCTGATTCTTTGTAGAAATAGACATGCTAATCCTCAAATTCATACGGAAATTCAAGGGGCCAGACAAGCTAAAACAATCCTACAAAAGCAAAAACAAGATTGAAGGACTCTAACTTCCCAATATCAAAATTTACTACAAGGCTACAATAATCAGGAGAATATGGTATTGGTGAGGGAAAATAGACAGATTAATGTAACAGAACAGAGATCTCAGAAATAGACCCACATAACATAGCCATGCAATCTTTGACAAAGGAACAAGTATAACTGAATGGAGAAAGGTTAGTCTTTTCAACAAATGGTGCTGAAACAATTGGATGTCCATATCCAAAAAATGAATCCTAACACAGTCATTACACTTTTCAGAAAATCTAAGTCAAAATAGATCATAGACCTACATGCAAAGTTCAAAACTATAAAATATGTAAAAAAGCATAGGCAAAAACCTAGGTGAGCTCAAGCTAGTTGATGAATTTTTAGGTGCAATATCAAAAGCGTGATATAAGAAGAAAATTTTAATACGTTGTATTTTATTAAAATTAAAAAGTTCTCCTCTGTGAAAAACATAGTTAGACAATGAAAAGACAATCACAGACCAGGAGAAAAGACTGACAAAACACATATCAAATAAAGATTTTCTAATCAAAATATATGTAGAACTCTTGAAACTCAACAGTAAGAAAACAACTCAATTAAAAATGGGCAATGGATATGAATAGGCATCTCACAAAAAAATATACAGGCATACTTCAGAGATATTGCTAGTTCAGTTCCAGAGCACTGTAATAAAGAATATCACAATAAAGTGAGTCACACAGATTGTTTGGTTTCCTACTGCACATAAAATTTATATTTACTC
Source organism: Balaenoptera musculus (assembly GCF_009873245.2). Classification (NCBI taxonomy): domain Eukaryota; kingdom Metazoa; phylum Chordata; class Mammalia; order Artiodactyla; family Balaenopteridae; genus Balaenoptera; species Balaenoptera musculus. The sequence continues at coordinate 36,029,374 of NC_045803.1, forward strand.
TATAGAGTAGTTTATTAAGTGTACAAAGCATTACATCTAAAAAACCAAATATACATACCTTTATTAAAAATACTTTATTACTAAAAAATGCTAAACATCATCTGAGCCTTCAGCGAGTTGTAGTAGTAACATCAAAGATCACTGATCACAGATCACCTTAACAAATATAATAATAATAATAAAGTTTGAAATATTGTGAGAATTACCAAAATGTGACACAGAGACACAAAGTGAGCAAATGCTGTTGGAAAAATGGCAGTGATGGACTTGCTCAACACAGAATGCCACAAACCTTCAATTTGTAAAAAACACAGTATCTGCAAAGCGCAGTAAAGTGAAGCACAATAATATGAGGTACGGCTGTATGCAGATGGTTAATAAACATATAAAAATAGATCAACATCATTTCTCTTTAGGAATTGCAAATTAAAACAGCAAGGAGATACCACCACCACCTGTTAGAATTGCTAAAATATAACAAACTTACACTACCAGTTTTTGGTGAGAAGATGGAGTAACAGGAATTTTCATTCATTGCCAGTGGTAGTGTAAAATGGAACAGACACTTGGAAACACAGTTTGTCAGCTTCTTACAAAGGTAAATATAGTCTTAGCATACAATGGAATTGTAGTCATGTGTGTAACTGATTTCCAAACGTATGTGTACACAAAAAACTTGCATGCAAAGTTTTATAGCAGCTTTATGTATAATCACCAAGAACTGGAAGCAACCAATGTATCTTTAAGCACATTTTGTTGCATTCATACGATGGAATATTATTCAGTGATAAAAAGAAATGAGCTATCATGCTATGGATGAGCTTCAGTGCTTATTGCTAAGCAAAAGAAGTCAGTCTGAAAAGGCTACATAATATCTGATTCCAATTATATATGTTGGGAAAGGCAAATCTGTAGATACAATAAAAAGACAGTGGTTGCAGGGCTTCAAATAGAGGGAGCAGTGAGCATAGGGATGAACAGGTGAAGGACAGGGAATTTCTATGGCAATGAAACTATTCTATATGATACTGTAATGGTGAATCCATGACTCCATGCATTTGTCATTTAAAATTCAAGATATATGCAAATAAGATGGAGTTGCTTATGCAGATTCTTTTAATAATGAGAATTAATAAAGTCCATTGAAGCAGAACATTATGTTCACATATAAGCTATATTTGTAAATAGCTAGATTTTTTAATCATTTGGAGCTAAATATAATATCATTGAAAAGTACTAGAAAAAAATCATGCACAACAAAATTCTGAAAATTATACCATCCTAAGAAAAACTCCTTTTAAAAAGGATCACAGAAAATTTAACTTTTTGATTTTCCTGATTAAACAACATTATACATATGCACTTGTTGTTTATGAAGCTCATATACTACTACTGAAATTGCCTCTTGAGTTTAAGAAACTGATGAAAATTAAGCTCATAAAAATTTAATGCCATGAAACCTAAGTGTAGAGCACATAGGGTGTAGCTTCTTAGAAACACCACATTAGCCTTAAAAAATAAATTACATTTAGTTTTACACACTGAGTTTGCATAGGCAGGGTTTCTTTTGAGCAAACTTGTAACTCTTCTGCTCTGAGTTGTAGTGAAAATAATTCTGTTATTAAGACATCAGGACAGGCTTAAGGTTACTAGGAAGGATGAGGTGAACGTTCTTGAGAGCACTGAGATAACTAAGCAGTTTCCTCTATGGCAATGCCATTGTGTAACCTCATTTTAAATGTTCGATGTGGAGTCATGCAGAACGGATAGAGAACTGACAGGATTTGGGGAATAGGATCTTTTGTGATAAAGTAAACCTGGCCAGTTTAGTTTTACAAAAGTGTATTTTCCCCCTGTACAACATGCAAAATGCATAAATTTCTTGCTATACCTGGTATTTGGCTATAAAATATGAATAGATGTTTTGATGATTCTGCAGCCCACTTGTGGGGGCACAGTTGTGAGGAGCTATGAAACGGACTATTTAAATAACTATTAAGTAATGTTGCATGTCTCCCTTCTATTCCATTGGCGATTGAAATGTTAAAATTGCTGGATAAATTATATAATATATTATATTATATTATAATAACAACAACAGCAACAACAACCTCCACTATAAGGTTTTTGCAGAAAGAGATATTGTACTAAGAGAAGAAGGAAAAAAATATCCTGGAAAGACAAAATATACCTCTTTGTCACTTACAAGGAAGATTTTAATAATTAGAACTGTTCAGATACGTCCCTTTCCTATGAAAGTGACACAGCTCTTATTTTTTCAGTTTATACCATGGGGCAGACCCATGGTATAAGCTAAGCATATTATACACATGAGCTTATGAAAATATTCACAGTAGCACCTTGATAAAGATGCTATTAATTAATATTCCCATTCCCCAGATTAGAAAAGTATTTGGAAAGGTTTTCGTTTCCCAAAAGTTGCACGTGTAGTAAATGGCAGATAAGATATTTAAAGTAAGGTTTACTTTTTCCAGTGCAGACTTTTAACAATTACGTTCATCTCCTTAACTGTGTCAGTGGAGACGATGAAAATTAGGGATGAAGATAAAACCGTTCATCCTGTGGATAGAAAGTGGGATTTTTGACCTCCCAGTTTCCCTTCATACTGATTCTGTTAGATTCTATGACAATAGCATTGGATGGATAAGTTTTAATATGACATAGGACTTACTATAGTGTTGTCCTAATTTGGTTCTTTGGCCAAGGTATGTTCTTTGTAGACTGTGAACTTCCAGAAAGTATGACAAACTCTTACACTTATATCCACAAGGTCTAGCTAGCACAATAACAAGCACATATAGATGCCCAAGACATACATTTTGGAAAATCTCAACAACAAAATATATAAAATAGGACTGGCTTGAGGAGGCAATCCGTAACATTGTGTTGCTTTTCTACCCTCTGCTTGTATTTCCTTTTCTCATCTTGTCTACTTAAGCAACTTTCATGTACATTTCAAAACCTTTCCTTGTTATTCTTTCTTTGGTGAAGATTTCCCTGAGCAATCCTAGCTTTCTGTACTCATTATAGAACTAGCACACAATACAACTATTCCATGTACCACACGTACATGTATTTTGGGTGTAACAAGTATTACCCATTAGTTGAGAGCCTGGGCTCTGAAATCAGACACTCCTGCCTTTTAATCCAGGCTCCATTGCTTACAAGCCTTTGGGTAAATTAGTTTAACACTCTGAGCCTTGGTCTCTTCATCCAACGTCCTTTCCTCGTATGATGATTTGGAGGATTAAACCACCTAGAACATGCTGATAGACAAGTTAGCTGGAAGCAGTAGGGCAGTGGTGACAGTAAATTTAGAAGCTTAGCTCCATCCCATATCCGAACTAGTAGCCTCTAATTCAGACTTCCAGTAGAACATTCTACAATGATAGATGTGCTCTATACCTGCTATGTTCAGTATGGTCAACACTAGTCACTGTGCCTAGTGTGTACTTTAAATGCAACTAAATGAGACCAAGGAAGTGAATGTTTAATTTTATTTAATTAATGTATTCTTAAATAGCTACACTATGCTAGGGAGCACACCTCTAGAGGACAAGGGGGTGTATATATTATATTTTATTCCTGGTGCCCAGTGCCATGTGATACAAAGCCAATTCTCTGGAACCTTTTGTGGACTGTGGAAAGAAACGATGTGTGTGATGATGGTGAAAACGTGACACTATCGATAACGAACTGGATTTTCATATTCTCTGTAAGGAGTCCCCCAATGGCCATCAATCTTCAGTAAGTGTATACTGTGGTCACCATTAGCACCTTTGCCCACTGTCTGTGTGCTGTGAGTATCCTCCTTTAGAAACTCTTCACAGGCACAGAGACTCACAAGCAAATTCCATAAGCTCTACTGGGCACCTTATTATAGACTTAAAAAGTAGAGGACCCAACATGGTTAGCTTCCCAAGAGGAAGCCATGTTGTAGAGTGGCAGGATGTTTGCAATTAGCTGGACTTGGTTGGACTCCAACTCAGGCACTTTATAGCTGAACAGTCTTGGACAAATTGTTTAATGTGTCTGAAACTCAATTTCTTCAGATATAAAGTAGACATAATACCGTACCTAATATAAGGAGTCTTGGTGAGCATTAAAAATCAGCTAAGAACTCTGGCTTGTAAAAGAAAGCACAGAAGATAACTCATGTGTGATCTCTTTCTTCTACATTTCATTATTCCCATCACACAGCCCTCATTTGATAGATGCTTAAAATATTTCATGTTTTATTATCCTTTTCTCTAATTGGCACCTCCACTCCAATTCTCCGCATGCTCAAGTGTATTCCTGCTCTCTCCAGAGAACTTTTGATACATTCCTTTCCACAGCACCTGATGAGAAATTTAATGCCCCCTTTTCCTGTGTCCCTCGACTTTATGGTGTTTACTCTCTTCCCCCAAAAATGATTCTCAAAGGTAAAATGTTCTTCTATTTAAATAAATATCTTTTTTTTTTTTTTCACTGCCAGTTCGATTTTCCCTAGTTTGCCTTTGTTTCTTTTCTGAGGTGTGTTATTGCTTTCCAATGGACAGAGGTGGCAAGGAAGGAAGGGTGCTAATATAATTGGAGTTTACCTTGGGTTAGAATGGTATATGTAATCCACACAACATCAATTAAACTTAACAACCTAACAGTTCCCACTTTAGAAGTTATGAAGTCATTTCCCCAGATTACCCTAGCTAGTGGGAAGTGGAGCTGGGATTTGCACTCCATGCTCTTTCCACTTGGACACACTGCTTTTTGCCTAAACTTCCCTGTATTGGAGCTGCTGGTCAAGCTCCCATTCAGAGTGAGGTAGCTGCAGCAGTCAAGGGAAAGGGAAGGAAGCAAAGCCAAGCAGCTCAGCATGAAGAATGATAATAACCTGATTTAGATTTAAATAATGATAACCCCTAAGGGACAGGTTCCTAGCCTGGAGAGCGATTATGCAAATGAACTCTGTGTATTTCTGAAAGTAACATTTTGCATGGAAACTGACTTCAGTGTTGATGACTGTTTTAAGCTGGCTTCGAAAAAAGCATTCCACTGTGCCTGCCTTTTCTGCCTTTTTTCAAAAATACATAGCCAAGGGGAAAGGGCAAGTGAGCTAGCATTTAATGAATCCTCTAACATGCCAAACACTGCCTTAGGCACTTTTACATATGTTATTTTATTTAATCCTACCAGCAGTAAGTTTTGCAAGCCCCATTTCTTTTTTCTTTTCTTTCTTTCTTTTTTTTTTTACATTAAGAAACTAGATAAGAGAAAAGCATAAGGGAAATATTGAGCACCTAATTTTGTACCAAACACCAAAAATGTTATGTTCACAATATTTAACATTTTTTAAATATTGAAATACTACGATCTTAACACCAAGACCAAGTAAAAGACAGTAAGAGCAAAGGAAAATTACACTATAACCTCACTTAGAAATATAAACACAAAATTCCCTTAAAAGTATCAAAACCAAATGCACTAATGTACCAAAAATTCTAACATATTATGATTAATTAGTGTTTGTTTAAAGAAAAATCTAACATGACTTAATTCAAAGACAATGCACGAGTGCAGTTTACCATATTGACTTCTTATTGGAATAATAAATTATATTCTTTTTTTTTTGGCTGCATTGGGTCTTCATCGCTGCGCATGGGCTTTTCTCTAGTTGCGGCGAGCGACTAGACTCGCAACAAAGCGACTCTTTGTTGCGGTGCTCAGGCTTCTTATTGCGGTGGCTTCTCTTGTTGTGGAGCACGGGCTCTAGGTGGATGGGCTTTGGTAGTTGCAGCACACGGGCTCAGAAGTTGTGGCTCACGGGCTCTAGAATGCAGGCTCAGTAGTGTGGCACACGGTCTTAGTTGCTCCACAGCATGTGGGATCTTCCCAAACCAGGGATCAAACCCGTGTCCCCTGCATTGGCAGGCGGATTCTTAACCACTGCACCACCAAGGAAGTCCCTAAATTATATTCTTAATAGACTTAGAAAGAGTATTTGATAAATTTCAACATACATTTATGAGTTTAGGTACAGAAAAGCATATCTTTAACCTGACAAATTTATGCAAGAAATTGTTCTTATTGGATTAGAAACATTTTCTTCATAACTTGTCAATAATCAAGGATGCCAACTTCACTGCTTCTATTCAGTGCTTTGCTAAAAGTCCTAAGCAACAAGATAAAAAAGAAAAGAAAGTAGTATACAGATTAGGAAAGGAAGAAAGAAAACTTCATCATACCAGGCACATGTAGACACACACACACACACACACACACACACACACAACTTTCTATAGCCCATTTGGTTCCCTCTACCCTGAAAATTGTCTCTTTTTAAAAGTCTGATAATTTGACTGGATTACTACTATTACCTCCCCCAGAGAATCCCAAGAAATTCTAAATTATTGGAACTAATGAAAGTGATCAGAAAGATTACTGGATACATCAATAACAAATAGTCATTTACATCTCCTATTTAGAAGCAAAAATAAAATTTTGAAAAGATGTCATTTAAAATGTCAACAAAAACCATACGAATCTAGGAATAAATCTTTAGGAGATGGCTAGATCTTTATGCAGAAAATTAAAAATTTTAATAAAAGGCATGAAAGAAAAAAAATGAAAAATTTTACTATGCTTATGGATGGAAAGACTATGTATCATTAAAATGGGAGTGCTGGGCTTCCCTGGTGGCGCAGTGGTTGGGAGTCCGCCTGCCAATGCAGGGGACACGGGTTCAAGCCCTGGTCCGGGAAGATCCCACATACTGCAGAGCAACAAGGCCTGTGCACCACAACTGCTGAGCCTGTGCTCTAGAGTCCACGAGCTACAACGGCTGAGCCCATGTGCCACAACTACTGAAGCCCACGCGCCTAGAGCCTGTGCTCCGCAACAAGAGAAGCCACCGCAATGAGAAGCCCGTGCACTGCAGCGAAGAGTGGCCCCCGCTAACCGCAACTAGAGAAAGCCTGTGCACCGCAACGAAGAGTGACCCCTGCTCACCACAACTAGAGGGGGCCCGCGTGCAGCAGTGAAGACCCAATGCAACCAAATATAAATAATAAATAATTTTTTTTTAAAAAAAATGGGACTGCTTCCCCAAATGATCTATACATTTAATTTTAATGCCAGTCAATATCTCAAAACAGATCTTTATGTGGACCTGACAGATCAAAAATAGATGATACTTTAAAATAATAAAAGTGAATATTATCTTAGTAAGTATCAAAAAATTTCTGTAAGCTATCATATCAAAATATAATGATTTTGCATCAGAGAAATGCGAATTAAAACCACAATGAGATATCACCTGACACTTATTGGAATAGCTACCATCAAAAAGACCACAAATAACAAATGTGGGTGAGGATGTGGAGAAAAGGGAATCCTCGTACATTGGTGGTGGGAATGTAAATTGCTGCAGGCAGTTTCTCAAAAAACTAAAAAGAAAACTACCATATGACTGAGGAATCCCACTCCTGGATATGTAGCCAAAAAAATAAATAAATAAAACATTAATTCAAAAAGATACTGGCACTCCGATGTTCATAGCAGCATTATTTACAATTGCTGAGATATGGAAGCAACCTAAGTATCCATCGATAGGTAAATGGATAAATAAGATGTGGCATACATACACAATGGAATAGTACTCAGCTATAAACAAGAATTAAATGTTGCCATTTGCAGTAGTAAGGATGGACTTGGAGGGCATTACGCTAAGTGAAATAGAGAAAGACAAACATTGTATAATGCCACTTATATGTGGAATATAAAAAATAAACTAGTGATTATTTTAAGAAGTAATAATTTTGACACAACAGATAAAAGAATAGGACCTAAAAACATATCCAAGTATATTTGGAGTCAAATTAAATGTCAGAGGAAAAGAATGAGCCACCCACTACATGCAAATCAGAACTTCAGTATAAAGTCTAAGAAAGAAAACTGAAGAAGAGAAAGAGGAAGAAGAGGAGAAGGAAGAGGATGAAGGAGAAGAAGGAGGCAGAGAGAGAAGAGGAGAAGAAAAAGAAAGAGAAGGAAAAGGAGAAGAATGAAGAATAAAAGTAGAATTTTGGGTGCCAAGATATTTGTAAGTGAATTAAGAACATAGTTCTAATTATAGAGGCCCTAGAATTTCAACACTGATAATCATAACATTACAGTTAATTAAGAACATATTATATGTTAAGTCCTTTGCTAAGAGCTTTATATACATTATCTCAAAGAACATTCACAAAAATCTTTTGAGATAGGTGAAATTATTATCATTTTATAGATGAGATATCATCTCGAAATGACTTATCCAACTTAAATAAAATGGTTAGTGTCACCTATTGGATTAAAAACTCAGGCTATATGACTCTAGACAACTCTTAACCACTTCTGTAAATGCTTAGAGGGTGATTGGAGGTTCTTTGAGAGGGCTTCAGGTAATTCAAGTATTTCACCATTCTACCAGAAATTAAATATTCACTTCAATTTGGCCACGCAGATTAACAAGCACATCAAATAGTTTTGCTTTAGGCTAGAATAATATCAACTATGGGTAAAACACTGATAAATGAAGCTAATCATGAACTCATTGTTAAGCATATCTTCCTTTTTTTAGTAGAATCTAGAAAGCACTTTTTTTTTTTTTTTTTAGGAGATAAAGTCAATGATCTCCAGCTTGTCACTCTCAAGGATTCTTTTATTAATCCCCTCATCCTAGTCATCACACTTGTGTTTTTTTGTTTTTCTTAGAAAAAATGTTACTTTCCTATTTCAGGTAATACACATATTTCAGCCACAAATCTATCCCCTTTAAAGAAGAAATTAACACTGAATCCCAAACTCACACAGATTAAAAAAAAAAAAAAGTGTTTTCTCTTTGATGTCAAATTGCTTCTGGGCATTTTTCTACCCTTGGGCAATTCTCTTTGCAACATAATTGTGCATCACATTTTTAACATCCTCAGGTCTGTCTTAACACCACTGTTTGTTTGTTTAATTATCTCATTTCCACTACACTTCTAGTTTCTGGTTTTATTGGTTCAGATGCTTTCAGAGTGATCCTTGTGTCGCACCATCTGCAAATTTGATTACTACGCTGTTTACTCAGTTCTATCAAATTATCAATAAAGGATGAAAAGAAAACCTACAGGCTTACACTGGTCCTGCAGTGCCCTCTCACCGGCCCCCTAAGGTCCAGAGACAGTCATTTATCACCAGCCCATGTTTATGTCACAGGAGCTGACCTTGCTGTGTGGACAGGGCTGACATCCAAGTGTCCCTCTATTTGTCTTGTGAGTTAAGACCATGGGAAGAGCCATATTGAGCACTTCAGTTAATCCAGTGCTAACAAACTCTCACTATTTTATGGTATTTAAACTCGACATTCATAGTACTTCACATGCACATTCTAAATGTTCCAGAACCTACCATAGGCACCAAACTGTAAGCCCCCTGAGACTAGAAGCTGTGGATATTTGTGAATCTCCAGTGACCAGCACAGGGCTTAATATATAGCCTTTTTTAATATCTAGTGTGTTAAATTAATGCTACCAGAAAGAGTCTACTTCCTTTAAAGAGTATTAGTCTATTGCTAAGGTTGAGCTTTATAAGATGACTTGGCAATAAATATTTGTTTAATGAGAAATTAATACTATAATCATAAGAAGTAATGCATTCCTTAGTTTCCCATCTGTAAAATGGGTGACCTGCTCATGGTCACTTGAGATTACACACACATACGTACTCACACACACATCTTTGAAGAATGAGCTGAAAAATCACCTCTGCCCCGATAGCTTTGGCAGCTTTCTGAGCTGATCTATAATATCTTGTATTCCCTTCTGTTTTAGCATATAAGATACACACTCACACACACACACGTAAAGTACAGTATGTTTCTTCTGCTGGCTTGTGTGAGTCGAGTCCACATCTTTTTCCTTGGTGTAATCTTGGTGTGTAGCACACACCACCTAATAAATCAATCAAGTGAGTTAAGTCTAGGACTGCAGCAAATCTTTCGAAGTCCAGGCTCTCTCCTCCATGCCATAGTTAACCATCTCATTTCCATTTTACTAGTCTACAGCAAATGTTTAGCCGTGTCCTTTCATACCTCTTGGCTTCTTTCCTATTTCATCAGTATCTGGCTGAGGAATTAAACTGTTTGTGAAACATGTATTTTTAAATACCTTATAAAGTTTTTCTGAGATTAATCTCAATGTGTTTGTTATACCTTGTTGCCTTTTGTGGTGACAGCATGTGTGTTAATAAAATATAAAGTATATGTCATGGGTTCTGGCCTAGACTTACCCAGTGCCCCTAACATTTGTCCCCCAGCCTTGTAGTTTGTCCCTTGGTCACAGATCAAAAAGGAAAATGTAAGTAATAAATAGTCTGATTTCCAAATGTGTTTTTAAGTTATTGACAGTAAGCAATACCTAATATGTGATGTTTTAGAACACAGAAGGCTCCTTCATAAAATGATCTAGAATTGAATGACATTCATATCAGAGGTAATTTTTATCTGCCACAGGGGTATTCTATTACAGAGTGATTCCTTCACTCAACACAGGCCATTTTTCACCAATCATTTGTTACCTAGATTTCAATCATTCAAAAACATCCAGAACTTTTAACTACTTTCCAAGTGATTCTAATAATCAGTCATGTTTGAGAGTTTATAATCAACTCAAATGTCCTTCAACTGTAAATAAGAAGACTGGGACTAAGAGAAAAATGCCAAAGACAATGAGACCAATTGAATCAGAATTTCCTAGGGGAAGGGAGGCCTGGAAAATTCTATTTTTCAAAAATCTTCTAGGTGATTCTAATTATCAGTGAGGGTTGAGACCTACTGAATCAGACCTAAATCTGCTGATTTTCATTCTAGTACTCTCTGCACAAGTAATATATCCCTTTTTCCTCAGCTACCTTTCTTAGCATTTTTGGTCACTAAGCCCTACAGATAAAAAGATAGACAAAAGGTCTATATGTTTTACAAACCAGAAACTTTTGCACCCTTCCCCTGGTACTTTGTGAGATGATATTGGTAAGGTAAAAATTGAAAATTAAATAATATTGTTAAACAACTAGAAAACCAGTTGTGTTTTAATTATTTTTCAATTTTTCTGATGATGTCAAAGATAAAGTCTGTTTGAAGCTAATGGGGTGTTAAGTATCTTACTTGCTGATGTTTCTTTGTGTGAAGAAGAAAAAGAGGTTAAGCAGGAGGAGGAGACCAAGAAGAGGAAGGGGTGGAGAAAGGGGAAAATATCAGGTTCAGAGACTTTGGCAGACACAAGAATCAAGCTGGAATTATATGTGTGTTCGTATGTCATGAATTTTACTTATTTCCATAGCTACTTTCTGCTTATAGGAAGTAACATGGTAATAGTATAAAATTTTCTTTTAATAATAGCTATTAACAGTATACTTTGGGAAAGGTATTTTAATGGCATCAATATTGTCTTACATAAGTGCCAGACTCTAAGGCATTCAAAGAATCATATCAAGAATTGGGACTTCCCTGGTGGTGCAGTGGTTAAGAATCCGCCTACCAATGCAGGGTTGGAGCCCTGGTCTTGGAAGATCCCACATGCCGCAGAGCAACTAAGCCCGTGTGCCACAACTACTGAGCCTGCGCTCTAGAGCCCACGAGCCACAACTACTGAAGCCCATGTGCCACAACTGCTGAAGCCCGTGTGCCACAACTACTGAAGCCCGCACACCTAGAGCCTGTGATCTGCAACAAGAGAAGCCACTGCAATGAGAAGCCCACGCATCACAACGAAGAGTAGCCCACGCTCGCAGCAACTAGAGAAAGCCCGCATGCACCAATGAAGACCCAACACAGCCAAAAATAAATAAATAAATAAATAAATAAATAAATGCATTTATTAAAAAAATAATAATGATTATTATAACTGACCTACTTGTCCATGCAATCAAAGGCTTTGACGCTTCATTCAAGGACTGTCTTGTTTGTTATATCAAAGAGCATGTGAAAAACTCTTAAAGGGAATCTTCTGTTCCCGTGAGTTTTTGATAATCCCACCATATGCTACTATTTTGGAAAACTCGGGAGAGGGATGAAAATATTGAAGTAGGCATATGTTTTTATAAAAGTTTCAGAAAAGTGTGTTTATTTTGACTTATGTCTAAATTAGATTCCTGACAGCTGAGTGAAATGTAAATTAGTTGTTTTGTTGGGGATGATAGACATTCCATAAAACATGGTATCAATCATCTGGGAAGCTCCTCTTTTTATTTCAAGCCACAGTATGATGACCGGCATGATCACTCTTACATCTGAAAGGAATGAACACTGATGAGTATTTAAACAGTCCAGAAGTACCTGGAATTAGTCCTGCCCCTTCCTACTTCAGGGCTTTTGTACCTACCACTTTCTGTAGAATTTTTTCTCCTCAGCTCCTTTTCTTTTAACTTGTATTTCTGAAAAGCATCTCAGGTAATTTTGATTATTAGGCAGGTGGGAACTACTGATCTTGTCCAAACTCCACATCTGTAAAAAATAAATTAGTTCCTCCTTCTCACTCATACTTCAGAGTTAAAGCCTTCTTGATGCTAGTATGTCATATCTCTCGCTATTGTATTCTTTTACTTTTATAGGGAGCACAACTTGCCACCCCAAAATGTCTCTTTGGCTTGTGGATTATTTACAGCTGAAAACAATCAAGGCCCAACAGACTCAATAAGAAACTTTGACCTCCCACTAACTGCCTAAATAACGTAGCTAGAGAACCTGCTCCAGGAAGGGAGCTATCGCCATAGATAACTATATTATGAACTAGGTGTGTAGACACGAGGGACCTAGCAGAGTCTGTTTGTTAGAATTCCTCTCTGTGCCCCACTGTCTCTGCAGGGCCCAGCAAACATTTGTTTCCCAAACATTTGCTTTCCCATCTCCATGTGAATCGTTTTTCTCCCCTTTGAAGTCCCAAACCACTGCCCCCAAAATTCTTTTTTTTTTTAGATGAAAAAAGTATTTTAATAACTAAACTTGAGAACTTATTTATTTATACATTTTATTTTTTTAAATTCAACCTTTTTATTTTACATTGGAGTATAGTTGATTTACAATGTTGTGTTAGTTTCAGGTGTACTGCACAGTGATTCAGTTATACAGGTACTTATCTCCTTTCTTTTTCTTTTGTCTTTAGATGGTATTGAGGGTAAGGGTTTCAGCCATTTTGGTGAGTTCCTTTTATATATAAGCTTTGTAATTTCAGGGCATTTCTAATTTTTCTTGTGTAATAACTAATCTTAAATACTTTTGGAACTGAAAATTCATGGTGCATATGGAAGTCTATAGGTGGTGTTATTAGTTTACTTCTGACATGAGAGAACAGCCTTTTTGGCTAGATACTGATGAAAACTGAGTTCTTTGCTTTTCATTGGGCATATCTGCTGGTTGGAAAATGTTTCCACATACACACTTCTGCATCAGAATCTTCAACCTTGCTTCTCCTCCTCTTTTATCCCATTAACCCTGCCACCTGACATGTTTACATGGTGACAGGACCTCTAGATTTGCACTTTGTTGTCACAGCCCTGGCTGAGTTAGCACAGCAGACAGAAAGAAAATTCCCAGAAGCCACGTAAATACCTGGACTGCCAGCAATAATTAAACCACACATGGAAGCAACTGAAAACTGCTTCAGTAAAGCTTATTAAACCAAAATTAAATGTGTTCCCAACTCAGCTTCTCCTTAAACAGGGTTCCCTTGTCAAATGTTAGCTCTATGAAAGTATCATCCAAATAACTTGTTAATAAGTCTGAGAGAGAAATCCAGGTATAGATGAGGTTTTGGAGTCCAGTTAAGGCAAATCTTCCAATACATGGTTTGATTAAGATTGAATAGGATCATTCTATAACAGTTTAGGATGGAGAGACAGAACAAAATGAGATTTTGAAGCCTAACTCAAAGAACTTTGGGATATAAACCATAAATGCCAAGTTGAATAGTTTGATGTTTACTTAAATAATTTTTTCGGGATGATCTTGAAACTAACAGCCAAGTAATGTGTAACTTTTATTTTCCTGGGCAAGAGTTTCCTAGAATGGAAAAGTGATGTTACTGAAGAATAGAGTCATGTTGGTGAAGCTGTCCATAGTGTAGCCATGGTAGTATAGATAGTAAGCTGTGCCTGTGTCAGTGGTTTGTTGAGATTCTCACCCCAGTGCTTTTCTACGGCCTCTCAAGTAACACCTGCAGGAAGGAAGTCAAACTGGAAAGAGAGAGCACTCAACATTGTGGCTTAAGTTATTTACTTTTGTAAAATTTACAAAAAGATATTGTCATGTGAACATGTTGTCCAAGGCTAAGCATATGAGAAATGCTGAGGCTTAAACTTTCTTAGCTTCATGGTAAATCCGCCTCTCAGGAAGCAGATTCCTGGACAACCACATCATCTCCTCCCTCATCCTGATTAAATATTAAGGTTTAACTCTAGTCTAATGCAGGCAGATGGAGGAAGAACTTGAGCAACACTTCACTAAACCAAGGGAAGGATCCTAGGGGAGCCTCCATTCTGAATTCTGTGATGGTAACACAGAACCATCACACACCACTCTCTTTCTTCTCAGCTTTTCCCCCACCCCACCCCTTTAATGGGCATTATTTTTCTGGTAACATGAGCACTTCAGTAATCAATGCCATTTAGCATGCTGAATAGATATGAATAATTCCATTACTTATTAATGATGAAATATTGCTATGATGAAACATGTTTTCTGTGATACTTTCTGATTGTCTTGGAAGAGATTGCCTTTTATATGGCTGCTAGAGTACCTTATTCATTTCTTCTACAGCAGCAGGAGGAAGATGACATATATATATGAAGTATATATGAAGTATATACACATATATGCGCACATACATAAACATATATATACACACACATATGTAAGGATTTTATAATCCTTAACTGGATAAATACCTACTTGGTCCAAGGCAATTAACAAACATGAATATCTGTGCTGTCCAATATGCTAAATCATTTTTATGTAAATTTAATTCATTTAATTAGACATTCACACGTTCTTATAGCACAGTTCTTATTGTTTTTACATTTTATAAATTAAGGCGTCAAAGTTCCAAGAATTTAACTAATTTGTCCAAAGTGGATATAGAACTCAAAAGATCTGATTTCAAACCCTACATCTAAATGCATTGCATTTCTCAACATGCTATGATGCCTTCAAAGAATGAAGGCTGAGTGGTTTTATGCTTTATTAATTTATTTGTGTGTTGACAAGTATGATCATTTTTATCTCTAAGCAGGAATTATAAACAAATGTGTATTTAAAGCAGACCTTAGGTGCCTGGAATGCTTTAAATACTGCAGCTTGCTGGGCTCACTTTATCTTATAAGATTTAAGTAAAACCAGCTTAGATCTTTATCTATCATATAGTTAAATAGCTCCAGGATATTTAGAGAGCTAGTATTTTATGTTGTCATGTCTTTCTCCAATTTCTGATTTTTGCTAAATTTTTTAATTTGGTCAGTCCTTAACCCTTACTGCCCCGTTCTAGCCTGGTGGCTTCTCAATGCACAAGTCAAAACTTTGCATGTTTTTATAAAGATGCACACAGCATTTGTTGAAAATAGTTTGTTGTACAATTCGACGTTCACTGTTGAATAATGCCATTGATGGTGTTACATGCTGTATGCTCCGTGTGGGGGGGGGCGGGGGGCGGGGTGTGTGCACAGGTTTGGGGATGGTAAGTGGTGAGTGAGGGTTGTAATTTGGTATTTCAGAGAATGTTAAATAATTAGGCACCACTGTCTAAAAGTTTAAATTTTGTGCTCTTTTTGGCTATCTTGTCGCCTAAAACTAACTCACCAGCCATATTATCAGGTTCTTCTCTGTACTCTTGCTCATTTCCTTCTCATGCTAGTTACCTGCCACCAATCCCCTGACTCTTATTAAACTGTTGGGCAATTTTACACCCTCTTTCTTCACACTAAGACATGGGATGAGGTATAGAGAAATATCTTTAACAGGCAATGTACTGTATGAAGGAGTTTCTCTAAACAGAATTCCATTTGTCTCAGAGAGAAATTGTCACTACCTTAGGGAAGAAGAAACACAGATTAGTTGTTATTTAAAGGAATGCAGGCACACACATGCATGTTTGGAAGACACACACACGCACTCCGGGAAGGTAGAGAAGTAGAGCTCAATCTGGGCCTTTAGCCTCCCTGTCCATGGTCCTGAAGTATCACTAATGCCCTTGAGCAAGTGAAGGTAATGCTTCCTTCTTCTATATCACTTTAGACTACTTTTTTAAACACCACTTTATTTATTTATTTAATTTATTTTTTTTGGCTGTGTTGGGTCTTCGTTGCTGTGTGCAGGCTTTCTCTAGTTGCAGCGAGCGGGGGCTACTCTTCGTTGCAGTGCGCAGGTTTCTCACTGTGGTGGCTTCTCTTGTTGTGGAGCATGGGCTCTAGGCATGCGGGATTCAGTAGTTGTGGCGCGCGGGCTCTAGAGCACAGGCTCAGTAGTTGTGGCACACAGGCTTAGTTGTTCTGTGGCATGTGGGATCTTCCTGAACTGGGGCTCGAACCCGTGTCCCCTGCATTGGCAGGCAGATTCTTAACCACTGCGCCACCAGGGAAGTCCCTAAACACTACTTTAAAATAACGCCAAAGTTAAAATGTGTGTAATAATGCTTAAACATATTTATAAATAGTTATCTTGACTCCTATTAAACATATATTGCTTACTATCACAGTATCTCCATTTCTGTAAAACTAGTTTTCCACTGCAAGTCTCTGGTTTTACACATGCATTTATTTTTCAGCAAAATAACTTACTGGCTACATGGAAACATATGGTAATCCAGGTGTAAGCTTCCCTGGACAGATGCCCAAGTAGCTGAATCCCCACCTGGCATTCTGCTTTTGGCTGGTAATCAAACTCTTCCCAAACTGGACCACTCTTGAAGTTGAGGAATACATTACTGTGCTAAGGCTCTTACTTAGTGCTTCTAGGATCTGAATGATGATAAGTATCACTTGAGCTGTGAAGGAGAGGACTATCAGAAGAAAATAAAAAATAAAAATAGATTATTGGTTCCTAGTTACAGACATTTCTGGGCTATACACTTGTTCTATTGAATTAGAATTGCAATTTCAAAATGTCTCCAAGTGGTTTGACAACTACATATTAAGCCCTTACTAGGCATCTGGAATAGTATTGTTTACACTCTATGGATGCCTTTCAAGTAAGCAATGCTATTTCTATGATTTTAACCAGGGAAATAATACATTATTTAACTAATGTTCCATCTCCTCAAGTTTTCATCCAAAAATCGTTGATACTAATTCCTTGTATTGTGTTCTAATCTTCAATTGGCAGCAAAGAGAAGAAAGAGCATGGTGTTTGGAGGCAAACCAGGGTCCAACTTCAGAAAGTGTCTCACCTATTTTTACCCTAATTGTTCTCAGCTTTAAAATGGGGTGAAGGTAGTTCTCTCACGAGGTGGATATTTGAGGATTTAATGGAAGTGCACAATCCCATATTTACCCTACAACAGACATTTTGATAAATAATAGTCTCTTTTCTCTGTTGGCAACCAGAGTTTCAGACAAGTCGATTACTCGTTCCAGGGACTAAAATAAAATAATTACTTAGTATAATCCCTGAGCTTCCTTTGAGCCAGGAATTATGAAATATTAAAATTATAGTATATTAAGTATACAATTGTCCTGGAATTCCACATTCCACCAGTGAATTTACTTAGTGTTCTAAAATCTTGAAAATCTTATTCCCACCTTCCTAAATAAGGTAATAAAAAGTAATAATAGCTATATTTCATAAATACTTATCATTGTTATGTTTATAATGTAAATTGTCCAATTATGTAAGTTGTATAATCTCAACTACAAAAAGACCCCAAAGGTTAAGTGCCAAAAATCCTCAGAAAAAGAGTTCTGTTTCACCGTAGGCATTATGGAAACAAAACAAAACAAAGCAATAAATCAACAACAACAAAACAATGGCTTAAGGGACATAAGTAAAATTTTTATAAATAAGTTGGTCTCTTCCAAATTAAATAAGTCTATTAAGGCAGCAAGTGGTGTATTCATGATTTTTTGACACATTTCAGATATGAAATACTGAGTAAAGTGCAATTAATTCTCATCTATTATACTTTGCTCACTAGAAAGTTCCCAGGATCATAACACTGATACAGCAGTTGGAGAAATTCTGAGTTAATTTTGCTTTTCTGCACATTATAATGAAGTTAAGAGAGTTCATTGTTGTCATTAAAGAACTAATCAAGTGACTCTTGGACTTGGAGTCCATATAATTCTCCTGACCTCATGACTCTGATTGACTTGATTTTTTTTCTAATATGTGTGACCCTTTAGTTGCGGTAGGAACACGTAAGAGAAGAATCTATTCCCTCCCCCCAAAATGTTTTCTATTAAAAACCATGAACACATCGGGAGTGTAGAGCATATTTTATCCATCAAGTCATCACTCTATCTAAGGAGTCTACTTTCTCTTTGCATCTGGGAATCCTACTGTTCTTTGGTTTCCTTTCTCTCTTCGCCCTATAGCACCTAAGACATTTCTGCCACTCTGCCATCTCTCCCTCCAGAGTCCTACCTTCATTCTAACAGTAGATCTTGATCTCCCTCCAGGTTGATCCTGTATTAAATTCGAGAATCAATAAATCATCCTTAATTTTGTCCCTTGAAAATTCATAGGTTTTCCTGCAGTTTTAGAGTAACTTACACACAGAGTAAATGGCCCTTTCCCTCTCTAATACTTCACACTTCTCAGTTAATGACTTAAGAACTCCTTGATCTATTTTTCTTATCAGTGGCCTCCAGGGAGAACAGAGGACTGGGGTGGGGTGGTGTGAAAGAAGGGTTAGGGAATAGTTTGTTCCTTGCTTTCAAAAACCTGTACTTGATTTGAAATTCTCACAACAGAAATTTCTCATAAAATGCATTCACTGTTTGGGAAAGATTGTATACACACACACATCCACACGTACACACACATACATACATACACATACACAGTGTACAGTATTTTACAAGTGACCTATTCCAAATAATAGATTTGGGGAACACTTAGAAACTGCCACAAGGTGGGGCAGAAAAGAAAAATGCAGAAGAGATAAGAGAAACATGTTGCAGCTGTATTCTTGCTTACCACTTACAGTACAAATCCCATAAGTATTTTATTTGACTCTTTTTGTTTCTGATAAATAAAACCCTCCTTTGGAATGACATTTTATCTCAGGTCCTCAAACATTTGCCTGAGTCCCGATTTTCTGCCCCCAGTGAGTAAGGAAACAGCCCCAAGGTCTGTGAACCTATTTGCATGACAAAAAATCATCTTCCAGACTTGAACTCTCCCAGGGGCTTTGTTTGGGGAAGGAGGGAGGTTCATTCATATACTTCAGAGACAGGTAGGTGAGTACAAAGCAAATGTTAAGTACCCTAACAGAGAGGTTCTGAAAGCTCATAAGTTCCCTGTATTTGGTAGGCTCTGTCACCATTGCCAACACAGCTGCTAGAAAAGGCTGCCAAAGGAAATGAGAATGAAAGAGGATGAGACTGTAAAGGGGGGGGGGGGGGAGGAATATTTCACACAACTTGGCACCATCTGCCATTCTCTTAATCTGTGTTCAGAAAGAAGGGGATGTCAACAATGGCTCTGACAGCCAACGTTTTTGTCGATATAATCATAAAAAACATGCTGACCTTGTTTTATTAAAAATAGAATGAGAAGGTAAAGACATCCCATTTATGGTTTTAACTATGTTTTGGAGGGGTCTTAAACCCAAACAAAAAAACTATTATTTCAATTGCACCACTGTAATTTACCTCGTTGTAAGAGTCTGATAAGGTAATGGAGGTCTGTGGAGATTTTTTTTTTTTTTTTTTTGGGCAGAGGGGTATGGGTAATGCAGTTGATTCTATATATAAGCCTTTGTGTGTGTGTGTGTAAAGGGAGAGGGAGATAGAGAGAGGGAAGGGGCAGATTCTACTGACAAATTAGGATAGCTTCTCATTTTTCTTCAATTGAATGAATGAAAATGGACCCCAATGTGAATGAAGCTTCTTGTGTATGTGCTTCCTTGTATAACAACCTTCTTGCCACTTTTCCTTTCAGGGAGTTAGAATAAGCAAAGACAAGTTGTTAGGGAACAGGCATGTGTGTAATTTGAAGGAGAGGTGAATTTGAGGCTTGTGGGGAAAATGAGGCTGAGAGTTAGGGGAAGTCGTTGGCCTCTACAGATTAAGGGAGAGGAAAGAACCATCTGTCTGCCCTTAATTCCTAGAGTAAACATGTGCTTAAGTCTTGGCACTCAGACCCTGAGCTAGAGGAAGGAGCAGAGGTTGGTTCTTCCTTTCTCTCCCTGAGAGGGTGCACCGGGGCCCAAGCAGGTCTGGACGTGTGTGTATGATACCTCACACCGATCCTGCCACACTGGTCATCTCCAAAATTGCTCTTATTTCTCCTGATTCCTAGGGTCTCAAAGAAATGCATCTGATGCTTTGACCTTAATTAGCGATTGATGCTCTTCTTCCCAAATCAGAGGAAGCAGCCAGATTGAGCGGCTGAGTCTTTGGAAGGTTCTGAATCCCATCTTTATGTCTTCCAAATGCATAACCTTAAGCAAATTCAACTATACCCCTACTGTTTTCTTCTATGAAAAATGAAATTAGTAATAATACGTGCTTCTCAGGAGTGTATGTGTGTTTGCCTATGTGTGTGAGTGGGTGTTAGACATGTGTGTGAATTTAAGATGTCACACATTAAAAAATTAGTTTGGTACCAACTATATACCAAAGGCGGAAATAAAGAATATTTTACCTATAAATTCTGTATATAGCAGTAATTTAAACCCACTCATATCTTCATCCAAAGCAGGCTCCTTTTGTGAGACTAATTCCTTGCAAGTTCCAAAGTTACCACCAGATCTGCACTGGACAACATTCTTACACACTGTTGAATTCTGTAATGCCATAGCCCAATTTGCTTTGCTGAATTAGAGTGGTTTTAGGGAGAATAATTGGGGCTTTTTAATCAAAGCTAAAGTTTAAATGCCCTAAAAGATTTTTGGTCCTGCTTGGGGAAAAGTACTAATAACTAAAATATTTTCCTTCTCTCCCTCATTTCTTCCTTCCTTCCTTCAGTGAATATTTACTGAGCATATATGGTCTTGGTCTTCAGGCTGAGGACTCAAATTGCATGCTGACAGATTGAAAATTAGACAAAGCTTCTATCAAGGACCTTATACTTCAGCACTATGTGGGAGTTAGTGGTGTTTCTCCACTGTGTTGCTGCCTTTGAGAACATTTTCTTATTCAGCCTGGCATGCATATGTGTGCATGCTTGTGTGTGCTTGTATGTGTGTGTATATGTACTTGTGAAAACAAGTTATAGGCATATATAAGATAAACTTAGAAAGCATTCATTCATTTGAGCCCCCTCCCCAAAATAGTTTCATTTAATCCTATTAAAACATCCTGACAAAAACTAACTAGTTACTAACTTCCCTCCCTCCTTCCCTTCCTCCTCCGTCCTCCCTCTCTCCCTTCCTTTTTTTTTTTTCAAAAGGGAATTACCCAATAACCATCTCAAAGAGGAATTGTATCAATTTTATAGAAAACCTT
Source organism: Balaenoptera musculus (assembly GCF_009873245.2). Classification (NCBI taxonomy): domain Eukaryota; kingdom Metazoa; phylum Chordata; class Mammalia; order Artiodactyla; family Balaenopteridae; genus Balaenoptera; species Balaenoptera musculus. The sequence goes on from NC_045803.1 coordinate 36,051,046, forward strand.
ATATGATAAAATCTCACCAACTCTGATTTATGTTTAATATTGATCCAAGTTGTTTTAGGAATGAGTCAGAAATACTCAAATGAGATTCAGCAGCAGCACATGTCTAAATAGTATACAATGAGCCTTTCTTGAACTCTAACATAGAGGTGTTCATTCTGCCTTGATTACAAAATAATTCTGTAGCAGTATCATTGGTATTTTTACATAACCTGGGATGAAATTATTTTCCTTCTTTAGCTATTAAATCTAACTGATATATTCATAATATTTAAATGCTTTATCAACCTCTTCAACCTCTCATTTTTAACAACTCTAAGGCATTTTAAAATTTAATGCCATGAAATCAGAACTAATATTGACTCATTTTTAGCTTCTTTTCTAGTGTACTGTTGAAATACACAGTATGGTTAGAACGAACAGACCGAAACATCACCTTTTGTTTGATGATAAAATTATTTCACCTAAAACACTAGATGTTGTTCTGAATAGTTAATTGGTTATGTCATCAGCTGTCAAATTTGTACATTTTATGGAGCTTTTATCTTGATTAAAATTTTCTTCTGAAACTAATTAAAACCTCATTCACTAGTCTTTCTTGTAATGAATTACCCAATAGTCATACTTACAAAAACATCTCTAAACATTTCTGGTCTGATTGGCTTTATTTATTAAATGCCACAGCAACATGATCTAGTATGTGCTGAATCCAAATTCTGTGATTTATTACTAAAATAAAAATTACAGATTCAGAAGAACTATGAAAAAATTCCTTTCTTCTTTCTAACTTATTTCATATTAAGAATCTATAAATGTCATTTGAAATGGAAAAATTATGGTCATTATCAGAATATTAATTTTTGCTTGATTTTAAAGGCATATATAAAAACACTGAAATTCAGGAAGTTTTAAATTATTAAATTTAAATTATTTTGTTTGTTTTTATATCATGGTATAGTCTTTCTCCAAGTTTTATGCATACCACACTTGGTGAAATAGAGCTACTGCCTAACATGATGAGAGATCATCACATGAGCTGATTTTGCTACTGATGGTAGTAAATATGGGCGTTAATTATGTTCATGTATTGCGTCTATAAGATGATACATGTAGAGACTTCCCTGGTGGCGCAGTGGTTAAGAATCTGCCTGCCAATGCAGGGGACACAGGTTCGAGCCCTGGTCTGGGAAGATCCCACATGCCGCGGAGCAACTAGCCCATGCGCTACAACTACTGAGCCTGCGCTCTACAGCCCACAAGCCACAGCTACTGAGCTCACGTGCCGCAACTACTGAAGCCCGCACACCTAGAGCCCGTGCTCCGCAACAGGAGAAGCCACCACAATTAGAAGCCCGCGCACTGCAACGAAGAGTAGCCCCCGCTCGCCACAACTAGAGAAAGCCCGCGCACAGCAACAAAGACCCAACTCAGCCAAAAATAAAAATTAATTAATTAATTAATTTAAAAAATTTTTTAAAAAGATGATACATGTATTTCATATACTAGCTCTCTTTGTTTTATCCTGACGAAGCACCTGAGATGTGTGCTTTTATTATTTCCAATTTACTGATATTAAAAATAAGACTTAAATATATTCAGTGTATTTCCCAAAGTCACACTGAAAGCGTGAAAGATTCAAACCACAGCCGCTGTGGTATCAAAGTCAGTGTATTAAACAGAAACCCTAGACACCCAGCCTCTCCACTATGCTGTGTTCAAGGCAAAGGGTGGATACTATTTAAGAGTTACTCCCTCCTTTCTCATCCCCAAGAAATCTTACCAACAGTTTATTTCCATTGTTGTCAGATTTGTGCCAGCTGCAAAGAAAAGAGACTGTTTCTGTTTCTAAGATTTTGTATTTACTTCTAGTTCTTTAGATTAAGCTTTAGATGACCTGCTCTAGTTAAGGCTATTTTAGACTGTGTGAAGCTCTTCCGCCCCACTCCTTTCTCCGATTTCTCCCTAACTAGCAGGTTTTATTCTTCTAGCAATAGCAGTTCAGTATGATTGAACTTGAAGTTGAACTTTTCCTCATCAGTTTGGAGCTCATTGACAAACTACTTTGCTTTCCCATCTGTCAAAGGACTATGCTGCACTGCCTTTCAAGATCATCTTTGAAAGACTTTCTTTTTCTTTTTTTTAACATCTTTATCGGAGTATAATTGCTTTACAATGGTGTGTTAGTTTCTGCTTTCTAACAAAGTGAATCAGCTATACATATACATATATCCCCATATCTCCTTCCTCTTGTGTCTCCCTCCCATCCTCCCTATCCCCCCCCAGGTGGACACAAAGCACAGAGCTGATCTCCCTGTGCTGTGCGGCTGCTTCCCACCAGCTACCTATTTTATATTTGGTAGTGTATATATGTCCATACCACTCCCTCACTTCGTCCCAGCTTACCATTCCCCCTCCCTGTGTCCTCAAGTCCATTCTCTACGTCTGCGTCTTTATTCCTGTCCTGCCCCTAGGTTCTACAGAACCTTTTTTTGTTTGTTTGTTTTTTTAGATTCCATATATATGTGTTAACATACAGTATTTGTTTTTCTCTTTCTGACTTACTTCATTCACTCTGTATGACAGACTCTAGGTCCATCCACCTCACTACAAATAACTCAATTTCGTTTCTTTTTATGGCCGAGTAATATTCCATTGTATATGTGTGCCACATCTTCTTTATCCATTCATCTGTCGATGAATGCTTAGGTTGCTTCCATTTCCTGGCTATTGTAAATAGAGCTGCAATGAACATTGTGGTGCATGACTCTTTTTGAATTATGGATCTCTCAGGGTATATGCCCAGGAGTGGGATTGCTGGGTCATATGGTAGTTCTATTTTTAGTTTTTTAAAGAACGTCCATACTGTTCTCCATAGTGGTTGTATCAATTTACATTCCCACCAACAGTGCGAGAGGGTTCCCTTTTCTCCACACCCTCTCCAGCATTTATTGTTTCTAGATGTTTTGATGATGGCCATTCTGACTGGTGTGAGGTGATACCTCATTGTAGTTTTGATTTACATTTCTCTAATGATTAGTGATGTCGAGCATCCTTTCATGTGTTTGTTGGCAATCTGTATATCTTCTTTGGAGAAATGTCTGTTTAGGTCTTCTGCCCATTTTTGGATTGGATTATTTGTTTTTTTGATATTGAGCTGCATGATCTGCTTGTATATTTGGAGATTAATCCTTTGTCAGTTGCTTCATTTGCAAGTATTTTCTCCCATTCTGAGGGTTGTCTTTTCGTCTTGTTTATGGTTTCCCTTGCTGTGCAAAAGCTTATAAGTTTCATTAGGTCCCATTTGTTTATTTTTGTTTTTATTTCAGTTTTCCTAGGAGGTGGGTCAAAAGGATCTTGCTGTGATTTATGTCATAGAGTGTTCTTCCTATGTTTTCCTCTAAGAATTTTATAGTGTCTGGCCTTACATTTAGGTCTTTAATCCATTTTGAGTTTATTTTTGTGTATGGTGTTAGGGAGTGTTCTAATTTCATTCTTTTACATGTAGCTGTCCAGTTTTCCCAGCACCACTTATTGAAGAGGCTGTCTTTTCTCCATTGTATATTCTTGCCTCCTTTATCAGAGATAAAGTGACCATATGTGCGTGGGTTTATCTCTGGGCTTTCTATCCTGTTCCATTGATCTATATTTCTGTTTTTGTGCCAGTAACATACTGTCTTGATTACTGTAACTTTGTAGTAGAGTCTGAAGTCTGGAACCTGATTCCTCCAGCTCCGTTTTTCTTTCTCAAGATTGCTTTGGCTGTTAGGGATCTTTTGGGTTTCCATACAAATTGTGAAATTTTTTGTTCTACTGTGAAAAATGTCATTGGTAGTTTGGTAGGGATTGCATTGAACCTGTAGATTGCTTTGCATAGTATAGTCATTTTCACAATGTTGATTCTTCCAATCCAAGAACATGGTATATCTCTCCATCTGTTTGTATCATCTTTAATTTCTTTTATCAGTGTCTTATAGTTTTCTGCATACAGGTCTTTTGTCTCCTTAGGTGGCTTTATTCCTAGGTATTTTATTTTTTTGTTGTTGCAATGGTGAAGGGGAGTGTTTCCTTGATTTCTCTTTTAGATTTTTCATCATTAGTGTATAGGAATGCAAGAGATTTCTGTGCATTAATTTTGTATCCTGCTACTTTACCAAATTCATTGATGAGCTCTAGTAGTTTTCTGGTAGCATCTTTAGGATGCTCTATGTATAGTATCATATCATTTGCAAACAGTGACAGCTTTACTTCTTCTTTTCTGATTTGGATTCCTTTTATTTCTTTTTCTTCTCTGGTTGCTGTGGTTAAAACTTCCAAAACTATGTTGAATAATAGTGGTGAGAATAAGCAGCCTTGTCTTGTTCCTGATTTTAGAGGAAATGGTTTCAGTTTTTCACCATTGAGAACGATGTTGGCTGTGGGTTTGTCATATATGGCCTTTATTATGTTGAGGTAAGTTCCCTCTATGCCTACTTTCTGGAGAGTTTTTATCATAAATGGGTGTTGAAATTTGTTGAAAGCTTTTTCTGCATCTATTGAGATAATCATATGGTTTTTATCCTTCAATTTGTTAATATGGTGTATAACATTGATTTTTTGCATATATTGAAGAATCCTTGCATCCCTGGGATAAACCCCACTTGATCATGGTGTATGATCCTTTTAATGTGCTGTTGGATTCTGTTTGCTAGTGTGTTGTTGAGGATTTTTGCATCTGTGTTGATCAGTGATATTGGCCTGTAGTTTCCTTTTTTTGTGACATCTTTGTCTGGTTTTGGTATCAGGGTTTTGGTGGCATCATACAATGAGTTTGGGAGTGTTCCTCCCTCTGCTATATTTTGGAAGAGTTTGAGAAGGATAGGTGTTAGCTCTTCTCTAAAGGTTTGATAGAATTCTCCTGTGAAGCCATATGGTCCTGGGCTTTTGTTTGTTGGAAGATTTTAAATCACAGTTTCAACTTCAGTGCTTCTGATTGGTCTGTTTTTATTTTCTATTTCTTCCTGTTCAGTCTCGGAAGGTTGTGCTTTTCTAAGAATTTGTCCATTTCTTCCAGGTTGTCCATTTTATTGGCATATAGTTGCTTGTAGTAATCTCTCATGATCCTTTGTATTTCTGCAATGTCAGTTGTTACTTCTCCTTTTTCATTTCTAATTCTATTGATTTGAGTCTTTTCTCATTTTTTCCTGGTGAGTTTGGCTAATGGTTTAGCAATTTTGTTTATCTTCTCAAAGAACCAGCTTCTAGTTTTATTGATTTTGCCATCGTTTCCTTCATTTCTTTTTCATTTATTTCTCATCTGGTCTTTATGATTTCTTTCGTTCTTCTAACTTTGGGTTTTTTTTTTGCTCTTCTTTCTCTAATTTGTTTAAGTGTGAGGTTAGCTTGTTCATTTGAGATGTTTCTTGTTTCTTGAGGTAGGATTGTACTGCTATATACTTCCCTCTTAGAACTGCTTTTGCTGCATCCCATAGGTTTTGGGTCACTGTGTTTTCATTGTCATTTGTTTCTAGGTATTTTTTGATTTCCTCTTTGATTTCTTCAGTGATCTCTTGGTTATTTAGTAGTGTATTGTTTAGCCTCCATGTGTTTGTATTCTTTACACATTTTTTCCTGTAATTGATATCTAGTCTCATAGCATTGTGGTCAGAAAAGATACTTGATATGATTTCAATTCTATTAAATTTACCAAGGCTTGATTTGTGACCCAAGATGTGATCTATCCTGGAGAATGTTCCATGAGCACTTGAGAGGAAAGTGTATTCTGTTGTTTTTGGATGGAATGTCCTATAAATATCAATTTAGTCCATCTTCTTTAATGTATCCTTTAAAGCTTGTATTTCCTTACTTATTTTCATTTTGGATGATCTGTCCATTGGTGAAAGTGGGGTGTTAAAGTCCCCTACTATTACTGTGTTACTGTTGATTTCCCCTTTATGGCTGTTAGTATTTGCCTTATGTATTGAGGTGCTCCTATGTTGGGTGCATAAATATTTACAATTGTTATATCTTCTTCTTGGATTGATCCCTTGATCCTTATGTAGTGTCCTTCTTTGTCTCTTGTAATAGTCTTTGTTTTAAAGTCTATTTTGTCTGATATGAGAATTGCTACTCCAACTTTCTTTTGATTTCCATTTGCATGGAATATCTTTTTCCATCCCCTCACTTTCAGTCTGTATGTATCCGTAGGTCTCATGTGGGTCTCTTGTAGGCAGCATATATACAGGTCTTGTTTTTTGTATCCATTCAGGCAGTGTATGTCTTTTGGTTGGAGCATTTAAACCATTTACATTTAAGGTAGTTATCGATATGTATGTTCCTATTACCATCTTCTTAATTGTTTTGGGTTTGTTATTCTAGGTCTTTTCCTTCTCTTGTGTTTCCTGCCTAGAGAAGTTCCTTTAGGATTTGTTTTAAAGCTGGTTTGGTGGTGATGAATTCTTTTAGCCTTTGCTTGTCTGTAAAGGTTTTAATTTCTCTCTTGAATCTGAATGAGATTCTTGCTGCATAGAGTAATCTTCGTTGTAGGTTTTTCCCTTTCATCATTTAGATATGTCCTGCCACTCCCTTCTGGCTTGCACAGTTTCTGTTGAAAGATCAGCTGTTAACCTTATGGGGATTCCATTGTATGTTATTTGTTGCTTTTCCCTTGCTGCTTTTAATATTTCTTTGTATTTTTGTATTTAATTTTTGATAGTTTGATTAATGTGTCTTGGCGTGTTTCTCCTTGGATTTATCCTGTATGGGACTCTCTGGTCTTCCTGGACTTGATTGAATCTTTCCTTTCCCATTTTAGGGAAGTTTTCAACTATAATCTCTTGAAATATTTTCTCAGTCCCTTTCTCTTTCTCTTCTACTTCTGGGACCCCTATAATTCGAATGTTGGTGTGTTTAACGTTGTCCCAGAGATCTTTTCGGCTGTCCTCAATTCTTTTTATTCCTTTTTCTTTATTCTGCTCTGTGGTAGTTATTTCCACTATTTTATCTTTCAGGTCACTTATCCGTTCTTCTGCCTCAGTTATTCTGCTATTGATTCCTTCTAGAGAATTTTTAATTTCATTTATTGTGTTGTTCATCATTGTCTGTTTGCTCTTTAGTTCTTCTCGGTCCTTGTTCAACGTTTCTTGTATTTTATCCATTCTATTTCCAAGATTTTGGATCATCTTTACTATAATTACTCTGAATTCTTTTTCAGGTAGACTGCCTATTTCCTCTTCATTTGTTTGGTCTGGTGGGTTTTTACCTTGCTTCTTCATCTGCTGCATATTTCTCTATCTTCTTATTTTGCTTAATTTACTGCATTTGGGGGTCTCCTTTTCGCAGGCTGCAGGTTCGTAGTTCCTGTCGTTTTTGGTGTCTGACCCCAGTGGGTAAGGTTGTTTCAGTGGGTTGTGTAGGCTTCCTGGTGGAGGGGACTGGTGCCTGTGTTCTGGTGGATGAGGCTGGATCTTGTCTTTCTGGTAGGCAGGACCGAGTCTGGTGCTGTGTTTTGGGGTGTCTGTGAACTTATTATGATTTTAGGCAGCCTCTCTGCTAATGGGTGGGGTTGTGTTTCTGTCTTGCTAGTTGTTTGGCATGTGGTGTCCAGCACTGGAGCTTGCTGGTCTTTGAGTGGAGCTGGGTCTTGGTGTTGAGATTAAGATATCTGGGAGAGCTTTCGCCGTTTGATATTACATGGAGCCAGGAGGTCTCTGGTGGACCAATGTCCTGAACTCAGCTCTCCCACCTCAGAGGCTCAGGTCTGACACCAGGCCGTTGCACCAAGACCCTGTCAGACACACGGCTCAGAAGAAAAGGGAGGAAAAGAAAGAAAGAAAAAATAAATAAAATAAAGTTATTAAAATAAAAAATAAAAAAAAGTTATTAAAAAAAAAGAAACGAGAGCAACCAAACCAAAAAACAAATCCACCAATGATAACAAGTAGTAAAAACTATACAAAAAAACCCAAAAATGGACAGACAGAACCCTAGGACAAATGGTAAAAGCAAAGCTATACAGACAAAATCACACAAAGAAGCATACACATTCACACTCACAAAAGGAGAAAAAGGAAAAGAAAAGAAAAAATATATATATATATAAAAGTAAGAGAACAACCAAATGAATAAACAAATGTACCAATGATAACAAGCTCTAAATAGTAAACTAACGTAAATATAAAACCAGAAACAAATTAGATGCAGAAAGCAAGCCCCAAGTTTACAGTTGCTCCCAAAGTCCTCCGCCTCAATTTTGGGATGATTCATTGTCTATTCAGGTAGTCCACTGATGCGGGGTATATCAAGTTGATTGTGGAGATTTAATCCGCTGCTCCTGAGGCTGCTGGGAGAGATTTCCCTTTCTCTTCTTTGTTCTCACAGCTCCAGGGGTTTAGCCTTGGATTTGGCCCCGCCCCTGCGTGTAGGTCGCCTGAGGGCATCTGTTCCCCACCCAGACAGGACAGGTTAAAGTAGCAGCTTATCAGGGGGCTATGGCTCCCTCAGGCTAGGTGGAGGGAGGGGTACAAATGCAGGGCGAGCCTGTGGCAGCACAGGCCAGTGTGACATTGCGACAGCCTGAGATGCGCAACGTGTTTTCCTGGGGAAGTTGTCCCTGGATCATGGGACCCTGGCAGTGGTGGGTTGTACAGGCTCCAGGGAGTGGAGATGTGGATAGTGACCTGTGCTCGCACACAGGCTTCTTGGTGGCCGCAATAGCAGCCTTAGCGTCTCATGCCCGTCTCTGGGGTCCGCGCTGACAGCCACAGCTTGTGCCCGTCTCTGGAGGTCATTTAGGAGGTGCTCTGGATCCCCTCTCCTCATGCACCCCGAAACAATGGTCTCTTGCCTCTTAGGCAGTTCCAGACTTTTTTCCCTCACTCCCTCCTGGCTAGCTGTGGGGCACTAGCCCCCTTCAGGCTGTGTTCACGCAACCAACCCCAGTCCTCTCCCTGGGGTCTGACGTCCAAAGCCGGAGCCTCAGCTCCCAAACCCCACCCGCCCCTGCGGGCGAGCAGACAAGCCTCTCAGGCAGGTGAGTGCTGGTCGGCACCCATCCTCTGTGCGGGAATCTCTCCACTTTGCCCTCTGCACCCCTGTTGCTGCGCTCTCCTCCGTGGCTCCTAAGCCTCCCCACTGCCCACCCCTGTCTCCACCAGTGAAGGGGCTTCCTAGTGTGTGGAAACTTTTCCTCTTTCACAGCTCCCTCCCAGAGGTGCAGGTCCTATCCCTATTCTTTTGTCTGTTTTTTTCTTTCTTCCTTTTGCCCTACCCAGGTATGTGGGGATTTTCTTGCCTTTTGGGAAGTCTGAGGTCTTCTGCTAGCATTCAGTAGGTATTCTGTAGGAGTTGTTCCACGTGTAGATGTAGTTTTGATGTATTTGTGGGTAGGAAGGTGATCTCCACGTCTTACTCCTCTGCCATCTTGACAGTCCCCCGGAAAGAGTTTCTTAATGTAGGGAATAAGCAAGTGTTTTTATTTTATTTTATTTTATTTTATTTTATTTATTTATTTATTTATTTATTTATTTATTTATTTATTTTTGGCTGTGTTGGGTGTTGGGTCTTCATTGCTGTGCACGGGCTTTCTCTAGTTGCACTGTGGGGGCTACTCTTCGTTGCAGTGCACAGGCTTCTCATTGCAGTGGCTTTTCTCTGTTGCAGAGCATGGGATCTAGGCATGCAGGCTTCAGTGTTTGTGGCACCCAGGCTCAGTAGTTGTGCCTCGCAGGCTCTAGAGTGCAGGCTCTGTAGCTGTGGGGCACAGGCTTAGTTGCTCCACAGCATGTGGGATCTTCCCAGACCAGGGCTCGAACCCGTGTCCCCTGCATTGGCAGGTGGATTCTTAACCGCTGTGCCACCAGGGAAGTTCCTGTTGTTGTTTTTTTAAGGCCCTATGAAAAACACTTGCTCTGTCCTTAGATAAAGGAGGACATAAGGAAAATAAGTTGGCAATTATTTTTTTCTGTGTGTGGAAATGGAGCTATATTTTGAGTTTGGAAGAGTCAAAAGGAAAACGTTTACAGATTGTTGCTGATCATCTTAAAAACCTAAATACTTAAAAGGCAAACATTCTTAATAAAACTTTAAAAATGCAGCACTGTCAGCAAATTAGGGAAGACGACTCCAAACAAAATTTCTTAATGTTTTTTAACAGCTTCATTGAGATATAATTCTCATAACATACAGTTCACCAGTGGTGGGTAAAATTTCATGGTCTTAGTGTATTCACAGAGCTGTGCAACCATCACTAAAATCAATTTAAGAACATTACTAGCAACCTAAAGAGAAACTCTCATACCCATGAGCAGTCATTTCCTATACACTGAAGAATTATCCTTACCCAAAAATAAGTCTTGCTTTTTCCCTAAGCTACTGGGAGGTGATCTGTAGTTGCCCATAATGTCCTACCTGTTAGGAGTATCTTTGTTTGCCTGGGCACTTGGAGCACTAGACAAGTCTATCGATGTGATTTTATGATGGTGGATTTAGGATATGCCATATCAGTTCCAACCTCCAGGAGAACTAAAGGCTAAAGGTATTATCCTGAACCTTCAGGATGATCTGGAGAAGAAAGGTCAGCCTTGCAGGCAGTATGTGGTCAAGCCTTAGTATAAAATTCGGACACCAAAGGCTTGGGTGAGTTTTCCTGGTTGGGAATACTCTTCAAGTCTTATGATAAACCATAGCCTGGAGGAGATAATGATGTCCAGGAATCAGAAGAGAGGATGATAGAAAGCTTCATGTTTGGACCAATCCCAGACCTCACCGTATGCATCTTTTCTTTTGGCTGATGCTAATTTGTATCCCTTCATTATAATACAAATATAATCACAAGTATAGTGGGTCCAGAGTTCTGTGATTCATTTTAACAAATCATCAAACCTGAGGGTGATGGTGGGGAACTCCAGATTTGTAGCCAACTGGTCTGAAGTGAAGATGGTCCTGAGAATCTCTAAATTTTCAGCTGGTGTCTGAAGTAAGGGCATTCTTGTGGGAACTATTATCTCCAACTATAAAGTTTGTCTAACTTGTTGTATTTCACATTTCCCATAAAACCTTCTCCACCCCTCAGCCCTTGAAAACCACTAAGCTACTTTTTGTCTTTATAGGTTTACCCATTCTTGATATTTCACACAATAGGTGATTTTTTTGATTGGCTTCTCTTAATTAGCATAATTTTCAGTGTTGAAAGTGTGTATCAGTTCTTCATGTCTTTTCTTGGCTGAATAATATTCCATTGTATGGATATACTAGTTTTTATTTATCCATTCATCAGTTTATAGACACTTAGGTTGTTTACGCCTTTTTGGCTATTGTGAATAGTGCTGCTGTAAACATTCCTGTGTAAGTTTTTATTTGAGCACTCATTTTCATATCTTTTGGGTGTATACCTCAAAGTAGAATTGCTGGGTCATGGAAGAGTTCTATGCGTAGCTTATTTAAGGAACTGTCGAACACTTTTCTGGAGTAGCTGCACCATTTTACAATTTCACCAGCAATGTTTGATGGTTCCAATTCCTCCACATTCTTGACAACACTTATTAATTTCCATCATTTTGGTTATAGCCATCTTAGTGGGTGTGAAGTGGTATCTTGTGGGTTTGATTTGCATTTTCCTAATGACTAATGATATCTGTATTTTCACTTTCTTCATGGTGTCTTTTGAAGCACAAAAGTTTTTAATTATGATGAAGTCCATGTTTTTTTTTTTGTCACTTGTAGTTTTTCATCATATATAAGAAGGCTTTACCTAAGATCCCCAATATTCTCTCATTATGTTTTCTTTTAAGAATTTTATAGTTTTAGCTTTTATATTTTATGTCCATGATTCATTTTGAATTACTTTTTATGTATGGTACGAGTACTTCATTCTTTTGCAGGTGGATAGCTAGTTGTCTCAGCACTATTTGTTGAAAAGACTATTCTCTCCTCAAAAGCTTGTCTTGGAATTATTGTTGAAAATCAATTGACCATAAATTTAAAGGTTTATTTCCAGACTCTCAATTCTATTCCATTGATCTGTATATCTTTATTCCAGCACTATGCTATCTTGATTACACTAGCTTTGCAGTAAGTTGTGAGCAACTTTGTTCTCTTTCTAAAGAGTATTTGACTATTCTGGATAAAACCTGTAAATCTTAACAGTTATGGGGTACTTACTCTGTGAATGTATGAATGGGTAAAAGGTGGAGAAGACATCTTGATTTACCGTATGCATACAGCCTACCTTACTCATTTCCTACACATAATATTTCAGCTAGATTGTAAGTTACAAGAAGAAGGGGATTAATGGATATGATTTATTTTCAGATCTACATATTTTATCTAATTTTTTTATTATACTGATTTGTTTATCTTTGTTTAAAGTGAGGAAATACTATAGCCTAGTGGGAGATGACTGAAGGTTTCATGTAAGCATTGGTATGTAATCTGCATTTTAAAAGACTACTAATATTTTTGTGGGATGAAGAAACAGCTTGGGCTAGAATATAGGGAGAAAAAAAAAGAAAATTGTTTCTTCTATACTCACATTTCACTTTTGACACCAAATATGTGGGTTTTTCCACACCAAGTAATTCTCCAATTCTTGGCAGCCACCAATAGGATGACCTACAATTTAATTCATTATGACATTAACTACCTGGAGTTAGTGCAGACCCCACAGGTTAAGGCCTTGGTCCCAAGACTGCCCCTGACTTCACATGTCTATCTCAAGTCCCAGATTGTCACTTCTGACCAATTGGCTATAAATCAGGGGTTCCTATGACCCTCTTCTTGGATTCAATAATTTGATAGAATGACTCACAGAACTCAGGGAAACACTACTTACTATTACTGGTTTATTATACGTGATATAATAAAGGATACAAATGACCAAACAAAAGAGGTACATTGGGTGAAGTTCAGAAGGGAGAATCTATTTTATTAAAAAACGAAATATAGTTCATGACACATATTCCATACTTTCGTCACTTAGGTGTACAGAGTAATTGCCAAGAAACTAAAAGAAAAATGGATAGTTTGTTCTGACATTTTTGTTCCAAGAAGGGGAAAATTATTAATCAGCTGTGTAGGTATTTTGATGCTTTGTGCACTAAGGAAGTCTTTGGCAATTGTGTATAATTTGGGGCATACCCTAAATTAACAGTAATCTATTAGTGGATACATACTTTGTACTAAAGTAATTTCTTACTTCCTCAGTTATTTAATTGTACTTTGAACAACTTTGGCAGGCAACTCATTATGTATTCTCACTATATATTTTTTTTTATTATACAAAGTCACATTGAAATGAAATGGATACATGCACCATTGACTTTAATAGGATTTTGCATTGTAAGAATAATATACAGATACAGTGTACTGCATAGAAATATCTTGTGGGATAAGAATAACAGGATTATTGTGGAATTTCACAGTCATATAACTCAAAAGGCAGACATTCCTGCAGGTTATGGTTTTCTTTGGGAGGAAGTAGAAAACTGAAGGACAAGTGGTTTTAACAAGCCCACATATTTGATATTCATTTTAGAAATTATTATCTGGCATACTTTGTAAATGTGAAATTGACTTTATATAAAGCAAAAGAGTGAAGAAAATCATAAAAACTGTGTACTGTATCCAAAGTCATTTCTTGTCAAGTGAGAAACCCATTTAACAAAGATTTCTTTGTAACTACAGCTTCTAAATGATTTTGTGATAATGCTCAGGCCTCAATAAAGTATCAGGTAGAAGTCTGAGCCAATCAACATTCTTATGAGACTAAAAATGAACAAAAAATGACCATGATAGAGTATATCAGTTATTCGGTGAATTAGCATTTATTGAGCAACTTTTCAGCATCTATCAGGATAAACACACAAGAGATGGTAAAAAATCATAGTTAAAAATATGTGCTACTGAGTCAAATCTCTCTGGCCCCAGTCTACCTGATTGACACTGTGTAGATGAATTAACCTCTTAGGTTCTTCAACTAGAAAACAGGGATAATAATAGCATATAACTCAGAGTGTTAGAAGGAATAAATAAACTGTGACATGAAAGGGGATTAGCATAGAGTCTGGTATATAGTAGGGTCTCTGTATTTGCAATTTTAATTCCCCAAATATACACCATAGAATACTAGTGCCACAAGATCCTAAACTTTAACAACAAATACAAGCTAGTAAAGAAGTAACAACATAATATGGTGGTCCAGTTGGTTTGTGAATTTCAAGTGGAGGATAGTATATGAAGCAATTACTCATATATGGTCAGATGGTAAAGGCTCTGAGAATTACTGCTATAATGGGAAATGTTTACCTTTTCCAACTAAAATGTATTAAAGTAAACATAAGGCAGGAGGATGAATATTTAAGTAGCATTTTGTCATATTTTGCATGCCAAATTGCTGTTTACTTAAGGTACCATTTATTGTATGGGGGCTAACATTTTTCAAAGAATGTTTCCCAGACCATTAGCTGGCAGGATTGTCATAAGAAAATGGCCACATGCTCAAAAAATTCTGGGGAAAAGCTGAGTGAAATGAAAGTTAAAGAGTATTTCGTGTTCTATTTCCCAATTTATTTCCCAACAGCTTTATGACTGTCTCTGGACAGTGGTCCTCATTGTCTGAAATCTGAATATATTGCCTAAGAAAGAACGTTTTTGCTGTCTTTCTTTCTACCTTCTTGGTGAGCCTCACCACCTACAAGGTTTCTCCATCTTCCTAGACTCGTACCTGGTGCTCCAGCCACTTTGCACAGACTCTTCCACCTCTGCACCTTCGTATATACTGTTTCTCTGTCTGGAAGAATTTTCTACCACTTGTTCACTTGGCAAAATTTTATTCCTCATCTCAAAACAAATTCTGTCTCCACTATATGATTCAGGAAATTATATCAGCAGACTGTAGGACTATTTTCTTTTGCACCTACTGCATATTCTACTTATACTCATGAAAACATATTTTGCCTTTATCCCCACCAGGACATAAACACTTTGAGGAAAAGGAGTATTTTTTCACAGTTTCTTTAATCTTAGAAGCTAGCATGGCCTTAGAAGAAACTTTTAAAAAGATGCACACACAAATAGAAAACTTAGAAAAATTCTCATTGAAAGAGGTATTTACACAGGTGAAGACTTTGAAGAGAGCTACTATGACTTCTAATTTGAGGTGTGAACCATATTCTACTTTATATTGAGTAGAATATTTTATTTGAAGAATAATTTTCCTTGGATGAGATGAGTTCCATGTCTGTAGAGGTAATGTTATGATCAAGTAGACACTTTTTGAGGGTGCTATGGAATTGATTGAAGTCTTTTCTAGTATATGAAAAATTCAGTAATTCTACAAAAGGTGATGTTTGATCATACATAGATGAATTTATGCATTTCCTTTTGCAGTTACTTTATGACAAGTAATATTGGGTCTTTCATTTACTTGAGTAATATAAAATTTCCTTTTCCTATCAATCTATTTTCATATAAAAGCAAATCAGTAAATAAATTATGAATTGGTAAGACTACAGGTAGTTTGAGGATATAGAAAAAATGAGGATTATACAAGAGGTATGTGTTTGAATCACAGTGTATCACAAATCAAATGAAAAATACAAAAAGATGACTTTTGAAGATACTTAAATTGTTCTGTGATTCTAAATCTAATCTTTTTTTTTTTTTTAATATAAGGTTTAACACCCTATTTTGGAGGTAGGAATCCAATGTCAATATGAGTATTAAGATCATTAGGTTGCCTAGTTCAACCCTTTGTTTCTAAAACCTTTCATTTGAATGGCTAATACCTACATTAAGATAATTTGTCTTGGGTCCTTATTGATTCAATTCATATTTAGTATAAAGGAAAACAATTATTTTTCCCTGATTTTCCTGTTGTCTAGTTATTTCTGTGAGTAATTTGTGCCTAGGAATACAAATATTCTAGGAATATGTTGCATGTATATGAAAATGCATGTGAAAGGTTATGTGTGTGTACGTGTGTGCACATATATATTCGAGAAGAAGTAGTCATGAGCAGTTGTCATAGCAACACAGCATTGTTTCCCAAAGAACAAAGTAAATAAGTACTTTTCACATAACACCCGCAATTATCTTGACACTGTGACATTTCCCCCTAAAGCAAGACCTTAAATCAATAAAAGGTTTCAGTATCAAGGAAAAGAATTCCATGATTTATGCACCTTGAGGTATAACCCACCCCCTCCACAAAAGCACTTGGATGTACTTCCAAAAAGAGAATTCTGTAGTTAAATATGTCTCTACTACTTAAATTTTGAAGAAAAGCTTTTGATAAATGAGATCAAGAAGGTCACACTAACTCATTCATTCATCTTTGATATTTTCATGTATCTTTATATGGATATTTTGGCCAGTACTACAGAATAGCACATATACGTACACTATGAAATGCGTTTTAGAGAGTATTATCCCATTTAAAACCAAAGAAAATTTTAGGGTTAAGATTAATGAATGTTGGATCTGGAAAAGACTGCAAACATTATCTGGGCAGGTGTTTCCCGTGTTTGTTATCTTATCACCTTGAAGTTTTGATGCATGTTATTCTATCATAAAAACTATAGTTACATAATTTTAAGAAATTTAAAAAAATTTTATGCAAATCAATGTACTTAACCCAATGTCTAGTTCATGAGAGATGCCAGCCAACTACTCTTTATAATGCCTCTCCTTTTCTCCTTTGAATCACAAGCCACTTAAACTATCAAAACATTGATATGGGACAAATTAAAATATGGACACAAATGCTATCATCATATCTATATTTTAAAAAACAAAAAGCATCTTTTTTCCCTGAAACCAACATAAAGCTGCCCAGAGGATCATTTTCCTTTTAGTTTACTTGTCAATATAATATGCATTTAATCTAATTCTTACATTTTTCCTAGAGTCTTTATACAGTTTAGAAAACACCATCATTTCTTTACCCCAAGCACTTTACTAATGAGCTAATAAAATAATATGTGTGATATGTGTGCTAATCTGATAGTTATTTGAACTTTGCTGCCTCTTTTTTTTTTTTTTTTTCCCAATGACTAATTGCTATTTAGACACTCTGAAGTATTTTCCAGGAGTTTAACTAGCTGTTGTAAATTAAACTATGAGGCCATGTCCTCTTAATTAAAGTGAAAGAGCAAATAATTGACCTTAAACTTAAATACCTCACATGCAAGTAAGGACATCCTTTTCTAGCAATACAGAAAAAATAGCCCTCCATCAGTACACAGGTTAGAAAAAGCTTAGCAGGGAATATTAGAAGGGAATATATAAACACATGCCATATGGATAGTACTCATTTTACTCCCCCCTGTAAAACAGCCACAACCTCCTCTGTAACCATAATAATATTGTCACAGGATAGTAGGACATTCATCTGCTTATTGATTTCTCTTTCCTGAAAAGATAACTACTTTCTAAAACATATTTCATAGTTCTTTGCCCTAATAAAACCCCGAAGTTTTGTTGAAAGCATATTGTAAGTCTATGGGCAGAAAACTTTCAAGTTCAATTAAAAGTGACATTTAAAAGTGTAATTGCTATGGCTCAGTGGTTAAGAATCCACCTGCCAATGCAGGGAACATGGGTTCGATCCCTGGTCTGGGAGGATCCCACATGCCGTGGAGCAACTAAGCCCGTGCGCCACAACTACTGAGCCTGTGCTCTAGAGCCTGCGAGCCACAACTACTGAGCCAATGTGCTGCAACTACTGAAGCCCACGTGCCTAGAGCCTGTGCTCCACAACAAGAGAAGCCACTGCAATGAGAAGCCCGCGCACCTCAATGAAGAGCAGCCCCCGCTCGCCGCAACTAGAGAAAGCCCACAGGCAGCAACGAAGACCCAATGCAGCCAAAAAAAAAAAAAGTGTAATTGCTGTAATTATTTATGTATTTTGACTACTCAGAGTGGTTCTATTGGTAGCTCTGAAAATACATCTATTTAAATAGTGATCCTGGGCTCCTAGAGTGCTTGATAAACAAAACAATTGTGTTGTTACTTCATTAAACTGTTGTTAATTTTAATTGACTGTTTCAGTTTCTATTAAAGATGCACTTTTTTGGGCTTCCCTGTTGGCGCAGTGGTTAAGAATCCGCCTGCCAATGCAGGGGACACGGGTTCGAGCCCTGGTCCGGGAAGATCCCACATGCCACAGAGCAACAAATTCCGTGCGCCACAACTACTGAGCCTGCGCTCTAGAGCCCATGAACCACAACTACTGAAGCCCGCGTGCCTAGGGCCCGTGCTCCGCAACAAGAGAAGCCACTGCAATGAGAGAAGCCCATGCACAGCAACAAAGAGTAGCCCCTGCTCACCACAACTAGAGAGAAGCCTGTGCACAGCAACGAAGACACAACACAGACAAAAATAAATAAGTAAATAAATTTTTTAAAAAATATGCACTTTTTTGAAACCCACCATATTCTAGACCATTTTCTTCTTATATGTTCCCTTCCTTCCTCCCTCCCTCCTTCACTGTCTACCTCCATTACCTCCCTTTCTACCTTTCTTTATTTTTAATTAACTTAACCAGTACAACTCAAAATGTGTTTTAGGGACCTGTTACTTCTTCATAAATTCTCTGTTATCAGAACGCAATGAGATAAGTACAAAAATTGAGAGTAAGAGTTCAAAAACTTTTAGAGCAATTTGACATTGCTGTGACACCTAGGGAAGTGGTCAATGGTCTTGTTGCATTCAGCAAGTTACAAAGCAGTTTTGTGGAATACATGTGGCGCGAGCTGGGTATTCCTTAGACTCACTTGGACCATGTAAGATTTGTGATAGGTGGAGGAGGCAAAAAACTTGCTTTTCTTTTTTTCAAGAAGTATTGACCTAATTAACCTACTATCTTAAGTATTCATAGAGGCTGAATCATAAAAAGATCAACATTCTAGTTTTATGTCTGCCCTTTCTCTCTTGAGATACGGCATTTAATTTCTTTGCCTTATTTCTTGCATCTCTAAGCTTGGGATTTAAACCTCTGCTGTGAAAAGTCAGGAAGACTCGAATTTTCATTAGCTTTCCCTGCCTTTTTCATATGCATACACAATATAGATAATTTTAGTCAAAGTGAACATACAGTTTTATATTTAGTCTTTTTCTCTTGAGGTCACACCTAAACATGTGTCAAGCATTTGTTATTGGCTTTATAAGTGTACTTTTCAGTGACTAAGTAATATTCTATTGTGTTACATTTTTTCCTTTTTTGTTTGAAAATTTTTAATTTAGATATAAATCACATATGATGATATAATATTCATACCATAAGATTCACATTTTTAAAGTAACAATTTAATGGGTTTTAGTATAGTGTCACAATCACTGTTATCTAATTCCAGAAAAGTTTCATCACCTTGTAAAAAATGTTTTTAATTCTATTAAGTATATTTCTGAGAGTGGAAAAACTGTGTCCTATGGTAACTGTCTGTTTAATTTCATTTTGAAGAACTACCAAACTGCATTCCAAAGTGCCTTCATCAGTTTACATTCCCACCAGCAATGTATGAGGGCTCCATGTTCTCCACATATTCGCCAATATTTGTAATTGACCATCTTTTCATTTTAGCCGCACTAGTGAGTGTGAAGTGACAGACCATTTTGGTTTTAATTTGCATTTTCTTAATCAATGTTAAGCATCTTTTGTGTGCTAACTAGAGATTTTTATATCTTCTTTGGAAAAATGTCTATTCATATCCTTCACCCATTTAAAAAAATTTTGTCTTTTTATTGTTGAGTTGTAATAGCTCTTTTATACATTCTGGATACCAAGCCCTTATTAGAATATTATTTGCAAATTTTTTTCCCATTCTGTGAGTTGTTCTTTCAGTTTCTTGATAGTGTCTTTTGATGCACAAAATTTTTCATTTTAATGAAATTCAATTTATCTGCGTTTTCTTTTGTCACTTGTAGTTTAGTCGTTGTATTATAAGAGAGCTTTGTCTTAGCCAGGGTCATGAAGAGTCACTCCTAAGTTTTCTTTAAAGGGTCTTATAGTTTTAGTTTAGTTTTAGATCTTGCATTTAGGTCAGTGATACAATTTGAATTAATTGTTATGTATAGTCTGAGTAAGAGGTCCAACTTTACTCTTACACATGTGGATAAACAGCTGTGCCAGCACCATTTGTTGAAAAGATTATTCTTTCCTCATTTAAATGATCTTGGCACCCTTGTCAAAAATCAACTGGTTATGAGTATATGGGTTTATTTTTGGGCTCTCAATTCTACTCCATTAATATGTGTTTCTGTCCTAACTCAAGTACCACACTGTGTTGATTACTATTGTTTTGCAGTCAGTTTTGAAATTGGAAAGTATGAGTCTTCCAACTTTGTTCTTTTTCCAGATGATTGTGTCTGTTCTGGATCACTTGAATTTCTAGATGAAATTAAGGATCATCTTGTCAATTTATGCAAAAAAAAAAAACAGCGGAAATTTTGGTAGGGATTGTGTTGAATTAGATACATTTGGGTAATATTGCCATCCCAACTATATTAAATCTTCCAATTGATGAACATAAGATGTCTTTTCCTTTTAATGTCTCCTTTAATTTCTTTCAATAATGTTTTGTAGTTTCAGTGTACAAATCTTGCACTTGTTAAGTTTTTTTGTGTGTATTTTATTCTTTTTGATGCTATTGTAAATGAAATTATTCTATTAATTTTATTTTTGGATGGTTCATTGCTAATGTATAAAAATATACTTGATATTTTTATATTGATTTGTATCCTGCAACCTTGCTAAACTCTTTTATTAGTTTTAATAGGTTCCCCCCACATCACACACATACCTTTTTTGGTGGATTCCTTAGGATTTTATACACACAGGATCATGTCATCTGCGCATGGAGATAGTTCTACTTTTTCCTTTCCAGTTTCGATGCCTTTTGTTTTTGTTTTTGTTTTGCCTGTGGCCCGAACCTCCAGTAGTACAATGTTGAGTGAAGTAGTGAAATTAGACATGTTTATTTTGTTCCTGATATAGGGAAAGCTTTATGTCTTTCATGTCTTTTCACCAATATGATTTATCTATTGGTGTTTTAGAGATAAGCTTTATCAGGTTGAAAAAGTTCTCGATTACTAGTTTGTTGATTCTGGTTTGTTTGTTTGTTTTAATTATGAAAGGGTATTTAATATTTCCAGATGATCTTTCTACATTTATTGAAGGAGTTACGTAGTTTTTGTCCTTTATTCCATTAATATGGTGTACCATATTGATTGGTATGCATATGTTGAATTCATTTTTCTACACATTCCTGAAATAAATCCCACTTAGTCATATGTATGTGGTTTTTTATGTGCTGCTGGCTTTGGTTTGCTAGTATGTTGCTAGTGATTTTTGCATCTATATCCGTAAGGAAAATTGCACTGGACTTTTCTTGAGATGCCTTTGTCTGGTTTTGGCATCACCTAATACTAAATTTACAGGCTGAATTAGGATATTTTTCTTCCTCTTCTGTTTGTGGAAAAGTTTGTGAAGGGTTGTCGTCAATTCTTTTTTAAATGTTTGATAGAATTCACAAGTGAAGTCATCTGATTCTGGGCTTTTCTCTGTGGGAAGTTTTAAAATTACTAATTCATTCTTACTTGTTATAAGTTTATGCAATTTTTTTTTCTTGAGTCAGTATTGGTAGCTTATATCCCTAGGAATGTTACATTTCACCTAGGTCATCTAATTGTTGGTATATAGCTGTTCATAATATTCCCTTATAATCCCTTCTTATCATCCTTCAGTGGTAATGCTCTCTCTTTTATTCCTAATTTTAGTAATTTGAGCCCTCCCTTGTTCTCATCAGTTTAGATAAAAGTTCATTGATTTTTGTAATTATCTTCTAAGAACCAACTTTGAGTTTTATTTTCTTTTCTTATTCTTTTGTTATTCATATCCACTCTAATATTTGTTTTCTTTCTTTTTGCTTGCTTTGAATTTATTTTTCTCTTTTTTCTCTGTCTTCTTAAATTGGAAGATTAGTTATTAGTTATTGGTTTGAGATTTTTCCTCTTTTTTAATATAGGTATTTAGAGCTATAAATTTCCCTCAAAGCACTTATTTAGCTGCATCCCATAAATTTTAATATATTGTGGTTTTATTTTCATTCATCTCACAATATTTTCAAAATTTCCTTCTGATTTCTCCTTCAACCCACTTACCACTTAGGAGTGTGTTGCTTAATTTCCATATATTTTTAATTTTCCAAATTTTCCTCCATTTTGATTTCTAGTTTTATTTTCTTGTGTTAAGAGAACATACTTCGTATAATTTTAATCATGTGAAATGTATTGAGACTTGTTTTATGGCCTAATATGTGATCTATCTGAAAGGGTTCCATATGAACTTGAGAACAATGTGTATTCTGCTCTTGTTGAATGGAGCGTTCTATAGAGGTCTTTAGATCTAGTTGTTTTTTGTTGTTGTTTGTTTTTTGTTTTCGTGTTGTTCACAGCTACTTCTCTGTTGATTTTCTAATTGTTCTATTTATTATTGAAAGTGGGGTATTGGAATCATTACTATTATCATTGAATTGTTTCCCTTTTCAGTTACGTCAGTTTTGCCTTATGTATTTTGGGATTCTGTTTTTAAGTGCAATATTTAATAGCATTTAATGAGAAGGAAATGTAATTTATCATGGAAGTAGACACCACAAGTCATAATGATAGTGAATTATTACTCAGGAGCTAAGCTAAATTTGTCTCATGCAGAATTTAAAGACGAGTAGCTGGGATCTCATCATGGAGGCGTGAATATATCAGTATTCTTTCTGAAGTGGCGCACATAATTCCAAAGAATCCCTCTCTGCTCTCTTCTTTTTGGTCTTTCTCACCAGTACTATCTTTGCTACTTTTCTTCTTCATTCTAATCCCAAAATTCTATTGCTGCAGGCTTACTATACTGACAAATTGAAGATAAATCCTCTATCATATATATATATATATATATATCTATATATATATATATATATATATATATATATGCACATACACACACATACACACATATTCCCCTCCTCTAAATTTTAAGTCCTTGCTGCAATAGACGTTTCTCTTGTCTTAGCTTTGTAATTCAACACTATCTATCCACAATTTCCTGACTGAGGCTGAATCACATCCCATGCCATTATAAGACCAATAATGAACTTGGCTTTACCAATAATTATACTTCTACTTCTGTAATTTCATTCTAATCGCCAATCATTTTGAATGATTTCTACCATGGTATTTGCTACTTCTGCCCACCTTTATGTTGGAAGGTTCTGCACTTTCTTGTTGATTTTCATTCACCCTTTTTGAGGTAGGATGGTCAAGTAAATAAGAATCTCATCTTCTGTAAACCCACCTCCACCACTTATTAGCTGTTTGGTCTTGACTAGCTTACTGGATCTCTCTAAGCCCTAATATCCTCATCAGTGTGTTGGTAACTTTTACTTAATAGACTGTTGTGATGATAACAACTATAAATACATTTAAAGTTTTTAGCGAAGTTCATGAAACTAGTAACCACTCAAAAGTACTAGTTGTAAAAAAACACTATTTATCATTTTAAGATTCTTTAGGAACTATTCCATGATCAACCATCCACCCTGAGAACCAAATTTGTGCTTCTTTATTAGCTGATAGTCTCTCAGAAAATCCTGTTAAGTTTTCAAAAATTTACACTTAGACATAAAAAAAATATATATGTAACATAAAATGAACTCCCCCACCCCCCACCGTGGGCTGTGGGTTACATTAAATTCATCCTTAAACTTTAAGAGCCAAGTAGGGATACCTATACAAGTGGGTGATTTTCATTTTTTTTTTCAATAAGCAGATTCTATACTAAAAAGAGTGAAAGTAGACATCAAGCTATTCTCATCCTATACACTTTTCCTATAAATATATTTGAGTTCTGTTGTGGGAGACATTTTTTACAAGAATTTTACCATCGTGATCTTGGAAATGAAAGGCTTTCAAGCCCTATACCTTGACTAAGAATGTTTCAAATATGTTCGTGAATTCAAATACACATGAGATAGGTGGCCCTAGTATGTTGAGTATAGATATTTATGTCATTTTAAGTTTTTTGAGGCAGAATGAAAAATCAAGGTCAGAACATCTATGAGGTTAGTTAGATAGACTAAACATAAGGTTATGAACTAGTTAGACTGGAACTGTTTTCCATAAGTCAGCTAAAAAATAAATACTGAACTAGAAGGTCAAATTGGCTGGTAACTAGGGAACCAAAAAATTGATTTATTTTACAAAAGAGATGTTTTTATTTGCTGAGAAGATTTATTGTATGATATTTTGGAATATACGGTTAAGAAAAAATGAGGATCTAAGTTTGGCACTGCTTTTTTAAAACATGTTTGATATGTTGGCTGAGATAATGGGAAAATATAATAATGAATTCTAATGAGTAGTATTATCCTACTATATCTGTAAAATACTTATTTGTAAAAGTATTTACAGTGGTTAGCAAATATTGTTTTTGATGATGCTTTCCTGATAGGGGAATATTTACTGATTGCACTTATTCTGGGAAGAATTTTAATCACAGATTTAGTGAAGAAGTGTGACTGTCAGAAAAGCTCTGATTTATCACTAGTAATTCTCCTTCTATTATATTAATTTAAGATATCACATCACAGTTTATGTCTTGTTTAACAGAAAATTACACACTATAAAAGGCATGTGTTTGTTATTGGTGTTATTTACACATATATTCATTCCAGTTCTTTTCCTCTTTTTAGGTATATGACAGTAATACATTCTCTCATCCTTTTGATAATTTACATGATGACTTAGTCTGATAATAAAATTCCAGCTAAAGCAATGTGTGTTGCTTCTGAATGAATGTATGAAGACTCAGTGACATGACATATTATATACCCTTCCTTTTGCAGGATAGAGAAAGCACATATTGAGATAAAATTTTCTATGCTGATTACAAATTATCACACACTTATTGGTTTAAATCAACACACATTTATTATCTCACAGTTTCTGTGGGTCAGGAGTCTGAACTTGGCTTAACTGAGTTCTCTTCTTAGGATCTCAGTAGTCTGCAATCAAGGTTTCAGCTGCACTGCCTTCTCATGTGGTGAGTGGGGAAGAATCCATTTCCAAATTCATTACAGTTGTTGGCTGAATTTATTTTCTTTGCAGCTGCAGGACTGAAAGTCTAGGCTTCTTGCTAGCTGTTGACTAGAAGTCATCTTCAGCTCCTAGAGGCTGCCTACAGCCCCTAGAGTCTGCCCACAGTCCCTTGTCATGTGGGCTTTCCCAACATGGAGACTTATTTCATTAAGCCAACAAGGAGAGTCTCTAGAAAGCAATCAGTTAGCAAAGTGGAGTCTTTTTATAACCAAATGTAACAGTAGAAGTGGCATATTGTCACCTTTTCCACATTCTGTTGATTTGATGAAAATCACAGTTCTCACTACTCAAGAGAATAGGATCACAAAGCTGTGAACACCAGGAGGCAAGAAACAGGGGGCTGCTTTAGAGTCTAGAGACCATCCACCACACACAAGAACCAGTGCCCACTAGCAAACTCTGTTAGACATGGAACCTGTGTGAGAAAGTTTTATTCATTAAACTGGAGATTGGGGTGGGAGGTGCTTGTTACAGAAGCAAAACCTAGTTCATACTCACTAAAAATATGGTATTAATGTAAGCTCTATATATTTTTACTGCAGTTCTGACATGTAATTTTCATTTGTTTCCACTGTATCTTATGTCCACCTCATTACGGCACATTTTACTCTTTTTTATACTTCTTTCAGTACGTCTTTTTCTTTCCTTTGGTTACAAACTACACAAGGCAACATCCAAACCTATTTCCTCAGTGCTTTGCACACTGCCTGATACATGATAGAAACGTTCTTCTATGTGTCCTAAAATTTATTTGCAAATTAATCCTGTCAAGTGTCATACTGATAGCACTAATTTCAGTTACCATATAACTGCATTGGGTAAGTCAAATTCTGGCATGATGCCATTAGCTATGTTGAGAGCCTTGATATGAAAGAGCCCCGAGAAGTCCTTGTGAGTACTCGAGGGTGCTGTTTATGATTTCAGCAATTCATTTACTGAGTCTGCCTTGGGTGGCTACTAATGGACAAATATGATGCTAATCATGAAGGAGAATTTTCAGTTCTCACCATTAGGAATAATTACACTTACCCAAAATGTAGCTTTGTGTTGTTTTTTGTTTTCTCCCCATGCTACCAACTGTAAATGTTGTACCTGATCCATATTATCTCAATGGTATAACTATCAGAAATGATTTATAGATTAATATTTGGCTAGCTTTGAGTAAGTTTACCTACTTTATTTTATGTAGCATAATAACCTTATTTGAGCTTTATCTTTGTTAGTCATACTTAATCCTCTGTTAGTTTATTGTTCTCACTTATGTTAAAATTAAATTTATCTTACTATATTGAATAAGTTTGCTACGAGAAGGAAATAAGACAGCTTAAAAGGGTGGCAAAGAACGTAAATATATGGATAGATAGATGATAGGTAGTCAAACAGGCAGGCATATGTAATAGCACTTGCTAAATATTTATTAAATTATTCAGAAAATTTAGACTTATTCATCTCTAAATGACAAATCAGAAAAAGAACAAGTATTTTTGTGTTGAAAAAAATGTAGGCACTGGAAATAAATGGAACTAGATTTCAATTTCAGTTTTGCTGTTAACGAGCCATGTTAATTTGGCATTTTTTTCTCTAAACTTTTATTTCTTCATCTGTGAAATGAGAATATTATCTAATTTAAAGATTTATTTTGAGACAGGAATATATTAACATGCATATGGTAGCTAAGCATACTGTCTGATAAGTACTAGATAATCAATAAATGGTATCTTTTGGCTCTACATATCACCATAGTCAACTTGTTTACTATAGTAGAAACAGAGAACAAAATTTTGTACCTAAAATTACTTTGTGTTTTTGAAGAATATCACAGCTCTAGTTCAGTTAAACAGATGATTATTTGTTTAATATTCTGGATTTTCTCATTGAAAATATAGTAGAAAAATTATCTCTGATTAAGAGAAGCTTGCAACTTCAATAAGGAGAGATAGATATAAATAACAGAGATTTCACAGATTGTACAGACTATTAATGGCATATGATTATACTCAGTTTTTTCATACCAAAGACAAATAAATTAACAGTACAAACAAAATTCCTAGTTCATGATTAAATTAAATACATTATATGGAACTCCTTATACTAAAAAAAGTTTTTCTGCTGTGTTTCTACCTTCCTTCCTCCTTCATTTCCTTCCTTCCTTCTCTCATTGTACAAAGATTTATTAATAGAAGGAAAAAAGATACATTCTCTGGTCTCATTAAGCTTGCATTGCCTGGGAATTAGGGGACTGATGTTGAGAGGGGCATAAAATAAGTGGGCAAATAAACATATATTATATCAAGTGGTAAGAAATGCTATTAAGGAAAATAAAACAAGATAAGGGAGAGAAAGTGGTGGCAGAACCAAAAGTAAATGGTGAATTAAATTACTAGAGCCCAGCATAATCTTGATGCCATCATGTTTTGTAATACTGAGCAGAGCCTCATGGAGTTTCCTGTGTTTCTAGCAGGATCCTCCGTGCCTGGCTGACTCACTGGTGCACTGTGGTTAAGAGCTAGGTGTGTGTTGCTTGACATTGTCAAGACCAGCAGAAGAGTGGTGTCACTAAGGTCATGCTAAGATTGATGGATACGTCACGTCAGTTCTGAGTATGACATTGGATGACATCACGACACATGGTCTTGTCCACACCTAAATTAGAACATCAGCTTCAACTTTGCACGTAGAAAAAGAAGTTACTAAAGTTTATCCATTGGTTCCACACCCCCTCTCAAGTCATCTGAATTGTCTCCATTCTTACCACCATTACACTCTCAGAAGCCACTGTAATCACTCACTTGAAGCACTACCATAACTACTGAAATGATCTTATGCTCAGGCTTGATCCTCTCCAAGAGAAGACAAGGAATCATATTTGTGTTTGCAAAATTTTAAATTACTTAAAATGCCCTAATGGCTTCCCACGTCCTTTCTGTAAACAGGAATAGAAATTAGGGATCTGTTCATGTAGGGGCTTTGATGTGGATACGCCCTGTCCCCCCTCCCCCCGTCTACCTCAGCCCCCGTCATCTTTAACTCACACTTTGATTGTACTGGAATTCCTCCCATTCTCAGTCCTGATTTTTCTTCTAGATGGAGAGATCAACACATGGATGCTTTATGTCTTTAATCATCCTAGAGATAATCCTTCTTCAAATTTCCCGGCATATCTTCTTTAAGTACCTCTTCCATGACTAAAAGTCATGTCCTCCTCTAATGCCCTTTTTCATCATGCATTTCATGACACATGTCATTGCCTTTTTTTGGCTTTATTTTCTTTCCCACTAGACTGGGATCTCATTGTGCTGGGATAGGTCCTGACATGTGAGTCATGCAATAAATATTACTGAAGTGATGGTCAGTGTTAATGGTGGAATAAAAATTCAGTAAGTTCACTGAATTGACCAGCCATTTAGCTTTATTGACTCTGTTTTGTTCTGATGTCTGTTCAACAGCAAATGGTATGAGTTTCCAACTAACAGAATATGCAGTTGAATTTTGATTTCCTCTGTGGATTTGTGCCAAGGAGTCAGGAGAGAGCCATGCTTTCATACACCACCAATGAATAGCTGAAAATGAACTCCATCCCATGATAATAAGCTAACACCTTGTTATACTACCAAAAATGTACTTCAGTCTTGTGTGTGTGTTTCTGTGTATCACCACAATATTTTCTATCGAAGAAAAACTTCAGGGTATTTAGCTACTAGTACCATAGCCCTATGGTAACCTTTGTCAGTTGAAGCTAAATTTCTAAATTTAGTGTGAAGGAAGAATATCATACAGAAGAATTTTTCCATTTAGAAAAAATAAAAAAGAACTTGTTACTTCAGTATAGTAAAAACTAAACATAAGATTTTGGCAAATAATTTTAACAAGTAAGATTTTGGAGATTTTCCAGAATGACTTTAATGATGCTTAAACTATACTTCCAAAGAAAATATCTCCTTTAAATAACTTCTGAGACATAGGCATATCATATTAAATAAGCCCAGTATGACATTATCCTGTGAGGATGATAATATATTGCATATAACTTTTCAGATTTAATCTATTTGATAGATTGTTTATCAATGTGACTTCTCAGAGGAGTACTTTAACTCAGAATATTAATACTGAAAGAATCTGTAAACAACTACCCAAACAATGCATATAGAACTCTATGTTCTATACTTTACAATTGTCTTACACATATAGTTGTTTTACAAAGTTACATTATAAGTTGATTCGATAATGTCTTCTAATTCCCTCATTACTAAAAAATTAGTGAAAAACTTCAACTAATTTTGGATTAAGGAATGAACTGTTCTGCCTTATTCCTCTTCTTGAAGTTTCCAAGTTTTGCTCATTTACTTATGCTGTCCTCTATCCTTTGCTCCTTTATACTAGGATTCTGTATTCTTGTCAGGACTCCTATGAAGGAAAGGTCAGCCTCACTAATATTGCTCCAAATTCATGTTATCTTTAATCTTTTAACCATCCTATTCTTACGGCTTTGCCTTCCTTAGCTATGTAGTTGTAAAATGGCTGCTGGTCATTACATTTTGTAAGGAAATGTTTATGTCCTTGTTTGCACAGTTCTCAAATTTTTACCCTAGTGTATTCTGAGTGTTCTTTGTTCTTCCCTTTTCTACTCTGATAGAAGAGACATTTTAACTCTGCTCTTTTGGTCATGCACATTATCTTCCTGGCTGACTTTTAAGCTTAAGACTTCGGGCAGAAATATGGCACTGGCGCCACTTCCTGTGTAACACCATGCCATTTCCTGTGTAATCATATCATTCTCAGAGTAATATCATTAAACATTTCCCACCCACTGAACTGTGACAGCTCACAAGAATTTCATTTAATCATTTCATGCCCAGCACTGTGTGAACTGCCCTTTCCCTAGCTTTTGTTAAGAAAGATTGGTAGGCATATCATACGCATATCCAATTAAATTTAAAAAAGATCAAACTATGTCTGTGCATAAACTGAACTACCTACTTTAAAATTATTGGATATAATTTACTTACAATGCTTCACATTTCCAAAGTAAATGCCAAGTTGACTTTATTATTATTTTATTTTTCAGAATGGTAGTTTCCTCAGTCTTAGACACAGTTTAAAATATGGTGAAGAAATTTATTGTTATTGATATTCTTGCTTCCATTTTGATTTGTTTCCTAAATGTTAGCTTAAACATTTAAAGAGTATCAGTAGGGGAAGTAGTAAATATGTTTAATGCCATTTATCGGGATCTTCTCTGTATTAAACATTGCGCTGGGCATTTTAAGTATCGATACATTAACTTATTTACTCTTCACAAAAGTCTGTGAGCTAGACATTATCTAAAAAAGCTGATGCTCAAAGAAGTTAAGTGACTTTCCCCCAAAGTATCCAAATACCAAGTGACAAAACTGATTTAACTATGATAACTGGATTTAAACCCCAGTTGTTCCCAGAGTGCCTTTTTTTTTAACGTTTATTTTATTTTATTTAAAAATTTTTATTTAATTTTATTAAAAAAATTTATTTTATATTGGAGCATAGTTGATTAACACTGTCGTGTTAGTTTCAGGTGTACAGCAAAATGATTCAGTTATACATATGCATGTATCTATTCTTTTTCAAATTCTTTCCCCATTTAGGTTATTACAGAATATTGAACAGAGTTCCCTGTGCTATACAGTAGGTCCTTGTTGGTTATCTTTTTTATTTTATTTGTTTTATTTTTTTATTGGAGTATAGTTGCTTTACAATTTTGTGTTAGTTTCTACTGTACAGCAAAGTGAATCAGCTATACGTATACATATATCCCCTCTTTTTTGGATTTCCTTCTCATTTAGGTCACCACAGAGCACTGAGTAGAGTTCCCTGTACTATGCAGTAGGTTGTCATTTGTTATCTATTTTATGCATAGTGTCAATAGTGTATATATGTCAATGCCAATCTCCCAATTCATCCCACCCTCTCCTTTCCCCCTTGGTATCCATACGTTTGTTCTCTACTTCTGTGTCTCTATTTCTGCTTTGTAAATAAGATCGTCTATACCAGTTTTTCAGATACCACATATATGCGTTAATATACGATATTTGTTTTTCTCTTTCTTACTTACTTCACACTGTATGACAGTCTCTAGGTCCATCCATGTCTCTACAAATGACCCAATTTCGTTCCTTTCTATGGCTGAGTACTATTCCACTGTATATATGTACCACATCTTCTTTATCTGTTCCTCTTTTTTTAATATTTATTTATTTATTTTTTGGCTGCGTCAGGTCTTAGTGGCGGCACATGGGCTCTCTGTATTGGATCTGTCATTGCGGCATGTGGGCTTCTCTTTCTAGTTGTGATGTGTGTGGGTTTCATTGCCCTGTGGGCATGTTGGATCTTAGTACCCTGACCAGGGATTGAGCCTGTGTCCCCTGCATTGGAAGGCAGATTCTTAACCACTGGACCACCAGGGAGATACCCTCCATTTCTCTGTTGATGGGCATTTAGGTTGCTTCCATGTCCTGGCTATTGTAAATAGTGCTGCAGTGAACATTGTGGTGCATGACTCTTTTTGAATTATGAGAGGACCCAACACTGGAGCCTACCCGGGCTCTTTGGTGGGGCTAATGGCTGACTCTGGGAGGGCTCACACCAAGGGGTATTCCCAGAACTTCTGCTGCCAGTGTCCTTGTCCCCGCGGTGAGCTACAGCTGCCCCCCGCCTCTGCAGGAGACCCTCCAACGCTAGCAGGTATGTCCTGTTCTGTCTCCTATGTGGTCACTGCTCCTTTCCCTGTGTCCCGATGTGCACACTGCTTTGTGTGTGCCCTCCAAGAGTGGAGTCTCTTTTTCCCCCAGTCCTGCCTAAGTCCTGCAGTCAAATCCCACTAGCCTTCAAAGTCTGATTCTCTAGGAATTCCTCCTCCTGTTGCCAGAACCCCAGGTTGGGGAGCCTGATGTGTGGCTCAGATCCTTCACTCCAGTGGGTGGACTTCTGTGGTATAAGTGTTCTCCAGTTTGTGAGTCATCCACCCAGCAGTTATGGGATTTGATTTTACTGTGATAGCACCACTCCTACCATCTCACTGTGGCTTCTCCTTTGTCTGTGGATGTGGGGTATCTTTTTTGGTGAGTTCCAGTGTCTTCCTGTCGATGACTGTTCAGCAGTTAGTTGTGATTCCAGTGTTCTCGAAAGAGGGAGTGAGAGCATGTCCTTCTACTCCACCATCTTGGACCAATCTCCAGACTCTATAATTTTAAAGTTAAAAAATTTTTGTGCTCAAAAAATGCCTAGATAGTTTTAAGACTTTAATAAGTTTTTAATTTCAATTAAATTGAATGCATTAGAAAATGTCCTTTTACAAAGCATAAAATGGTTATGTAAATTCACCAATAAGAAGGTTGAATAAGGCAGTTATGCTACTGATCTTATAAAAATTCTTGCAGTTGAAAGTAACTCTTACTCCTCGGACCTTCACTGAACATCAGTTCATTAAATATTTGTTGGCTATGTCAGGCGTTGAACAAGGCCATGTTCAAGCCATGAAGAGCATGTGTGTTTTAGTGGAATAGTGAAAATAAAACTTATAATGGGGATATATATTTTACACTTAAAATACTCAGTGACAAAGCATCCATCTCAAGTATGACTAAATATTAATAATTCCCAATCTGGATAGAAAATCAAAGAAGCAACAATTATATTATGCAAATAACAGCAATTTATTGTGCAGTTAGAAAATAACAACCTCTAAAAATAAATGTTTGTAACAAACTATCTCATGCATATAAGTAGATCAACAATTTATTCTGTATTCCTGTGAAGCTTGCCAGCAGATCTAATGCAGGAGTATGGTTTCTTGTCTAAGACTTTATCTTCATTTGCTTTATTTTGTGTTTGTGCTAAGCTCATATTATTATTGATATATATGGGTTGGCCAAAAAGTGCCTTCGGTTTTTAAGTAAAGATAAAAGACACATTTTTCATTTTCACCAAGAACT
Source organism: Balaenoptera musculus (assembly GCF_009873245.2). NCBI lineage: Eukaryota > Metazoa > Chordata > Mammalia > Artiodactyla > Balaenopteridae > Balaenoptera > Balaenoptera musculus. Next base: position 36,084,126 of record NC_045803.1, read on the forward strand.
TCATTGAACAACCTTTTTGTTCCACTACCTTCTGCCATTTCTCAGGCAACTTCATAATTCCATCTTCCCAAAACTTTTTATCTTTTTGAGAAAAAAACTGTTCCAGGTGCCTTTTACACTCTTCCAGGGAATTGACATTTTTTCCATTAAAAGAATTTTAATGTCTTTACCTAAATAAATGGAAATCTAAAGGTGAAATGTCTGGTGAATACAGCAGATGAATCAGAACTTCCCAGCCAAGCTGTAACAGTTTTCGCCTGGTCATCAGAGAAACATGCAGTCTTGCATTATCCTGATGGAAGATTATGCATTTTCTGTTGACTATTTCTGGACACTTTTCATCGAGTGCTGCTTTCAGTTGGTCTAATTGGGAGCAGTACTTGTTGGAATTAATCGTTTGGTTTTCCGGAAGGAGCTCATAATAGAAGACTCCATTCCAATCCCACCGTATACACAACATCACCTTCTTTGGATGAAGACCAGCCTTTGGTGTGGTTGGTGGTGGTTCATTTCACTTGCCCCACGATCTCTTCCATTCCACATTATTGTACAGTATTCACTTTTAACCTCCCGCCACAATTTGTTTTAAAAACGAAACGTTTTCATTACGTTTAAGTAGAGATGCGCATGTGGAAATACATTCAAGAAGGTTTTTTTTTGCTTAACTTATGTGGAACCCAAACATCAAAGCAATTAACATAACCAAGCTGGTGCAAGTGATTTCAGTCCTTGATCTGGATATTTTGAGGATGTTGGCTATCTCCCGCATGGTATAATGTGGATTGTTCTCAATTAATATCTTGACTTGATCGCTGTCGACTTCAACTGGTCTGCCAGACAGTGGAGCATCGTCCAGCGAATAATCTCCAACACAAAACTTGACAACCGCTTCTGACATGTTCGATCAGTCACAGCACTTTGTCCATACACTGCACAAATCTTTTTTTTTTTGCATTTCAGTTGTGTTTTTACCTTTCTTGAAATAATAAAGCATAATATGCCAGAAATGTTGCTTTTCTTCTTCCATCTTCAGTATTAAAATGGCTACACAAAAATTCAGCAATTTTGATGTCTTTTTTTAAATGCACGCTGATATGATAGCTGTCACATAAAATCTAATGAAATTGTTCTAAATAAAGTTAAAGACAGCTAAATACTACTAGAGCCATCTTAGCAGAAAAAACTGAGCAAAACTTTTGGCCAAACCAATATAAATAGATAGATAGATAGATAGATAGATAGATAGATAGATAGATAGATATAGATATAGATATGATTCACGTTATATATATTTTCATCATTTATAAAACGGATTTTGAAAACTGAATATCCCAAAACTTTCTTACAGGTAACAAATCAGTTTCTTAGAGTTAAATGGAACACTGGAATCATGTATTTTAGACTCAAAAATCTCTTCCATATTGATATTAATTTTCCAGCCTTTTTCACTCATTCATTGCATATTTATTAGATATTTCTCTTTGCAAGGGCTTACACTGAGCATTATAAATATACCTTTGAGTAATAGCAGATATAATCCCATGAAGTATAGTCTGGTGGGGAAAGCAGACTTTAATCAAATAATTATATACATGGAAGTACATTCTCAATTGTGGCAAATGCTATGAAGGAGAGGAATATACGGATACAATAGGTGGCTTTGCCTAAGAATGGAAAGCCAGTGGGGGCTTCCCTAGGAAGAGTTGGTTTGAATAGAATGCTATACATTAGAGGGTGTTGCACTGCCCGCCCCTCCAAATGAATAAAGTGAGGAATTTCTAGAAGAATGGCATGAGTGTCTACCCCTGAAGAGTACCCAGGTTTATGAATTATCTGTAACAATGGCAATCTGTGAGCATCACCTCCATGCTCCCAATCTTAGAATGCCATACCTTGAGAAAGATTTTCTCACTTTAATGGAATGCAGCCTATATTTTTGTCTACATTGCCCAGATAGAGGTGGTTTACAAAAAAAAAAAAAAAAAATATATATATATATATATATATATATATATACACATATATATATATATATATATATATACACACACACACACATATACATATATCAAGCTAAATAAGGCTGAAGTATAGAGAGTATTAGAGATATGATGATTGAACCAGATAATAGAAGCCTGATGGATTGTTAAACTAGAATTTAGCATGGCAAAGGAAATATTAAAGGCTAACCTGACAACAATTTCTGAGAGGATAAAATGGAGACTAAGCAATTATTCTCAGCCTTCACTGGAGATAAAAGGAAGTGAGTCAAAATTGTGTCACTTTTACTTAAAGAGATAACAGCATGCATTACCAAGACACATATGCAGTGCCTAGAAGTCATTAGGAATCTATGTCCAGAAGGGAAAGAATCTTATCTCCCCAGAACTATTCTTTCCTTCTTCCCTCATTGTTTTTTCTTTAATGCCCTTCCAGCTTCAGTATTACCTGACTTCACAAACATAGCCCCTGTCTATTGCAGTACTACATCTTATCAGTGGCCAAGTCCTACCAATTCTAACTCAAGAATTTATCACACATATTCCACCACTACCATCTTAAGTCAACTCTGTAATACAGCTGATATGAAGTGTTTTAATAGACTCTTAAGTGGTCTGCTGGAGCTCAGACTCTTACTTATGTTGTCATTTTGCACATTGTAGCCAGTGTTCTTTCCTTAAAGCACATCTCCATGCACGAGATGTCCTTTTACAGACTTCACTTGGCAGGCAATAGGGAATTGTCAAAAGTTATTAAACCCATTAGCATGTAATTCGCAGTTTCTTTTAAGAACTATTTACAACAAACAAAAGCCCAGGACCAGATGGCTTCACAGGCGAATTCTATCAAACATTTAGAGAAGAGATAACACCTATCCTTCTCAGACTCTTCCAAAATATAGCAGAGAGAGGAACACTCCCAAACCCATTCTACGAGGCCACCATCACCCTGATACCAAAACCAGACAAAGATGTCACAGAAGAAGAAAACAACAGACCAATATCACTGATGAACATAGATGCGAAAATCCTCAACAAAATATTAGCAAAGAGAATTCAACAGCACATTAAAAGGATCATACACCATGATCAAGTGGGGTTTATCCCAGGAATGCAAGGACTCTTCAATATGCACAAAGCAATCAATGTGATACACCATATTAACAAACTGAAGGATAAAAACCATATGATCATCTCAACAGGTGCAGAAAAAGCTTTTGACAAAATTCAACACTCATTTATGATAAAAACTCTCCAGAAAGTAGGCATGGAGGGAACTTACCTCAACATAATAAAAGCCATATATGACAAACCCACAGCCAACATCATTCTCAGTGGTGAGAAACTGAAACCATTTCCTCTAAAATCAGGAACACGAGAAGGATGCTCACTCTCACCACTATTATTCAACATAGTTTGGAAGTTTTAGCCACAGCAATCAGAGAAGAACAAGAAATAAAAGGAATCCAAATCGGAAAAGAAAAATTAAAGCTGTCACTGTTTGCAGATGACATGATACTATACATAGAGAGTCCTAAAGATGCTACCAGAAAACTACTAGAGCTAATCAATGAATTTGGTAAAGTAGCAGGATAGAAAACAAATGCACAGAAATCTCTTGCATTCCTATACATCAATGATGAAAAATCTGAAAAAGAAATTAAGGAAACACTCTCATTTACCACTGCAACAAAAAATAAAATACCTGGGAATAAACCTACCTAAGGAGACAAAAGACCTGTATGCAGAAAACTATAAGACCCTGATGAAAGAAATTAAAGATGCTACAAACAGACGGAGAGATATACCATGTTCTTGGTTTGGAAGAATCAACATTGTGAAAATGACTATACTGCCCAAAGCAATCTACAGATTCAATGCAATCTCTATCAAACTACCAATGGCATTTTTCACAGAACTAGAACAAAAAATTTCACAATTTGTATGGAAACACAAAAGACCCTGAATAGCCAAAGCAATGTTGAGAAAGAAAAACGGAGCTTAGGAATCAGGCTCCTTGACTTCAGGCTATACTACAAAGCTACAGTCATTAAAACAGTATGGTGCTGGCACAAAAACAGAAATATAGATCAATGGAACAGTATAGAAAACCCAGAGATAAACCCACACACATATGGTCACCTTATCTTTGATAAAGGAGGAAAGAATATACAATGGAGAAAAGACAGCCTCTTCAATAAGTGTTGCTGGGAAAATTGGACAGCTACATGAAAAAGAATGAAATTAGACCACTTCCTAACACCATACACAAAAATAAACTCAAAATGGATTAGAGACCTAAATGGAAGGCCAGACACTATAAAACTCTTAGAGGAAAACATAGGAAGAACACTCTTTGACATAAATCACACCAAGATCCTTTTTAACCCACCTCCTAGAGTAATGGAAATAAAAACAAAAATAAACAAATGGGACCTAATGAAACTTAAAAGCTTTTGCACAGCAAAGGAAACCATAAACAAGATGAAAAGAGAACCCTCAGAATGGGAGAAAATATTTGCAAATGAAGCAACTGGCAGAGAATTAATCTCCAAAATATACAATCAACTCATGCAGCTCAATATCAAAAAAACAAACAACCCAGTCAAAAAATGGGCAGAAGACCTAAATAGACATTTCTTCAGAGAAGATATACAGATTGCCAACAAGCACATGAAAGGATGCTCAACATCACTAATTATTAGAGAAATGCAAATCAAAACTGCAATGAGGTATTACCTCACACCAGTGAGAATGGCCATCATCAAAAAATCTACAAGCAGTAAATGCTAGAGAGGATATGGAGAAAAGCAAACCCTCTTGCACTGTTGGTTGTAAATTCATGCAGCCACTATGGAGAACACAATGGAAGTTCCTTAAAAAACTGGAAACAGAACTACCATACGACCCAGCAATCCCACTACTGGGCATATACCCTGAGAAAACCGTAATTCAAAAAGTCATGTATCACAATGTTCATTGCAGTACCATTTACAATAAGCAGGACATGGAAGCAACCTAAGTGTCCATCAACAGATAAATGGATAAAGAAGATGTGACACATATATACAATGGAATATTGCTCAGCCATAAAAAGAAATGAAATTGATTTATTTGTAGCGAGGTGGATGGACCTGGAGACTGTCATACAGAGTGAAGTAAGTCAGAACGAGAAAAAGAAATACCGTATACTAACACATATATATGGAATCTTAAAAAAAAAAAAAAGGTTCTGATGGACCTAGGGGCAGGACAGGAATAAAGACACAGACATAAATAAATAAAATAAATAAATGGACTTGAGGACACAGGGAAGGGGAAGGGGAAGGTGGGACAAAGTGAGAGAGTAGCATTGACATATATACACTACCATATGTAAAATAGATAGCTAGTGGGAAGCAGCTGCATTGCACAGGAAGATCAGCTCGGTGCTTTGTGACCACCTAGAGGGGTGGGATAGGGAGGGTGGGAAGGAGACGCAAGAGGGAGGGGATATGGGGATGTATGTATACATATAGCTGATTCACTTTGTTATACAGCAGAAACCAACACAACATTGTAAAGCAATTATACTCCAATAAAGATGTTAAAAAAATAAAATAAAGTAAAAAGAAATAACTATTTTCAACAACTTGTACTGTTTATCTCAGTTGAGATCTATTCCTGTTATGCATTTTAGTAAATATTTAACACATATGTATTGAGCATCTACTGTACAGTAGAAATGAGAGATACAAAATAGAAAAGAGAGGAAAGGTCTTTCCCAATAGCCTGTGAACTAATATAGGCAAATTCTATATTTTAGTACTTAGAAAGCTATGAAAACATAGAAATTTAGCCAAGTATCATGAGAATACAAGGGAGAGAAAAGGGATTCTAGTCCAATCTATTCTGTGATAGTCCTTCTTTTAAGTTTCTTGTTATGAGTATATTAGAAAGTGTCTAACTTCATTATGGTGTGTTTGGATATGAGGGTAATGACTATAGTAGTTTAGAATTGTAATTACTTCTCTGTGTCATCTTTGTTTTGCACATGATTTAATTATGTTACTGACAAATCACTGTATATCATTGTTATTCTCTTAACAACAATGCATTCCAATCATGCTTCCTCTTCAGGACCTCAAGGCATTTTTAGATATCATTATTTAATAGAATTTATATTTAGCCTATTTTATAGATAGATGTACCCACGTTTTGCAAATGAAGAGGTGACATTGGTTCTTCTCTGGCTTTTGGTTATATCTGAGAAAGTTTATATTGAATTTGCTATGTTAGTTATTTAATATAAGAAATATTCAGCTTGTAGTTAGAAAATTCAGTACAGTTTTTAGTTTACTACTGGGCAGGTTTAAGTACAAAGACACATGCACGTAGATACAAACAAACAATAGTTTGAAAAGGTGCTTAAATTCGAAGTAAGTGATTGAATTTGACTTTAATGTGACTTGATAAACAGAGGTATGAAAGAATGATTTATAGAATTTCACATACGGGTTGGAATTCCAATTCAAATCCCCTGCTTTCAAGATTTTATATATTACTGAGGAATACCTCAAAGTAAAGGAATAACATGATCTGTTCCCCCACCTAACCCCTAGCCCCTGGAAATGAACATTTTTTGTTTGTTTTAAAGAGATTACATTTAGCAATGGTAACAACGTGATTTCGTGCATGGGTTTCAATCCAGGAAGACCTGAATTTGAATCCGTTGTCTCTGTTCCTTAGCATTCCCACTTTATTTTAGCGGTTCACTCTCTCTAAGTCTCAGTGTGTTTTTGAAAAATAGTCATAATATCCACTTCGAGATGAAGGTATGTAAAGCACTTAGCATATAAGAGGCACTTAAAATATGTGTGTCTTTCTCTCTATCTGGTATGTTTGTGTAAACCAGAGATCATTGGAAACACTTATCCATCTAACATTTTGTCTAAATAAAATTTTCTCCTATTCCTCCCAGCCTCCAACAGTTTTAAATTCAAACTGAGATAAACAAATGGAAATGCTAAAGAACAAAGGACAAGGTCAGATCTGTGTGCATAAGAATGGAATAAAAATCTAAACACCCAGTCCCTTTCTCCATTCGTCAGAGGTTGTATCAACTATTTCTGGCAGTTACACTTACTTCTTTGGCTACTGGTGTGCCATCAGGGTCTCAAAAACAGACGTGCCCAAGTGAACCAAACTGGCCTGTGATGTTAATACAGATTTTAAAAGCACTAAAATATTCCTTTGGAACAGCTCACGTGCTGGGAGAATATTGCACATATTTAACAAAATAAGAAAACTAGGACATAGCTCACTTAAGTCTGTAATTGCTTTGAGGTTCACCAGAAAACTGCAATCATATCACAAAATATACTTGGTTTTGCCTTCTTTCTAAACCTTTGCTCTCTCTCTCATTTCTCTTTTTCTCTTTTTCCCCTTCACTTTTCAAGTATATTTGAAAAACAGAAATACTAATGACTCTGACAAAGTTAAATACATTGCTTTCTCTTATTTGCTATAATTCAGATATGGCCAAGTGTTTTCATTTTTAATTTATTTTTCATTCACTTGTTTATCTTTAGATGGCTTAATTGATTTGAATTGCAGGAAGATGTGATTGGTGAATACATGATCATATTGAGGATTTGTTTGGTATCAGGCACTGAAGAGATAAAGGACAGGGTCCATGCATCTATGAAAATCACAGGGTAGAACCTTCAGTCCCACCTCTCGCTGACTTCTGGGGTGGGGAGAGAGGTACTGGAGGCTGAATCAGTCACAGATTGCTGGTGATTTAATTAATCATGCTTTCCTGTGAAAGAGTGCTTCTTTTGAGTTTGTACATCTTGGTAAGATAATAATTATAATTCAGTGTAATAAAACATTAAATTCAGTAGTTACAATTTATTAAATGATGTTCATTTGCTCCTCTTGTCAATATTTTAAAAATAGTTTTAGCCTTTGTTTAAATTTGTAGTATTGTAATATAGTAGTGATTGTTAGACTGTAAGTTTTAAAAAGAAATCATATTGCTGTGTTCTTAAAACACATATATATGCACAGATTATACAGTTTATGCCTCTTCATAATGGCAGGGAAATTATAAATAAACATATCATAAAGTTGAATGAAAAAAAAAATCAATCATGCCTATGTAAAGAAGCCTCCACAAAAACCCAGAAAGGACTGGGTTCAAAGAACGTTTGGATTGGTGGATTCTTAGAGGTGGTGGGAGAGGGCATGGAAGATTCGTGCTCCTTCCCACGTACCTTGCCTTACACATCCATCCCATTTGAATATTCACCTGTATCCTTTATCATATCCTTTTATAATAAACTGATGTTAAAATTGATTAAAGAAGAAGACAGTTTAGATGATACAAACTTTAACACCTTGTGAAGCAGACCATCTCCTTTCAGAGAACTGCAAAATGAAGCACAAGCCATGACCACGATGCTTTTATATAATAAAGAATAAAGAAAAAAAGAGACAAATAAAAAACATCTCGTTGGCTGGGGCCACATAGTCAACCTTGTTTGGGGTAAGAACACCCAGAATAGGTTTGGTATTTGGTGATTGGCTGAGTGGACATCCTGTGTTTCTGGTCAAGTGAACATTTGCAAGGACATGAAAATTATTTAAGTTTCAGTTTGCTGATGTGGCACCGGGGGCTGGAGTAGCTCCATTTGGGACCTAGAAATTCATGACAGCACTGGTAAATGTAAGTAAACTGTGTTTCTGAGTTCTGTGAGCTGCTCTAGAAAATTAATCAAACCCAAGGAGGTGTTCATTGGAACCTCCGATCTGTAGCCAGTTGGTCAGAAGCACAGGTGATGACCTGGGAAAGCAATTGGCATCTGAGGTGGGGCAGGTAGAGGTGGGTAGAGGCAGTCTTGGGGGACTGAGCCCCTAACCTGTGGGGTCCCACACTATCTCCAGGTAGAGAGTGTCAGAACTGAGTTAAATTGTTGGACCCCCAGCTGGTATCTTGGAGAATTGCTAGGTGTGAGGAAAACTCCCACACACTTGGACCAGAAGTATCAGAAGTGAAGTGTTGTTGTGAGGATAGTGTTCTGTGTGAGTGAAAACAGAGACTCACAGGAGAGAAAGACTCACGAGTGGAAAACTTATTTTCCCCAGTTTAGCCTGGTTTGTAATGCGTGTTCAATAAACATTGAGTGGATGGAATGCAGGGAGGCTAGATGGTTAACTTGGGTCTAGTAACAAAGAACCATTATTTCCTAGCTGCTACATTTGGAATTTAGCTTTTCAAATAAATTTTCCTAAAATTTTCTCATGATTTTTTTTTTTTTTTTTTTTTTTTTGCTAAAAGACAGTGTGTCTTACATTTTAGTTCTGATTTTGAAGGTCGATATTAGTGATAAAATGTGAATATTTTAGTGCTTTATTTTAATTTTACTCCAAACAGAAAGGAAATAATAGCCTTTTAAAAATGAAGAATAAAATTATTTTTAACGTCCCCCCCCCATGCACATATGTAGGACACTGTTTATAATATTCCTCAAAGTTCTGACTTTTATTTTGTCAAAGGTAAGACAAACATTCTTACTTCATTAACAAATATTGGATTGAGATTTTATCTTACCCAAATTGAGATTTAGTAGCATGAAATAATTATAAGCATATTCTAAAGGTGCCCTGCTAGCAATCATTCTTTAGTACATGTACCTAGAAATTTCCAACAGGCATGTCTTGAGAACATAATTAAAAGAATACCTATGGGGAAAAGTGACTTCTCCAATGAAATGAGTCTTCTTCCATTGGCCATATGCTTCCACAGCTTGGTGACTTCAGGAAATTGAAGATGACACAGTTTATTGTAAATTAATACCATAAATGAGAGCAGCTAGGTAAGATATTTTCCTTTTCAAGCATATCATTGCCTACAGTTCTGCCCTCTTGCTTTGCAGAAGACAGGGTCCCTCCTGCCATGGTTTGTGGATGCTAAGGGAGAAAAGTAGTTTGGAGGAGAGAGGTGCTGAGTCTGGCACAACTCAGCACCATCTGCTCACTCTTGGAATCCACAGATGTTCTATACCAAAGAACTGTGTAAGTTAAGGACTAACATGCTTGGTGGGCACTCAGAGCCCCACCTGGTGGAACATCTCTGTGGGCAGGCTGTGGCAGGGTGACAAGGAAGACAACCTCCCTGTTGGGCCTGATGCAGGGGAGATTTTGAGAGGAAAAGAGTCTCTTACTTCCTTGAACAGTCCACTTTGCCAAAGAGCACATCTGAGTGACTTGAGCTAAGAAGCAAATTGCACACCATGGAGAGAGTAAAGTATGGTGGAATGAGCGTTGGACAATGAGTCCAAATGATTTGGCCACTGTTCCTGGCTCTGTCACTAACTCTCTTTGTGACCTTGAGGAGGTCATATAAATTCTCTGTGCCTTCACTTTTCTCTTTCTAAAAATCACCAATCTTTTTATTCTTTTGTACTTTCCAGAAGGAATTTTTTTTTCAGTATCTTTTTGACTTTCAGATGTGTAAACTCTTCCAGAATGTCTTGGGGGTCTGATAAGACCCATGTCTCATGATAAGAAATAAATACAAATAGCTAGCTTCATAACTTTGTTGAAACTAGTTTTATTCTGATCTCTGTTCAAAAGGCTTTCTTTAAAAGAAATGTAGCGTATCGTCTGTGATGTTTTGAAAATAATAAATGCAATAAATGCTGAAATATTTGGTGCTCTAAAATATAAATATTAGATATAATAAAAATAATTTACTATATATCTTCTATTCTCATTATAAATAGATGATTTTTACTAATTGTTCATCATTTCTTAAATCTAGTGTTTACAACAATGGCATGAAATATATAGAAAGCAAGCAGTTCAGCCTGTCCCCTTTTCTGGTAATATTTGGGTCCTGTATCAAAACATTCGCTGAGTGAAAGACAAGCTCAAACATTCTTGGTTATCCAAATTAAATTTTCTTACATGTACATGCCAGCACTCTAGCTATTGATCTAGCCATGTCGTAATATGTAAAGGGAGGCCAAGGCTTGTGAAGTATGATCCTGACTTACCTAGAGTTGTGAGGAATCAAAATGAGGTTCTATTAGAAGCCCTTACTGCATCGTCATGGTGAATCACATATGGAATGGATTCACATTGCCAGTAGACAGGCGGTACAGGAAGGGATAACCTTGATTCTAATTCCTACTGAGATCATGTATCTGACTGATAGGTTGATTAGTCTATACAGAGCTAATTATAGAGGATGGTAATAGGAGCTGTCCTGGGAAAAACTGTAGGATAAGTGTAAGAGCATGGATTGTAAAATAAACTGAGTTTAAATCCTGACTCTGACATACAGTAGCTGTGTAACATTGGTAATTTTACTAACATCTTTTTGTAGATGCCTTCTTATTTGTAAAATGGGAATAAATAGTATGCCAGCCCCATAAAGCTTGTGGTGATGATTAAATGAGATAATTCATGAAAGTGCTTAGCACAGTGCTACTTAAAAATTAGCTTTGTGGTGCTGGTTGTTGGCTAGATTCTTGAAACATTCTTTTACTGACTTCCTATAGGTATTGTCTGAGTGACTCACTGTTCTATTAAGCACTTATTACATTGTCTGAAGATGGGTTCCCACAGAAGTAGATGCTGAGATACAGATTGAGTACAAGCCATTGATTTGATAAATCATCCCTGAAGCACCAGGAAGAGAGTGGGAAAGCTAGACAGGGAAGAGAAGGAAAGCAACATGGAGTACATTAATGAGCAGGTTGCCCTTATGGTCATCTGGGGCTCATTCCCACTGCTGACCTCCATTAGATCTTCTGGAATGCTCCTTAGAGGTATCCCTGCCAAGAAGTGAGGTGTTTACTCTTGGATTCCTTTTCCCAGTGACTGAGGGCTGATGCCTGGGGGATATTAACTTCTAGGCACTTCCATCCTGCTCAGTTTCGTTAGGAGGAAATTGCAGGAGGATACCTTGGCCAGCTGAGGAGGTGTGTACTGAGCTCCATGGTCCCCATGCTGAGGCTGGCACATGCTACCATGATGAATGTGTCAATTAAATCAATTCCTGTGAAAGGAAGGAATCCTTTCACAACACATACATCAAATCATCACGTTGTATGCTCTAAATATCTTGCAGTTTTATTTGTCCATTATACCTCAGTAAAGGTGAAGAAACAATTTTAAAAATAAAAAAAATTAAACTCTTTTAATTTTTGTAATAGACTTTATTTTTTAGAGCAGTTTTAGGTTCACAGTAACACTTAGTGGCAAGTACAGAGATTTCCCACATACTTCCTGACCCCACACATGCACAGCCTCCACGTTAACATCCCCCAGAGTGGTACATTTGCTACAACTGATGAATGTACATTGACACGTCATTATCCTCCAAAGTCCATAGTTTACATTACTGTTCACCCTTGGCATTACACATTCTATGGCTTATGACAAATGCATAAAGACAGGTATCCATCATTATGGCATCATAGAGAATAGTTTCACTGGCCTAAGATTCCTCTGTGCTCTGCCTTTTTATCCCTCCCTCCCTGCTAACCCCTGACAGCTGCTGTTTTTTTTTTTATTGTCTCCACTGTTTTGCCTTTTCCAAAATGTCATAGAGTTGGAACCATACAGCACATAGCCTTTTCAGATTGGCTTCTTTCATTTAGTAACATGCATTTAAGTTTCCTCCATGTCTTTTCATACCTTGATCACTCTTTAGTGCTGAATGATATTCCATCATTCTCCCTATACATATTTTTGTTGTTTGCTTGAACATAAGTTTTCAGCTCCTTTGGCTAAATATAAATGATCACAACTGCCGGAACATACGATAAAAGTATGTTTAGTTTTGTAAGAAACCACCAAACTGTCTTCCAAAGTAGCTGTACTACTTACTTTGCATTCCCACCAGCAGTGAGTGAGAGATACTGTTGCTTCCCATCCTTGCCAGCATTTGGTGATGTCAGTGTTCTGAATTTTTGTCAATCTAATGAATGGGTAGTGGTAGAGAATTGTTCTTTTAATTTTCATTTCCCTGATAACATACGATGTGACGCATCTTTTCCTAGGCATATTTGCCATCTGTATGTTTTCTTTGCTGAGGTATCTGTTAAAGCCTTTGGTGCATTTTTTTTACATTGGGTTGTTTGTTCTATTGTTGAATTCTAGGAGTTGTTTATATATTTTTATTAACAATTCTTTGGCGGATATGTCTTTGCAAATATTTTCTCCCGATCATTTAATTTTTATAGCAATCCTGTCCTATATATTTCTAACGTTCCTTTCTCAAGGTCCTACAACTAAGAAGTAGTAGACTTGGAATTTGAAACCATATCTATACCCTGGTCATAAAATAGAGTAAAATCCAAGTCTATTCCAGAGCTATTTTAAGATCTCTCCCAAAATGATGTAAATAAATGCAACTAAACATAATTGCTTTCTAAAATGATGGTTACTCTTACACTTTCAATATGTGAAAATCTGCCTTTTGATAAAGGTATATTTTATTTTATTTATTTTTTATTTATTTTATTTTTGGCTGTGTTGGGTCTTTCTTGCTGCTCACAGGCTTTCTCTAGTTGCGGTGAGCGGGGGCTACTCTTCATTGCGGTGCACAGGCTTCTCATTGCGGTGGCTTCTCCTGTTGCAGAGCACAGGCTCTAGGCACACGGGCTTCAGTAGTTGTGGCACGTGGACTCAGTAGTTGTGGCTCATGGGCTCTAGAGCTCAGGCTCAGTAGTTGTGGCACACGGGCTTAGTTGTTCCATGGCATAGTGGGATCTTCCCGGACTGCGGCTTGGACCCCTGTCTCCTGCATTGGCAGGTGGATTCTTAACCACTGTGCTACCAGGGAAGCCCTGATAAAGGTATATCTAAATATATATATATATATACACACACACACATAGATATATATATACATAAAATAAAATATAAATTTTTTAAGACAAACTTTTATAACATCTTTGAAGGAGGAAGAAAAGTAGAATCTATGAACTGAAAGTCCTGAGAATGCAAGAACACAATTTTATGTGATTATAGCAATTAAAAGAGGATAACAGAATGGCATTTAAATGCAAATTCACATTTTAATATAACTGGAGGGGAATCTGCGTGCACTTGGCGCATGGGAGCCAGTGGTGATTAATAGGTGGTGCCATGATCCTTGGACGTCTGGTCCCACTTCAATACAGCTAACATCAAGGTTCAATATCAGCTTTATTTGCTTGTTTTAACAAAACTAATTAGATTCACAGCATAAAGCAGCTGAGTGTTAGAGCCCAAGATGTTTAAGAAAATATAGTGGTGGAGGTGAGACACAGCCACTGTGTGCTTTTCAGCTCTGCTCATTCAATCTGGAAAACAAATAAAAGGACAGTTTGTCTATGGATGTGACAGGATCAGTTAAATTTACAAAAAGAGGGGGAAAATACCCTCCTTCTACAGAATCTTATTGATAGGGTGGTTAGGTAGCAGGATCATAAGCTGCAAGTCTAGGGCCAGATAGACTGGTCTAGCAGCACCACTGACCCTGTGGGACCTTATGCAAGGTATGGCGCATCTCTAGTAAAGGATTGAGGGTATGTCCTATGTTAGGGTTGTGTGAAGACTCTTAGCAGGTATTGCATGTCATTAGGCAATCATATATGCCACTTTGTATGAGACAGTCTTGGAGAAATTATAAATTGTATGCCATTTCACTTTTAAGAATGTCCCAGTTAGGATTATAATTAACGGGTCAATCTATATAGAAAGAACACAGAACACTGCCTAGAGCAAGTGAGTTCTCAATGAATGTTAGCTTATTTTTATTGAAGTAATTGCTATTATTTCTATGATTATACTTTATTAGTATTATAAATGTCTATACACTATATGTTTTTAATATACATCCTAGAAGTTAAGTAAAACTGCTACTTTTATCTTTTCTAATCAATTCATAATTTTTCAGACCTTTAAAGTGGGGATGAAATATGTTTCTATTAAGGTGTGCTGCACAGAATCCATGTGTTTTCCAGCCTGATAGATGAACTGTGCATTTATACTGTTAGATTTGTTTTTTTGTAATTTGGATTCCAGTCCAGATACAGTAAGGAGTCAGTAAAACTTGCAACTGAAGTCTTTATCATCAGCTTTTCTTCTTTCTTATTTACATTATTATTGTGGTTTGTGGGCTGCATATAATCTCACTCCATTCAAAACATACTATTTCTGGCATTGTGATATCAAAACCAGATTTGTAACAGGACTAGAGTTATCCAATCTCTATGAATACTTCAATTAAACCCCTTAATGCATTCTTCTAAAATTTTATGTTTGTATTATGGATTATCCTCAAGAAACCATAAGCTGCTCAATATTTAGATTTGGTCCTATTCATGCCTATCACTTCAGAACCTAGCACATTACAAGGCAGTTTGGCAAATTGCTCATGAAAACACACACACGCATGCAAACACCCCTAACATCATGCCACAAACATATGGCCATTGAATGAAACCGAATATGTCTTTGAAAAGCCAATAAAATTTGAGCTGGAGGCAAGTAACTGAAAACAAAATAGGAATGAACCTCTCACCTGTAATTGAGAAAAAATAATTTTAAATAAAGGTCCTGAAACTGCAGCCCAAAGAACCTTTTTCTGGGAGCATTCTGATATAAATAATAAAATAAGAATGACAACAATCATAACTATAGCGAATTTAAGAAAATATCCTCTGAAAGAAAGAAGAGGGAGATGTTAGGCAACCAAGGTATATTTTCTTATTTTTATATAGACGCAATATAATATTGTAGTCGATTAATGGAGGCTGCAAGTTTTTTGCCACTCTGCCCACTGAGAGCCGCAGCTTCATTCTCCTCTTGAATCTGGGGTAAAGGAAATCCAGGTAATTCAATGCAAACTTTAGACATGTGTCGAAGGCTTTGGGGGTCTGCAGCAACACGTAGAAGACAGAAGGGCCTGGGAGAGGCTATTGGTAAGGACCAGAAGGATAGTGGGGAATTGCTCTGCCAGGACTTCTGTGTTCCTTCCATTTCACCTTTTGGGAACGTGATTACCTACCGCAATCTTGCAAATATCATATGCCTCCATCGCCACTCTATGTTGGGTATGTAAAGGGCAAATAATGTGTCTCTTCCTGTCACCAGTCTATGGGTCAACTGATGCCATAGCCAAGGAATTGCATTTAAGGAGCTTCATCCACAACTGGACCTTAGTTAGATAATCATATCCCAGACCTTGAGCCTGAGCTGATATTATAATGGGATGAGAATGTGGGGGGCCTTACAGAGAGTAAATATATTTTGCATGTGGTGGGAATGTAAATACTTTGTGGCCGTAAGGAGTACTGTAATGAATAAAAGATGGATGCATTTTGTTGTTGTTGTTGTTAATCTTCCCATTGACATGTGGTGTCTACTACCCCTACCCTTAAATCTGAACTGGACTTGTAACTTGCTTTACCGGTATAACATTGCAGAAATGACACTCTGGGACATTCTAGGCTAGGTCATGAGAAGACTGGCTTCTATCCAGGTTTCTTAAAACATTCTTTCAGGAGTACTGAGACTTTATGCTAAAGAGACTTTGTGTAGAGGCCCTCAGATTATGTAGAGAAGAATCCAGATGAGTCAAGCTTTCCAGTGATCCCCACCAAAGTGCTAGGTGCGTGAGTGAAGTAATCTTCAACTCTCTTGACCATTCACCTACCAGCCCTTGAGTGATGCTGGTTGATGCCATGGGAAGTAAAGAATCATCTTCCTGTGTCTTGTATTAATCTTGAAAAATTTAGATGAAATAAAATGGTTGTAGTTTTCATCCATTAAGCTTTGGAGCAGTTTATTGGATAACAATCTGCAACAGCTACCAGAATAATCATCCATTTTCCATTCTTCACTGCCACCTTTTCTAGGTGGATGGGGAACAGCAAGTCACCCCTGAAATCTCTGATGGGATAAGGAGTACAGTGCTGCAGAGGGGCAGTGTATGTGAATGTGGTGTGAGGCAGTGTGTTTTGGATACAACCAGAGTGAAGAAAAAAAAAAAAAAAAAATATATATATATATATATATATAAAGGGATAAAAGAGCGAACAAATTAAAAATCAGATTGATCTGGATTCCAGTCTCAATTCTGCCATTAATTACTTGTGATCACTGGCTTAGCTAGTAAAATTGGACCTCCTAGCAAGGTTTAGCATGATCCTTTGAGTATCCTCCTATCAAAAAGCCTCCATTGTTCTGTGAACAAAGAACCTGGGTTTCATTAAGGATCAGTATACTGGTTTTGCAGCAGGAGGAGGGAAAAAAGAAGGTGTATGTTATTTCATTTTCTTTTAGTCTGGTTCTTTTTGCTCATTTATGCTTAGAACTTTTTTGTCAAATGTTAGAAGGTGAATGTCCTGAAGCCAAAGGTAGTGGGAATCCCTTAGCACTGAGAGCTTATACAAGGGCATACACAGTCCCCCAGTTCAGCTGCAGAATTAATCACAAGCCTGTTGATGGCCAGCATGCTCATCTGGTTAACAAGATACCAATCTATCCTCTGAGCAGAGACAGAGGTCTCTGAGATACCACCTTCCCAATGAGTTCATACCCTGCAGACTCCCATTTTCCTGCTTCTCTTTCCAAGCAACTTCTCAGTCCCTGCAAACATGAGAATGGGGCTGGCTCACTATGGAGCTTTTGACATGAGTTGGAGAGGATCCACCTCTGACTTGTAGATCCTTATTCAGATTCACCAGTTCAGGCAGTGCCCTCATTTTCCACTGGTCCTGAGAGGCACATGGGCAGCATCAGCTTAGCTGGGTCACTGCATGAGAACACAACATTACTTAACTTATTGGGTTTCAGCTTTAATTTTTTCACTAAAAATTTAAATAAATTAATTAATTATCAGAATTTGTTTATTGAAGTATAGTTGATTTACAGTGTTGTGTTAGTTTCTGGTATACAGCAAAGTGACTCAGTTATATATATATATATATATATATATATATATATATATACTTTTACATTATGGTTTACTACAGGATACTGAATATAGTTCACTGTGCTATACAGTAGGACCTTGTTGTGTATCTCTTTTATGTATAATAGTTTATATCTGCTAATCTCAAACTCCTAATTTATCCCTCCCCCACCCCCTTTCCCCTTTGATAACCGTAAGTTTGTTTTCTATGTCATCACAGAATTCTTATGATGATTAAATAAGATAATGTAGAAATCAGTTATTGTGCACACATGGCACACATGTTGCATATTCTCAATAAATAGGAGAAGTATAGGATAGGAGTAGTAGATGTTGTTGTGATAATGAAAGTAATTATAATGGCAATACTGATTGCATACTTGTTATGTTGCACCATTCTAAGTACAGGGTGTATATTGACTCATTTAGACCTCACAGTAATATGAAGTTGGTCTTATTATTATCTTGACCTTAATGTGAGAAAACTAGTGCATATATGAATTAAACAACACACCAACAGCTGCTACTGCTGCTGGCAATTATGATGGAGGTGAAGGGGATAGGCAAGAAGGAGAGAAGAGGGAAGGAAAGAGGGAGATGAAGGAGACATGAAAGAATGGAAGGGGAAGATAGGATACAACATGTCTTTTATCAATTATATTTCTAGACTCACAGAATAAGAATTTCTATTTTTGGTATTCAATGAAACTGAAAAAGACATAGAAGTTTATTTCATCTTCTAGTTTTGAAAACAAAAATTAGGGGTAGGATATGCACTCATATGGCCAAAGGTCTTTCTTTCAGATACCTGAACATGCTTACATGGTACTGCTTTAATCAGAATTCATTTGGACAAACAGGAAGTGTAACCAAGCAACCATAGGAAACCAAAGAGATCACATTTAGAATTTGGTAAGGAGTGGGATGAATTTGAATGTTCTTTAGTGCTGGAGCTATAATTACAGTTTTTAACTACCTGCTGTAGGTTACAAAGGTGAGGGGAATGGAATGGTTCAGACAAAAAAAATTATCATTGAACAGGATGCCAGAAAATGCTTATATAAGAAATAATCATTCTTATTAACTTTCATCCGAGACAATAGCATAATTAATCTCAAAATATAAGTGAAAAAATAATGTTTGCACTTCTCCTGGAAGGAAAACTCTCTTTTAAGAACAATGATATCTGTAATTTGTCATGAAAAAAACTCTCCCCCTACCTTCATCCCCTCTCTGCACTGCTTCAAAGAAAATCAAGCAGTTATAATCATTACAAGCGATATCTGTGTTTGTTATAACAGCATTTCCTAAAATTAAGTCAGTAGGTTATGTCTGTCAGAATCAGTTAGGTGTAGGGATATCACATTATAAATAAAGTCAGAAAGAGAAAAAGAAATACCATATGCTAACACATATATATGGAATCTAAAAAATAAATAAATAAAATGGTCATGAAGAACCTAGGGGCAAGATGGGAATAAAGACGCAGACCTACTAGAGAATGGACTTGAGGATACAGGGAGGGGGAAGGGTAAGTTGGGACAAAGTGAGAGAGTGGCATGGACATAAATACACTACCAAACATAAAATAGATAGCTAGTGGGAAGCAGCCGCATAGCACAGGGAGATCAGCCTGGTGCTTTGTGACCACCTAGAGGCGTGGGATGGGGAGGGTGGGAGGGAGGGAGACGCAGGAGGGAAGAGATATGAGGACATATGTATATGTATAACTGATTCACTTTGTTATAAAGCAGAAACTAACACATCATTGTAAAGCAATTATACTCTAATAAAGATGTTAAAAAAAAAATTATTTGATGGTAGAAGCTTTTCCTTAAATTTACAAATGAGGAAACGAGTCTCAGAAAAGCTAAAATATGCTGCTTAATATGAAAATAGATCTATTTGACTCAGAACCTTTGCACTAATAATACCTAAAAATTAATAAATCTAACAAGATGATATTTATTCAATTTCCTTAAAATTTCAAACTCAGAAAGAAATTAATATTGATTTTTCTTTAATAACCTTTTAATGTATGTCTCAATTAGAGTATGCATATTTCCCTTAGCCAATTTAACTTCAACATTCGTTTCTTTTTAATTCAGTAATAAACATGATTGAATTTCTATACTATATGGATTGTCATAAAAATGCAGTTCAGTCAAATTAATGTGACAAGGATGCAAAAGAGACTACCAAATAAAATCAAAATATGCCATAATATTTCATGTTATAAATACTACATGTTGCAAATATATTAGTGCTAGGATTAAAAGTCTCAATATCACTGTCATTTACCATTTTCCTTTGTATTTCTTCATTGAATCTAGGACAGAGATAAAAATTATATAATCAAAAATTTTAATTATAGAAAAACGGAGGTTACTAATAAATTCAAGTGATACATGTAGTTTTTGGCAACTTTTAAATGATTAATAGGAGAAAATTTTTTCAAGGAATTATGATTACCTAAGTTATGACCATTCACTATTATTTAGGAAATATATCTTGTCTAAACACACACAAAGTCACACACACACACGTATCCATTCCCTAATGTTTAAACATGTGTTGTGAAGTCTGGATCTTTGCTTTAGAGGATTTATATCTCTGGTGCACTTAGATTTTATCAAAATTACTTTGATTCTGATTTCATATATCTTTAAATATTCATGCTTTGAAACGATAAACCCTAAAATACGTGGAATTACTTTTGTTATAAATAAGTAATAAGAGTAACAGATGGCATATTACTTGTGTTTTTTAACATTTACTTTCAAGGTAATGGCTACAAAATAATAAGAAAGATAATATATACACATATAAAATAATTATAAATATATACAAAATAATTTTTGTTTAAATTATTTTTCAACTCTATTTTCAGAACTGATAGACAGCCCCAGGCAGTTAAGTATGGGAGGTAGAATAGTGAATATTGACTTGACAATTTCTCAACTGTTCTCTTTGGGGGTTACACACACCTTGACACAAAGTGAGTTTTTGGTTGCTTTTTGCTGCTATTCCATTATTTCCATGCCATTCCTATACTTCCAATATTGTATGTGGAAACACAATTTCTTAATATTTTCCTTTTACCATCTCCTCTACTAAGACTCTGTCCTTCACATGCATAGTAAAAATAAACCTGTACATGGACATTGGAAAAAGCAAATATGAGACTCCTTTGAACTATCTTTATAACTCCCCTGTAGATATAAAATAATTTTTAAATAAAAGGTTAAGAATATCTATAGGATAGTGACATCTGAAAAATGTGGAAGGGACAAGCCCAACATCCCATATACCCACAGAAACATCAAAAAAAATTAAAAAGCTGTCAGAGTCAACTTTGTCAAAAATTTGGTAAACAAAGATTTATAACAACCAAATGAACACTAAATCAAGAAAGAAGCAACTTTTAAAAGGTAGCAGTAAGTCAGACAGAGAAAGACAAATATATTGTGGAATCTAAAAAAAAAAAAAAAAATGGTACAAATGAACTTATTTACAAAACAGAAATAGAGTCACAGATGTAGCAAACAAACTTATGGTTACCAGTGGGGAAAGTGAGGGAGGGATAAATTGGGAGATTGGGATTAACATAGACACACTACAGCATATAAAATAGATAACTAATAAGGACCTACTGGATAGCACAGGGAACTCTACTCAATACTCTGTAATGACCTATATGGGAAAAGAATCTAAAAAAGAGTGGATATATGTATATGTATAACTGATTCACTTTGCTGTACACCTGAAACTAACATAACATTGTAAATGAACTATACTCGAATAAAAAATTTTAAAAATAAAATAAAAGGTAGAAAAGTCTTGTGAAATATTTACTCACACTTGCCACAAACCTACCCCCACCAGTGTGGTGTCAGTCTTGAACATGGCAGCCCACATTCTCAGTGTGGAACCCTGATTCCTGTTTTTGGAAGGAGAAGAGCAGACCTTATTCACAATCTATTGTATATCTCTCTTCTAACATGTCTGGGGGTTAACGGAATGATGGATTCAAGCCTCTTATCTCTGTTTCGCTTCTTTTGGAACTCATGTAGAAAAAGCAGTGGGCATTTCTTGAAAAAACTATGAGGAGGACTAACAATTCATAGATGCCTGGGGCAAAAGATTATGGATGAGACATACAATAGATTGTCCA
Organism: Balaenoptera musculus; assembly: GCF_009873245.2. Lineage (NCBI taxonomy): Eukaryota > Metazoa > Chordata > Mammalia > Artiodactyla > Balaenopteridae > Balaenoptera > Balaenoptera musculus. The sequence goes on from NC_045803.1 coordinate 36,106,258, forward strand.
AGGCATAAAAGAAAAAGCTGGGAAATCCTTTGGATATTAAGACATTTAAAAGCACCCATGTATATGAAGGAATCCCTAAGAAGTCCCTAAACTTTTACTTTAGGTCAATCTCTAGGAGATAGAAGGAGTATTCTAGCACAGAGACAAATTGCAAACACTTGAAGAGGTGTTTTGTTTTGTTTTTGTTGTTGTTTAGCTCCTCACGTTCATGGAATCTCTGTACAAATACTAGCTGAACACTAACTAAAGAACAGAGAACTCAGTGGCCACACCTGATATAGTCTTTGCAAAAGTAATTTGGAAAAATCACTAAGCACATGAACTACTACAGCCTTCAACAATAAAAATACTAACAGCTGATTTTTTGAAAAGATACAGAAAACTGACAAACATTTAGCTAGACTAAAAAGAGAGAGAGAGAGAGAATTCAAAAAAATCAGAAATAAAAGAGGAGTCATTAAAACAGATGCCTCAGGAATAGAAAGGATCATTGGGAATATTATGAACAATTGTATGCCAACAAATGGGATAAGCTAAAAGAAATAGAAAATTGAATCAGGAAGAAATAGAAAGCCTGAATAGACCAATAAAAATTAAGGAGAGTAAATCAGTAAAAAAAAAATTTCCAAATAGGGAAAATCCCAGGACCAGATGGTTTCATGGGTGATTCTACCAAACACTGAAAGAAAAATTAATACCAATTCTTCTTAAACTTTCCAAAAAATATATAAGAAGAGGCAACGCTTCCAAACTCAACCGGATACTTACATGAACGTCCTCTGCTGCATTATGTACTTTACCAGAAGGTGGAAACAACCCAGGTGTCCATCAACAAAAGAATGGAAAATCAAAATGTGGTATATCTACTACCTTAGACTGTTTAGTTTGCTATAACAAAAATGCCATAGAACAAATATTTATTTTTCTAGTTCTGGAAGCTGTGAAGTTCAGTATCGAAGTGCCAGCAGATGCAGTGTCTGATGAGAAGCAGCTTCCTGGGTCTTAAACAGCCGTCTTTTAACTACACCCTCAATGGTGGAAAGCAGAGAAAGAAAGCAGTTCTCTCATGATCCCTTTGAGGGCGCTAATTCCATTAATGAGGGCTCCACCTCATGACCTCGTCTGATCATAGTTACTTGCCAAAGGCCCCACCTCCTAAAACAAACACATGTAGGGTTTCAACATGTGAATTTTATGGGAACACAGATATTCAATACATAACATTTATACAATGAAATATTATTCAGCCATAAAAAGGAATGGAGTTCTGGGTACATGCTACAACATGAATAAACTTTGAAAACCTTATAGGTGAAATAAGTCAGGCAAAAAAAGGATGAATATTGTATGTTTCCACTTATATGAAATAGCTAGAATTAGACAAATTCATTAAAGTAAATTAGTGGTTACCAGGGATTGAGGGAGGGGGAAATGGGAAGTAATTGTTTAATGACAGAGTTAAACAGAGTTTCTATTTGGGGTGATAAAATATTTTGGAAATAGATAGGTGATACTTGTATGAAAGTGTGAATGCAATTAATGCACTGAATTGTACATTTAAAATGAAAATTTTTCTGTTATATATATTTTACCACAATAAAATTATTTTTAAAAAGCCCAGGGGTATATGACAGAAATCACAGCAAGATCCTTTTTGACCCACCTCCTAGAGAAATGGAAATAAAAACAAAAGTAAACAAATGGGACCTAATGAAACTTCAAAGCTTTTGCACAGCAAAGGAAACTACAAACAAGACGAAAAGACAACCCTCAGAATGGTAGAAAATATCTGCAAATGAATCAGTGGACACAGGATTAATCTCCAAAATATATAAACAGCTCATGCAGCTCAGTATTAAAAAAACAAACAACCCAATCCAAAAATGGGCAGAAGACCTAAATAGTCATTTCTCCAAAGAAGACATACAGATGACCAAGAAGCATATGAAAAGCTGCTCAACATCACTAATTATTAGAGAAATGCAAATCAAAACTACAATGAGGTATCACCTCACACCAGTTAGAATGGGCACATCAGAAAATCTACAAACAGCAAATGCTGGAGAGGGTGTGGAGAAAAGGGAACCCTCTTGCACTGTTGGTGGGAATGTAAATTGATACAGCCACTATGGAGAACAGTATGGAGGTTCCTTAAAAAACTAAAAATAGAACTACCATGCGACCCAGCAATCCCTCTACTGGGCATATACCCTGAGAAAACCATAATTCAAGAAGAGTCATGTACCACAATGTTCATTGCAGCTCTATTTACAATAGCCAGGACATGGAAGCAACCTAAGTGTCCATCGACAGATGAATGGATAAAGAAGATGTGGCACATATATGCAATGGAATAGTACTCAGCCATAAAAAGAAACGAACTTGAGTTATTTGTAGTGAGGTGGATGGACCTAGAGTCTGTCATACAGAGTGAAGTAAGTCAGAAGGAGAAAAATAAATACTGTATGCTAACACATACATATGGAATCTAAAAAAAAAAAAGAATAGTTCTGAAGAACCTAGGGGCAGGACAGGAATAAAGACGCAGACGTAGAGAATGGACTTGAGGACACGGGGAGTGGGAAGGGTAAGCTGGGACAAAGTGATAGAGTAGCGTTGACATATATACACTACCAAATGTAAAACAGATAGCTAGTGGGAAGCAGCCACATAGCACAGGGAGATCAGCTCGGTGCTTTGTGACCACCTAGACGGGTGAGATAGGGAGGGTGGGAGGGAGACCCAAGAGGGAGGAGATATGGGGACATATGTATATGTATAGCTGATTCACTTTGTTATAAAGCAGAAACTAACACACCATTAGAAAGCAACTATACTCCAATAAAGGTGTTAAAAAAAAAAAAAAGCCCAGGGTAATTAAAATGTTTCATAACTTGGTAGATGCAGGGTTGCACACATTGTGAATAGTTTATGTGAATTTTTACCTCAATTTTAAAAATTCATCATTACTCCATTTAAAAATACCCATATAACCTGTGAAATCTAAAAAGACAGTTTGAAGGGGCATGTTTTCAGCTCTGCCTCCACTGAGATTCATGAAGTCTACAGGTGTACAAGCATAAAATAGAGTTGAGTTGATGAGTAGTCAAAAAATGGCAAATATCCACTGCACTCTTTCTCTATATTGTGAAGGGAAGAAACAAAATTTTTTTAAAATCTATTATGCACTGAAAATACTTATTACCAAGGTCCGTGATATAAAATATGGCACATTTTCATTTTTCATTCTCAAAGAAACTCTGCAGTGTAAGTGGTATCATACCCATTTTATTGATGAAGATTCTGAGACTCAAAGAAATCAAGTCTGTCCAAAGTCACAAATCTCATAAGTGATGGAGCTGGTATTTCTTCAAAACCAGTGTTCTGTCCATTGTATCAATACTACTAGTCCCCTTAAACAGTAGATCCCTTAGGAAAAGAACAGTCTTTGAAATATTCCTTTCATCTTCCTTAAATCAAAAGACTAGTTCTATCAAAATAAACAAAAACAAAAACTTTTGCGGTGGGGAAAGCATGGCTCTGATGATGTGTGCTTTTACCTTTGTTTTGAAGGCAACATTGGTCACATATTCCAAAGAGGATTCCCCCCACCCATCAAAGAAATTAAAGTAAGCTGAGGTTGAAGTGAAAGGAGAGATTCAGCAGCAGCAATTGCTTTTAACTCTATTTCTCTCATATTATTGACTACAATACTGAGTTTGTATATGTACTGAAAAGTGGTCTCTCTTGCTCTGCAAGGGGTTTTGTGGCAAAGACTTGAAAATGCTTTTCCCATTATTCCATTCTTCCCAAACCAACTCTCTTTTCTTGTTTACTTCCTCATGAAAAAAATCCTTTCCTCCTAATAAAAATACACAAACATATAAAGCCATTATACAGTTTTTATTTATCAAATAATGCATAGCATTGGGCTTCCACCAGGTATAACAAAAATTGGATGAAATAAAGATGAGTTGCTCCCGTCAAAAATCTCGGGGTCAAAAAACTCGGGGTCATTCTATACCGCTGTCTTTGTCTCAATTTCAATATTCAGCCTACTACAAATGCTGTCCCATCTGCCTTCAAAATATATCCAGATTTTGACCACTTGTCATTACCCCAACTGCCACCATTCCAGCTCAAGCCATCACCATCTCCTGCTTGAATTATTATAAGAGCCTCCGATTTGATTTGTTTGTCTTCCTGTAGTACACTCTGAACATAGCAGCCAAAGTAATCCCATTAAACCATAAGAAATATTGTGCCAGTTCTCTGTGCAAAACCCTTCAGTGGCTTTTCATCTCACTCAGAATAAAAGACAAAATCCTGTCTCTGGCCTACAAAGCCTTGTTGCTTCAGATACCCTGTTATCTGTGACCTTTTCTCCTCCTAGAGTTATTCTTCCAGCTCTAGCCATATTGGCCACCATGTTCCAACCCAGCATACTCCAAGCTCAGGGTTTTGGCACTTGCTCTTTCCTTTTTTCAGAATGTTCTTCCCCTGATATGCTTACCTGGCTCCCTCATTTCTTTCAGGGATTCACTCAGAAGTCACCTTCTCTTGCAATTTCATTTAAAATTTCTATCACTTCTAGGGTTTCCAGATTTAGAAAAGAATTGAATGCACAGTTTAATTTCAGGTGAAAAATGGATAATGTTTTGGTATAAGTATGCCCTATCATTGCATAGGGAATATTGCATAAAACATACTTACACTTAAAAAAAAAAAGTGTTGTCTATTGGAAACTCAAATTTAATTGTCGTCTTGTATTTTATCTGGCCCTACCCTCGAATTTCATGTTGCCCTTCCTTGCTTTGTATTTTCTTCTACATTCTTATCACTATCTAACACAATATACCTTTTACATATTTATATTATTTATCACTCATCTCTCCTCTAGAATGGAACCTCTTTGAGAGCAGGATTTTTAACTGATTTCTTTACTGCTGTATCCCCAGTGCTTGGAACAGTGTTTGCTCACTGTGGAGCAGACAAATATTTATAGAATGAATAAATGTTCAAATGGTTAAATCAGTATATGAGGTGGCCACTCTGTACAAGGCAATACAAAAAGAGTTTGGCATACATTATTACATTTCATGCCTGCAACTACCTTTTGTGACAGAAACTATTATATTTCCGTTTTTTAGACTTAGAGTCCTGAGGTTAAAGAGTATAGGTCTTTTCCCCCCTTGAATTTAAATGGAAAAGCTAAGACTCAGTATATGTTATGTCTAATATCAGATTCTATATTTTCTTTTTCCACTTATTCATTTGGCAAATCTAGAATGAAATTGATCTGAAATGTTTAGTCTTTTTTTTTTTTTTTGACATAGATAATAAAAGAGTTCAGGGTATTTTCTTAAATAGCTTATTGATATTTTGAGAAAATTATCTGGGATTGGTAAGAATGTGGTCATTGTCTAATAAATCCTTTTGTATAGTTAATCTTCCTAATTGAGTTCTAAGAGCCTGACTAAAAATAAAAAATATCTTATGACAACACATTTTTACAGTGTATCCTAAACTTAATTTTATGAACTTGCTAGCTTCCAGAAATATTAACAGGATTTGTATTTCTAAATGAAATCACCATTTGATTTATAATTTAATGGGCAAATTATAATCTCTTGTTTCTTCTGCAAATTTCCAAATATACTTAATTTCATCTGAAAGCTCCAAATTTCTAACTTAAGGATTATTTTTAAAATTTATTTTATTTATTTATTTTTGGCTGTGTTGGGTCTTTGTTGCTGTGCGCGGGCTTTCTCTAGTTGCCGTGAGCAGGGGCTACTCTTCGTCGCCATGCCTGGTCTTCTCATTTCAGTGGCTTCTCTTGTTGCGGAGCATGGGCTCTAGGTGCACACGGGCTTCAGTAGTTGTGGCGCACAGGCTTAGTTGCTCCACGGCATGTGGGATCTTCCCGGACCAGGGCCTGAACCCATGACCCCTGCTTTGACAGGTAGATTCTTAACCACTGCACCACCAGCAAAGCCCCAAAGATTAGTTTTAAATTTTTTTAATATATGGATTTAATTGAAAAATAGAAGTAGAAATTTAAGGAAGGGGTATACTTTTAAATATTATGAAATATGAGTAGCAGCAAACACTGAATAATCTAAAAATGTGCTCAAAAGCAGGGAGATCATATTATAAGGTGGAAAGAGGATGCATTTCGGGGTTCCCTAAGCCAACTAGAAGTTCCATCATTTACCTGAATTAATATATAAACCAACAAAGGCATCCATCATTTATCTACCTTCCCCTGAATGTCTAGGCATTCTGTCATTTTCCTGTTTTGTGGCCTTGGATGAGGTCCTCCATTTCTTAATTAAAGAAGCTCTAAGGGGCATCATTACTAACAGTCCATTAATAAGAGACAGGAAACAGGAAGTGAAGCAGGGAGTCAGACATTATGTAAATTTGGCACAGTGGCAGGAAGAGACTTATAAGCCAGACTGCCAAATTCAAGTGAAAGGCTTCACAGTCTTATGTGTGATCAGGACTGCAGTTCGCTGAATTAATTCTTATCGAGTATTTTTCCTGTGTATTGATATGCACAGATGAAGCAGACAGGGCCAAAATTTTAAAAGTTTAGTACAGTTTTGTCACATGTGAAATTGGGGAGTGGGGTGGTAAGTTAACTCATGTCTTAATTTCTTGGTCGTGCGCTTTATTAATTTTGTCATTTTTCCAAAAAAATCAACATAGCTATAACTATTCTTATTACTATGCAATGCAACACATTTAGAAACCTTTCAGAGCTGTCTTAACATGCGTTACCATCTGAAACACACTCACATACATTCACACACACTTTGATGTACATTCTTTTAATTTTTTTTCTTGAGATGTAATTGGGAGTGTTAACATGTAACTTTGCTTGATTTATGACCATCTGATGTACCACTGACCAGAAAAAAAGTCATTAAAAATATGAAATAAGCCATTGATGTTGGACTATCTCCTAGTACAAAAGAAGCAAAAGTTGTTCTAGCACTTCTGAATGTACACAAAGCAACCACCACAATCACAGCATTCCCTACTTTTTACCAAAAGACATTTTGACAGTTATAAGCTCTTTCCATATGGCTCAGAGTATATTCCCTAACCCCTGTAACATGTTATTAATAAGGTAATTAAGTGGTTAAAGAGTCTATTAAAAATAACACCAAACAAAACAAGAGCAAAAGAAAACATTCAGTGACTCCAAAACCTCCCTGGTGTCTAAGGAATATACAAAGCAATCCCATGTAAGGCACTGTGGTATTAGGGGATCTGGATGTAAATTCTCCACTAGTCTACTATTCCACACCAGTTACCTGGGAACTCTTGGACATCCGGAGCCACCTCCTGTCAGTTGGCAGAGAAACCATTCCTCTTTGGTTTCTCTCTTTTTTGCCATGTCTCCTACAATCTCTTGACACTTTTGGAAATTTTGCTCCAGCACAATGGTTTTTTTTTCTTGTTTTTCTTATGCCTCTGAAAATGTTATGTCAGACATCCAGTTCATTAAATGTCTCTGTATGGAGTACAGAAATTGGTGACTCAAAAGGCATATAAATTAGTCGTAAATGGTGAAGAAACATTTCCTTGTCCCCTCTTCTTGCCACAGGGTAGTTATTGATTTGGGAAATAAGCAATCAAAAATTTTAGATCAATGTTTTTATCAGAGTATGTTTATAAAGGTGTGGAAATGAAAGAAAGAAAAAGTCTGTCAATGTAGAACTTTATACCAAGAATAAGAGTCTTAAGAAAAAAAAGGGAGACTTCAGTTTCAGCTCCAATATATAAAGAATAGATGTCTTCACTCCCATCCTTATAACAAGAAAACCTGGACAAACTGAAATCTAGTGACTTTTACTGGACCCATCACAGGGCAAACTGCTACCCTGAAATATGGAGGGATAGAATATTCAGAGAGGTATAGCAACTGATACCTGCTTACCTAGATCAGAAGTTGCTGGAACCATAAAATGGTAAGATGATTTAAATGGTAATTTTAAACAATTGCTGGAGGCTGAATGTGGGCTAGGGTGATAGTGAGAACCTCCTGGGGACCACAGTTTTAGAACAACTTCCACACTTCTGTGGATTTTATCTCCAGGAACTGCTCCAGGTTCTCACAGTGAAGAACCAGGAAAGAATCCCTTATGGTTCTGGCACCATGATGGGAAGAGTAATCCTTGTAAAATATACTCAGATCTTTCTCCACAACAATGGCTGACTCTTCAGCTGAAAGACTTTGCCAGAGTAGTATCTCAGCTGGGGAAGTGGATTTCCTCCCAGTCCAGACCCCTCTGACTTTCCTGTCTCATCCAACAGGGGAAACCGGTCAACAAGTGTCAGGGCTTCAAGAAGCTATGTTGGAAACACTGTGACCAGGGAAGGGAGTAGGGAGCAAGGAAAACAAACAAACCAAAACCTGTAACACTGTAGAAGCATTTGTGAAGGTCATACCCTGAGACACAGGTACATTAAAGAACTGAGACTTAATTGGAGGTTTATAGAATGCTACTGATCCCCACTCTTTACCAGCACACCAGCCTGGCTTCAGTACAATAACAGGGGGTGATAGAGCTGCAAGACACAGAATCTCTCTAGGAGGAGAACTTAAGGAAGTCCACAATCAAGAATAGGGATAAAAATAAGCACATAAGAGAGATTTGAAGCATCTGTCACTTATAGCTATAGAAGACAGCCCAATTTATAGCCATATTAACATAAATACATAAATCCTCACATTAAAGGCCTCTTTACTTCAGTTCCCACTTCCTAATACAATATGTGTGGTTTTCTCTCTCTCTCTGTCTCTGTCTTTCTCTCTCTCTCTCTCTCTCACACACACACACAGACACAGAAAGGAGGCCAAAAGACAAGAAAGAAGTCTTGTAAGCCTCTGCCACTTATAGTTGCAGAAAGCAAGCCTCAGAACCAGACTCTAATATGACATAATGTTAGAATAATCAGGTAGAGAATTTAAAAATAACTATAATTAATATGTTAAGTGTTATAATGGCAAAAGTAGGCAATATTCAAGAACAGGTGGAAAATATAAGAGAGATAAAAATAAAAAGAAAGAATCAAAAGGAAATGTTAAAAGCCAAAAGCACTAAAAGAAATAAAGAATGCTTTCAATTGGTTTATCAGTAGACTTAACATTACCTAGGAAAGAATCAGTGAGCTTGGAGATAGACCAATAAGAGCTTTTCAAACTCAAGTGAAAAAAAAGTTTAGAAAGTTTAGAAATAATAGCAGGATAAATGCCATATATATATATATATATATATATATATATACACACACACATATACACATACACCTAGATAGATCATATTCAAACTGCAGACAACAAAAGACAAAGAGAAAATCTTGAAAGAAATCAGGGATGTGTGAGTGTAACTCCTTATTTATAGAGGAACAAGGGCAAGAATTGCAGACATTGTGCAAACAGAAAGAGAGTAGAATAACATATTTAAAGTTTGGAAAAACACCAACATGGAATTCTATATCCAGCAAAACTATATTCACTAGTTCATTGCCAGCAGAATTTACCTGCAATAAATGTTAAAAGTTTTTCAGGCAATAGAAAATTATACAGGTCAGAAATTTGGACCTACATAAATAAAGGGAGAGTGTTAGAGAAGAAATAAATGAATGTAAAATAAAATATTCATTTTTTTCTCTCCTTAAAAGATCTAAAATATGATTGCTTAAAGATATAAGAATAACAATGTTTTGGGTAATTGCAGAATATGGGTAAGTTAAATAAATCTTAGCAAATCACAGGGGACTATCAGGCAGAATGGTGGAAATGCTCTGTTATAAGGTACCTGCATTTCATTTGAAACAGTATGGTGTTATTTTCAGTTGGACTTAGATTAGTTAAAAATGTATATGGTAACTCTAGTGAAACAACAAAAAGTTTGGGGAAAAAAGAAATGTAATTGATATGCTAAGAGAGGAGATAAAATAGAATCATGCAATTCTCAAAGCAGAAAAGGAAGAAAAAGAGGAGAAAATAAACAAAGAAGAAATGCAATTAGTAAATGCTAGTTATAAATATGGTAGATATTAATTTGACTATACTGATAATCACTTTAAATGTGAAGGGTCTAAATCCTTGAACTGAAAGTCAAGATTGTTAGAATAGATTTTTTTTTAAATGTTCAAAATATATGTTGTCTATAAAAAATGCACTTCAAATATATAGACTCAGGTTAAAAGTATAGAAGCACTGTATTCCAGTTGATAAAAATTTACCTATGAGGATACAGTTAACAATTCTGAAATGCTACATATATAACAGAATTGAACAAGGAAATTAGATGTTATATGGTGCCAGCCAGGTTTCCCACTGTTGGAGTGGGAGGTTGCAGACAAGCAGGGGGAGGAGACTAGAATGACTTATGTGGTAATGAATTAATGTTGGAAACTCCATATATTCATTGTTATCTTACTACAGATTACAATGGTTAAATACAGAAATATTTATGGTTATGTGTATACATCTGGGTTAGTGTGTACATATTCATTTTCTTGTTCTGCTTGCTAAGAGAGACTAGAAGAATCCCCACTACTGAGGCATGACCTTTCTGCCAATACCCAGTGAATTACAAAGTTTTTCTAATTTTGTAGCAGGCACTATTTCTGACTCTGTGTGTGTACCATATAAGTTTCTCCTAATCCTTTCAAATACCCTTCCTTGTATTTAAGTAAAATCCTTGCACACATGTTCTATGAGATCCTGCTAAATTCTTGAACCCTTTGCAGATCTTCAGGATTCTCTGTCTTTGCAGATCTCTTCCCTCCAATACTCTGCTTTGCATATATTCCATCTGTCTTGGTCTCCCCAATCTCTCAACTGCATCTCCACAGCTCAGAGAATATTCTGGGCTTTGAGTTTCCTCTTACTGCACTATAGCTGGAAACTCTTCCCAGGCATCAAACCCAGGTAATCTTAAAGCATATCTCATTTTTTTTTCTCTCTTTCACAGATCACAATCCTTCACTGTTTGCTGCCTTATGACTCAAAAATCATTATATTGTGAATTTTGTCTGTTAACCTTGATTGTTATTAAATATAATATTCAAAAAAAAAGCAAAAATTAAAATTAGTTTTATTGTTAAGAATTTACTGACAACCAAAATGTGTTTTTAATTAACACACATTTAAAAAAATAATAAGCATAATGCCTGATATTAATGAGTTCATTTATTTATAGGGCACCAGGTACAAGATAAATGAAAACATAATAAATAAAAAGAAAAAGCACCCCTTCTTATGGTTTGTGTCCTTTTGTATTTCACCTTCCTGGTGGTGTTAACAAAGCTCTATGATATATAACATATTTTAGCAGGATGAGTAACTTATTCACTGGTGTCCAACTTAAAGAATTTTTTCATATGAAAGAATCAGCAAAAGTAAAGCCTCCATTGTTCTTCCTGTGCCTTGAAACTTTCTAAACTGAAGTGGCTCAGGACTGAATTTTGGGCAGCCTTTCTGAGCACATACAATTTAATAGGTCAGCGGCAGGAGACACACTGATATCTTTATCCAGTAATTTTAACAGTAATACTCAATAATACCATACTGGTTCCCTGTGAATAAGTAGGAAAAAAAAAAAACAGTAAACAGCTGTGCTCTGGGGCCATTACCTATCTGATTTCAGTCCATCTTCAAAATCTTCAGGAGCCTTTGGTTTTGGGGCTTCATTAAGGATCATGTTCCCCAAAGGGAGGTTTGAAGCAAATCTACCCAGTCTATCTTTTATCTCTAAGAGCTCGTTGCTTCACAGTGTGAGACCAATGACCTTTTCCAGGAGTTCTTTAACTCCTCTGTGAGAATGTGGGTGATAACACTCTCCTTGTCCTGCTCTTTCCCCTTGAGATTTTATGAAGCAATTTGCTTAAGACCCCTGCAGTTGAGGTAAGAGCTGAACTCAGCCCCAATTCCAGTTTCCAGGCTTTGTCTTTGACAGTTTCTGACAGCTCATAAATGGATTTGGTGTTAAGACTCTCCTTGGAGGCTTTTTTGTAAAAAAGGAGCAATTGTGGATGTTTGATGAATTCTTATTACTGGGGCTTCCTTTTCCCCGACTTGTTGTACAGTCGTGCAGTCAACAGTAAAATGTGTAAGTGCACATAAATGATCCCTGTATTGTGCAAATTGCAGCAGAAGACAAGCAATTATGTGGGGGAGTACATTAGGTAATACTGTTTTGTTTAGTTTCAGAGCCTCAGCTTTATTTCTAGTGTTGAACTCAATTTCCATATTACTCAGAAGACATTGATCATTACTAACCTAAGTAAATACTCGTTTTGATTGTCTCCACAGGTAATCTCAGTGGTCATATTTTAACTCCTCATGCAGGCAAAAAGGAAACCTTTGATATATATTTTGGCTGGTCTCTGCCATTACAAAATATACCCAAGCAGGTGTAGAATAATAATAGCATATGACAAAAGACCTTGTAAACACTAAATTGCATCGCAGAAGTAATGTACTGGGTTGATCTCATGTGATCATCCAAAAAGCACATAGAAGTACAATTGTTATATCCTCACTAGGGGTTGGTAAACAAAAGCACAGAGACTGTGAGACTTGTCTACATTCCCATGGCTGATAAAGGAGTTCAGCAGCAACTTGAACTCAGACACCTGATGTGCTTAGTACAGTGATGATCCAAATATGAATTAGGTATTATTCATTCAATCACTCTCTCTCTCTCTCTCCCTCCTCATCACCCCGTCTCTTTGTTATCGCTGTCTCCCTCGTCCACTCTCTACTTTTCTCTTGCTCTCACTCAACAGATGAAGAGAAAGCCACAGAGAACATAACAACATAAAAGCTCCTTAACAAAATCTTTTATTTTTAATTTTTTGAGAAACCTTCATACTGCTTTCGATAGTGCTTTTGCCATTTTACATCCTATTCACAATAGCCAAGAATTGGAAACAACCTAATGCCCTTCAGCTGATGAATGGATAAAGAAAATATGGTATTCACATACAACCAAATATTATTCAGCCCTAAAAAGAAGGAAATCTTGCCATATGCATATGGGTGAATCTTGAGGACTTTATGCTAAGTGAACTAAGCTTGTCATAGAAGGACATATACTATATGAGTTTATCTGAAATAGTCAAATTCATAGAAGCAGAGAGGAGAATGGTGGTTGCCAGGGGCTGGGAGGTGGGGGAGGAATGAGGAGATGTTGTGCCAGGGGTATAAACTTTCACTTATGCAAGATGAATAAGTTCTAGATACCTTCTCAACAACATGGTGCCTACAATATTATACTCAACACACAAATTTAGGAGGCTAGATCTCATGTTAAGTGTTTTTAACGCGTGCACTCATCGACACACAAATGCCCTTTAAAGCCTGCTCCAACCTAATTTTCAACCCCAATACCACTCACATACACCTATCTAGTCAAATCCACTTTTCCAAGCTCACCAGAACACCAGGGTATTTCCCAAACTGCTCACATCACGACGCTGTCTCCTTGTAATACATGTTCTCCTCTGAACGCTTCTGAACTCTATTCCCTGCCTTGAAAATACCTAGTCTTTAATTACATCCCCCTCAAAAGTCCTCTGTCAACCATAGCAATTTGGTCATGAATATTTTTTTAATTGTTGTACTATTACATACCAGATGTCCCAGTAAACTCTGAGCTTCTACAAGGCAACCACAAAATCTTTTCATCTTTTTCCCCTGGCATCTGATCTATTTGTTAAGCATCTCCTGAATTCAAGAGGTTTATTTCCTCACCCATGAACTGTCTCACAGGTGCTTTTAAAACCCTTCTTGAACTCAACAGTTACTATAGAGTTTCCAAAAATTGGAGATACTTAGGATGAAGATGGCATATACATCAATCACTCCACACACACATACAGAATTAGATAGCTAGTATTAGTATGCTCATCTTACAGATGGGGAAAAGTAGACTTTAGAGAAATTAAGTTGTTCTATTTACACAATTCATACATAGTGAAAACTGGAGGCTAGTCAGGCTGATTCAGGGCACTAAGCACACTCACATGTATATACTTTTCATCTTTAAGCATAATTATTTTCCGTCTACTGTCTTAATTTATATAGAACTGATTAAAGCAGATATTGTCCCATTCACTTTCTTCTTTATTGTTCCCAACAACTATGACATTTTTACAAATTAAGACCGGGAAGTGAAATAACTTGTCCAAAGCCATATTTCTAGTAACTAGTGGTGGAATGACAATTTGAATTTTACCCTGTCTGCATGCTAAGACTTTCTCACATGTGATATCTTCATCAGGAAGCATATTATTGTCCAAAGCATCATGATTAATATAAACATGAATATAATACAGTACTTATTCTTACAGAGCTCACATGTAGTAGGTCTGTATACAGTCACATTTATTATGAATACAATGAACGAGTGTGTCTGTGTGTGATTATTTAGAGTGGTAATTATTTTCTTTCATATGGGAAGTTGATGCCTGTAATTTCCTACAATGAAGGAACAACAGATTGTTACCCCTGTACAGTATTTGCAAGTGATTTCTCCTTTTTTCCTTGTCCCATTTTCAGATTGTTTCCTGATTCCTATCAGAATCAGTGTCCTTTAATGAACAATACTCTCTCGGTGATTCTGCTCTATGAGTTATTATTCCTAGCGGCCATCCAAACAATTCTACGAAGTGTCGCGTTTAGCTTAAATTGATTCTAAAGCCGTTTAGCATAAGCTAATTAAAATTTGGATGTCCGTCATGAACCCGCCACATGACTGATGGCGATGAGATCTGTCATAACAGAGTACATTACTTTCGTAGATGTGCTTTTAAAAGTTACTCTGGAGCTATTTATTATGTTTTCATGAGCATTATGGTAATGTATTATTCTATTTAAGAAGAATAGTGATTTTAATAATATTAGGGTAACAGGATTTTGAATTCCAGTCTACACCCCTCTCTAACTTTCTGTCCCACTTATCCTTTCCTCCCACTTATCCTTTAGTTTTTCTATCTTCTTGTTCTCACGGATAGAGTATAGAAAACATGAACCATTTCCTGGGAATAAGATAACATATGTCAAACCAAATTCACTATGTCTGCAAGACTAAATGCATTGAGGTCAATTTCAAATTATTAAGTTATTTTTAAAGAAAATTATATTATATTAATCTCTGTTAAAGATTTCACAAATTACTCAAATGAGATGTTGTTTACTCATGATTTTGCTTGGGAATGTTGACTAGAGGAAAGGCTATAGAGTTTAAATTGGAAGATTCTTTTTTATACAATAATAGTTTTCCATCCTCCCAACTCTAGGCAAGTATATGATTGATTAAAATATCATGAAAGTGAGTTGAAGACAAACTTGATTTTTGGTTTTGTGTAATAAATACTCTCAGAATTAATGAGTTGACTCTTTCTAGGACAATTTACTAATTTGTTGCCTTAGACAGTGTAATAAAATTAGGGGGAAGAAAAGATAGGCTATGGAGTCAAACTTGGCTTTAGTTTAGTCATGCATAAAATAGGGATAATAATAGTATCAACTCCTAGGAATATTTTGAGCATTCAATAAGATAATGCATATAAATGTCTTAGAACAATTCTTGGAACGTAATACTGTTAGCTAAATGAAAAGGATGATGTTGAAGGTAGATAGGAGGTCAGCAAAATTTCATAACATATTCTCTATAATTCTTGGCTTGGGCTAATGTGCTTCGTAGTAGGGCTAAGAACAGACTAGCCAGTCCTCACTAGTGGTCTGTCTGCTTTGTGCACAGTTTCAAAGGTCTGAGCAAGTCTTTTCTAGGTTTCTGCAAAGTCCTTGGGAATAAAGCCATCTCCTTAGCTCTTACTCTAAAAGGCCCCTTTGTCTCCTCCTCAATTCACCATTATCTGGAGAATAGATAAGGTGGTTAAGAATCTGCTCATCAAATCTGTGAGGACTAATTGTTACACAAATGAATGACACGATAAATTTTTGAATTCTAGTCCCCACCACAAAAAAAAAAAAAAAAAGAGTAGTAAATGGATGGATAAATATTATGGGCAGAAAAATAATTTAGGAAACTGCTAAGTAGCCCAGGTGATAGATAATGAGTAGCAGCAATAAAGAATGACAAAGAAAAAATAGTTTACAGAGAGATTGGGTTGAGAAATTGAAAGGACTTAAGGTTTAAATCCAGTATCCAGCATGTTTACTTTAAAAATTCATTTAAATTAACTTTTAAAAGTTTGGCTTGTGTGGGACCTTTTAACTGAAATTCCCCACCTCTATCCCAAATTGGTTATTCAGGCAAGTTATGTCAGGTAAAGACATAACGTGGTAAAAACGCCAACATCTGTTTCTGACAATTTACAACTAACCCTCAGTCACACAAGGAATAGATTCAGAGACCTTTGGATGATCCCCTTCATCGGGCATTGGCATAAGAATATCAATTTTTAAATCTTATTTC
Organism: Balaenoptera musculus; assembly: GCF_009873245.2. Classification (NCBI taxonomy): domain Eukaryota; kingdom Metazoa; phylum Chordata; class Mammalia; order Artiodactyla; family Balaenopteridae; genus Balaenoptera; species Balaenoptera musculus. Next base: position 36,122,727 of record NC_045803.1, read on the forward strand.
AAAATCTAAGTTGGGGGGCCTTGAGCATGAAGGTTCATCCTGGAGATAATTGCAGTGAAGGAAAGTTATACCTTGGAAGATAAGATCCTATCATCAGTGTGGTGACTGACAGTAAATTATAGTGATGTTGATGACAGATCTATAATTACATTACAAATATTTATCTCAAGGAAATCCTCTCTGAGTTGTTTCTCATATGGTATGACTTCTCTTCCCCTCCTTCCTTGGCTGAGATCTATTGTGATTGACATCAAATTTCCAGTCTTAAAAACAACAACAACAAAAAAAAAACTTAATTTGATTAAAGCTTGGATAATAAATGATCACCTGATCTGAAGGCAGATCTTTTTCTTGGTTTTACAAAGTTCCCTTCCAAGAAAAGTAGCAAATGCAGGTAGAAATGGCATCTTGCTGAAATCCACGTATACTGGAAAGGAATTGTTCAGAAAATTCTCCAACTGAAACACTTACCCAACCAAACATCTGTTGAGCACTTGCACAATTTAGCATGTATTTGAGTTCCTGGTGCCATGGACTGGGCACCAAGGGAGTTGCTGTGGGCATAATGATATACTGAAGTTAATTTTGAAGTTCCTTTGATTCTATGAAGTAATCTATCAAATTCTATCAAATGATCTCTTAAATCTGTCCTTCCTTTGATACCTAATTGTATCACTGTAACCAAGCCTTTCAACTCTGTTCACCTGGATTATTGCTACAGCCCCTTATTGACAGCCCCTATGCCTCCAGTTGACAGGTTTAGCTACTATAGTTGAATACAGTCATGGTCATTTTGGCATAAATATCTATGCTTAGGAGGTAAGATGGCTTTTCATTGCCTACCGGATGAAACCCAAACTCCCCGCTCTGGCTTTTATCAAAGATGTAATGAGAATCCACTGTGTGCCAATTCTGCAGTTAGTAATAGAAAATATGAATACCATACCAGGTAACCATTTTCAAACCCAGTATGCAGGAAGAATGCTTCTAGTTTTCACTTAGCACCTCATATTCCATCCCCACAACAATGTTATGATCTGGGCAGTTATTATGATACTGTTACAGATGAGAAAACTGAGGCACAAAAATGTTATCCCAGATCATGCTGCTCACAATCACTATTCAAATGCACATCAGTAGATTCCTAAATCCAGTTGCCTTTTGCCTGAGACACCAGTACTCAGTGAAGAGAAAATCAGGAAGCAAGCAAAAGTTTGTTTTGTTCTTAAGTCTTTAATGAATATTTAAGACACAAACTCTTTTTGTTTCTTTGAAAAATATTTGAGAAAATAGGAAATCCAAATAAATATCCCTCTGTGGCATTTATAGTCTTAAGTACATCCACGGAAAGTGGCGGGAAGGAAATTACTAATAACAAAAAATAGAGATTGTGTTTGCAGCTGGGTACATTATGTTATGGCAGAATATCTTCTCAACCATTTTGCTTGGTTATTGTCATTTCTTCCAAGAAATCAATGCTATTGGAGATGGATGACAGCAGTGACCTGGCAGGTATGATTGCACTGTGAGTAGCAAGCTCTTTCCGGAGATGTGCTTTTAAAAACTGCAATTTCCTCTCCAAGAACAAAGGTCGTGCAATTCTCTGAATTTGCCAGGCAAGAACCAGGGCTCAGTGGCTGACGCTGCCCCTCCTACTCACTTGCAAAAGCTAGGAAGTTGTTGGAGATAGGTTGTCCTGGAGGTTTAGTGATTACTTTGCCAGAATAAGTCCCTTTAGATCAGAAACAAACGTGATTCCTTCGGCAATGTTATTTAGAGCTATCTGCAGGTGGAGGAAGATGGGCCACAAAAGGAATTTGATTCTCTTGTTAATTAAACAAGAGAAAAAAATTAATTTTTAATTTGCTTTAAAGCCATATTTAACCTCTTTTTTAGTTTCCATAATTTTCCTATGCATAAAAGGTAACATTCTTCCTTGATTATCAGCCCAACAATAAAAAATGATTATTTATTTCAGATGTATCAATCTCAACATGCTTTGTGCAGACTTACTGTGAGTCTATAAGAGGAGAGGAATCTGTGTTCTGTGTCTGAAATGCAAAGTTTCTAAAGCATGGGAATAAAAATTCAACTTAAGGGAAATGATGTTTCCTTGGATTGTTCTTTTAAGATGTTACAATGCACTGGGAATATATATTCATGACCTGCCAAAGTTGCTTAATATTTTCAGTTGCCTCTTCTACATTTTTCATGGTACTTCACTACTTCTAGCCTTCACTGCCTTTCACAATAACTATCGAAATATATTCCAGATTGCACCATTGCATTTGGTTTTGCCATGCACCGATATTTTCTCCACACTTCCACTGGAGTGGTGCTTCTAAAACTACAAATTAATCATGTCAGTCCTCAGCTGAAAGTCTCTAGGAATTTCCATGTTGGTCACAGGCTACATTTCTCATTTTTAAGAATGGCAAGCAAAGTTCTTTAACATCTGGTCCTGACCCATCTCTCTAGTTTTGTCTCTTATCATATCTTGCTCTGCAGCCAATATGTATATTCTACCGTTACCAGGACACAATGTTATCTTTTGCAAGCAAGTGTTCTGCTTCTTCATGGAACCTATCTCTGTCATTATGTTGTAAAGAAACTTAAATCAAGTTAGTTTAAGGAAACAGAGGTTCTCATCAAAAAGATTCTAGAGTTTCTGACTGAGTTGAGGTTCAATAACCAAACCATATAAAGGGCAAAAGTACTGCTTTATCCAGAGATGAGAATCCTGCCAGACTTCTCTCTAGCCGTGAGTCTCTGTGTCCCACTGTCTGCTGGCATCATCCTCTCTCACCGAACACTGGCTTCTCCCCTGCAGTGTATTGAGAAGCAGTTGCCAAAACATGCAGAATGTCACGGTCTTAAGCTTCTGTCACTAGAAATGGTGACTCTCTTTTACAGTTCTATTTTTAAAACTCCAGAAAGTACTCGAATTGACCCATTTAGATCAGTGGTTTATTAACTGCTAGATTAACTGTCAGTGAGGGAGGTCAAGATCTTATGAAAATACGGGAGTTCCAGCTGAAAACTTTTGGTTGAAATGAGAGAAGAACAGTTTACCAAAGTCAAGAGAGGGTGAGCAGTGAGGAAGAGAGAGAAGGGTTTAAACTTCAAAGAGATGCATTCTTCTTATCCATCAACACCCTCAATAGGTGTCACCCCATACAGATGCCTTTTTCATGTTCCAACCCTTCTGGCTAGCTTAGATCTCTCTTCTTCTATACAGGCCTAATTCTCTATTTTGTCACTGCTTGGTAACTTCTGTTTTCTAACAATAGAATACATTTTTGGAATGGAGAGAGGAAAAGAAACTGGGTTACAACATTTCTTTTTTTCAATTCATATATATGTATGTATATTCTTTGAGCATGTATGCAGAGTGATGGTCTGGGAGGCGGATGATACCAAATTTACAGCAGTGTAGTTGGGAAAGTTTACTTTTTGTATCTTTTTGTAATGGCTTTTAGTATGCATAGTTTAGCTATTATATTTTTATTTTTACCTTTACTTGTTACACTTGGTGTCATAACTTAAGCATTCTATTTTGTAAATTTTTTTAATGGCCACATAGTATCCCATCATATAGTATACTTAAAAATCCCTTGGTTGATGAACACTTATTTATACTTAATCACTTAAACGTTTTAGGGTCAAGGAATTACAATATTTAAGCTTTTTCCCTGGACATAAATTTCTAGAACTAGAATTACAGGGTCAAAATATGTGCACTTTTTAGTGTTCTTCATTCATAATCACAAATTATTTTCTAATGTACAATCTTGATCATGGTGTGTAAAATTATTTGCTTTGCTCTATACTTGCTAGACTTTTATATTATTGTTTTAAGCACTAATCTGATAGAAAAATGAGTATCATGTTATTTAACTTGCATTTATTTATTTTTTATAAGGTTTTCCATACATTTTTGAAGCACTCATTTCTTATCTTCTGAATTGTACATGTCAGTTACCATTTCAAATGGGATTTCAGTACATTTTTATACAAGTCATTAACACAAACATTAAGAATATTAATTGTTGTGCTGTTCCATCCACACACATGCTTATCCCACAGTTCCCGCACAATATTTTTTTTTCCTAAGACATGGAGAATGTTGTAGTATAATAGAGGAAATAAACAGAGCATGCTCAAGTGACCAGTTTATTCATTTTAGGAGAGAGTATGTATAACGAAATGCATTTTTGCTCAGAGATGAAAAGGGTCCTCTCTGCTATTGTCAAACTTGTTTTTATAAACTCCTATTTTATATTTTATTTTGGTATATCAATCTTGAGTACTTTATTGTCAGGTCTTCATTGGTAAACCCCTTCCCTGTGACAGTACAGTGTGTACTCAATTTTGGAGCATGGAAAATACATGTACTTGTTTTGTACCTGTAGTTTGGATATATAATTGACATCTTTGTGCTTTGGTGTTTCAAAAATTTTAAGGCTGTAATGAGGAGTCACGTTTACAATCATCAATATATTCTCTACAATGATTATGCTCCCTTAATTAAATCATGATGCTGGAAACACACATACACACACAAAAGAATATTAATTGTATCCAGAATTATAGCTTTACGAATTTATTAATAGCTTTATTGACTATATAAAGTTTCTTTTTGTTGCTGTTTTTGTGTAAATGTTTCACCACTTCTAAACATTAGAAAAATCTCTTCTGTACAAAAGTGTTCTAATTTAAAGGAAAAAAGGCCAAATTTATCCTTCCTAGAATTATAACTATTACACCCAAGAATCATTTTATGCATTTGGAGAATGAGGCAGTATACTGCTATGTTTGGATTTTGCCCACAGATTTCTATTTTAAAAACTTGAGGGATTAGAAGAGCCAAAGTAACAGTCTAATGAAGGAAGGAGCACAGGCATGAGAAAAGGAAGAAATGGAATCTTTTCCTATCCTGATCCTTGACCCTTGAGCAGTCACTGCTTTCCTCAGGACAAAAATTCCTTCATAGCTAAAACAAATTAGTCATGACAAAGGCCAATGTGTTTGTTTCAGCTCAGACATTTTATGATTATATACTAACAGCACTTCTTAGCAAATTTTGTACAGCAGAAAAAGGTTCAAGGAAACACAACAAATGTGGCGATTGTCTGAAGGGGACACCATACTGGGACCTATGTCCAAGTGAGTGTTTTCTTCAGAAATTTTTGAGACCTCCAGTATTAGTTCCCTAGGTGTCTGTGATAACAAAGTATCACAAACTGGCTGGCTGAAAAAAAATGGAAATTGATTCTGTCACAGTTCCAGAGGTGACATGTCTGAACTCGAGGTGTCAGTAGTGTCATGTTCCCTCTGAGCCTCTGGGTCAAATCCTATTGAGCCTCTTCCCAGCTTCTGGTGGTGGCCATTGACCTTTGACATTCCTCAGCCTGCAGCTGCATCATGCCATTCTCTGCCTCTGTCATCACATGACCTTCTCCCTGTGTGTCTCTGTGTCCATATGGCCTTATGCTCTTCTCGTGAGAACACCAGTCATATTGGATTTGGGCCCAAATTTGGACCCAAATAACCTCATCTTAAATTGAATGAATGTCCAAAGACCCTTTTTCCAAAATAAAGTCACATTCACAGGTACCAGTGGTTAAGATTTCAATATATCTTTTAGGGGGACACAATTCCACCCATCACACCCCCCTCCATTTATATTTTTAGTGAGTTAAAGATGCCCTGTCATCTCAGTTCCAGAGAGAAGAGCAGGGACCATGTCTAAAAGGCTATGCACGATGACTCCTGCTTGGCATCGCAAACCACCCAATGCACAAATGGCCATCCTTGGCCCATGGACCATACACAGAGATACTCATAGATGAGAGAGGGATGAGAGTGAAGATGGAACTGAAAAGAGAAAGCATGTCCAGAGGGAAATTGGGAGCTTAGGAATTGACCACAAATTCTGTGCCTTTCATCATAACTGAGAAAAATTAACTCCTCTCTGAAAATAAATGAGCATTAATTGGTCAACGTCTTATGGCTTATGAAAGGAACAGAAGGATTTAAATTTACTCAGAGTTATATGACTTTCAGTCCACAGTCTTAATTGTAGCACTCTACCTGTATTATTTAACATCACTGAGCCTTGGGTGCCATATCTATAAAATGGTATAATAACCTCCTGCTTCAGAGGACCATGGGGGAAAGAAAAGTAGATGCCTGATGACAGAGGATGAAAAACTCTATAAATATGATTTTTACTATGGAACTGTTTTGCTGTTTTCCAAAAGTGATTTCTTTAATCTTTTCCCACTGGATTGGTGGCTCCTTAGGGTAAGAACTTTGATCTCTCTGTCTCTGACACAAAGCTCAGTGCCTGGAATATAGTCAGCACTAAGTCAGAACTTATTGAATGACTGAAAGAATGAACAATTCAACAAAATATTGGAAACAGTTGGAAACCCCAGGATTTCCAAGTGATCAGAAACAGAATTACAACGGCAGTCAAGGATATTCCACTTGTTTGTTCTTCCTATTTATGTCTGTCCCAGGAATGCACAGAATGTAAAGGCAAAGACAAGAAGAAGAGAAATGACCTAATAAAGATATGGATACCAGAAATTAGAAAACTGATATGTGAACTACAAAGAGGTAAAGCAGGGCCTTGGGGAGACTCATAAATTGAATGTATATTTGTGGAAGAGGGCATGGGTGTAATGACTGCAGTTTCCTTCCATTGTGAAGCTTAATTAGACATGATGCCAGGTATTCCCACCGTATTTGACCCTCTGGATTATTTATTATGCCGCTTGCTCCTCTTTCATTAATTCCTGTGCACAGGAGCTCAATCTGCAGAGGCAACACAAGGTTATTAAAAAGGAAAAGTTGGAGAGATTTTCGGTGTTCATTCTCCATTCCCAAAACTCATGCTTTGAGCAAAATGTGAGAAATTGACAGTTACTAAATTGCAGAAGAGGCTGCTCTAGCAGGGCACTGGAGGTCAGCTGCCCATTGGGCCAGCTATAGGGGCTCCAGGGTGGGGGGAATCAATACACTTAAGAACAACTGGAAGTTAAATGCTTTTTTGTGACCCAGTCTAATGACTGCAGCTGCCTTTGCTCAAAAGATCATTCTTTCCTTTCACCTGTCTTATCTACTTATTTTTTTTAAATCAGTATCTGGTATCTGGTATCAGCTTTCTAGGATGTTCTTATAGGAAAGAATTCTGTTGCTGAAACAGGGTCAGAAGGAATTATTGGTTTCCCAGGATCCTTTTTTTTTTTTTTTTTTGTCTGCTCAAGGAGCAGGTGTAAGTCGGCAGGAAAACACCATTCAAAGACTGAGGGTTGACTGCTCCTGGGAGCCTGGAAGGGCAACTAATATTTGTTGAATTGCATTACAATTGTTATTCAGTAAATCCTCGCATCAACCCCACAAAGTGGATTTAGTGATTTCCGCTTTCTTTCTTTTTCATTTCCATTATGGTTTATTACAGAATATTGAATATCCTGTGCTATACAGTCCTTGTTGTCTGTCCATTCCATATGCAACAGTTTGCACCTACCAATCCCAAATGATCTCCACTTTAGAAATCAGGAATATAAGAATCAGAAATGTTAAGAATCATGCTGTCAGTCACAAAATGTGATCTGGCAGAGCCTGGTTTTCACTAGATCCGTTGACTCTTTGTGTTATGCCTCTCTGCCCATGCAGAAGTAGAAAGAATTGAGTGCTAGAGCAAAAATAATCATTTAGTACCTCCTACGTGCATATAACTGTGGTTTGTGAGTAGTCTGAATAATGTAAGCATAAAAGCTGTAAGATCATTTAGTGATTATTTTATTTATCATGGTAATCTTCTATATCTAACACAGTATCTGACATACAATAGATACCTCATACAATTTTGTTGAATGAATTCATGAAGTCTCCAAATCAGCCTTTACGATCTAATTTCAAAATAGACTGTGAGGTCATGACTAAATTACGTTGGTAAGAATTTATCTTTTAAAAGAAGAAATTTTGAATCAAGAGTTCATAGGGAGAGATCCATTCTGGATGAATCTATAGGGAATGCTTCATGGAATAGGCAGAAGAGGAACTGGCTTCTAAAACTAAATATTCAACAGAGACAAAGGGTCGATGACAAAGGTCTTCCAGGTGATAGACAGATAGGAGTCATGGGCTCACGTTTCTTGAGTACCCTCATATGACTGAAGATGCAGGTTATAATAAAGGCTAGCTCTATTCCAAAAGATATACTTACCCTGGTATTAGTTTTTTCCATCTGCTGTTACAAAGTACTACAAACAATAGAAAGTTTTTGGCTCATAGTTCTGGAAGCTAGAAGTCTGAAATAAAGGTGTTGGCAGGATCATTCTCTCTTTGTGAGCTCTAGGGGAGAATCTGTCCTTGCTTCTTCCCAGCTTCTGTTGGCTTCTAGCAATCCCTTGGAGTCCCTTGACTTGTAGATACATCACTCCAGTCTGCTTCCATCTTTCCATGGCCCTGTTCTCTGTGTATTCATGTCCAAATTTCCCTCTTCTTACAAGGACAGCAGTCACTGGATTAGGCCCACCCTAATCCAGTATGAATTCATTTTAACTTGATCACATCTACAAAGACCCTATTTCCAAATAAGGTCCAGGTTCTAGGTAAACAGAAATTTGGGGGAGGAGGGGAGCCGTTCAACCCAATACAATCTCTGTGGTTACTGGGACAGTAATAAAGCAAGGATGTGAATGAAGTCAGTGTGATCTACCTTTCACATGACCTGTATGTATTGGGATGTTGTGTCCTAACTAACTGGAATTTAAAGTCTGTCAAAACCTTGTGATGTTTTAGCTTAACCCCCACTGCTGTCTGACAGTGGCCTCAGCAGACATCTTGCTGGTTCTCCCTCCCAGCCTCCCCTCCTCCTGCTCTTCTGGTACTCACTGGCTGCTTTAATGGACACTAAATTCTCCTGCCCTATAGTCACTAAATCAGCTCTTAATAGCATCCTATTAATTGTATAAAATAAGGATTTGAAGCAAACCAGATAAGGGTTTTTTGGGGTTTTTTGTGTTTTTTGCATTTTAATTAAATTCACATTGATTTGAAAAAACAGATTTATTGAGACCTTAACAACCACACAATACACATAACTGAGTTGTTAAATCTTGATAAATGTTTTCTGAGAAATCAATTGACTTTTGATTAATGACAAGTATCTGTTTTAATAAATCTCAATGAAATAAACTGTTGAATGTAGGTGGACATTTTAATTAAGTTGGGCTTCCTTATTCTTATACCTAAGTACCTTGACCCAGAATTGCTTATCCTAGTCTTTTTCTTTGGGAAAAGGAAAATAAAAATCTGGGCACGTCCATTCATCTGTTTTAACAGAATGGTTAAGTAAAAGCAATATCATTCTGTACCTGCAAGAAGACTGAATAAAACCTCTTATGGCCTTAGCCTCTTATGATCTCCACTTTCTCAAAGAAGCCTTCCATGACCACCCTATATAAAGTATTTAATCCTTCCAACCCATATGTGTTTTATTCACATATTTCAAGTGATTAGAAATCATGTAATTCAATTGTGTATTTGCTTGTTTGATACCAGGCCTCACTCCTAATTATAAAGTCCATGATAGCAGCAGGCACAACTAATGTAACCAATGTATCTATCATTGTACTTCTAGCACCAATATCAGGACCTAGCGAGCATCTGTCCCTCTTCTTTTTCATCTGCTTTACCTCATGCATTCTTCTGTTTAGAACTCAGTGCTCAAATCTATTATCAGCTTACAACACTATCTGCTTCACTAAGTTTCTTGATATTTGGGATCATGTCATATTTCCATCTGTAGTCCTAGGCTCCAATACTAGGCCTTATGCTCAGACCCAAGTAAACATCAACAAATGCTTGTTTAATGAAATAACATATATATGAAGTATTGGAGCCCAGTGTGTAGTCACAGAGCTTCTCTAGGCTTCCTCTGAACCCCTTATACTCTTCATACTTCTACCTGAGTCCACCTTAAGAATACAGAGCTATATGTCCTAAAAGCTTGATCTATATCCTTTTGTATGGACACCTTGTTCCATTGGACATGTAAAAGTAAATTGTACCCAGTGCACCATAAAGTACCACCTTGGAATCATTTGTACAATGTCATGACTGCAACAGGTTGCAGCAGTATCCACTAGAGAAGGAAAAAAAAGTTGTAAAGGGCTGAAGCCACTCTATCTCTTTAAGGAGAGACCAGGCAGGCAAGAAGAAGAGGTTTGTTTTCACCCAAGTTAATAAAAAACTGTCTTTGCGTCTAAGGAGTAACTATGGATTGTTATTTTAAAAGAGTAGAACTGCCAGATACATACTTGGGTGACAATTTGAGCATATATTTCAGGTACTGTGTTTAGCAACAATTTTGTGGTATCCCATTATTTATTGGACAAAAATCTTGGAAATTAAATATTATTAGTTCTCTTTTAAGTTGAGCCAATGAAGGCTCAGAGACCCAGCCTAAACTCACACAGAGCAGAATGGATAAAAGCAAGTTCTAAACTTAGATCATCTGGTCTTCTGCTTTAAACTCTTCTGATGAATGTGTCAGTGTAGACTGGACTTGTAAGCAGAGACTGGGCTGGGTGTCAACCTAGGCTAAAAAGACCTGATAGATACTAACAGAGGTAGGTGGAGGTCAGCTCAGGAAGGCCAAAGGTTCATGCCAAACATTTGACATCTACTAGGCAATAGATTGACAAATTGTACACAAATTTTTAAGCCAGTGAGCAGAATAGACACACAGCACAGAGATAAGCTAAGCTATGCCTTGTCCCCATTAAATAACTGGAATCCTAAGAGGTTGAAAGAATTGCTCAAGGTTATACAACTAATACATAGTAGGGCTGAGATTCCAGTTTGGGATAGACAGTTGAGAATCATTTCCTAAATGAGGAGGAACACTTTATACCAAGAGGAACAGCCCATTTATCTGAAATTCCAGTCCCCAGTTTCAGTCCCTTGGGTTGATAACTGGACTTGTCAGTTGGTTGCACTTTTTCCTCTGGCATTTCTTTCCCTCATTCCCTTATCACCATCATCTCTTGATTGACAACCCTGAAAAGATTGTGGAAATGTCTCCCCCTGAATTTGCTAGCACAATCTACTGCCTGTCTGATATGTGTGTCTGTTCAAAGCATGGCGCAAATGTTTGGTTAAAGATAATGACCCAGTCTGAAAATGACTGTGATAAAAATGTCATGTAATTTTCCAGGGTGACTTTGAAGTAAGGCTTACCATATAAATGTGGGGGATCGAGAGAGCCAGCTATTATTTTCTTCCTTGATGAGCACTAAATTAGTGCCTTCCTCAGCACCAATATAGTGGGCAGTCTCCATGTTGCTAATTTCTTTCCTCCTCTCCTCATGGCTGGGCTGAAGCAATACCCAAGATCCTTCTAGAGCAGTAATTCCCAGGAGCACCAATTTTTTTTTTTCACAACTCACTGCTTCAAATAGTTGAAAGGACACAGGGTTTGAAATCAAGCAGAACTGTCTTGGAATATCAACTCTATGTATATTTACAAGAACTATTTGAGCCTCTGTTTTCTCTTCTGTAAAATTAGATATTTTTTTTGCAAAGATTAAATGAAGCAAAATTTGTAAAATGCCTAGCATATTAAGTAGTGCTTCTCCATTGTTACTCTGAATCAGGATGATATTTGTTAAAAATACAGATTCTTGGGCTTTGCCCTGTGAGATTCTGATTGAATAAGTCTTGATCGAAGCCCAGGAATCTACATTTCTAACAAGCATTCCAAGTAATTCTAATGCAGGCTAAGCAGGGCTGTGCTTTGAGAAACACTGGCACTGGAGGATACAATAATTATAATAGCAACAATAACAACATAATTACCATTCATTGTGTGTTATGTGCAAGGCACTGAGCACTAATCTACTCTGCACTAGCCATAAAACATGACATGATACTTAATGATATGTTTTCCACTCCTCTAACCCTCTTTTTTTCTCACTCAGTGTTTTCTAAACATGGTAAAACCCTTGGAGAAAAAGTAGACATAAAGAAGGCTCAGTTGTAGGAAGCAGAGCTGGCTGATCTGAAGCCAAGTTAACATTGGGGATGGATCTCTCATCTTGGACAGAGACTTAACAGGAGGAATTTTCTTCCCAAGCTGTACCTGGGCTTCAGAAGTTACCCTGTCCACACAAGCTGTTGAGACTTTCCTTCCCCAAGAACCTGTTGTGGACTTGCCCAACTTCTGTTCAAATAGCCCCAATCACAAGGTACCCACTGTCCTGGAAAAATGGTACATTTTCTCCATGCCACATTTGGGGATACCACAAAAGAACTTCAATATGCCTCTATCTATAATATTTTGAGTGTGTCTTGTGCATGTTTCTGCTCTTCCTTGACCTCTCTGTGGCACTGCAGCATTTGAGATGGTACATTTTCTTCTTCTTTCCATAACTCAGGTCTTCCTATCCTTTTGAAAAATGAGAAAATTGAGGCTTAGGGCCTTCCTAATTGACCAGACCTCATAATTTTTGTGGAATCACTATGCAAACTGTAAAAAAAACCCAGAAAATGTCCATTGATATTAATATACTATTATAAATTTTATTATTTTTTCTCCCCACCCTCTTGGAAAAATGGGCAATGACTGAGTCAAGAGTATTCACAGGCTACATGCTGTGTACAAACAATTTACCTTTCTTTTTTAAGATCTAATATTCAGTAGGAAATATATGTATGGTTGACTGAAGACAGTAACGATGTTCTCTCTGAAGGTCAAAACTTATGACTAGTGACTCAGTCTAATTAAGTTAAGCTTAAGGTGACAATGTGTGGATCGTCAGCAACTAGAACATTTATTCTTATTTTTTTTCTAAACCAGTGTCCTTTAAAACAGCCAATTAACATGCTGCAGAGAAGAGTTTCCAGATAACTCGAGATTGAATTGAAAGACTTTCCTTCCCCTGACAGAGCAGAAAGAGGTTGAGTACCTGACTTCCCTTTCAGAGTCAGTGACCCATGCAGCACTTCTGACTGGAAAGATGTGAGCCTTTCCAATCCTTCGTGTACATATGAATGAAGATGCCAAGGAAATTAGTCAGAGTCTGACCAAGAAGGACTGAAGGATAGAAGAAGCCTACCTACCTTCCAATGTACCCAGCTGTCTCTGGAGTAGTATGATTTCCAGTTTTCTTATTTAAAAGCCTATACAAAGGAATCAGTAAGGGATAATAATATCTAAAGTGAATTCTGAGTCACAAAAACCTGCAAATTGAAATCATTCCTATATTAGTTAATATTTTAAATATGCCCTGACAGGCTTTTACTCGAGGAGCTTTAATAGAAACCTGGCAGATATGATCAAGAAACTCTCTTGTTCTTATATTAAGAGGTATTGGACACCCACATTCCTAGTTTCTATATTCTTTAACTAAATGTTCACGGAAAGAGGCAAAGAGTAGTGAGAATTTATTAGGAATACATGCTCACCTAAAATACATTAAAAAGTATAAGAAGTATAAGGACTTGAAGTAGAGAAGCATCATTGGATGAGGAGTCCTAGATACAGTCCCCAGATCTGGCTTTCTGACAGTCTCTTTATGTCTCTGGACTTTGATTCTTTTATCCGTATAATTAAGGTGCAAACTAAAAGAATCTTAGGTCCCTTGTACATAAATGATTTTATTCTAAAAGTTGCTACATGAATGAATGTTGAGTATCTTAACATGGGTGAGGCATTGTGGTTAGCCTAATTAAATGCATTGCCCACGCCCTCATGAACTTAAGGAAACAGGCAATAAATTACAATATAATTATAAATGGGGAAAACCGCTAAAAAGGAAAGGAGTTGGTTCTTTTGGGGTATATGATAAATGGTCTGGCCTAGGCTCTAGGACACTGAGGGACTGTCACATGAGAAAGTCTGGGAAGAAGTTCAGGAGGTAACTGGAGAGAATGTGGAGGCAGCACACATTTCAGGAAAGAGAAGACAAGTGCAGAGGCTTAGTGGTGGAAAGGAGCCCCAGAGAGTTGATCACTAACGAAATGACCAGAGTGGATGAGTCACAAAGGAAAAGGCAAGATGAGTGCAAGGAACTAGTGAAAGGGCACATCAGCAAGATTTTGGAGTACACCGTAAAGCACTGGGAAGACATTAAAGGATTTCAAACATTGCAGCCATGTCATGATTGCATTTGCATTTTGTTGAACTGTCTGGAGCTACTTTGGAGAACATATCAGAGTAGGGGAGGAGTGGGTGGAAAGAGCCCAGTTAGGCGTTTACTGTGGTCACCTTTTGAAAGGTTAGTTAGTGGTTCTGAAAAAAAGAGAGCAAAAATAGGTATAGAGAAAATGATATGGAATGGATCCCTCTATACTAGGTAAAATCATGAGACAAAGAGGGAATGCAAGATATCAGGTGGTCTGCCATTATAATTCCTTAGGTGTTTTGGAAAAAGAAAACTGTGAAGCCAACATTGTTAAATGCTTATTAATTCCTCAATATCAAATTGAATAAAGAGAAAGTAGTCATTTATTGAGCCTCTAGCCATTTAGTTGTACTTTAAATAGGTCTTCTATTTTAATTTACGTAAGTAGGTATTCTTGTATGCATGTAACAGAGAAAAAGGAGGCTCTTTTCACAAAGAGACAGGAAAATATTTTGACATTTGTGACGCAACCATGGTTAAACAGAATTGAATGATTTGTCTGATCTTATATGTGTCTTGTTTTCTCTGAGACTCTATTTCTCTATTGGGTAAGGAGAGACATAAACTTAATAACATCGAAGCTTTTTCGACCTCTAAGAGTCTGTTCTTTCTTAAGCATTTTGCCCGTTTTCCCTCAAAATCCTATAGTTGGCCTCTGATTGTTGACCTAGTTTAATCACATGTCAGAATAATTAACCACGTGCTCGGAACCATCCCTGATGCATTTTGTAGTATGACGGGTAAGTTTTGATATCCCCAGTCACTGAGTACTGGAGAGAGACCCTGATGGTCCTTAGATCTAGAGGCCACCAAAGCCGTTAGAGCATGTGGGCCTCATATTTCTTTACCATAGGTCTCATTTTCTGGGACACGCCTGGATCTGCATTTCGACTGGAAGCTCACACACATCCATTAATCAGCCATCACGGGGGAGTGAGCAAAGGGCTCAGACCATCACTCTCTCTCTCGTTAGCACACTTTACTCTATACCCCTTGGATTTATTTTTATCATTATTATTTTTGTAAAGGAACGTCAAAGCCTAATTTCTCTATTAATATTGATGTGTTCAAGTTCTTGAAGCCAATTACTTTAGACAGTTAAAGTATTTAAACAATGCTTAGAAAATCTCAAGGATGTGAACATTAGGATCTGTGAGAATGATTACAGGATGCATGGTGTAAGGCATCCTATTCATTTAACAATGGTAAGGAGAGAGATGTATCATAAGCTGTTATTACTAAACTGATATTTCAAGAAATATAATTTGAGTTTGTATTCGGTGAAGACCCACAAGGACTCAAATAGTACTATTTATCTTTTCAAGATAAGGGTCAAAGAATGGGTCTGTTTTTTGCTGTGCAGCGTCACCTCCAACCCAGCTGTTCTGAATGTACTCAATTAGCAAGTCCCTCTGATTTCACTTAGTAAATATATCTTGAGTCCCCACCAGCTCTCCATCTCTATTACCACTGTCTTCATTAAGCCTACTATTACTTTTCACTCAACTATGGCAACAACTTTATAACTAACTTCTTATCTCCAGTGTTGACAACACCAAGAATTCTCTACAGAAAGTCCAAGAATTTCTAGCTTGCATTCTTCCCTTGCCTAGAGTCCTTCAAACGCTTTCCATTTTTAATGGGGAAAATGGAATCTTGCCTATGGTGCACGGTGGCCCCTGAGATTTGCCCTGCCTTTTATTCCTTTCTCATCCTGTCACTGCCTGCCTTCTATTTATTGCTCAGAGAACTTCACTGCTCATGAAAAAATCAAGGAGAGCGTTTTGTGTAATCTCATACTTTAGAAATACAACTGAACTATAGAGGTATGTTTCGGGCTGAAAGAACAGCTTGGATTTGTAAATAGGAGAGGATCCTCAGGCAACAAACAGAGACATTGTGATGCCATAGAATAATGACAGAAGTGATGGAAAGTAAAGCCAGAGACATTAATAGGGGACAGATGATGAATAGTTTTAGAAGTCATGTGAAGGAATAGATGAAAAGTTAGTATGATCATTGAAATGATTTATTTGGGTGAATATTCCATGCCTATAGACCAACTCCAAGAGAACTCATGCCATTAACAGAAACCTGCTTGGTATGCCTGGCATCAGAGCAAGGGATGTTTGTTGCGTCAGGCTCTCAAAACAATACCCTAAATCTCCATAATAGAGACAGGTCTGAAACCTGGACTAGACAATTTATTCCTCTGAAACTACATGCTTCATCTGCTGACTCATTCTTTCTGTAGATATGGTGATATAATTTACGTGATAGCAGCGTTTGTCAAGCCAGTTCAACTAAACTTCCCTTGAAACATCTTAAAATCGTCTATTTCATGGGACGGTTTTCCACACTTTCCCCCTAAAACTGTCCGCCGATATACGTGATCTGATATTATGTTGAAGCGAGCCCCTTTTGCACGCATTACCTTTCTACTCACACGTAAATGTGTGGACCAGTACTCATCACCCAGCAAGGATAGAGCCCATCTAATGATTGAGGGAAGGATGAGATATAAATATTCTGATAGTTAAAAAATGATGCAGAATATAAAATAACTGTTGAAGAAAATAGTAGAATAGATATTATCAGGCAACTCCTGATAGATTACTGCGTGAGTGGAAGTGACAATAATTATAATAGGATTTGAAGAGGGTCAGAGAAGTCTTTTAAAAGGAGGTGGAATTGGAGAGGGGTCTGAAAATACAGGCAGGATTTGGATGAACAGAAAAGAGGGGGCATTTTTGGTAGGTGGGTCTGTGTGCTGAAATTACCTTTTTAAGCAGATGATAAATTATATCTAATGTACAATAAGATTCTCTCTCAGACAAATTATGCAGCCAGCCTTACAAATGGGACTTCCCTAGCTGTCAGGGGGTTCCACAGACTGAACAAGTGATGGGCAGATTAGAAGAGACAACAGCAAAAGGCATGTTTTCTTGTTAAACTCAAGAAAGGCATCAGGCAGGAAATCTTCAAGGGAAAGATGTCATTAGAATGGGGATAAGCTGTTTATGAGGCTGCCTGACACAGTCTTCTCACATCCCACATTCTGTCAGTATTTAGCAAATAGTTATTGAGTGACTACTGTGGGCCAAATTTGGGCAACATTCTTTAGCTGCATCTGAATGCCCCACTGCTGTTCTGAATACCAGCCTTAGATGTGTTTCCATGCATTACTTTCACAGAGCAGGTTTTATCCCACTTTAAGCTTAGTGAGATCTAATAAAAGCAACAACATCTTTGTAAATCGATGTTAACCTGAGTCCTAGCCTCTCCTCTCCTCTAAGTTACCTCTGTCAATTTCTTTATTCCCTCTCTGAATTTCAGTTTCCTCATCTGTAAAACAGGAATAGGAAACCTTATCTCATCCATCCTACCAGCAACCTTGATAGGTAAGGCAGGGTTCTCAACCATGAGCGTACATTAAAAACACCTAATTTTTTTAAAAAACGACTTGGGCGTATGCCCCATTTCCAGAGATTCTAACTTAACTGAACTGAGTGGCTACTGAACATCAGTATTTTTTTACATTTTCTTCAGGTGGTTGTAATTTGTCACCAGAGATAAGAATGATAGAGATAAAGCATGTAAAGGGGCTCGTGCAATGCTTGAGCGCTGGATCTTAGTAAATGCTAACTGGCACTTCTTACTATTTCTCCAGTTTTGATATGGTGACTGGAAAAAAGAACATTTGAAAGATATTTATCCATAAAGAGTTGTATCCTGAACATATAAACATCACTTACAACTAATAAGACAAACAACCCAATTAAAAATGGTTTAAAACATTAAAGTAACTATATGCATAGGAAAAACAAAATATATGGATAGAAATGCATGTGAAATTATATGTAAAATAATTAGTCCTTAGAGAAATGCAAGTAAAAAATGCTATATACTATCTAAAATGGCTAAAGTTAAAAGGACCATACCAACTGTTGATAAGAACTGAAACTCATACACTGCTTGTTGGAATGTAAACTGATACAACTAATTTGAAGAACATTTTGGCAGTTTCTTAAACTGTTAAACATTTGTCTAACATATGATCTATCTGTTTTAATATAGGTATTTACCCCAAAGAAGCAAAAGTATATGTGTCCACATAAAGACTTAGTATACAAATGTTGGGAGCTGATCTAGTGTAGTTTTTGGTTCAGTTATAACTTCACTTTGATTTTTTTTTTTTTTTTCTGGGTGATACCGTTTATTGGAAGGCAAACTCGCTTTCTCCAGGAATTCACTTACATGGAGGTAGCTGCACTTTGATTTTTTAAAAATATTTTCTGTCTCTTTGTTGAGGTTCTCACTGTGTTCATCCATTCTTCTCCTGAGTTTGGCGAGCATTTTAATGACCATTACTTTGAACTCTTTATCACATAGATTGTTTATCTCTTTTTAATTTAGTTCTTTTTCTGAGGTTTTATCTTGTTCTTTTGATTGAAACATATTTTTCTGTCCCCTCATTTTGCCTAATTCTCTGTGTTTGTTTCTAAGTATTAGGTAAATCAGCTATCTCTCCTAGTCTTGAAGGAGTGGCCTTACTTAGGAGATGTCCTGTGGGGCTCAGAAGTGCAAGGGGTGTCCCCTATGTGGGCTGCGTGTGAGCCCTCCGATTGCGGAGGGGCAGTGGCCGCTGCTGTGAGTGCTGGTGGGCAGGGCTGGTATGCGAAATGGCTGTGGAGCCTGGCCACAGTGACTGCTGTTTGTTGGTGAGTGGGGCTGGCCCCTGGAATGGCTGTGGGGTCTGGGGTTATCGCCCAGCTGGCTGTGAGGGCTGGCTGAGGTGAAGGGGTGGGCAGGGCTCTAGGTGGGGTGCAAGCATTGGTGCCAACAGGTTAGAGCGAGTACTCCAAAATGGTGCCCACCGGTGCTGGCATTAGCAAGGTAGCCTGAGATGGCAAAAGTGACTCCTGTCAGTTTCTTAGTACCTGGGGAGCATCCCAACTAGCTTCTCCCTCTCCAGCAGATGCTTTATGATTTGGAAGTGGGTCTTCTTCACCTATGATCCACGTGCTTTTCAATCTGGTGTTTTGGCAGTGGTTTGGGGGCTGAATGAATCTGCATGTGAGCCATTTGAGAGCAGGCTTTTTGTTTCCTGTTGTTCTATAGTGTTCCTAGACATATTCCACATTGGTTTTCAAAGCCAGGTATTCGGGGGCTCATCTCTCCTGTGCAGGATCTAAGGGTTGGGGTGCCTGGTGTGGAGCTTGAATCCCTTGCTCCTGAGGGAAAATAAAAATACCTTTGTGATCCTTCCTAACTGTGGATCACCACAGTTGGTTATTTTTGTTTGTTTGCCTCCCTTGGTGAGACCATATCTCTGTATATCCTTCATGTCTAAATGCTCTCCTTTTACCCGTTGTTGTGGAGACTCTGTTCATCCAGTTTTCAAGTCCCTTTGGAGGGAATTATTCCACATGCAGCTGTAGATTTGTAGTGTCTATGGGAGGAGCTGAGTTCAGGATCTTTCTGTGCTGCCATCTTGAACCCTCCCTGGTCTCTGTTGTTTCTATTTTAAGCCATCACATCTTGTTGTGACTTGTTACACAGTATTGGACAACAGGAGGGTATTTTGCTACTTGAAAGCAGGATGCCACCATGGCAAAACTATAAAACATGTGGTTTGGGACCTGGATGGTAAATAGAAGCTGAAAGGACCTAAGGAACAAGTTAGTAAATACATAAAGGGACTAGAAAAGACTATTAGTGAAATCCTGAAGACCCCCAATAAGGCTTAGGATGGAGCAAAAATCATTCACTAGATCAAGAGCTGTATACCAGGTGCAAGGACATGTGCCCATTGACTCCAGTCAAATAAATTATTAGACCTTAATTAGGAAGACAGGTTTTATTCTAAGTTCAGTGCAAAAGCCACTAACTAGTTTAAACAATGGAGTGCTGTGGTATAATTTATACTCTAGAAGCATTACTCTAGCTTTCATGTAGAAAATAGATTTCATTAATTCAAATTGAAATAGACCGGTTAGGAGACTAATACGATAGTCCGGGTGAGCTGTGATGGAGCCTTTGACTGAGGTGGTATTAATGGAGATACAGAGTGGATGGGCTCAGGATGTATTCTGGAGACAGTGACAGCAGCCAGGACTTGATGATAAAAGCATGGATATGTAACAAAGAAAAGTACCCACTTTCATCTGAGTGAATCTTAAGAAGGTCAAATGAAATAAGGGGTGTGTAAGTGCTTTACAAATATAATTTTTTTTTTAAATTATGATTCCATTTTATGTCGACTGACATATCGAGAACTCAAAGCAGGTCTGCTCAACTCCGCTTCCAACTCTGTCCTCTACAGCACAGTGCATCTTGTTCAATAGTCTTAATGCAAACATGAATACCGTATAATGGTTCGCCTGCTTTATGGATGAACACCGACTATATCTAAATGGTATCTGTATTTCGTTTGAATACTGCAAACTGGTATTTGATCATTTCATTTTCCTACGAAAGATGAAACATTATGATTTTCAATAATCCGTAAAGACAGACATTTGTTTCCTTTGTGAAACTGTGCCCTTCAATGATTATTCCTCACATTAATCATAGTAAAAGCAATGCTTAAGGTAATCTCTTTTTTCTTGCAGATAATAAATGTCTGCTGTTGACAGAAAAAGTGTGGAAAGGTGAAAGGCAGGGTGAGCTCTGTGTGTTTGTGAGATAAACAACTGTCAGCCTCTC
The DNA here is from genome assembly GCF_009873245.2 of Balaenoptera musculus. Classification (NCBI taxonomy): domain Eukaryota; kingdom Metazoa; phylum Chordata; class Mammalia; order Artiodactyla; family Balaenopteridae; genus Balaenoptera; species Balaenoptera musculus. Next base: position 36,143,639 of record NC_045803.1, read on the forward strand.
CTAAGAGTGTTGTGATCGTGTGAGGCCAAAGTTGCCTTTTTACATAACGATGACAATAAAACTAATTTTTCTCTGACTGATGATTCAAAAAATTTCGCTTTGGTTATCTACCCTATAATTTCCATCCAGAAATCTAACTTTATTAACTTCCTATAAATTCATAGCTCATATTGTTAAACACTGAAGAAAATAGCATCTCAAATTGCATTTACAGCTACTTTCCTCCTTAAAATCATTGCTTGCATATTGGTTCACTGAAGTCCAAGATAACCTAGTTGTCTTCTCACCAGAAATTACCAAGACCTTAACCAAATGTGAGATCTTGAATGTGAGTTTAATCTAGGATATTAAATATATAAAATACATTTGAATAAGAAAAATAGGTGTTTTCAAGTAACATTCCTGGAGACACACTTTAATGGTTGTATAGCAATGAATCCCTCTTGGTATTGCTTGTAAGCACCGAGGAGAAGGAGACTGACATTTACTAAATGCTCATTTTGATATTGCACTTTATGAATGGTTTCTATAGATTGCCTCATTTAATTCTGATAGAAGCTAAGCAAGTTAGGTGTCACTATAAAGCTTTTTATCAGCTTTTTAAAAAATAAGTCTTAGATGGTGGAAATGTAACTTATGTAGGTCATGAAAGTTTCTCAATTTTTTATAAATGTTATCATTATTAAAGGCAGGTGTGTTTTCTCTACTGTGCCAAGCTAGATGATACATAAATATTTCAATGCGTTTTAAGTGATGTTTTTAAAAGGAGTTTTAACAGTTTTTAAAATGTCTTGTTCAAAGTACCACATGTGTACCACAAAATCTCTAAATTCTAAACTTCAGAATTTTAAAATTTCTGAAGTTCTCAATTCCACAAACATATATGTAATATCCTTTTCTAGTACTTTGCCTGTCTAAAAAAACTCTCACATATTGAAGACCTAGATCCATGGCCCAGACCAAAGATGTTCCCTTCTGGACTGACTTCTCTAACCCCTATGAGAAGAGATTATTGCTGCTCCACCCACACATGCACCACACACATACACCCTTCATGTAACATACTGCATTACATTCAATAATTGTAGAACAAGCTATTTATCTCCCCAAGCTCCTGGGAAGATACTTCATGGAAGTAACCATTCAGCATTTAATCTTCAGTGCCTAGTAAGATGTCTGGCACACCATTGTCATTAAATTAATAATTAATTAATTAATTAACTAATTGATATGTCAATTAATAATTAGCTCATACTAAATTTAAATATTATAGTGCTTGTTACATCTCTGATATAAATATATTTGTATAATGATTTTAGCTGGATAAGGAAGAAAACACAACTACAATCAAAGAGGAAATTGTTAATTTCTAAATAAATAATGTAGACAATAAGAAATTAAATGTATTTTCACTTTAATCATAGTGCCCATTTTGTAGCCAAGAAATATGGCCATTTTAGATGTTTTCTAACATGTCTGGATGTCAAAAAACTGTGCCCTACACGAATACATAAATGCAGTTTGATGAACATATGTGTGAGTGGATGGATGGATAAATGAAGTAATGAATTAAAATTCTTAAAAAGAGTGAGATATATAGCTTACTTTTTTAACTTTTAATTTTATATTGGGGTGTAGTTGATTGACAATGTTGTGATAGCTTCAGGTGTACAGCAAAGGGATTCAATTATACATACACATATATCTATTCTTTTTCAAATTATTTTCCCATTTAGGTTGTTACATAATATTGAGCAGAGTTCCCTGTGCTATACAGTAGGTCCTTTTTGATTATCCACTTAAAATATAGCAGTGTATACATGTCAATCCCAAACCCCCTAACTATCCCTTCCCCCCATCCTTCCCCCACAGTAACCATAAGTTCACTCTCTAAGTCTGTGAGTCCATTTCTGTTTTGTAAATAAGTTCATTTGTATCATTTATTTTTAGATTCTGCATATAAGTGATATCATACGATATTTCTCTTTCTCTGTCTGACTTACTTCACTCAGCATGACAATCTGTAGGTCCATCCATGTTGCTTCAAATGGCATCATTTCATTCTTTTTAATGGCTGAGTAATATCCCACTGTGTGTATGTACCACATCTTCTTTATCCATTCCTCTGTTGATGGACATTTAGGTCGCTTCCATGTCTTAGCTTATATAGCTTACTTCTACTCACTACAGATATCAGACTTATTAAACAAGAGACATCACTTTTTCCTTTAAGAAATGGAATAATATACAAATATCTAGATAGATTAAGTACTATTAAACATATAAGCATTACTATTTATAGCAAGGAGATGGCCATGTTTCTTTTCTGGTATGCAGAATATTAAAATGATGTCTTTCCTAAATTATATATTATTTTAGGAAATGTGAACAGTTAAATACTTGTATTGCTTTGAAGGAAAAACAAGTTTCCAGGGGGACTGAGAGGAATTTAATAATAATGGCTAATCTTTCATTCACCAAAGTTAACACTATTTAACAATAATCACTCCATATCACCGACACCTTAGTGCTTCAGTGTTTGATCTCTGATCTTTATTTTTTTAATATTTATTTATTTATTTATTTATTTTTGGCTGTGTCAGGTCTTAGTTGCGGCACGTGGGATCTTTCTTTGTGGCCAGCAGGCTCTTCATTTTGGCACACGGGCTTCTCTCTAGTTGTGTCACGTGGGCTCCTGAGCATGTGGGCTCAGTAGTTGTGGCATGCGAGCTTAGTTGCCCCTCAGCATGTGGGATCTTAGTTCCCTGACCAGGGACCAAACCTGTGTCCCCTGAACTGGAAGGTGTATTCTTAACCACTGGACCACCAGGGAAGTCCCTGATCTCTGATCTTTAAATAAGGTAATCTACCTAAGTCATATATTGTAGCACATTTGGATAAAAAAGATTTTCAGAGGAATTAAGTGACTTTCTTGTGGCTTTACAGTTTATAAGAGATAGAGGTCTGTGTGGCTGTAATAATGAAGACAATAAAGATACGTACAAAAGGGGACCAAAAAAAGACAGAGAAAGAGGGAGAGAGAGGAATTATGGTGTGTTCAGGATCAGAAAATAGTTTATAGCAGACAAATGTTATGCATGAGATAAATCCTAAAGGATAAGAATACATTCACCAGGTAAACAAGAATGAGAAGAAGTAATTCAAGACAGAGAAATTACCCTGTGAAAAGGCATGAATACATAGGAATAAGGGAGAACTAGGAAAATTCTCAAGTTTTGTTACCTTAAACACAGAGTAAGCAGGTAAATTATGGGGAATAAAGGTAGAAAGGTAGGGCCAATTGCAGAGGGTCTTTTACGCCATGATAAACTTTTCACATTTTACTTTGTTATCCTTCAAGAGTCGGTGAATGGTTTTGAGCAAATGATTCTGGCATTTTAGAAGGGGTACTCTGGTACCATGGGTAGCCTAGATGGAGGGATGTTGGTGAGTTAGGTGGTAAAAGGATCAGTTAGGAGGGTACTGTAAAAGGCCATGTAAAAAATTGACAGGAAAAAATAATAAAGATCTGAACTATGGCAGTACTTGTAGGATAAAGAGAGGACAAATGGGCAATAACTTTAGGAGGTAAATTAGATATGAATTAATAGTTACATTTATGCTGTTAAGAAAAGGAAAGAGAAAGTTAGAATGTACCCCAAGTTTCCATATTAGTGGTAGTGGGAACCCTCACTATTAGAAAGAACTACACAGATCAGAAGTTAAAATATCCTGGCATTCAGATCATGTTTACAAGAGTACATTCATCTTTTAATTTAAGAATGTGGAAGATATTTCAAACCATTTTATTTTGTCAGTGGTGATCGATATCTTTGACTCTGCCGAAGAGAGAAAAGAAATTGTAAATCTTTCTAGCTCTTGTCAAGTCTTTTATTCTGAAACTTGATCAGTGTTGGCTTTTGAAATTTGATTTTCTAAGTAAATTTTATGTTCACCTTTATGAATTGAAAGTCTGAATTATGCACATTAGAGAGGCTTTTTTTTTTTCTTCCAAATTGTTGTGGTGATTTTGCCACCAATTTATAATCCATTGGCTATCTTTATTTTTTTCCATGATTTAGTCCATTCAGCCTTTTAAAAGACCCCTCCCATCAATTCCTAAACATATATTCAAGTCCAGATGCTAAATATTTCTAACATAAATTAGAGTGTTGAACAGACAACACTTTGATTACCTTAGAAGAATTTACAATGAGAGAAAAGAGAAAGGATGAGAAAAACAGAACAAAACAAAACAAAATGAAACTATGATCTCTATAATCTCATGAAGCAGCTACCAGTAGGAGTTTATACCAGAATATTTATCAGGAACTCTTTAACTTTACCCTATGTTGTCCATTCTATATCTACCAATAATCAATGGCTGGGAAATGATACATGTGCACACAATTATTTCCTTTGTTTCTTTTATTTTTAAAATACTTTATGATAAGTATACCTGGTTGCTTGTTCAGAGTTTTAAGCGGCGTTAATGCTTCAGGTTTAGTTTGTTTGACTGTGTCCCTACAATCAATATTTTGCTTGCAGGAGGACACTCTCGTTGTTGGGCTCTAGGAACTTGATGGATAGAGATGTCCGAGATAGTTTTATAGTGCCACGCTTTATGAAACAACCAGGAACAGTAATTGAAAATCTAATACATTATACTTCATTTTGTGTACAGTGTACAAACGTTCTTTATGACTTTGACATTTTAGTAATCACTTAGGGAAAAAAGTCTTGAGCATATCATACGGGAAGATAGTTATCTTCTGTCCTTAACAAATCTGACTGCTTTGGAAATAATCAACTCATAAATATTTAGCTAATATACACTCAGAGCAATGGATTGTGCAAAATTAAATGCCTCATTGAAACAATTAATTTCAAATGCTATGATTTATTGAGCATACTTTACTGGAAATTTAATAGAAATATGGACTCAAAGTAATTTAAGCAAAGGATGTTTGCACTGTCTTTGATTCCTGGCCAACATATATTCTTTCTTAGCCTGCAGGTGAACCTCAAGAAAGAGCAAACTTCCAGGAAAGCTCTCTAATTGAATCTGTAGGTCAGAGTTTGATGAGAGGAGGCAATGGCCACAGACTGTAAAAAAAAAGACTAAGTAAATAAACAAAATGAAGTAATACTTTCATATTTCACATATCTCCTGCAGTTTTGCTCTCAGGGAAGAAAATGCCACTTAAGTAAAAGCTTGTCATCATTCGTGGATTTCAAAAGAACACAGCTCATGCTTCTCAGAGCATCAGTAACCAAATGTATCCCTGAGGCATCTCTGAAACATTCAGTCCTGCACTTTCCCGTAAGCTGGTTTGTGATTAAGCTTTAAGCAAGTGTTCTACACAGCAGTGGAAGGTAGCATGAACAATAAGGAAGATTTGGTTGGAAAGCTGGAAGGGTGAGGATAGAGTGAGGGTAAAGGAGGAGCAGAGGGTGATGGAAAGGTGCCTGCTTAGTGTCTTGGGTTAACCCAATATATTTGGTGTAACACAAAAGACACTGAAGTGGGACTCTGAGGACCTGAGTCCTAGTCCCAGTCGAGCTGTTGTTGATTCAAGAAAGTCACTTTCTTGTTTGGCAGACTCAGTTTTCTCACCTGTAAAATGAAATGAGACAAACAGGCCAGATAATTCTTCCAGGTTTCTTTTAATTCAGGCACTCATTAACTCTCTGATTTTATTCTGTAAGTTTCTTTCCTCAGTTTTGCAAAAGTCAGCATTCTTCTAAAAAAGTTTAGGCTCAAATGTAGCTGATTTTCAATTTCCAAATATTAATGATCAGTGAAGAACCAGATGAGTCTTGCCTTTGGTGTTTTTCTCTTTTGTATTCATAAATCAAACATTTCTAAATTAAACCAAACTCTCTGTCTGATTTTTATTATGTCTTAAACATGTTCTTATAATAAATCATTTCTCAAAAATATTTTAAATCACATTTCCAAAACTTAACGTTAATTGCAAGGTCTGGATTTTGTTGTTATTGAATGTTTTTATTCTCCCACCGATATTCTGCACCTGGGGTACAAAACCAATCCTGTCTCTATAGTCAAATATCCTAAGCATAAGATAAGCTGCATCTATTTTATTTGATGTTGGTTGAGTGTGTTCTTGTCAGACATGGGGTGATGGCCTGGCCATACCATTTTCCTAATGTATGACTGAATGTGAACAGATGTTTGTTCTCAGTGACCTTGGAACTTCCTGAAAGTTAGTGAACATAAACAAAATCTGGTTTCCTTCATGACTTAATGATGCTGCTTTTCAGTTTACCTAAGGAGAAACTTGTATTATTGGTCTCAAATTCCCAGCAAATGGACAAATAATGTTCTCCAATAACCATTGTAAGGAGGAAAATACACAAATATATGCATACAGTCACACAGAAATGACTGAAGCATGGGAGATTTGGGTTTTACCACTTGTTTACTAGTTGTACATACGTGATGTTATTGTTTTACAGTTTCTTCTTCTATTCCTAAAAATGGATATTTTCTACTCTTCTTTTTGCTAAATAGGTGGGGAAACAATGTGTGTGTGTGTGTGTGTGTGCGTGTGCGTTTTCACATTTTTGTATGACACTTAATATGGGGACTTTCACCAATATCCACATCTAAAAGTCCTCCAAGTTTTCTTCTATTAAGAAAGCAAAACAGACTTTAATATAAGCATGAGGGCTAATACGATTGCCATCAGCCATGTTACAGCATTTTCTGATAGTTGGCTGTTTACAACATTCAATAAGCTTAAATCATCGGGTCTGAATTCTGATTTGGTGAAAAGAAAAAGGTGGAGCCTTGCTTTCTTATCCCCTCCCCCTTTTCCATAAAGTATTCTTTTTTTTTTAAATTTATTTATTTAATTGCACAGGATCTTAGTTGTGGCATGTGAACTCTTAGTTGCAGCATGCATGTGGGATCTAGTTCCCTGACCAGGGATCGAACCCGGGCCCCCTACATTGGGAGTGCGGAGTCCTATCCACTGCGCCACCAGGGAAGTCCCCATAAAGTATTCTTGAGATAAGGGCTTTCGTACATTAGATTGTTATTTGAGAAGTGATTCCAAAGAACAATAGTAGAAGAAAAGGATGAGCAGTCAATGGAGGAGGAAAATCTAATCCAAAGATGTGTTATTAAGTTGGTCAACCCTGTTTGCAACTAGGACTTTGAGGAGCTGAGCAGAATATGCCTCAGAATTGTCATTTCAAAAGATAGAATATGGGAATTTTACCTACTGGCTGCTTCTCTCTATTAGTCAAAGGCTGTCCAGGGTTTATTTAAATCCTTTGCACTTTCAGATTGTTGCATCCTACTGGCCAAAACCAAGGCCGGAATTTAAACGTTCACAGAGAAGATGGGAGCCAGGCATAAGAAGTACAGTATTTGATACATTGGTCATATTAAACAGCCTAAAGTTCATGCTCAATAAGTGTTTATTACTTTTATGTGCCAGAAACAATGGTTTTATTGTGTTCTGAAAACTGAACATTATTATTCCCATTTAACAGATCATGATCCTGAGGCAAAAAGAAGAAAGAGGAAGAGGAGGAGGAAAAGGAGAATTTAGTCATTAAACAAGTAAGTAACAGAGTCAAGATTAAAACTCAAATAATCTGACTCCACAACTCACCTGCTTAATCACAGCAATACATTATAGTGCGGTTTCAGAGAGATGAGATATCGTAATGGAAGGAAACATGCACATCTGTCAGAACTGTGTGTTTGTGTCCTATCATGGATAAGGCATAAGCCAATAAGCTAGAAGTTAGAGTCAAGTTATGGCTCTAGCACTTATCAGTGTGTCTTTGATCAAGTCATTTAAACTCTCTATTAATTTATTCATGTTATAGTCCTTCAGAAGCTCTCTTCTGCTGTCAAATTATTTGATTCAATAAATATTGTCTTTATATCTATTCTGCATAATGCATTAAGTTAGATTATAGTTTCCCACCTTAGAACTCTTGATATTTTGAGACATTTTGAGTGTAGGTGGGGCTGTCTTGTGAATCGTAGAATGTTTAACAACATCCCTGGTCTCTTTCTTCTAGATGCCAGTAGAACACTCATCTGCAGTTGTGATAACAATACATGTCTCTAGACATTGCCATGTGTCTTTAGGGGGCAAACACCATCCTTCCATCCTCATTAAGAACTACTAACTACTGAGCTATGTGATACTCAAGACACAACTATGGCTTACATGTGCTTCATGAAGCTTATTCTTAAGAAAATTAGTACAGTTTTTTGGAAAGTAATCTACAACCAGAGTTTTGGATAAAAGATTATCTCACAAAATAGTAAAAATTAAATGGCCCTCCAGAGGTTCCTTAACACTAAATATTGCTCAGCCAAGAAAATGAAATTTCCTTTGATGCATTCAGATCTTGGCCATTTTATTATTTAGGTTTCCCACCTAAAGTTGCATAATCTTGAGTCTGTCATTTTACTTTCATTATTAAACAAGTAGGGAAAGTAATAGCATTTTCTAAATTAACCGTAATAACAAAACTCTAATAAAACACCTAACACTGTTGTTAACACACTGCTCAATAAATGATGACTATTGTCAATAATAATTGCTATGTTTCTTAATAGAACAAAATATAATTTTGAAAGCAATGTCTTTTGTATAAGGAATTTAGATATCTTCTACCTCTTCTACAATTTTAATGGGATGTTTGCAATTTGCCTTTATTCTAGAATAAATTCAAGTGAAGTCAATTTGATTTGATACAACAAGTAATCATTAGTTACTTTCTGTTGTAAAGATTAAATGAGCTGTGTCAGGCACTGTGCTAAAGCTTTATATATACTAAGTAAATCTTAACAAAATGGCAGTGATCTTTGCCTGCTTCTTCTCTCCTTTTCCTTCCATCACAGGTTGAGACACTTTGCTAGGTTATTTTAGGAGATTCACAGCTGAATACAACCTGGGTTTTTATCTAAGGGAGTTCATAATATAGTAGAGAACTACTACTCAAGTTCAAATTTGCATATGAATCAAGTAGGATCTTAATAAAATGCAGATTCTGATTTTGTAGGTCTGAGGCAGGGCCTGAGATTGCATTTCTGTGATGCCAATGATGTGGTCTAAGGACAACCCTGTCCTTTGAGTAAAAACAGAGTAGAGGACAGTAGTCATGATATGAGGAAGACGATACCAGTCCTTTCTAGCAGGAGAGATTAAGGATGGCTTTGTAATCTAATCTTCCTGTGGCCACAGACCAAATTCAGTGCCTAACACATATACTAGAACCTTAATATATATTCAATAAATAGGTAGATGAGTGAAGACAGTATTTAGTGAGTTTTAGTGGATGGGTTGGTTTCACATTATGGTGATGGAGTTCAAAGATATCCATAAGTCACAGTCATATGACAAGTCACAGAGGTGAAAGAGATCAAGGTATCTTTAGTAAAGCAGTTCTCAAAGTGGGATCTACTAGACCAGCAGTATCCACATCACCTGGGAACTTAGAAATACACATTCTTAGGTTCCACCCAAACCTACTGTATGAGAGCCCCTGGGGGTAGGGCTCAGTAATCTGTTTTTTAACAAATCCTCCAGATGATTCTGACGCACATTACAGTTTGAGAAACACTGACTTAAAAAAAGATATTAATTCAGATTATCTGGATCTTAGAATATATGTATATTTATATGTATGTATATATATATATATATATATATATACACACATCTATATATATTCCATTGATTCTAATTGTAGAGCTGACAGGACAAAGGATTTGATTTCTCTCCTCCCCTTATTCTCAATACATGAAGCAATTAAAGTCTCCCACATAGATACACTCTTGCCTCATCACAGATTTACAGGGATGCTGATGCCTAATTTAGACCAGGGAGAGCAGAAACTGAAGCTGAATAGAGGCAAGGATGTGCTCAGGTGAAATACTGTGAACGAAACATGATTTAGAGATGGGGAAGGGCTGAATGAACCAAACTGAGAAATGAATCTTGAAAGATTGAATACAAACGTTAGCCCAAATCCAGGAAGACGGAAAAGAAATCAGAGAAGGACTGAAAATAATTGGTAATCTAGAGTAACTGATGTAGACAGAATGACCAGGAGAGGAGGAGTCTTCCTGACCTTTAAGCAAGAACAGTGAGCCCTGTGATTCCACATCAAATGCCAGGATCTCCTCTCTACAACAAAACTGTCAGCAAAGAACATGAAAAATCACTTATTAAAGGACATAAAACACTGTTATCTTTTTCTTATTAAGTATAAACAGGGGCTTTTACTTGTTTTAAATTCTGGGTAACTTCTTTAATAAAAGCTAAGAGAGTCTTACTATTTAAATTATTTAAATTCATAAACACAAAACGTTTTCCAAACTCAGCAGATGGCTGAAATGGTTACCTTCCAAAGAGCTTGTGTGCATGGAAAGGTATAGCAGTGGTGGAGTGAAAAGAGCCCTGTATTAAGTAATAGAAATGCAGAGTTGTAGCCCCAGTTCTGTCACTGTTTCTGTGGCTTTTGATGAGTTCCTTTCTTTCTCTTTAAGCTTCTCTTTCCTTATTCGTTACAATGCAGGTCCTTACCTTTCTACCAAGCCTCAGTGATATATACAATAACCCTTGAGAAAGTTATTTTAAGATTGCAAAGGGCTAGGTATAGTTTTACTGGGAAAACTAGTCTGAAACCACTCTTGCCTGTTTTCCTCTCCTAGCTCTTCGGCTGTCTGAATTTTTCTAAAAATTCATAATTTAGTCATATAGATATACACACTTATAAATTATCATTTCATTTGCAGTAATTCCCTTTGGAATATCTAACTGTAATTTTCTTCAAAATGTTCAGGCTATCACAATCATCAATATCACCAAATAAAATGTAAATTCTCTATCAACCTGGGAGAAAGGTATGATTTATTGATGAAACTGCAGGCTCTATTTTATTTATTTTTTCTTGTTTATTTATATGTCCTATGCCTTTATTATTTATTGATAAGTAAATGAAAGGACAAGCATTGTTATATTTGTTATACGCTATTTGCTCTGCAAGAAGACACTGAAACTTTATTTTCTCATTTATAGTCTAAGCAAATTTTTTATCATAACAAGAGCTAGCATTTAAGGGTACCTACTGTGTGCATTCATTTACCTTCATTAAAATATTTCCCAAACTCATCAGATGGTTGAGAGAGTCAATTTCCAAATAGCTTGGGTGAGTAGATCATCCAGGTGCTTTACCTGGATTATTTTATTTCCCCATAGAACCACTAAACACTCCTCTGCTCCCATTTGTGATGAAGAGTTTAGGCTCAGAACTATTAAAGAACTCATCCACCAGTCTGTCTCTAGAGCCTTTACTCTTAAGCACTACCTGATGGTCTGTATGAAGTTAATCTTACATTACTCTTGTTTGTTAGTTTATTCATTGCCTCCTTTCTGTAATGTGATACATGTTTTCTCCAGCATTCAGCATGCGTAGTTCCTAGTATTCAGTAGGGACTCAGTAAATGAATATTGAATAAATGTATTAAATTCTTATAAGATGGTCTCTCGTTTCAAGGGGAGTGACAAATTAGGAAACAGGGCATGTGTGATCATTCCTGTATCTCTAGGAACACATTAAAGGAAAACTAATCATGAGGCAAAGGACAAGCTTCCCATTTTTTTCGTAATCCATATCCTTGGAGCCATGACCCCAGAAAAATAAAATAGACTTGGCATTAGATAGTTCAAAGTCAACACAAATATCTAAGCCTTCACTCAGTCAGCATACAACTGGATTTTGAGTGATGCATTAGAGCAAGCCAGGAAAAGGAGGGGAAAGTTCAGGCAGACACTTGGAAGAATTCGTGCACTGGGAATTTAATGTAGCAGTCTGGTTTGGGGAGTAATGAAAACATAGGTGAAGAATGAGGTTGCAGGATGAGGTTCCCTGTCATTGGTAAAGAATTTGTACTATACTCTGGAAATAAAGAATTTCGGGAGAGGAGTGACAAGCTCATAGTTCGGATATGTGGGAGATCACTCTAGCAGCTATATGCAGAATGGGTGGAAGAAGGCTCGACTGGGCATGTAGAGTATGAGGAGAAGGTTTTTAAATTGGCTCAGGTGAGAGATGATGCACTTGACAGCAGCATCAGTGACAATAGAGAGAAAGAGAGGGAGTGAAAGATATAAATGTATATTTTGCTTTTTACAAAAGTATCATCTCATGCCCAGAGGTAGAAAAACCAACTGCAAGAGGTGTCCCTCAAGATGCTGATGAAGCACAGTATCAGATTCCTTGGATTGTCTCCAAATTACATTTTGTAGTCTCTCTTATTACTGAATTAATTACCCCTATTCTTTTTCAGCAGCATAAGGCAAAATGAATTTCAAAATCCAGATGTGTGGAAGAAGTATCACTAACTAGAGCTTTAGCAAGTATTAAACTCCTACTAAACATATTTAATTTAGAATTAAGGTGGTAGTATGGAAATTAAATCCCCCATTAATGTCGGGGAAGAGCACCTATTGAGGTATAAATATATGAAAGATAAACCTACTTGCAATGTAATTAATTCAAATCTGCAGAACCAATAAGTGTGTGACGATGTTCCTATTATTACATTACACTTGTGAGGAATGCTCAGGAACTTAATTAGCATTTACCCATACAACTAAAGAAAATGAGATATTAAGCATGCTATCTAATTAACTAGCTATAGATTGTCTGTTAAATAAATATTAAATGTATAAACACTTGAGACAAGGCTGAAAATGTGGCCCTAAATAGATATCCATTTTCTCATGACTCTTTTTTTTTTAAAACAATTGTAGTTAATTCCAAGAACAAAATATACATGGACGCTTCCAGTGGGATCTGTATACTTTGCCCACATGGTTATTATTATTATTTTTTATCTCACTTAGACCCTGCCCTCACCTTTCCCTCCAAAGTTAGGCTAGAGTTTGAACTGGTAGATCACATGCATTATCCAAGCAAACACTGTGGTCAGTTATGTTAGGATGTCAACGTCTCCATTTTCTAGGTATGTATAACCACTGAAATGTGGGCATGTTAATTTGTCTAACGTCACACAGCAAACAAATTGTGTATGCTTTGTCATTGCTTCATTGCTAAATCTCCTCTGCTCCTACAAAGCAACCATAATGACCTTGATGTAAATCAGATATCACTCTTCTGTTCCAAACTCCCCAGTTACCATATTATGAAGAGTATAAGCTTTACTCTTTAAGGCTCCACATAATATATCCATTGCTACCCTTCCCTTTGACCTCATATCCATTACACATCTGACCTCATCCCCTACAACTCTCCCCTTTTTTTTTCTTTAACAACTTTATTGGAGTATAATTGCTTTACAATGATGTGTTAGTTTCTGCTTTATAACAAAGTGAATCAGCTATACATATATCCCCATATCTCCTCCCTCTTGCATCTCCCTCCCACCCTCCCTATCCCACTCCTCTAGGTGGTCACAAAGCACCATGCTAATCTCCCTGTGCTATAAGGGTGCTTCCCACTAGCTGTCTATTTTCCGTTTGGTAGTGTATATATGTCCATGCCACTCTCTCACTTTGTCCCCGCTTACCCTTCCCCCTCCCCGTATCCTCAAGGCCATTCTCTAGTAGGTCTGTGTCTTTATTCCCATCTTGCCCCTAGGTTCTTCATGACCACTTTTTATTTTCCTTTTTTTTTTAGATTCCATATATATGTGTTAGCATACGGTATTTGTTTTTCTCTTTCTAACTGACTTCACTCTGTATGACAGACTCTACGTCCATCCACCTCACTACAAATAACTCAGTTTTGTTTCTTTTTATGGCTGAGTAATATTCCATTGTATATATGTGCCAGATCTTTATCCATTCATCTGCTGATGGACACTTAGGTTGCTTCCATGTCCTGGCTATTGTAAATAGAGCTGCAATGAACATTTTGGTACATGACTCTTTCTGAATTTTGGTTTTCTCAGGGTATATGCCCAGTAGAGGGATTGCTGGGTCGCATGGTAGTTCTCTTTTTACTTTTTAAGGAACCTCCATACTGTTCTCCATAGTGGCAGTATCAATTTACATTCCCACCAACAGTGCAAGAGGGTTCCCTTTTCTCCACACCCTCTCCAGCATTTATTGTTTGTAGATTTTTTGATGATGACCATTCTGACCGGTGTGAGGTGATACCTCATTGTAGTTTTGATTTGCATTTCTCTAATAATTAATGATGTTGAGCATTCTTTCATGTGATTGTTGGCAATCTGTATATCTTCTTCGGAGAAATGTCTTTTTAGGTCATCTGCCCATTTTTGGATTGGGTTGTTTTTTTTTTTTTTGATATTGAGCTGCATGAGCTGCTTGTATATTTTGGAGATTAATCCTTTGTCAGTTGCTTCATTTGCAAATATTTTCTCCCATTCTGAGGGTTGTCTTTTCGTCTTGTTTATGGTTTCATTTGCTGTGCAAAAGCATTTAAGTTCATTAGGTGCCATTTGTTTATTTTTGTTTTTATTTCCATTTCTCTAGGAGGTGGGTCAAAAAGGATCTTGCTGTGATTTATGTCATAGAGTGTTCTTCCTATGTTTTCCTCTAAGAGTTTGATAGTGTCTGGCCTTACATTTAAGTCTTTAATCCATTTGGAGTTTATTTTTGTGTATGGTGTTAGGGAGTGTTCTAATTTCATTCTTTTACATGTAGCTGTCCAGTTTTCCCAGCACCACTTATCGAAGAGGCTGTCTTTTCTCCACTGTATATTCTTGCCTCCTTTATCAAAGACAAAGTGACCATATGTGCATGGGTTTATCTCTGGGCTTTCTATCCTGTTCCATTGATCTATGTTTCTGTTTTTGTGCCAGTACCATACTGTCTTGATTACTGTAGCTTTGTAGTATAGTCTGAAGTCAGAGAGCCTGATTCCTCCAGCTCCGTTTTTCTTTCACAACATTGCTTTGGCTCTTCAGGGTCTTTTGTGTTTCCATACAAATTGTGAAATTTTTTGTTCTAGTTCTGTGAAAAATGCCAGTGGTAGTTTGAAAGGGATTGCATTGACTCTGTAGATTGCTTTGGGTAGTATAGTCATTTTCACAATGTTGATTCTTCCAATCCAAGAACATGGTATATCTCTCCACCTGTTTGTATCATCTTTAATTTCTTTCATCAGTGTCTTATAATTTTCTGCATACAGGTCTTTTGTCTCCTTAGGTCGGTTTATTCCTAGATATTTTATTCTTTTTGTTGCAATGGTAAATGGGAGTGTTTTCTTAATTTAACTTTCAAATTTTTCATCATTAGTGTATAGGAATGCAAGAGATTTCTGTGCATTAACTTTGTATCCTGCTACTTTACCAAATTCATTGATTAGCTCTCGTAGTTTTCTGGTAGCATCTTTAGGGTTCTGTATGTATAGTATCATGTCATCTGCAAACAGTGACAGGTTTACTTCTTCTTTTCTGATTTGGATTTGTTTTATTTCTTTTTCCTTTCTGACTGCTGTGGCTAAAACTTCCAAAACTATGTTGAATAATAGTGGTGAGAGTGGACAACCTTGTCTTGTTCCTGGTCTTAGTGGAAATGGTTTCAGTTTTTCACCATTGAGGATGATGTTGGCTGTGGATTTGTCATATATGGCCTTTATTATGTTGAGGAAAGTTCCCTCTATGCCTACTTTCTGCAGGGCTTTTATCATAAATGGGTATTGAATTTTTTCAAAAGCTTTCTCTGCATCTATTGAGATGATCATATGGTTTTTCTCCTTCAATTTTTTAATATGGTGTATCACATTGACTGATTTGCGTATATTGAAGAATCCTTGCATTCCTGGGATAAACCCCACTTGATCATGGTTTATGATCCTTTTAATGTGCTGTTGGATTCTGTTTGCTAGTATTTTGTTGAGGATTTTTGCATCTATGTTCATCAGTGATATTGGCCTGTAGTTTTCTTTCTTTGTGACATCTTTGTCTGGTTTT
This sequence comes from Balaenoptera musculus, assembly GCF_009873245.2. Lineage (NCBI taxonomy): Eukaryota > Metazoa > Chordata > Mammalia > Artiodactyla > Balaenopteridae > Balaenoptera > Balaenoptera musculus. The sequence continues at coordinate 36,159,603 of NC_045803.1, forward strand.
GGTATCAGGGTGATGGTGGCTTCGTAGAACGAGTTTGGTAGTGTTCCTCCCTCTGCTATATTTGGAAGAGTTTGAGAAGGACAGGTGTTAGCTCTTCTCTAAATGTTTGATAGAATTCGCCTGTGAATTCATCTTGTCCTGGGCTTTTGTTTGTTGGAAGATTTTTAATCACTGTTTCAATTTCAGTGCTTGTGATTGGTCTGTTCATATTTTCTGTTTCTTCCTGGTCCAGTCTCAGAAGGTTGTGCATTTCTAAGAATTTGTCCATTTCTTCCAGGTTGTCCATTTTATTGCATAGAGTTGCTTGTAGTAATCTCTCATGATCCTTTGTATTCCTGCAGTGTCAGTTGTTACTTCTCCTTTTTCATTTCTAATTGTATTGATTTGAGTCTTCTCCCTTTTTTTCTTGATGAGTCTGGCTAAAGGTTTATCAAATTGTTTATCTTCTCAAAGAACCAGCTTTTAGTTTTATTGATTTTGGTATCGTTTCCTTCATTTCTTTTTCCTTTATTTCTGATCTGATCTCTATGATTTCTTTTCTTCTGCTAACTTTGGGGGTTTTTTTGTTCTTCTTTCTCTAATTCCTTTAGGTGTAAGGTTAAGTTGTTTATTTGAGATGTTTCTTGTTTCTTAAGGTAGGATTGTATTGCTATAAACTTCCCTCTTAGAACTGCTTTCGCTGCATCCCATAGGTTTTGGGTCGACGCGTTTTCATTGTTATTTGTTTCTAGGTATTTTTTGATTTCCCCTTTGATTTCTTCAGTGATCTCTTGGTTATTAAGTAGTGTATTGTTTAGCCTCCATGTGTTTGTGTTTTTTACAGATTTTTTTCCTGTATTTGACATCTAGTCTCATAGTGTTTTGGTCGGAAAAGATACTTGATAGGATTTCAATATTCTTAAATTTACCAAGGCTTGATTTGTGACACAGGATATGATCTATCCTGGAGAATGTTTCATGAGCACTTGAGAAGAATGTGTATTCTGTTGTTTTTGGATGGAATGTCCTATAAATATCAATTAAGTCCATCTTGCTTAATGTATCATTTAAAGCTTGTGTTTCCTTATTTATTTTCATTTTGGATGAGCTGTCCATTGGTGAAAGTGGGGTGTTAAAGTCCCCTACTATGATTGTGTTGCTGTCGGTTTCCCCTTTTATGGCTGTTAATATTTGCCTTATGTATTGAGGTGCTCCTATGTTGGGTTCATAAATATTTACAATTGTTATATCTTCTTCTTGGATTGATCCCTTGATCATTATGTAGTGTCCTTCTTTGTCTCTTGTAATAGTCTTTGTTTTAAAGTCCATTTTGTCTAATGTGAGAATTGCTACTCCAGCTTTATTTGATTTCCATTTGCATGGAATATCTTTTTCCATCCCCTCACTTTCAGTCTGTATGTGTCCCTAGGTCTGAAGTGGGTCTCTTGTAGACATATGGGTCTTGTTTTTGTATCCATTCAGCCAGTCTCTGTCTTTTGGTTGGAGCATTTAATCCATTTACATTTAAGATAATTATCAATATGTATGTTTCTATTCCCATTTTCTGAATTGTTTTGGGTTTGTTATTGTAGGTCTTTTCCTTCTCTTGTGTTTCCTGCCTAGAGAAGTTCCTTTAGCATTTGTTGTAAAGCTGGTTTGGTGGTGCTGAATTCTCTTAGCTTTTGCTTGCCTGTAAAGGTTTTAATTTCTCTGTCAAATCTGAATGAGATCCTTGCTGGGTAGAGTAATCTGGGTTGTAGGTTTTTCTCCTTCATCACTTTAAATATGTCCTGCCACTCCCTTCTGGCTTGCAGAGTTTCTGCTGAAAGATCAGCTGTTAACCTTATGGGGATTCCCTTGTGTGGTATTTGTTGTTTTTCCCTTGCTGCTTTTAATATTTTTTCTTTGTATTTAATTTTTGATAGTTTAATTAATATGTGTCTTGGTGTGTTTCTCCTTGGATTTATCCTGTATGGGACTCTCTGTGCTTCCTGGACTCGATTAACTATTTCCTTTCCCATATTAGGGAAGTTTTCCACTATAACCTCTTCGAATATTTTCTCAGTCCCTTTCTTTTTCTCTTCTTCTTCTGGGACACCTATAATTCGAATGTTGGTGCATTTAATGTTGTCCCAGAGGTCTCTGAGACTGTCCTCAATTCTTTTCATTCTTTTTTCTTTATTCTGCTCTACAGTAGTTATTTCCACTATTTTATCTTCCAGGTCACTTATCTGTTTTTCTGCCTCAGTTATTCTGCTATTGATCCCTTCTAGAGAATTTTTAATTTCCTTTATTGTGTTTTTCATCATTGTTTGTTTGCTCTTTAGTTCTTCTAGGTCCTTGTGAAACGTTTCTTGTATTTTCTTCATTCTATTTCCAAGATTTTGGATCATCTTTACTATCATTACTCTGAATTCTCTTTTCAGGTAGCTTGCCTATTTTCTCTTGATTTGTTTGGTCTGGTGGGTGTTTACCTTGCTCCTTCATCTGCTGTGTGTTTCTCTGTCCTCTCATTTTGCTTAACTTACTGTGTTTGGGGTCTCCTTTTCACAGGCTACAGGTTCGTAGTTCCCGTTGTTTTTGGTGTCTGTCCCCAGTGGCTAAGGTTGGTTCAGTGGGTTGTGTAGGCTTCCTCGTGGAGGGGACTAGTGCCTGTGTTCTGGTGGATGAGGCTGGATCTTGTCTTTCTTGTGGGCAGGTCCACATCTGCTGGTGTGTTTTGGGGTGTCTGTGGCCTTATTATGATTTTAGGCAGCCTCTCTGCCAATGGATGGGGTTGCGTTCCTGTCTTGCTAGTTGTTTGGCATAGGCTGTCCAGCACTGTGGCTTGCTGTTCGTTGAGCGGAGCTGGGTCTTGGCATTGAGATGGAGATCTCTGGGAGGTTTTCGCCGTTTGATATTACGTGGAGCTGAGAGGTCTCTTGTGGACCAGTGTCCTGAACTTGGCTCTCCCACCTCAGAGGCACAGCCCTGACGCCTGGCTGGAGCACCAAGAGCCTGTCATCCACATGGCTCATAATAAAAGGGAGAAATAAAGAAAGAAAGAAAGAAGCATATAAAATAAAATATAATAAAATAAAATAAAGAAGTAAAATAAAATAAAATAAAATAAAGAAAACTAAAATAGTTATTAAAATAAAAAATACGTATTAAGAAATTTTTTTTAAAAGTAACACAAAAAAAATTTGAAAGAAAGAAAGAAAGAAGAGAACAACCAAACCAAGAAACAAGTCCACCAATGATAACAAGCGCTAAAAACTATACTAAAAAAAAAAAAAAAAAAAAAAAAGACAAAACCCAGGACAAATGGTTAAAGCAAAGCTATACAGACAAAATCACACACAGAAGCATACACATACACACTCACAAAAAGAGAAAAAGGGAAAAAAATATATATATATATCGTTGCTCCCAATGTCCACCTCCTGAATTTGGGATGATTCGTTGTCTGTTCAGGTATTCCGCAGATGCAGGGTACATCAAGTTGATTGTGGAGCTTTAATCCTCTGCTCCTGAGGCTGCTGGGAGAGATTTCCCTTTCTCTTCTTTGTTTGCACAGCTCCTGGGGTTCAGCTTTGGATTTGGACCCGCCTCTGCATTTAGATCACCTGAGGGCGTCTGTTCCCACCCAGACAGGACAGGGTTAAAGGAGCAGCTGATTCAGGGGCTCTGGCTCACTCAGGCTGGAGGGAGGGAGGGGTATGGATGACGGGTGAGCCTGCGGCAGCAGAGCCCGACATGATGTTGCACCAGCCTGAGGCACACTGTGTGTTCTCCTGGGGGAGGTTGTCCCTGGATCATGGGACCCTGGCAGTGATGGGCTGCACAGGCTCCAGGGAGGGGAGGTGTGGATAGTGACCTGTGCTCGCACACAGGCTTCTTGGTGGCGGCAGCAGCAGCCTTAGTGTCTCATGCCCATCTCTGGGGTTCGCGCTGATAGCCGCGGCTCGCGCCTGTCTCTGGAGCTCCTTTAAGCGGTGCTCTGAATCCCCTCTCCTCGCGCACCAGGAAACAAAGAGGCAAGAAAAGTCTCTTGCCTCTTCGGCAGCTCCAGACTTTTTCCCAGACTCCCTCCCCGCTAGCTGTGGCGCACTAGCCCCCTTCAGGCTGTGTTCACTCAGCCAACCCCAGTCCTCTCCCTGGGATCCGTCCTCCGAAGCCCGAGCCTCAGCTCCCAGCCCCCGCCCGCCCTGGTGGGTGAGCAGACAAGCCTCTCGGGCTGGTGAGTGCAGGTTGGCACCGATCCTCTGTGCGGGAATCTCTCCGCTTTGCCCTCCACACCCCGTTGCTGCACTCTCCTCCGTGGCTCCGAAGCTCCCCCGCTCCGCCACCCGCAGTCTCCGCCAGTAAAGGGGCTTCCTAGTGTGTGGAAACCTTTCCTCCTTCACAGCTCCCTCCCACTGGTGCAGGTCCTGTCCCTATTCTTTTGTCTCTTGTTTCTTTTCTTTTTTTCCCTACCCAGGTACGTGGGGAGTTTTTTGCCTTTTGGGAGGTCTGAGGTCTTCTGCCAGCATTCAGTAGGTGTTCTGTAGGAGTTGTTCCACATGTAGATGTATTTCTGATGTATTTGTGAGGAGGAAGGTGATCTCCACGTCTTACTGTTCTGCCATCTTGAAGCCATCTGTCTCTCCCCTTTTTTTACTCGAACCCTGGCACTGGTATTTTTGCTGTTTCTGGACCATTCTAGCCAAGCTGCAGCATCAGGGAATTTTCACACACTGCTTTATCTCATTCCTTCTCTTCCTTCATATTTCTGTGCAAATGTTGCCTTATCAGTGAGCGCTTCCTTAATCACTCTTCATCAAAGAATGTTCTCATTCCCAACACTCCCTATCATCCTAACTTGTTTGCTTTTCTCCTATCATAAGACATGCTACAAATTTTGCATATTTATTTGTTACTTATCTGCCACCCCCCACTCCAACTGTAAATCCGCAAGACCAAGGATTCATGTTCATTACTATATTTCCAGCACATAGACTGATGGTGCCTGGCACATGGCAGGTGCTCAGTAAAGATTCAATAAACAAATAAGCAAATGCTCTGTCAACAACAGCATATACGCCACACTGGAAGATTACATTTGGCCACAATAATCACAATTTGTACATTTTTAACATTTGTATTGATTACTACAAGATTTTATATGGTTAGAAATGAATATTGTTCTTTGCTTAGTATTTTTCTTGGATTTTTAACATAGCCCCCTCATACATATTCATGGTGAAATATGTCATCTTTGAATCAAGTTTACTTTGTATTCTCCTCGAACTTTATTAGGTATATACCTATCACCTAACTGTTTTTTGAAATGTTTCATCATATATTTTCTCCAATTCAGGAGAGTTCAAATTTAACCAATTGCTTTAAATATCATCTGGGATTATTTCATAAGGAATTCTATGGGTCAAGGAATCATTTCTCTATGTAGTACCAAGTTTTCAGCCTTAGAAATTTATACTATCCTTTCAGGATGGACCCCAGGGTATTTTTTATTAAAATGGGAAATTGGAATGTGTAATCACTAAGGTCACTTTCAGGGAATAAAGCAGTACCCAGTAAGCCATAATTTAGCTCCATGGATGTTCCTAGTGTACTGATATGTTTTTTATATCCATTATCTCATTAATACTTTTTCTCTTCTATAAAAATCAAGGTGATTAATCAACATGAGAGTACCCTTAGGAAGCCAGTTTTCAAGGCACAAAACTAACAAATGTTGAAGCCAGTGTCGAAACCCTGTCCATGTGACTCCAAAGACAGTGCCATTTCTACTTTTCCACTTGAACCTAGCATTATATGTTAGGAAAAAGAGAGAAAGTTTTTTTTTTAATAAAATTGTTTTTGTTTGTTTGTACTTCACGTTGCTTTGGAAGGCATCTTTGGTTTACAGTTTACTTGGTTGATTGATTGACACTTGATCCTTAGATGGCTTATACTGAATTCAGCTGAGATTCTTAGACTTTCTTGATATATTATCGAAAATTATCCAAAAACTTAGTGAGATTAGAATTCTAGTGAGTATTTACCTGCTTGGTCACTTCTGAACCATGTCCGTTGGGAGATTCCAGAGAATACTCCCTGCATTAAGACTTTGAGAAATATATTAGTAAGGGGAACAATGACCATTTTTTAGAAACTCTGTAATAGGTCTTCTCTGTAATAGACCAAGAAAAACACTGGAACCTGCTGCCATTTAACTGCTTCCTGAATCCAGTGAAAATTATGGGATACCAGCATGGCAGGGGCCAAGCAATGACCCCTACCTGTCAGAGATAAGGTGGATATAGATACCATAATGAGTAGCAGAAAGCTCTAGATTGGTGAACAGAATTCTGAATTGAATAGTTGCCATAGAGAATCACAACTTCTCAAATAATTTCAAGACTTTAGCCAGTTCACAGACCCAGAACTCCTTGAATGGAGGAAGGGGAAGGCACATCATTTTATCACCACAATTTTATACTAAAATTATTCCTCCTGTCTTTTACCAAAGTCCTGTGACCAGTTCCAAAAGTAAGTGTGCATTAAGCAAAAGAGAATACCAGACTTATCAGAGAATACTAACTTTGCACTTTCACTCAGTCATAAAGACACAAAATACCAATATCATTTACCAGCCGAACTACAAGGCATTAGAGGTTGTGATACTGTTTTGGTTCTGTTTCATGACATGGTGGATTTGGTGTGTCACAGAACCCACTTCATTGCTACTTCTTCAGTTTTGGAATGCATAGTTGAAATGCAGCTGTCAAAATCTTCACAATAATGTCTATGGAATGAAGGATATTATGGTAGGAAAGGACAAGACTCTAGGATTGCCTTTTCTATGTTAAAAGTAAAGCAAAGCACTCCTGCATTTCTTGACAGATTGTAGAGAATAGAGCCACAATCAAGAACTCGAAAGACCCAGGGGCAATTATTCCCATCACATGTATTCACCATGTCTTTTTGGCCTGTATGGAAAACAGACAGATCTTGGAAAGAAAGTAACAGTGGATTATCCTAAATGTTATTAGTTGGGTACTTTAATGGTAGCTACTTTTAAAGATGTGGCTTCTGGGACTTCCCTAGTGGTCCAGTGGTAAAGAATCCACCTTGCAATGCAGGGGACGCAGGTTTGATCCCTGGTTAGGGATCCCACATGCTGCGGGGCAACTAAGCCCACGTCCAACAACTACTGAGCTCGCCCGCCTCAACTAGAGCCTGCGTGCCGCAAACTACAGAGCCAGCGCACCCTGGAGCATGCGCGCCACAACTAGAAAGAGAAAACCTGCACGCCACAACTAGAGAGAAGCCTGCGTGCACCACAATGAAGAGCCCACGTGCCACAACGAAATATCCCACATGGCTCAACAAAGATCTCGTGTGCTGCAACTAAGACCCGACACAGCCAAAAATAAATTAAATAAATAAATAATAAATAAATAAATCTAAAAAAAAATGTAGCTTCTTTGCTGGAGTCAATGTCACTGTGCTTCTCAAAGTTTTAACAATGCTGATCTTCTTTGTCTTCATTATACTAAGTTCTCATTTAAGTCCAGTTTACCAACTGTTTACCATCCCTATAATGCTATGCCTCCAGATATTATTTCATTCTCCTCTTAAAAATCACTTCTCAGTAAGACCTCTCTGTGCCACCCAATATTAGATTACAACCTGTTTGCCAGCGTTGGAGTGCTAGGTCTTCTGATTCGTTGCTCCACATTCTTTCTTCACTCTTCCTATTCTATCATACTGTATTTTTGTGCCTCGGGTTACCTATAGAATAGGTGTTTGGCATTGATTTGGGAGGAAACGAGCAAAAAAAAAAAGAGAAAGACTTAAGATTCCAAAATATATCAAGTCCTGTCTGTGAATTAGACATCATAACATAGCATCTAAACCTCAGACCAATGAGGCAGGTGTTAGTAGTCCCTTTTTACAGGTAAAGATATGTGATGTGAAGAGTTTAAACAGTCTGGCCAGAAATGACAACTAGAACCAAGAGATGCAAAGCAACTATAATTCAGTTTTAAAAAGTCTGATGCCGGAGCTTTGTTCCAATTCCCTTCTGCTTTCTTTCTAACTTTGTAAGTTATCTGATCTCTAGACTTATAAAATGCTTCTCTCAAACATTCTTTCCCCTTAATAGGTTTTAGTACACAAACAAATAGGTTTTAGTACACAAGTTAGGCTGAATACAGAGAAGATTAAATCCTCATTTTGAAACACACATAATGGAATAAAAAATAAATAAATATGGAGAAAATTTTACTTTTCCTCACTACCGAAACCATCATTCTGGAAGAGAGAATGAGTCCATATGTCAGAATTAGTTGAAAAAGTGGACCAGATATTTGCTCATCTTTGCTTGGCCACCATAATCTGGCCAAAAACTTGGATCATGATGAAGTCAAGATTCCTTTGACTTCTCCCAACCCCATAGTTGTGAATCCAGTTGGGCATGGGAAAGTGGGTGGCCAAGAGGACTGCTTCTTTCTTGCCAGCAAGATAATTTCACCAGCTCCTAAAGATAGGATTAAAACAAAAATATAGCTCTTTAGCAGACAAATGATTCTAGAATATGAAAAAAAAAAAAAAAACCTCTAATAAAATGGGAGAAAACCTCATCATGCTAGAAGTCATAATAGCATCATCTAGAGCATATCCCACTGCTGTCCACCACCACACACATACATACTCCCCAGGGGAGCATCCTTGGATTTTGGTCACTCTCTCTAGTGTAATAGACCCTCACCACCACCACCCCTCCACACACACACTGATTCCTTGTGGTGTGGAGGTGAGGTCTTTCGTTCAGAGTAATGATATATAAGATGGGGCTACTGAAGTCACACAAGGATGATGGTTCTTCCATCACTATTAAATACCATGGCCACTTAATTTCATCCACTTTGGGCCTGCTGATGCCAGTAACATTGACTTCGCATATTTATGGGCTGTCCATGCTGCACCAAAATTATTCATAGTGTCTTCATTTTGACTTGTATTTTGCTGTGGCTTCTTTTCCCCAGTATGAATGAAGTATATGCTCTCTAAGTTTTAGCTGTGGTACTAAATGCTTGACACACATTATCTCATTTAATTATGGCATTTAGTCCTTAGAATGTGCATCCTGGTTAGTTATTGTTATCACTGTTTTGATGGTGAGTATGCATCAGGTCAAATATATTGAACACCTTGCTCAAAACTGAGCATCTAGTAACTGTTGGAATGGGAATTCAAACTCAAGTCTGTTTGTACCAGTAATTACTGCCCTCTTTCCGTGTGACTTTTCTTGATCCTCTATGGAATAATGAATAATTCTCTCCTTACAGCTGTTTTATTTCCCTTATACTCATCTTTTTAAAACTATGTATTATCGTGTGGGTTTCCTACAGATTTGAGAGTTCAGTCAAACTACTTCTTCACAACCATGTAACTAGTACCTAATGAGATGTCTGAAGTAGAGAATATGCTAAGTAAATCCTTATTTTTATTTGGAAGGATTACATAAAGGAGATACATAGAGTATTTATAGATGACATAGGAGTGATTGATCTTCATTTGCTATGGGACAATTGGGGAGAGCTTTTCAAAGCAGGTGGCATTGGAAATGAGCCTTGAAGAATGGATAATGATAATAACAACAGTGATTTGTGGTGTGCAGGAAGGTGGTAAAGGTGGTAACATAGAGGTGACCCATGTTTAAAAGGGCATTCTGGTGCCCTTCTAAACCAATAAACAAACACAGATATTCTCACAATCCTGAATTTACCAATATATCTGTCATTTGACTTCAGGTTTTTGCGAGTTAGTGTTTATAAAGTTAAATGCTGAAAATCAGAGAGCTGTCAGGAGTGAGGTAGAGAAACAGTGACATCTCTCCTGACCCAGCCTAAACTAGAACACACAGATGGGAAAAAGAACATGCCGATTCTTGGCTTGAATGGTGTGCAGTGAACCATATAGAATGATCCAGTGCCACATCCTGGAATGTGTCAGAGTGGGTTGGGGACAGAGGTCAAATGCGACCCCAGAGTGTCTTACTAGCTGACAGTTCCAGAGCAGAGGTTCCAGCGGACAGCCCCACAAGATGCACACCAGGCAACAGCCTCCACAGGCTAGCCTGTGACAGCTGCAGCAGATGGGGATGACCCAGCAGCCAGTTCCCAAATATGCTTAGTGCCTTTGCCTGAGGGCATAAGCACATTCATAATGGAGGCCCTTTTTTGTTTGTTTTTGGAGAAGGGGAGAAATAGGTGCTCTAATTAGTTAGACCTATTTACACTCCTAAACTGTGAAGCCACTCTCCTTAACAAAAACCTAGTGTCTTTTTCTTGCATTTAAAAAAAGTTGTTGGGCTTCCCTGGTGGCGCAGTGGTTAAGAATCTGCCTGCCAATGCAAGGGACATGGTTTCGAGCCCTGTCCGGGAAGATCCTACATGCCGCGGAGCAACTAAACCCGTGCGCCACAACTACTGAGCCTGCGCTCTAGAACCCGCGAGCCACAACTACTGAGCCCACGTGCCACAACTGCTGAAGCCTGCGTGCCTAGAGCCCATGCTTTGCAACAGAGAAGCCACGACAATGAGAAGCCTGCGCACCGCGATGAAGAGTAGCCCCCGCTTGCCACAACTAGAGAAAGCCTGCACGCAGCAAGGAAGACCCAATGCAGCCAAAAATAAAAACAAACAAACAAATAAATAAATTTATTTTTAAAAATAAAATAAAATAATAAAAAAGCTGTTGATAATTTCAGTAGCACTGATCATCTCATCTTCTACAACCTAAGCTATTTATAAGGGGAAAAAATAGTGTAGGTGAAGGGGAAGATGGAATTTTTGGCAAATTCTGGGGGCAGCAAATGGTGACTTTGATTTGAGTGTGACTAGGGCAAACTCTGCATTTGGCTGCTCTTCAAGGCTTTATCGTCATCAATTATGTGCTTGCAGTGATGTGGAAATGCTTTCTTCCTTCTCTCCAGCATCCATAAGCACTGTGATTCCCTTCACTTCTCTCAAATCTTCCAGAATTTAGGAAAGTATTGCTTTCGATGTTAATGCTTGGTGGGTTTCGTTTTGGGGCAGATGAGGGCAGGGATTTCCAAAGTGAGAAAAATAAAGTAAGACCACCACCCATATAAAGCAGAAGTAGAGAGGAATATGCCTCCCCACACAGGATGCCTTAACCCTGAAACAGACTGCACGATGCTTTAACCCCACACAGATACTGAATTACTGGCACGTGCACAGACAATGCCAGGGTCTGCCCTTCCTTTCCAACTCGGTTTATTTTCAACAACAGACATTTCTGAAGATTTTTGTCTTGATGGCTTCTCTTTGCCTAGAATGTATATTTTCTAGGTTTTTGTTTATTTTCATATTGACTGATTGATTGCAGTTTTTTAACAAGAAAGGAAGAAAAGCCATGACTCAATCTCGCAATTAACTACTGAACACCTACTAATTGTGAAGCACTGTGCTAGGTGTTTGTATACATTATCTAATTTGTTTGACTTTGGTTTTTGGTACTGCACTGCAGATGGGTTATATAGAATGTTCCTTGTTATTAGCTGATTACAAAGTAAAATATAGAATACTTATGAATTTGCATAGCACCTCAATAAATATTTTAAATGTTTAAATTTGTCATATATATGTATACATATATATATATGTGTATGTATATAGATAGATAGGTATAGATATAAACCTTTACAAAGTGATGTGGGGCAGTTTTGCCACTCGTGATGTCAAGCATTTGGCTTAATGATTAGCTGATTTGAGAGCTAGAATAAAATATAGATTTTCCCTTGAACAAATACCTATATAGAAAAAATAGGTGGTGCATTGAGGACAGAGTTCTAGACTCTCCTTAGTCTTTTGCTCACTGTGTGCCTTGGACAGAGTTCTTAATTTACCTGGGCTGCACAGTCATGTACGAAATAATTAGGAATTATCTAACTTAATCCAAGATTCATTCATGAACTAATAGCCTAAAATCAAGGGCCCCAAACTCTCAAGGCATTTTGAATTTATTGTAATATGTGGTTAAGAGTCTATGTAAAAAAAAAAAAAAAAAAGAGTCTATGTAAACAATTATATCGATAACATTTGTGGAAGTAAGAAAAAGAGAGGCAGGAGATAGAGGGTTAAACCTTATGATACTAACACTTGATGAATATACCATGTGCTCTCACTGTATTATTTTCCTCTAATCCTCACTATGTCTCCCTTTTCGTATGTTTCTTACACACAAACGTACTGAAACTCAGGACATGTAAGTTAAGTTGACCACACACAAATTTTGTAGTTAACTGGAATTCAAACCTCCGTATTTGTGGCCCCATAAGTCATTATCATGTGATTATTGACCCATGCCATTTTTCTAGTCATTGGAAAAGTACTTGGGGGTACTATGGTAATAAGAATTAGTCCCTGTTCTTGAGAATTTTAATATATAACAGAGCTGAGAAAGCATCCTGTTGACAGTAGCTGTTTGTACATGCCTTTGTTATTGGACTTCAACTGGGAAAGTTCAATGAAAATTCAAATAAGATAGTAATTACTTTGAGGGGAAGATGTATACAAGTAGGTAAAAGGGCTTGGTAAGAGGGACATATGGAAAAGAAGGGACCCCAAATTACAGAGAGTATAGAATATACAGAAAATATACAGTCTGCCTCGGCTGTGGAATAATATTTCTAGGGATCCTCCAGCTCTGTGGAGATGACTACAGAGTTCTTTTTCTCACTTTGCTTGGCATCTCTTCTTTCTCATTCCGCCAAACACTAACACAGTAATTAAGCCCACAGAGCCCTTCAGTGTGTTACATACGTACCCCTTCAGAAGAAGATAGAGATCATTGCATTCAGTGGAGCCAGTGCTTCATAACTCAAGGAAACATGTCTCAGTTGTGTTGCCTTGTGCTGGGCACAGACAAGAGTTTGCATCCCCTTTTACGTTTGCTGGCACAGTATAAGCCCTGGTGTATAATGGATTATGTTACGTATATCAAATTACAAAAGGCACAATTCTTTTTAAATTTCTCTAAAGGGTGCCCTCTTATTATCTTTTATGCATTCTAGGGCTATGGTAGATATAAATTTATCATTTGAAATTCAAATGGTTGTAGTTATAAAGCTGCTGACTCGTAAAAACAGGAAATCTAGCATATATCAGGATCTGAACACAATGCATGATTTGCTGAACTTTTATGATAATTTCAATAAATTACTGAATTAGCTCTGTAGTTTTACAAATATGCTTGAAAAATGTTCAAATCGTTCTAGCAATGAATAACACTTTCTGGTCTTTTGCCCTACTTGGAAAATAAATTTCAGCTGACAAGCATGTTAGAACATAGAAGCCACTGATCAAAGAACAATAAAATTCAATTATTTAAATTTTTGCAAGGTCCACTGGAAAATTAACTTATTACCACTCTTATTACCAATCTGGCTCTTACTGCTCTTCAGTATTTAAAATGTCTATTGACTTCAGCATTTTTGCACAAAAAATCTTTAAAATTAAATCTTAAGTTCATACAAAATAGTTCAGGATGATAGAATTTTAAAGGATTTAATTGTGACTGTTAGAGATTAGAATTGGAAATAGACCCAGGAGTCCAACGACAACTGAGATAGAAATGTATGTCAGAGACCACTTAATATTTTGCTGACATCTGCACCATCCGTTGGTTCTATTTATGTAAATATGGACCAATTGAATTACCACACAAAGTTGAGTTGAATCTGTCTGTTCCCTCTCATCTAAATGTGTAAGCAATATGCTAGGTTTTGCTAAACCTTTGGAGTTTGGATGACTAAGGACCTCAGATTGATTTTTTTTCCTATTTTTTGCCCAAACTTTCATAGAAATATTGAGCTAATTCAGCATATCTGCTTTAGGAGCCACTATTTTTCACTTTGTCTATAGGCTTGAATTCAATAGGCTACTGCTAATATCCACATCATTGAACAGATATCTCCTGCAATCTCTCTTAGTTGATTTTTCACTGGTATAATTGCACATCACAAAACAAACACCTACAAAGCACCTCTTCTGTGGAAGGAACTTTGTTAAAAGGTAGAGATATTTTGACCTACCATTACCCCTAAGACCCACTGGCATATGCCATCCGTGAATGGTCAGTGTCCTACCAATCCAATTTTTTTTTTTTGAAAGCAGAGACTTTCTTATTTTTTTTAAACATCTTTATTGGAGTATAATTGCTTTACAATGTTGTGTTAGTTTCTGCTGTATAACAAAGTGAATCAGCTATATGTATACATATATCCCCATATCCCCTCCCTCTTGCATCTCCCACCCTCCTATCCCAACCCTCTAGGTGGTCACAAAGCACCAAGCTGATCTCCCTGTGCTATGTAGATGCTTCTGACTAGCTATATATTTTACATTTGATAATGTATAAATGTCAATGCTATTCTATCACTTCATCCCAGCTTACCCTGCCCTGTCCCCGTATCCTCAAGTTCATTCTCTACATCTGCGTCTTTATTCCTGTCCTGCCCCTAGGTTCATTAGAACCTTTTTTTTTTTTTTGTAGATTCCATATGTATGTGTTAGCATACAGTATTTGTTTTTCTCTTTCTGACTTACTTCACTCTGTATGACAGACTCTAGGTCCAGCCACCTCACTACAAATAACTCAATTTTGTTTCTTTTTATGGCTGAGTAATATTCCATTGTATATATGGGCCACATCTTCTTTATCCATTCATCTGTCGATGGACACTTAGGTTGCTTCCATGTCCTGGCTATTGTAAATAGTGCTGCAATGAACATTGTGGTACGATACTATTTTTGAATTATGGTTTTCTCAGGGTATATGCCCAAAAGTGGGATTGCTGGGTCATATGGTAGTTCTATTTTTAGATTTTTAAGGAATCTCGTTACTGTTCTCCATAGTGGCTGTATCAATTTACATTCCCACCAACAGTGCAAGAGGGTTCCCTTTTCTCCACACCCTCTGCAGTATTTATTGTTTGTAGATTTTTTGATGATGGCCATTCTGACTGGTGTGAGGTGATACCTCATTGTAGTTTTGATTTACATTTCTCTAATGATTAGTGATGTCGAGCATCCTTTCATGTGTTTGTTGGCAATCTGTATGTCTTCTTTGGAGAAATGTCTATTTAGATATTCCACCCATTTTTGGATTGGGTTGTTTGTTTTATTGACATTGAGCTGCATGAGCTGCTTCTATATTTTGGAGATCATTTGTCAGTTGATTCGTTTGCAAATATTTTCTCCCATTCTGAGGGTTGGCTTTTCGTCTTGTTTATGGTTTCCTTTGCTGTGCAAAAGCTTTTAAGTTTCATTAAGTCCCATTTGTTTATTTTTGTTTTTATTTCCATTACTCTAGGAGGTGGGTCAAAAAGGATCTTCCTGTGATTTATGTCAAAGAGTGTTCTTCCTATGTTTTCCTCTAAGAATTTTATAGTGGCTGGCCTTACATTTAAGTCTTTAATCCATTTTGAGTTTATTTTTGTGTATGGTGTTAGGAAGTGTTCTAATTTCATTCTTTTACATATAGCTGTCCAGTTTTCCCAGCACCACTTATTGAAGAGGCTGTCTTTTGTCCATTGTATATTCTTGCCTCCTTTATCAAAGATAAGGTGACCATATGTGCATGGGCTTATCTCTGGGCTTACTGTCCTGTTCCATTGATCTATATTTCTGTTTTTGTGCCAGTACCATACTGTCTTGATTACTGTAGCTTTGTAGTTTAGTCTAAAATCAGGGAGCCTGGCTTCCCTGGTGGCGCAGTGGTTAGGAATCTGCCTGCCAATGCAGGGGACACGGGTTCGTGCCCCAGTCCGGGAAGGGCCCACATGCCGCGGAGTGGCTAGGCGTGTGAGCCACAACTACTGAGCCTGTGCCTCTGGAGCCTGTGCTCCGCAACAAGAGAGGCCGCGACAGTGAGAGGCCCGTGCACCGCAATGAAGAGTGGCCCCCGCTCGCCGAAACTAGAGAAAGCCCTCGCACAGAAACGGAGACCCAACACAGCCCAAAATAAATAAATAAATAAATTAATTAATTTAAAAAAATTATGTATAAAAAAATAAATAAATAAAGTCAGGGAGCCTGATTCCTCCAGCTCTGTTTTTCTTTCTCAACATTGCTTTGGCTATTCGGGGTCTTTTGTGTTTCCATAAAAACTGTGAAATTTTTTGTTCTAGTTCTGTGAAAAATGCCATTGGTAGTTTGATAAGGATTGCATTGAATCTGTAGATTGCTTTGGCTGGTATAGTCATTTTCACAATGTTGATTCTTCCAATCCAAGAACATGGTATATCTCTCCATCTGTTTATATCATCTTTAATTTCTTTCATCAGTGTATTATAGTTTTCTGCATACAAGTCTTTTGTCTCCTTAGGTAGGTTTATTCCTAGGTATTTTATTCTTTTTGTTGCAATGGTAAGTGGGACTTTTTCCTTAATTTCTCTTTCAGATTTTTCATCATTAGTGTATAGGAATGCAAGAGATTTCTGTGCTTTAATTTTGTATCCTGCTACTTTAGCAAATTCATTGATTAGCTCTAGTAGTTTTCTGGTAGCATCTTTAGGATGCTCTATGTAGAGTATCATGTCATCTGCAAACAGTGACAGCTTTACTTCTTCTTTTCCAATTTGGATTCCTTTTATTTCTTTTTCTTCTCTGATTGCTGTGGTTAAAAATTCCAAAACTATGTTGAATAATAGTGATGAGAATAGGCATGCTTGTCTTGTTCCTGATTTTAGAGGAAATGGTGTCAGTTTTTCACCATTGAGAACGATGTTGGCTGTGGGTTTGTCATATACGGCCTTTATTATGTTGAGATAAGTTCCTTCTATGCCTACTTTCTGGAGAGTTTTTATCATAAATGGGCGCTGAATTTTGTCAAAAGCTTTTTCTTCGTCTATTGAGATTATCATATGGTTTTTATCCTTCAGTTTGGTAATATGGTGTATCACATTGATTGATTTGCGTATATTGAAGAATCCTTGTATTCCTGGGATAAGCCCCACTTGATCATGGTGTATAATCCTTTTAATGTGCTGTTGGGTTCTGTTTGCTAGTATTTTGTTGAGGATTTTCGCATCTATGTTCATCAGTGATATTGGTCTATAGTTTTCTTTTTTGTGACATCTTTGTCTGGTGTTGGTATCAGGGAGATAGTGGCCTTGTAGAAAGAGTTTGGGTGTGTTCCTCCTTCTGCTATATATTGGAAGCGTTTGAGAAGGATAGGTGTTAACTCTTCTGTTTGATAGAATTCGCCTGTGAATCCATCTGGTCCTGGGCGTTTGTTTGTTGGAAGATTTTTAATCACAGTTTCAGTTTCAACGCTTCTGACTGGTATGTGTATATTCTGTTTCTTCCTGGTTCAGACTCAGAAGGTTGTGCTTTCTAAGAATTTGTCCATTTCTTCCAGGTTGTCCATTTTATTGGCATAGAGTTGCCTGTAGTAATCTCTCATGATCCTTTGTATTTCTGCAGTGTCAGTTGTTACTTCTCCTTTTTCATTTCTAATTGTATTGATTTGAGTCTTCTCCCTTTTTTTCTTGATTAGTCTGGCTAAAGGTTTATCAACTTTGTTTATCTTCTCAAAGAACCAGCTTTTAGTTTTAATGATATTTGCTGTTGTTTCCTTCATTTCTTTTTCATTTATTTCTGATCTTTATTTCTTTCCTTCTGCTAACTTTTTTTGTTCTTCTTTCTCTAATTGCTTTAGGTGTAAGGTTAAGTTGCTTATTTGAAATGTTTCTTGTTTCTTGAGGTAGGATTGTATTGCTATATACTTCCCTTTTAGAACTGCTTTTGCTGCATCCCATAGGTTTTGGGCCGTTATGTTTTCATTGTCATTTGTTTCTAGGTATATTTTGATTTCCTGTTGATTTCATCAGTGATCTCTTGGTTATTTAGTAGTGTATTGTTTAACCTCCATGTGTTGGTATTTTTACAGTTTTTTTTTTTCCTGTAATTGATATGTAGTCTCATAGCATTATGGTCGGAAAAGATACTTGATATGATTTCAATTTTCTTAAATTTACCAAGACTTGATTTGTGACCTAAGATATGATCTATCCTGGAGAATGTTCCATGAGCACTTGAGAAGAAAGTTTATTCTCTTGTTTTTGGATGCAATGTCCCATAAATATCAATCACGTCCATCTTGTTTAATGTGTCGTTTAAAGCTTGTGTTTCCTTATTTATTTTCATTTTGGATGAGCTGTCCATTGGTGAAAGTGGGGTGTTAACACCCCCTACTATGATTGTGTTACTGTCAATTTCCCCTTTTATGGCTGTTAGCATTTGCCTGTGTATTGAGGTGCTCCTATGTTGGGTGCATAAATATTTACAATTGTTATATCTTCTTCTTGGATTGACCCCTTGATCATTATGTAGTGTCCTTCTTTGTCTCTTGTAGTAGTCTTTATTTTGAAGTCTATTTTGGCTGATAAGAGAATTGCTACTCCATCTTTCTTTTGATTTCCATTTGCATGGAACATCTTTTTCTATCCCCTCACTTTCAGTCTGTATGCATCCCTAGGTCTGAAGTGGGTCTCTTCTAGACAGCATATATATGGGTCTTGTTTTTGTATCCATTCAGGCAGTGTATGTCTTTTGGTTGGAGCATTTAATCCAGTTACATTTAAGATAATTATTGATGTGTATTTTCCTATGACCATTTTCTTAATTGTTTTGGGTTTGTTTTTGTAGGTCTTTTCCTTCTCTTGTGTTTCCTGCCTAGAGTAGTTCCTTTAACATTTGTTGTAAAGCTGGTTTGGTGGGTCTGAATTCTCTTAACTTTTGCTTGTCTGTAAAGGTTTTAATTTCTCCGTCGAATCTGAATGAGATCCTTGCTGGGTAGAGTTATCTTGGTTGTAGGTTTTTCCCTTTCATCACTTTAAATATGTCCTGCCACTCCCTTCTGCCTTGCAGAGTTTCTGCCAAAAGATCAGCTATTAACCTTATGGGGGTTCCCTTGTATGTTATATGTTGGTTTCCCCTTGCTACTTTTAATATTTTTTTCTTTGTATTTAATTTTTGATAGTTTGATTAATATGTGTCTTTGCATGTTTCTCCTTGGATTTATCCTGTATGGGACTCTGTGCTTCCCATACTTGATTGACTATTTCTTTTCCCATATTAAGAAAGTTTTCAACTATAATCTCTTCAAATATTTTCTCAGACCCTTTCTTTTTCTGTTCTCCTTCTGGGACTCCTATTATTCGAATGTTGGTACATTTAAGGTTGTCCCAGTGGTCTCTGAGACTGTCCTCAATTCTTTTCATTCTTTTTCTTTATGCTGCTCTGTGGTAGTTATTTCCACTATTTTATCTTTCAGGTCACTTATCCGTTCTTCTGCCTCAGTTATTCTGCTATTGATGCCTTCTAGAGAATTTTTCATTTCATTTATTGTGTTCATCATTGTTTGTTTGCTCTTTAGTTCTTCTAGGTCCTTGTTCAACGTTTCTTCTATTTTCTCCATTCTATTTCCAAGATTTTGGATCATCTTTACTGTCATTACTCTGAGTTCTTTTTCAGGTAGACTGCCTATTTCCTCTTCATTTGTTAGGTCTGGTGGGTTTTTACCTTGCTCCTTCATCTGCTGTGTGTTTCTCTGTCTTCTCATTTTGCTTAACTTACTGTGTTTGGGGTCTCCTTTTTGCAGGCTGCAGGTTTGTAGTTCCCGCTGTTTTTGGTTTCTGCCCACAGCGGGTAAGGTTGGTTCAGTGGGTTGTGTAGGCTTCCTGGTGGAAGGCACTGGTGCCTGTGTTCTGGTGGGTGAGCTGGATCTTGTCTTTCTGGTGGGCAGGGCTGTGTCCAGTGGTGTGTTTTGGGGTGTCTGTGAACTTAGTATGATTTTAGGCAGCCTCTTGCTAATGGATGGGGTTGTGTTCCTGTCTTGCTAGTTGTTTGCCATGTGGTGTTCAGCACTGGAGCTTGGTGGCCATTGGGTGGAGCTGGGTCTTAGTGTTGAGATGGAGATCTCTGGGAGAGATCTCCGTGATTGATATTACATGGGGCCAGGAGGTCTCTGGTGGACCAATGTCCTGAACTTGGCTCTCCCACCTCAGAGGCTCAGGCTTGACACCAGGCCAGAGCACCAAGACCCTGTTAGCCACACGGCATCAGAGGGTCACAGTGAATGTGGAGTTACAAGAGCGGGTCTGTGCCTGCCAAGGCTGGAGCTGCATCACCAGTTTAGGTCTTAAGAGGGCTTTGCTGCTCTCTTTAGGACAATCCTAATCCAATTTTTATTCTTTTATACACTTAGATGCATCCAAGTGTAACACTCAAATGAACAACATAAAAACATTCATCTAAATTAAATGTACGGTTATATTATATCAGTGGGACAAAGAATATCAGAGTCAACGGGAAGGATTATTTAATGTGTTAATGTAACAGGATATTAGTTTTATTAAATAAGTTGTTGACACAGCTACTGACATGAATGTTAGAATTTGATCTGTTACCTCAACAAATCTGTGAGGTAGGCAAGAAATAATTATTTATTTACATTATTCAGTTGAAAAAATTTTAGTCCAGGAACTTTCTCAAACTCACATTTAGCAAATAAAAACAGAACATGCCCATTTAAATTTTAATTTTGGATAAATAATGAATAATTTCTAATGTAAGCATATCCCATACCGTATTTGGAATATTCTTACACTTAAACAAAAAGTAATATCTAATGTTATCTAAGGTTTAAATTTAACTTGGATTCTGTATATTATCTGGCAACTATATACACAGTCAAAGTAGAGCTAAAAAAGATTCAAGATCATGTCTTTTGATTTCATATCCAACATACTTTCTACAGTGTCATACTGGCTTAAAATGGTAAACTTAAACCATAGTGATTCCCAGCCACAAGGTTAAAGAAACTCAATATCTATAATTTAGATAATTAGAAAGTAGAAACCATTGGTAGTTACCTATGTAACCAGTACTACCTGTGTCCAGTGAAAAATAATCATAAAGATTCAGAGCAGGCCCTCTTTCAATGTGATCTCTCTAGGCCACAGTCAGGCTACATTTGTCATCTCTTGTCATCCTGAGTGTATGGTCTGTGTACTCCAGTGCCATTAACCAATCCAGTTGATTAAATTAGTACAAAATGACTAAGAAGTATTGCAATCTAGGGAAAAAAATTACCTTTGTGGGGGAGGCGAAATTTCCTCCCTACCCCTCTTGAGTTCCTTTGGCTGTCTAATCTGACACACGACAGATTAACAAGAGAAAAAAAAAAATCATATTCACTGAGGTCTCATAGAAATGGGAACTGTAAAGTAATCAAAGCAGACTATTTACATATCATTTTTAGACAAAGAAACAATTATATGTGAAGATTTAACAAAACAAAGGGGCTTACATTTGGGGGAGCAGACTAATGAAGAAGTGACAAAGTTTGTTTAGACAGCTTTCTTAGCCTTGAATTTCCTAACTTTGGTGATAAGTATGGTTTCTATCCTCCTGGTATAGGGAGGATACCTCCACATGGGAGATTTATTTTCCATATTTGGGGTAAAAAGGGGGTTCATAGTGTTTTTTAACATTTTTTTCCCCACTGTTTTTTTAGTAACTTTAATTCAGAATAATCAGTATGTCATTGAGGCATATTTTGGGGTAGACTGCCCTGGGTCCCAACTTGAACCAACATAGTCTTGTGTTGACCATTAATTTATTATTATTATTTATAAAGTATATTAATTTATGAATTACAATATAATTAATTGATTTTTAGGATACCTTGTTTCCACCTGAAATAAAATGTTATGTCAACCCATTGTACCCTTAAAACATTCCTTGATAAGAAACATCAGCATTTGACAAAAAACAGTATTGTTGAGAGATTAAGATGATGACCTAGAAGTCAGACTACTTGGTAAATCTGTGTCCCTTTGATTTCTCTTTGGATGCCATTGGCAAGTTATTTACCTTCCCTAAACCTTATATGCTTCATATATAAAATAGACGTAAAGACAATACTTAGTACAGGTTATCTCTTACAATTCCTATAACAATCCTAATGGAAAAGTACCCACTACATAGTAACCACTTACGATTGTGATTTTTACTACCTATATTTTATGGAGCAGAGTTTATTCTTTTGTTCTGGGACCCCTCTGTCAGATGTACTCATGAACAAAAGTAATTAATTAACCAACTGATTATTTATTTATTTATTTATTTATTTATTCATCCTTTCCCTTTATTGGAATAATTCTCTCCTGGTTTCATTCTTTTTTTTAAAATTACTTTCTCCATCATGACTTTATCCTTTGTGATGATTATTGTAAATAATAATGGCCAGAAGAATATAGTGAACAGGGTTCTGTGTTGGGGATCAAGGAAAGAAAAACCAACCGTTTTATGTCCTAAGTACTACTGATGGTCTATGACCTTGGAATGTTTATCTAAATCCTCATCTCCATTTTGTAGACTGAGAAACTATATGTTATCTGGAAGAGCTAATGTGAGAAGCAGAGATAAAGTATTCTGGGTGTGGTAAGTTCTCAATAAATAATGGCTATTATACCACTCAAAGAGAAGAGAGGTCTATTTTAAAGGGCAGCTTTGGGATGACAGCCCTTCCACTAATTTTCCTCAACCGCCTTTACCAATAGCAGTCACTCAACATTCTGCTGCCCAAGTGTACATTTTGGTGAGGCTCATTTAGCAGTAGGACAGACTTAATTATGGAAAGGTGAATTGGGCCTCTGCATAACCCAAGTAGAATTTATTGCCATTCTTTGAAATGACTTTTTAGACTTCTAAGGCCTCAAAAAAAGTAAATTATAAAAGATGTGTGCATCTCTGGGACAAATATGTTGACCACTCCTTATCACCTCTTAAAAAAAAAGAAGGAGAATAAAATATGCAGTAGGTACTCACAAGATGCTGGCATAGAGCTTTGCATTGCTATATTCCACAGGTCACAGGAAAATAATAATTAATATTATTTCTATGTTAGAAATGAGTCAGATAAACTTAGATCAATCATCTATAAACACAGACAAGTTTCTATTTCCACCTCATAGATTAAAAAAAAAAAATGAGGGACAGGAAGTAAAATAATCTTCAAAATAACATAATAAGTAAAATATAATAAGTAAATATAAGTAAATAAGTAAATATAAGTAAATATAATAAGTAAAATAATCCTTGTCAGGTAGGTATTAAATAAGCTAGTATATCATAAAAAGGGACTAAAAGATGCCAACCCAGATACTTTTCAAATCCATAGTGAGCACAGTCTATGTGGAATCATTTCCCCTCAAAGGTCATACATGCCTGAAAATCAGGGGAAATGGCTCACAAGTGGAGTGTGTCAGTAGCAGAGCCTGGGTTTTCAGTAAGCAGAGGCAAACCACAGAGTATGTAGAAGCCTTAAGGTGTGGCAGTGACAACAATCATTCCTGCTTTGGCCTTCAGAAGGAAAAGTGCTTGTCAAGATCAAAATGCTAATCACAGCTTGCTGGGAAAGTTGATTGTTCCCGGCTGTAGCCAAAGCAGCAGGTTGCTTGAAGTAGCTGTACAGTATGTTAGCACCTAGTCTTAACTGGATTGTCCCTGCAAGAGTGATCAGATAATGGTCAGAAATAAAACCAAGGAAGTAGATGTTGCATAAACATCAGAATTACCACAGTTAGTTCTAGAGAGCCCTAAATTCCCAGAGGCATTCGGGTGTGATGGAAAGAATTAGGAGTCAGACTGAATGGAGTTAAAATCTCAGTAACAGTTTGGCCTCTGTGGGACTCAGTGATTTCTGTAAAATGGGGATGTTAATATCTATACTCAACATTTATAAGGATAACATGAACTAATTCAAGTGTATTTGAGATTTATTGCTGCATAACAAACTATTCCAAAATTTAGCAGCTTAAACAACTATAAACATTTATTTTCTCACATAATTGCTGAGGGTCAGAAATCCAGAATGGCTTTAGATGAGCGATTCTGGTTTAGGACCTCTCATGAGATTGATGAATACAGTCATCTGAAGACTCGACTGGAACTAGAGAATCTGCTTCCAACCTTACTCATGGGCCTGTTTGGCAAAACTTCATCTCCTTGCTGAGTGTTGGAAGGAAACCCCAGATCCTCATCATGTGGGTTTTTTCATTTGACTGCTCATAGCAGGGCTGCAGACTTCTCCCAGAGTGTGTATTCCAAGAGAGAAAGAAGGGCCCAAAGAGTGAGAATGGGCATGCATAGAGCACCCAAGACAGGAGCAAGAGTCTTTATAGAAGCCAATCTCAAAAGTGACATACCAACACTTCTGCCATATTATATTCATTAGAAGTCCAGGTCCTGCTTAAGTGGAGGGGATGATAAAAGAGCATGAGTTCCCTCAAGATCGGGATTATTGGTCCATACCATGGTACATAATGCACCTAACACATAAGACATACCCAGTAAATGTCAGCTGAAATCTAAAAGCACTTTTAAAATGGTTTTCTACAGTTTTGTTTTAATATGTAAAATGCGTATAATTTTTTAGCATATTTTTGCTTTTATGTCAGTTTTTCTATGTGAAGTTGAAGATTTATGATGACTAATGAATATTAGTTCTTTTCCATCTTTGCTCCCTGAAATCTCAATATTCCTTAATCTTGAAATATTTTTGTATTGTATTCTTTAGAATCTGCTGTGATCCTTCCAACAATCTGAACTAACCCTCTCATTCTCTGCATCCAAAGTAAAAATACATATTACTTTTTATCTCAAATGATTATAAGAAAAAAATCAGGGTTATCCCAATGCACAGGTGTCAGGTTCCAAACAATGAGGATTATCCCAACATTGATTATTTTGGCATTCATTTCTTGTTTTAATCTATAAATAAATCTTCACCTCACTACATAGTTTCCTTTTATCCATGTAAAATAGTGATATTTATTAGACTCTGTAGTTGTAAGATTTGAATCTATATGAATGGCTCTGTCCCACATGATTTCCTTTGTGGAAGAGTTGTGGGTATGAAGAAGAGGATGCCAGGATATTGATACCAAAGACTGTGATGTCATCACTTTTTCAACACAGTGGCTCTTGCTGTTCCCCAAGCCTGGAGTTCCTTATTTCAAGAAAGAACCCTATTTTGCTGAGTCACTCAAACCAGAACAGGGTGTTAATTAGGACTGCTCTACCATTTTTGTTCCTGATATCCAATCACATCAAGTTCTGACTTTACTTTCTACATATTACTTAAACCCATCACTTATTCTATCACTTACTCTTTCCATCCCATATTTCTCCTCCAGGAAAGAAACAATGGTTGTGCAAATTATATAGAAAAATCCTCTAATGATTCCTTCCTCCTTCCTCTTCCTCCCTCACTCTTTAACCCAATTAGATTATTCTAAGACACTTGGGGCTGCCAATTAGACTATTCTAAGACACTTGTTGGATAAAATCTTTACCTTAGCTAAAAAGACTTTTAAAGCCCTCATAAAATCAAGCCCTATAATATGACATGTAAAACATTACAAAATGTGGTCCTAGACTATCTCTTCACCTTCATATTTGACCACTCTAAACTGAATACACACACACATTTATGCTCCGGCAAAACTAAACTGCTTTTAGTTTGCTGAACTCACTCTGCCTTATACTTTAATTCCTTTGTACATGCAGTTTACTTTGGTTACAATGTCATACCTTTGCTGCCTCCCTGGTTAACTTCTATTCTTTCTTCAAAACCCCATTTGAATATTCCTGTTATGCATTCTGGACTGCCTTCTCAAGCCTGAGAGAGTAAACTACTCCTTCCTCACTCTAATTCTATACTTTGTAAACATATTACTATTCTTCTAAGCCTACTCAGTGGTAGTGTATTGGCTCTAAGACAATCTTTAATACAAAAAAATGAGCATGTTGGGATCATAGGGTATTTAGCCTGCCTTTAATATTTGAAAGTAATAGGTTATACATGTTATAAATATTAGATTGAAACATATAAAATTGTAGCCTTTGTGAGTTTAAAATGGTTGTCAAATACAACACTTTCATATTTGATATGAAAATGCCTTTTTTCATTGTGCACTGGGGATGTGTAATTTGGAAGAGACTAGAAACATCATATGGTATAGCCGTGGGAGGTGTCTGTTAACATTTTATGTGCCATCTTGGAAAGAAAAACTTGACTTTTTAAAATAAAATTAAAAAGTGAATTATTAAGGTCAATAGACATAAGTTATCTAGAGATAAATATATATATGAGATCTCAAGGGAAAAGAATGGAACAATAAAGATACGCTGTTTGTCTATATATGCATACTATGTATATTATACTGCATACTATATATACTATATATTAGTGTGTATATCTATATATACTATATATATCTATATATATATAGTATATGTATACTATAGGAAAATGTTGGGTGGCCACATGCAAGGCATATTTAAGAGGATATACTACAGTTTGATAATAAAGGGTAAAACTCAGTGTGAATTTTAATGTTTATGCTCTAAAAATGTATGAAATACTTAAAGATGAGGTTATTGTTTCTTTTTAGAGGGCTTATTTGATTGCAAACATCATTTTAGGGGAGAAATGGAAAAAAGAGAACTACAGTCACCTCAATGGATGCATGTTACAAGGGATAGGAGGTGCTTCTTTGGAATGCTCATTTTATGAACTTCAGATATCAGTTATTCAGATGATATCTTTATTGAAAACTCCACAAATGATTCTGATACCCTCCATTGTATACTGGTCACTGTTCTACAGATAATCAGACAATAGCTATAGTATCTATATCTACGTAAATAGATAGAGCTATATCAATTTATGTTTATAATTACATCAACATATTAAATGAAATTCCAGTATTAGTATTTCTTTTCCATTTAGGAATCAAGAAACACATAGTCTGGTAGACCAAGCTACTGGAAAATAGCCCAGTCCTGTCATATGGATGGGAGAATTTATTTGAGGGGAGGGGAGGGTGGCCTTAGAACTATTTCTTCTTATCTCGTCAAGCTATTTGGCTGCCCATCCATCCATAAACTGCCTAACAAATACCATCTCCTCACTGTTTCCCTTCCTGAGGAGAATCTCATGCTGATCAAAATCTTCTCAAAGTCCTCAGCTCCTCCTACCCCACAGGAATGCCCCTATTTGGCCAGGTACTCAAATCAATTTGCCTTTGCTTAAACCTCCAGGGGAGATGTTCAGACAGTGAGTCACTTTCCTGATGCATGAGATTTATCCAAATATATGACCCAGATTCAGTATTTCTGAAAGTGAGGCATGGGTTTGGCCACAGTTTACAGTGGATTTGAGCTGTTCATTTTCTGTCAAGTGGTTTCTTTGAGTTTCTTCTGGCTCAGGAATCACTTTGAAGCTGATGGATCATGCTTTTGTTTATTTAATAT
This sequence comes from Balaenoptera musculus, assembly GCF_009873245.2. Classification (NCBI taxonomy): domain Eukaryota; kingdom Metazoa; phylum Chordata; class Mammalia; order Artiodactyla; family Balaenopteridae; genus Balaenoptera; species Balaenoptera musculus. The sequence goes on from NC_045803.1 coordinate 36,186,971, forward strand.
ACATTGAGCTCCTAACATGTTTATGGAATGGCATTAGTAGGTGTGTGCTATTTAAAAAAATGAGTAAGATGTGCTCCTTGACCTTAAGAAGCTTATAAAACAGATTGTTTATTGGTAACTATAAAGTTTAATAACATATTAATTTAGCACATAGTAGGCATTCCATAACTGATGAATGAGTTAAGGACGGTCATCATACTACTGAAAATGCTACAGGAAGACTTGCTAATTTTAATGCTGTGGGACAGAAAGTACCTCTCTTTTCCACTCCTATAAATGTTGAAATCTGATGTACCTCCCAGGCTCATCTTAACCATAAATGTGGAAATGAAAAATCCAAGTAGGAAGTTCTGTCAGAGTAAAGTAAAAAATGGGAAAGTGTGTGATATATTTAGGAAATGAAGAGTCTATTGTGGGATTAGGGGTGTGGGGGGCATCAGGCAGAGCTGAGGCAAGTGTGTGACAAGAGGAACCACATAGATATAATTTAAGCATTAGACAGATGAGGCAGAAGCTAGGAGCTTTGATTTCCAACCACTGCATTTGCAAGGGAATCCAGAGAAGTTGCCATGCACTACCATTTATTAAACATGTAAAGAGTGCCAAATATTGCCTAATCACTTGCCTTATCTGGAAAAAAAAAAGTATTATTATTACCTCTTTCAGAAGGAAATTGTGAGAATTAAATAATCTAACACATCTAAAATTTTCAGTGGCTAAGAGAGGTATTCTGCATTTTGCATTTTGTCATTCAAAAGTATTTATTGAGCGGGACTGCCCTGGCGGTCCAGTGGTTAAGACTGTGCACTCCCACTGGGCACGGTTTCGATCCCTGGTGGGGGAACTAAGATCCCGCATGCTGCGTGGCATGGCCAAAAAATAAATAAAGTTTAATTTTAAAAAATTATTTATTGAGTACCTATCTATGTCAGACAATTTGCTAGGCAATGAGGGTCGAGCATAGAATAAAATATACAAGAGCCCGGCTTTATGGAGATTATATTACAGCAGATAAAGACATGATAAATAAGAAAATATGTGAATAACCAAAATAAACAGGTAATTAAAGAAATGGAGATGATACAATATAAACAATATAAGCAAATGGTCATGCAAGGTCTCCCAGAAGGAATTAACCTTAATTTAAAATTTGATTGAAGAGAAGAGGTAAATCATATGGCAATAAAGGGGAAGAACATTTCTAGTGAGGGGAATATCTAGGCAAAATCCCTGAAGGGGATACCATGCTTGGAGCATTCAAAGACCAGAAAAAAGTCACTGTGGCTTTAAAGAAGTAAGGGATGAGCAGGGGTGGGTGGGGGAGTGGGGGGGTGGTCAGGGGGGATGTGGTGAGATGTCGAGTGGTAGGATGTGGAGTGGCAGGGTGTAAGGTAAGAAAGATGTATGTAACCATGCTGTGTAGTTTTGTAGGCTACAGTAATGACCTTGGCTTTTATTCTCACATAAAGAGAATAAAACAATCTGACTTAAGTTTTAAAATGATGTCAATGGCTTCTGAGTGAAGAAGAAATTACAGGGGAGCAAAAGAAAAAGGTGAGAGGCTACTGCTCAGAGATTGGCAATGAGGATGGGTTGAATTAGAATGTCAGCGGAGGGTTCCGCATATAAATGAACTTATTTACAAAACAGAAACAGACTCACAGACTTGGAGAACAAACTTATGGTTACTTGGGGGGAAGGGTAGGGGGGAGGGATAGATTGGGAGTTTGGGATTGACAGGTACACACTGCTGTATTTAAAATAGTTAACCAACAAGGACCTATTGTATAGCACAGGGAACACTGCTCAATATTCTGTAATAAACTAAATGAGAAAAGAATTTGAAAAAGAATAGATATATGTATATGCATAACTGAAAAAAAATAACAACAACAACAACAAAAAAATGCATTCACCTTTAAAGGAAACTTTATTATAGCATACAAGAAAAATGGTATAAATATTTTTATAGAGCAATTAAAATCAAAACAATCTGCATATTTACATAGAAATGTAAATGTAAAATATTTTGAGGTTTTCTTTGTATGGACATCTTTGTAAAACATTCAGATCCAAGTGAAAAGTATAATAACACTTAGATCTTAATAGCACTCAAATTTCACCAATCAAGAAAAATAAATGTGATTGGCAAATTTTAGGGTGAAAAAAAAAAGAAAGAATAGAATAAAATTTAAAAAAAAGAATGTCAGTGGTGGAAATAAAAACTGATTGCTGTAGAATAACACTGTTTAGTAGAACTTTCTGGGACAATGGACATATTCTATATTTAAACCCTTGAAATGTGATTAGTATGACTGTGGAACTCACTTTACAATTTTGTATTTAATTTTAATTAATTTAAATTTAAATAACCACACATGGCTACTGGTTTTTCCTTTGAGCAGTGCCACTCTACAAAGTGAACAATTGGAATCAAACCAACATGCCTTCAAAAATCCATGTTCTTAACTACTGCCCTGCCTGCAGCACATCATTTAAAAGATGCAAGGGAGTGATTTCTGAGCTGCTCCATTTGTAGCTCTTTCTAGGCTCTCTGACATGGAGGGGACTTTCACCAACAGAAAAAATGCAGGGAATGCCACCCATCACTTCCCCACTGTTAGTGCTTCTGAGGAGGCCTTGCCACCTTGCAGTTCCCCTTTTGATTATGGCATGTAGTATAAGCAAGGAGGAGAGACACATTTACTTTCTAAGAACACTTAGCTGTCCTGGTAATGTGTTTAGTACCAAAGACCTGCTTTAAATTCTGTAGAGGATGGGTTTAAAACTGTCTCTTTCCAGTTGATTGTTAATTTATGGCATCATTATTAGTGACAACAGATAGCTTCTCTGGGATGGCAGAAATGCAGTTAGATTGTCACAGACTGTCAGCTGTTGTATTTGGGTGCGATTTTTTAATGCATCCTTTACATAAGCCTCTAATGTTTATAATAATAGAAACAGAACTTGCTGTTTTCTTTTTAAGGAAGGGGGGTTAATTATGAGCACATTGTTATATTCAGAGTAAGAGTTGCAGCAAGAAAGTTGCAGTAAATATCAGGGTGCACAAGATTCTCCTTGCTTAGTGCCAGCATTTAACAAGAGCTCAATAACAATTTTAAATGGAAAAAAAATGAATAATATAATAAAATAAAGACCTTTAAAAATAAAACTCCAGAATGAGTTTGCCCTTTTTCTCAAGTAATCCCATTGGTTGGTATATACTTATTCCAATATTACTCTAAAAGCATGTTTAAACTTCTTTTGGAAATTTCCAGTTTCCTCTAGATGATTAGTTAAGGGCAGACAATTGCTATCCCAGAGGAGGTTCTTAGGAGCTTTGGAAACTTAGAACGTAAGTGCTGAAAGAACTGTGACTGTCCCTACGGTGTAAACCTCTCCACCATACATGAGAGCAAGCTGATTGTGATAGGGATCGGTGCAATAATTTTTGAGTCCTTTTGAGTCCCATGCCCTATTCTATGAACACCCTCTCTGATGATCAGAAGTAACCTTGGGAAACAGCAAACACCCTGCTCCATCATGTGGGTGAATAGTACAGCTGATCAGATTCGAAGAGGTTTGTCTTTACTTGAAAATGCAATAAGATTATAAACACATAAAACCGTCTCATAAGCTGGAATAATAATAAAAGATTTCCCAAGTTCCAAGATTTCTGAGTCTAAGTGGTACCATTGGACTAAATGAATATCCTTTTGAGGGAACTACTTTAAAGGAGGAAAAAGACCTTTAACTTTGGTTTCTGAAGACAAATCACCTTGAGAAAAGTAAAACATCCTAGAGAATCTCAAGAGCAACCAGCAAAATCGGAGAGTTGTTCTTCTGAAGAGAGAGACACTGAAGGAAGCACAAGTTCATTCAGCTGTTCTTTTCCTAGCAATGTTTAGGAAGCCTCTAAGTTACCAGCACAGGAGAAGGATTGGGGGTAATATTAATTTGCAGTCAGCTATATCCATCTTATTTGTTTCTTTTACAGACTTCTTTTGATGTTACTTCAAATAATCTTTGACACTGAAGGAAAAGGAGGATGACAAATACAAATATGTAAATTAGTTTTAGTAGGCTTCAATCCTAAATTATTCTCCAAGAAAAGGGAGAAAGTTGATGATTCAAATATTACTCTCTGGATTGACCTGCCTTCACATCACTTATTCCATGATACCTGCTGAGCAACTAACTATGATGCTCCAAGTCCTAAGCCAGACCTTGGCATGGCAGCAGTGCATGGGAGAGATATAGTTCCTGCCCACATGTAGATTTTAGTAGGTATACTGCTTATAAGAGAAGAGTCCACCCCATTCGCAATACTGTCCTCTGGAAAGTACGGGACTCATACTGCACTGAAAGCTTTTATGTCCCATAAATTGTTCAGTATTTATCAAGCACTCAGGACTCATTATACACTGAATTCTACCTACATAGGTAACAGTAGTCAGGTAACACTGACTGCCAAGCTATGAAGAAACTTCTTCTCTATTTAACAACATGAATCATCTCCAAGTCCTATATCTCAGATGACTGCCTTCTTTCCAGAACTCTAAACTTACATATCCAGTAGGAAGTTGAACATAATATACTTATCTCAAAATTACTGTGTCCAAAATGGTATTTGATTTCTATTCTCCAAAATGTCTTCTTCCTACAGTCTTCACCCAATACGTGCTAATATATGCCATCACAACTTACTCCCATGCTCATCACAATATCCAGGAGGTATTTCAGTCCCTTCCTTCCCTCACTCTCTACATCCAATTCTTCATCTGTTTGTTCCAACCACATTTTGAAAACATCCATTCTGATCCACCGTCATGGCTACTACCCTAGTCCAAGCTGCCACTGTCACCAATCTGGACCTTGTTGATCTTTCTCTCCCATTCTTGTCTGGCTCCAAACCATTCAACACGTAGTAGATGAAAGGGTGCTAGTAAAAGCAAACCTCTCTGAAAAAAATCATTTAAACACCATCTATTAGATTTCCATTTAAATTTCCAACTTCAAAACATATACTAAAATTATCATCTGTCATCTGATTATCAAATACACAAGTTCTTTCCAACTTCAATGAAGCTGTGGGCCCTCTGATGATAAAACTCTTTCCAGGCTTCTCATCTGATGGTCTGGTTTCTTAATAACACTCAGATCTCTCCAATAAACCTTGCTTGACTAACCTTACCAAAGATATAAAACCTCGAGAAACAAGCCAGTCACAGAGGGACAAATTCTCTATGATTCCACTTCTATGAGGTATCTGAAAAAAGTCAGATTCATAGAACCAGAGAGTAGAATGGTGGTTTCCAGGGGTTGAGGGAGGGGAAATGGGGAGTTGCTGTTTAATGGGTATTAATTTTCAGTTATGCACGATGAATAAGTTCTAGAGACCTGCTGTACAACATTGTGTCTATAGTTAACAGTATTGTATTATATGCTTGAAATTTTGTTAGGAAGGCATAGTTCATGTTAAGTGTTCTGAACACCATAAAAAATTGTTAAATCTCCCTCATTACTCTATCTCATCACCTGTGGATTTCCTTCTGTGTGATTTTCACTATCGAAAATTATTTTATTTATTTGAACATCTATTAGAATGCAAATTTCATGGGGACAGGGCATGATCTGTTTTGACTATGCTGTCTTCCCAGAGTGTAGCATATGGACCAGCCGAAAAATAGATGCATATTCGATATTTAGTGAAAGAAATAAACGAAGGGATCTTTGACTGACCTTGAAGACCATGTTAGAACGACTCTTTGATCCACCACTGAGGCTAAGTCCTTCTCATTCAGGGACCTTCTCACTTCTCTTCACAGCGGAATTCCCCATGGAGGCAGTCCTCACTTCGGAATCGGCCATTATTGCTACTGAGCTTCAGAGACACAACACAGGTTCTAAATATAGTGCCTTGTGTTGAGTGATTTCAAAATAGCTCTCCCGAGTGTGTTTAAAGGCCTTCCCTCAAACAAGTCACCTCGCAAATTAATTTGCTAGTTTTAAATCTTTATTAATGCAAATTGACTAGATACTGTAAACATATACAGATGAGTGCTCAGGTTTTCCCTTGTTCTCTCCACACACCGAGGCAGGATTAATAACAAGCTTTGCAAATAGGCACAATTTCAATAAAGAACATGGTTGAGCCCTCCCTTCCAAGCTGATCAATTTCCCTTACCAAACAGGAGCCTCGCATTTGCTCTAAAAGGGGTTGTTATAACTCCCTGCATATATTTTTTTCCCCAGAAAGACAGAAATTGACATGATATTTCAGTAACAAGAAATTTTTGGAATAATCATCCCTTAGCACAGATGAGCTTGAATAGACATGTGGTACAGCCAACTTGTTTAGTGTCAGTTACTGTACAGTGTAAAACACAGGGAAGATGGACTCACTTTCTCACTCTTTGCGTGAAATGTACACATTGCTTCCTAGTTCAGGATGCCTGATGGAAGGCAAACTAAGGATAAAGGCAGAAGGGTAAATACATTTTTTTGGTCTCCAAATGGCAGAACACATTTTTCACAAAAATAATCCTCACATTTGCACAACACTGTGCATGTCTGAAAGAGTTTTCCATTGCATCTTCTCATGAAATCTTCATTCCAAATAGCATTCAGCCCTGTATCAAAAAAAGTGTCTCTGTTTTTCCTTTAGTTTATTTCAAGTTTAGATAAAGATAATGAGAAAAGCCTCCTGAATTTTAGAAAGAAACATAAGTTAAAAGAATGGAGTTGGGGTGGGACAATTTGAATTTAGTTTTAATCTTTAATCAAGATGTTAACAGACACTTAGTAAAGATTCAAGTTATGTACATCAAATAAATGATTACTCAAGAATATGATCATTCTACTTTGCAAACAAGGAAACTAAAGTTCAGAGAAATGTGGATAGCTATGTAATAAGTAACTATAAAAATAAGTCTATCATCTTATTATATACATTGTTCCTTAACTACCCTGTCACTTAGGCAAATTCAAACACAATTTATAAATGAGAAAAATGAGAAAGAGAAATTTTTAGGGTTAGATAATGTTGTGTATGTTTAGCTGTTGACTTAAAAAGCACATAATAAATAATGCTTCATATGGTTTAGTATTAAATGTTTTCAATTATTTTTTCCCCAATTAAAAGAGAAAAAAACCCACAAACTTTCTTCCTCTTCCATTTCCTGTCTTTAATTTTATAAATATTAGTAAAATAACCATAGATTATTTTATTTGGCAATATTTGGTGGTGTTTATTTGGTTTTGACAAGTCAGTCTTTGGTAAAGATCTAAAAACATTTTCCATAACTCCATAGGGACTCTAGATTGTTTTTGAAATTAAAAATTTGGCAATTTACTTCACAGAGCTGTGTAGCTTTAATAATATAAAATATTTGCTAAATTGGTCAGTGATCTATGCTTTCAGTAATTATGAAATATTTTAAATATCTAAAGAATAATATTATAAAGAAAAAACCACAGCAGGTTTGTATATGTTAAAGATAAATTACTTTTTTAAAAATTTTATTATAGTTGATTTACAATGTTGTGTTAGTTTCAGGTGTATAGCAAAGTGATTCAGTAATATATATACACATATTCATTCTTTTTAGATTCTTTTCTCATGTAAATTATCACATAATACTGTGTAGAGTTCCCTGTGCTATACAGTAGGCGCTTGTTGGTTATGTATCTTATATATAGTAGTGTGTGTATGTTAATCTCAAGCTCCTGATTTATCCCTCCCCCCCACGTTTCCCCTTTGGTAACCATAAGATGGTTTTCAATAACTGCAAGTCTGTTTCTGTTTTGTAAATAAGTTCATTTGTATCATTTTTTAAAATTAGATTCCACATATGAGAAATATCATATTATATTTGTCTTTCTCTGTCTGACTTAATTCACTTAGTATGATAATCTCTAGATCCATCCACGTTGCTGCAAATGACACTTTTTCATTCTTTTTTAATGGCTAATATTCCATTGTATATATATCGCATCTTCTTTATTTATTCCTCTGTCAATGGACATTTAGGTTACTTCCATGCCTTGGCTATTGTAAATAGTGCTGCAGTGAACATTAGGGTGCATGTATATTTTCAAAGTATGGTTTTCTCCAGATGTATGCCCAGGAGTGGGATTGCTGGATCATATGGTAGTTCTATTTTTAGTTTTTTAAGGAACCTCCTTACTGCTCTCCATAGTAGTTGTACCAATTTACATTCCCACCAACAGTGTAGGAGGGTTCCCTTTTCTCCACACCCTCTCCAGCATTTATTGTCTGTGGACTTCTTGATGATGGCCATTCTGACTGGTGTGAGGTGATATGTCATTGTAGTTTTGATTTTCATTTCTCTGATAGTGATGTTGAGCATCTTTTCATATGCTTTTTGGGCATCTGCATGTCTTCTTTGGAGAAATGTCTATTTAAAGATAACTTACTTTTGTCAAAAATTATCAAGCTCAGCTTGGAGCATCACTATCTACCCATGATATTTAAGATAGAAGATTAGAAAGAACTACTCCTTAGAAGAAAACAGTAGAAGCATCAAAAACCATTTTATTTTTTGAACCTCAAATTTAATTCTGAATTAGAAGCTTTTTTCCCCCCATTGGATTTTTTTTTTCCACATAAAAAACATGTTTATACATTCAGTATCCAATATGGTACCCACTAGCCACACATGGCTGTTAAGCAATTGAATTGTGTCTAGTTCAAACTGAGATGTGTTATAAGAGTAACACCAGATACACACTGGTTTTCAAAGACCTAGTACAAAAATATCTTAATAATTTTTAATATAGATTACATGTTGAAATATAGGATTTTTCATATATTGGTTTAAATATTATTAAAGTGAACTTAAACTGTTACTTTTTAATTTTTATGTATAGGCACTAAGAAATTTAGAAATTCTTGTGTGGCTTGTATGGACAGTGCTGGCTTCAACATTTTAGAAATGTATTTGGAACTGAAAAGGTATTAACTACTTGTACTTACATATACCAAAACCGTCTTCACTGGACAAATATTGAATGTTAATCTTCGCTTTGCACTTGGAAAGACTTATTCTGCAATGACTGCAAGTTATCTTTGATATGCCATTTATTTAATAATTGTGGAGGTACTTATAAAAAGTGAGCATTTTCATTTCATAGAATTTTAGGAAGGATAAAGATAATGGGGAAAGTCTAAATTTCATAAATTAGGTTAAATAAAATAGGACAGAAGTAGGTGAGGGATAGGGATATTGTACTTTAAGATATTTGGAGGCCTATTGACATATTTTTGTTTCATAATTCTATGAGACAGTTGGTACAGCAAAGGCTCACAAGATAAATTTCTCAAAAGAAAAGAAGAAAAGATGCAAAACCACATTTACAAGATGGCTTGTGACAGAGATAAGGTAGAGAGGTGTGTAGGGAGATGTACTTTTGTGTTTTAAACAAAGAAAAAAAAGCTACTTTGATTAAATCAGTGTGAGTAGATTGGTAGATTATGGGTGATTTCTGTTTTCCCCTTATGATTTTTATTTATAAATTAATGCAGGTTTATTTTTCACATTATCTACAATCAAGATATAGTAACTTTATCCTAAAATACTTCCTTTAATGAAATACAAAGTATTTCCTTTAATAATTGTCTACAAAGCTTTTAATACTAGTAGGCAGCCAACAGGAAAACTTGCAATGATTTCATGCTAAGAACCGAGAATCATCAAAGGGATAAGGTCTCCCAGTGAATATGGCCAAGGTAAAACGCTATTAAAATTTTCTCTGTAATTACATGCACAATCCAGTCTGTACAGCAGAGACAGACTATAGGAGCCTGAGGCTGTGTCCATACAATCTGGTTTTCAGGTAACTTTTCAACTGTTTCCCCATGTTCATGTATACAAATACCTCATGTACATCCTGACTCTCAGCTCCCCTGGGGAAACTGAATCTGAAAATTTTTGAATCAGATTGAGACCCTTTGGGATATATATCCCACATAAGGACAAACATAATCCTCTTAACTTATTAATGCAAAAAGTTGTCCAGGTAAATTTTAACAAAAACAGACATCAAAGGGTTAAGAATATCTTTCGTCACTTCCCAAGAAAGATAAAATGAATCTCTATACTTCTTTTGGCAGAAGGATTCAAGGGGAAAAAAATCTTCACAAGCAGAACAAAAAGAAATGTGGTGCTTTCTGTGGGAGATATGGAAAGGAATTTTTTTTATCTAAATGGATAAAGTACATTTTCAAATAGAAAATATAGATTTCCCTGAGCATTTGTGCAAGAATATTGAAAGAGTAGATGAGGAGTCAAAGTCATCACAAATAAGGAGACATTTCACTTGAAAAAATTTTAATAGAAGTAAAATGTATGGAACATATCAGAAATTGGCCTGTAGACTAACAAGCCAAACTGAAAAAATTTAGGCAGATGCCCGTTAAGGTGCCAAACATTGAAAGCACTAGAAAAAAGTACCTGTCAGAAAACCAAGGTTATTTTCAATGAACTTAAAATGAAAACATTTGAGAGGCACTTACAGTGCAAAAATGTCTCTTAAATGCTGTCACAGTAGAAAACTGTTGTATCAATAAAGAGTTTGTTTGGAATATCGGTTTCATAGCCCTCAAGCCTTGAGAGTCTATGAGTTTCTCTCTCTCTAAACAGGGGCTGGAATTATTTTAGATCATTCCTGCTAACCAGCTAACCTATCTCTATTTTCAGTCATTCATTAATTCAACAAATGTTTATAAAGCAGCTATTATGTGTTAGCTATTATGCTGGCTGTAAAAATATAGTGATGAACAGAACACAAGTTTGTCTTTCCTTGCCAGGCTTGTAAGAAAACATATATATGTAAGATGGTTATAATAACTTATTTAGTAATTACTGGCATGATGGTATGAAGAAGTGCCTGATGCATGTGGTCAAGTTCTGAGGTTTAGGAAAGACTTTCCTGGGAAGGTGATCTGTGAGTTGGGATTGGAGGTATGAATAGAGATTAACCAGGCAAAGAGAGGAGGTGGGCTTATAGGATGCTCTAGGCTGAAAAAGCAGCCTGGTGTAAAGACCCTAAATCAGGAAGAATTAGGGGTATTTTAGGGACTCAAAGAAATGCATTTAAATAGAAAGAAGACGAAAGGTGTGGGGTGGGGGGAGGCACAAGGAATTGGAGAGAAAGCTGAGACTAAACCATAGTTAGGGATTATACATTTTATTTTATGTATAATGAAATCAGAAAGATTAAACATGTTTTTTAAAAACAAAAAATACCGAGGCTTACCATACAATAATGATTAATAGTTATTGAGTCCTTATCAAGTGATTTTGCATATATTACCTCATTTAATTGGTTGATGGCTCATTAAGCTGAAGAGAATTAATTGTGACTTAATATCTTTGGGTTGTAAGACTTGAACACTTGGTCCTACAAAGCTCAGAATAATGTGCAGTGTCTTCTAAGTATATTTTATTCTTTTATTCTTTTCCTCTTGGGCATTCAGAAAGCATATTATCATATTAAAGGTTCTGAGAAGCTTGTATAAATACTTTAGTAACCCAGTGTATCCCAAATATCCCATGGATTTTAAATTATGTGAAACATTTTTTCTTAAATGATAAGCTAAGGAGTTAGTAAGAATTCTTAAAATATCTGCCAAAAATGCGAGGTAGAATATCATTGGATCTATGGCTCATAGTGAGACTTTGACAATGTTGAGGGGATGCACTTTGGATGAAAATGATTGGAACCAGAAAAATACAGTCTTACAAGCACTATGGATCCTTAAAAATGCAGCTAAAATGCCATGCTTTGCAGTCCAAGGTTTTAGAAACACCATGATTCCCCAACCACAAACATGAGGTTAAGAAGTCTTTTTTTTTAATTTTTAAGTCTTTACTGAATTTGTTACAACACTGCTTCTGTTTTATGTTTTGGTTTTTTGGCCCTGAGGCATGTGGGATCTTAGTTCCCTGACCAGGGATCAAGCCCTCACTCCCTACATTGGAAGGCAAAGTCTTAACCACTGGACCGCCAGGGAAGTCCCTGGTTAAGAAGTCTTAAACAAAACTCTGTTCTCTCCCTGATATATTTTTGATGACAGCTCACCTATCCATTTAATCTCACAAGTAGTTGGGGCTTATCTTTGGAAGTGAGAATCTATTTTCAATCTCTCTTGAAACATGGTAGGGAGCAGATGAATCTGATGCCTGAAGCCACTTGACATGGGCAAAGGGATAGTCTCTGCCAATGCTCTGGCCACAGGCCCTCAGAAACTTTGTAGTTTGGGGCTTCACCAGCCTGCTGATTCTAGTTCCAGGAGTCTCTTTTTTTTTTTTTTTTTTTTTAATTTTTATTTATTTATTTATTTATGGCTCTGTTGGGTCTTTGTTTCTGTGCGAGGGCTTTCTCTAGTTGCGGCAAGTGGGGGCCACTCTTCATCGCGGTGCGCGGGCCTCTCACTATCGCGACCTCTCCTGTTGCGGAGCACAGGCTCCAGACGTGCAGGCTCAGTAGTTGTGGCTCACGGGCCTAGTTGCTTCGCAGCATGTGGGATCTTCCCAGACCAGGGCTCAAACCCATGTCCCCTGCATTGGCAGGCAGATTCTCAACCACTGCGCCACCAGGGAAGCCCCCAGGAGTCTCTTGAGAAGAAATCTTACCCAGTCTGCCAACTATCTCGGTGTTTGAAACTCTGCAAACATACATGGCTACTAACCTCATTTTTTGGACCCATTTGAGGAGTGAAATTCATTGCTCCTCGAGGAATCCACAAGAGCACTAACTCACTGTGGTTCCTCAGGCTCCTGGCACACTCCAGATTCTCATGAGTGATCACCTTAAATTATGTTGTGAAGGGACTTGAGATTAAATGAATGAGCACTGGAGTTTGACAACAGTAAATCAGCAAATAATCACAGGCATGGAAAAATATATGAGTGCAATTTCACAATGCCTCATATATCTGCATTCGCCTTGGCAGGCTTTGGCACTCCCTGCATTGAGCAGAAGTCATCTTTATATACTTTAGTCATGGGAACAAGAATATTCAACTTTGTTTATTCTTGTACCTACAACTTCCCACTTCAGAGGTTTCTGATGTGCTTTGAGAGCCCTTAATATATGATTTGTATAAAGCTCTGTTCTATGAAATTTTTCCTGAGTTTTTAATACTAAGATACTCTTTTGCAGGTACTATAAAAACGTGTAATATTTTTGATATGAATATTTCTTTTGAAAGATTAATTCTTTAGACAAGCTAATTACCTTTTATACAAATTTAGGTCTAAGTTATATGTGAAGAATGTCATTGCCACGAGGATGGTTTCTACAGATGACACCATTTGAATTTTCCATAGCTGCATTTAATTATTCCATTTTATTAAACCATGATAAAAAGTTTAAGACATGCTAATGTCAGAGCAATGGACTGGTTCACTGATAATAACCAGTTAACCATTATTTATATAGTGCACATTTGACAGACTCATAGATACTCTCATGTTTCATTAACCCCACTTGAATAAATAGAACCCAAACTCACTCTAAATTAAGGCTGAGCATCTCCTTAACAGTTATTTTGGAATATCGCCAAGGTTTTTTCTTACTTCTGTACTGAAGAATGGGCAAGGAAAAATCCTCACCTCACTGACATATCCTCCTAGAGTCAAGGTTATTGAGACAAGTTAATGAGAAAATCACAGACCATAGTCTTTGTCATGGTAGGTTTTTAAAATAAGTTTGCTGTTGTTCTCCAAGAATTCCCTAAAATTGCATTTATTCTTCGTATTGAGAGATATTATTTGTGAATTTTTAAACATTTCTTTGCCATTTATGGGTATATACTCTTTATCCTCTGCATCACCACCCCTAAATATGTGTTTCCTTCCATAGACAGCCTAACACTTGATTCCATTTCAAGACAAATGGTCACCATAAACACCTCCAGAATTTTGATATCTTATTTTGCCCACATATCGAAGGATTAAACACGACTAAGCATTTTTGAAGCTGGATTGTAAATATACCTTGATTTTAGACAATTTATAGCCTGGAAAACCTCTGGGAAAGGCCTATGGCCTCTGTAGCCTAGAAAACCTCTGGGTTTTGTCTTATTTTATTTTTGTTCTCATTATTGTCTCTTTATTTCAGCTGCTATCCTTAATATTCAGCATTATATATAATTTCAAATTTAGTTTTAAATTTATAAAAGTGTTATTTTATTCTATAATTAATTTATCCTTCAAAATTGTTTTGAGGGGATGTATAAGGTGCAAGAAACTGCTAGCACAAAAGATGCTACAGGGATATGAGACAGATGTGTGTATAATACAGTAAGAGAGTTAAACCTATTAGATTGGATATGGTATAGCCAAGGAGAGAAACAGTGTAGTGCATCTAATGTTACATATATATAGAATGAGAAGTAAAAAAGCCAGAAAAAGAGAATACGTTTCTAGTTTCAGCTTCACCATGTAAAGAACTTGGAAGTTATCACTGCTATCCTTACAGCAAGAAAAAGATGGACAAACTGAAAATCAACAATTTTTCTTGCACCCATCAGAGAACTGATGGTTACACAGGCAAATTGCCAAACCAAAACATGGAGAGACAGGTGGATCCAGAGAGACACAGTAGAGGTCTGCTTACCCTGGGCAGAAGCCATTGGAGCCATAAACTGGTGGGCAAAATTAAATGGTAATTTTTGATGAATTTCTGCAGGCTGACAGTGGACTAGCCTGAGAGTAAGAAGCTACTTGGGGCCACAGTTTTAGGGGTTTCCACACTTTTATAACCTTTATCTCCAGGAACCCACCAGCTTCTCACAGTGGAGATCTGAGTCAAGAGAAAGACCCCCTCTTGACTCTCTTATGATGAGGAGGTGGGGGAGTGGAGGAGGGAGATGGAAAAATAAGTTATTGTGAAATATGTCTAGAACCTTCTTCATATCAAAGTCTTAATGTATGGGGGCGGGGGAGGGGGGGAACTGAACAAACAAAACTTTGCCACAGCCTTATCCAGACTAGGGTGTGGGGGGGTTATTTTCCCCATTCTAGCTACTGCAACTCTTCCTGTATAGAGAAGAAGCGAAAAGAAAACACTTTAATAGGGATAAGGGAGTCAACAAAATAGACTGGGAATGTTGCAGCCAGGGAAGGGATTATGGGTCAGGAGAAAGGAGCTATACCAATGAAGAAACACTTGTTAAGGTCACAACTTTGAGCCACACCCACTAAAAGATGGAACGTTAATTGTACAATTAGAGAATGCTCCCATCTCCAGAACCTTACAACTACAAAAGGGATCCAGCATATTAACAGTGGACTGCAGAGAAAAGAGCTGCAAGACATAGACTTTCTTTGAGGCAGAGTTCATAAGGCAGCCCAGAAAAACAAGAGAAACAACAACAAAAAAAGTCCTTAGAGGAAGTTGAAGGCTCTGACACCTATAGTTACAAAAAATGTTATACTCATCCCAGTTCTTAGCCAGAAAAATACAAAAAGTACAAAATGATGATGTACCTCAGTTGCAATTACTTGATATAATATGCCAGTTTTCAACAAAAATATTCAAAGACAGGCCAAGGCAAGAGAAGATAAAATCTGAAGAGACCAAGCAATCATCAGAACCAGGCTCAGATTTGACACAACTCCACAGTTGTTGGAGTTGTCAGAGAAGGAATTTAAACTATCTGTTTAAAATGTTAAGGGCTCAATTGAATGCAATGAACTCTGAAAACTCAACAATAAGAAAATAAACACCCAATTTAAAGTATTGGAAAAATCTGAAGGTACACCTCACCAAAGCAAATATAAAGATGGCAAATAGCATATGAAAAGATGCTCAGCATCATATTTCACTAGCGAAATCCAAATTAAAGAAACAATGATCTATAGCTGATTCACTTTGTTATACAGCAGAAACTAACACACCATTGTAAAGCAATTATACTCCAATAAAGATGTTTAGGGCTTCCCTGGTGGCGCAGTGGCTGAGAGTCTGCCTGCCAGTGCAGGGGACATGGGTTCGAGCCCTAGTCTGGGAGGATCCCACGTGCCACGGAGTAACTGGGCCTGTGAGCCACAATTACTGAGCCTGCGCGTCTGGAGCTTGTGCTCCGCAACAAGAGAGGCCGCGATAGTGAGAGGACCGCACACCGTGATGAAGGGTGGCCCCCACTTGCCGCAACTGGAGAAAGCCCTCGCGCAGAAACGAGGACCCAACACAGCCATAAGTAAATAAATAAATAAATAAATAAATAAATAAATAAATAAAAATGTGCGTTCCCTTTAAAAAAAAAGATGTTTAAAAAATAAAAAAACAATGGGATATCACCTCACACCTACTAGAATAACTAATTTTTTTTCAAAAATGGCAGTACCAGTTACTGAGGATGCGAACAACATGGGACCTCTCATTTGTTACAAATGCAAAAGGGTGCAGTAACTGGGACATAGTGTGGCAGTTTTCTGTAAAACTAAAAATGGTTTTCAATACAATCCAGCAATCACACTCATAGGTCTTTGCTCATCTTATTTGAAAAGTTAGGTCCACACAAAATCTGCATGTGAATGTTGTGGCAGCTTTGTCCCTAATCACCAAAAACTAGAAGCAATAAGGTATTTTTAATGGGTGAATGGATAAACAACCTTTGATGCATCCATACAACAGAACAATATTCAGTGATAAAAAAATAATGAGCTGAAAAAAAAAAATAATGAGCTGTCAAGCCACATAAAGATATGGATAATCTTTTTTTTTAATTATTTTTTTATTTTTTATTTTTTTTATTTTTTTATTTTTTTATTTTTTAAACATCTTTATTGGAGTATAATTGCTCCACAATGGTGTGTTAGTTTCTGCTTTATAACAAAGTGAATCAGTTATACATATACATATGTTCCCATATCTCTTCCCTCTTGCATCTCCCTCCCTCCCACCCTCCCTATCCCACCCCTCTAGGTGGTCACAAAGCACTGAGCTGATCTCCCTGTGCCATGCGGCTGCTTCCCACTAGCTATCTATTTTACATTTGGTAGTGTATATATGTCCATGACACTCTCTCATCCTGTCACATCTCAACCCTCCCCCTCCCCATATCCTCAAGTCCATTCTCTAGTAGGTCTGTGTCTTTATTCCCGTCTTGCCACTAGGTTCTTCATGACCTTTTTTTTTTTTTTCCTTAGATGCCATATATATGTGTTAGCATACTGTATTTGTTTTTCTCTTTCTGACTTACTTCACTCTGTATGACAGACTCTAACTCCATCCACCTCACTACAAATAACTCCATTTCGTTTCTTTTTATGGCTGAGTAATATTCCATTGTATATATGTGCCACATCTTCTTTATCCATTCATCTGATGATGGACACTTAGGTTGCTTCCATGTCCTGGCTATTGTAAATAGAGCTGCAATGAACATTTTGGTACATGACTCTTTTTGAATTATGGTTTTCTCAGGGTATATGCCCAGTAGTGGGATTGCTGGGTCATATGGTAGTTCTATTTTTAGTTTTTTAAGGAACCTCCATACTGTTCTCCATAGTGGCTGTATCAATTTACATTCCCACCAACAGTGCAAGAGGGTTCCCTTTTCTCCACACCCTCTCCAGCATTTATTGTTTCTAGATTTTTTGATGATGGCCATTCTGACAGGTGTGAGATGATACCTCATTGTAGTTTTGATTTGCATTTCTCTAATGATTAATGATGTTGAGCATTCTTTCATGTGTCTGTTGGCCATCTGTATATCTTCTTTGGAGAAATGTCTATTTAGGTCTTCTGCCCATTTTTGGATTGGGTTGTTTGTTTTTTTGTTATTCAGCTGCATGAGCTGCTTGTAAATCTTGGAGATTAATCCTTTGTCAGTTGCTTCATTTGCAAATATTTTCTCCCATTCTGAGGGTTGTCTTTTCGTCTTGTTTATGGTTTCCTTTGCTGTGCAAAAGCTTTTAAGTTTCATTAGGTCCCATTTGTTTATTTGTGTTTTTATTTCCATTTCTCTAGGAGGTGGGTCAAAAAGGATCTTGCTGTGATTTATGTCATAGAGTGTTCTGCCTATGTTTTCCTCTAAGAGTTTGATAGTGTCTGGCTTTACAC
This sequence comes from Balaenoptera musculus, assembly GCF_009873245.2. Lineage (NCBI taxonomy): Eukaryota > Metazoa > Chordata > Mammalia > Artiodactyla > Balaenopteridae > Balaenoptera > Balaenoptera musculus. Next base: position 36,205,070 of record NC_045803.1, read on the forward strand.
TTAGGTCTTTAATCCATTTTGAGTTTATTTTTGTGTATGGTGTCAGGGAGTGTTCTAATTTCATACTTTTACATATAGCTGTCCAATTTTCCCAGCACCACTTATTGAAGAGGCTGTCTTTTCTCCACTGTATATGCTTGCCTCCTTTATCAAAGATAAGGAGACCATATGTGCGTGGGTTTATCTCTGGGCTTTCTATCCTGTTCCATTGATCTATATTTCTGTTTTTGTGCCAGTACCACACTGTCTTGATTACTGTAGCTTTGTAATACAGTCGGAAGTCAGGGAGCCTGATTCCTCCAGCTCCATTTTTCGTTCTCAAGATTGCTTTGGCTCTTCGGGGTCTTTTGTGTCTCCATACAAATTGTGAAATTTTTTGTTCTAGTTCTGTGAAAAATGCCAGTGGTAGTTTGATAGGGATTGCATTGAATCTGTAGATTGCTTTGGGTAGTATAGTCATTTTCACAATGTTGATTCTTCCAATCCAAGAACATGGTATATTTCTCCATCTATTTGTATCATCTTTAATTTCTTTCATCAGTGTCTTATAATTTTCTGCATACAGGTCTTTTGTCTCCTTAGGTAGGTTTATTCCTAGATATTTTATTCTTTTTGTTGCAATGGTAAACGGGAGTGTTTTCTTAATTTCACTTTCAGATTTTTCGTCATTAGTGTATAGAAATGCAAGAGATTTCTGTGCATTAATTTTGTATCCTGCTACTTTAACAAATTCATTGATTAGCTCTAGTAGTTTTCTGGTAGCATCTTTAGGATTCTCTATGTATAGTATCATGCATCTGCAAACAGTGACACCTTTACTTCTTCTTTTCTGATTTGGATTCCTTTTATTTCTTTTTCTTCTCTGATTGCTGTGGCTAACACCTCCAAAACTATGTTGAATAATAGTGGTGAGAGTGGGCAACCTTGTCTTGTTCCTGATCTTAGTGGAAATGGTTTCAGTTTTTCACCATTGAGGATGATGTTGGCTGTGGGTTTGTCATATATGGCCTTTATTATGTTGAGGAAGGTTCCCTCTATGCCTACTTTCTGCAGGGCTTTTATCATAAATGGGTGTTGAATTTTGTCGAAAGCTTTCTCTGCATCTATTGAGATGATCATATGGTTTTTCTCCTTCAATTTGTTAATATGGTGTATCACATTGACTGATTTGCGTATATTGAAGAATCCTTGCATTCCTGGGATAAACCCCACTTGATCATGGTGTATAATCCTTTTAATGTGCTGTTGGATTCTGTTTGCTAGTATTTTGTTGAGGATTTTTGCATCTATGTTCATCAGTGATATTGGCCTGTAGTTTTCTTTCTTTGTGACATCTTTGTCTGGTTTTGGTATCAGGGTGATGGTGGCCTCGTAGAATGAGTTGGGGAGTGTTCCTCCCTCTGCAATATTTTGAAAGAGTTTGAGAAGGTTAGGTGTTAGCTCTTCTCTAAATGTTTGATAGAATTCGCCTGTGAAGCCATCTGGTCCTGGGCTTTTGTTTGTTGGAAGATTTTTATTCACAGTTTCAATTTCAGTGCTTGTGATTGGTCTGTTCATATTTTCTATTTCTTCCTGGTTCAGTCTCGGCAGGTGGTGCATTTCTAAGAATCTGTCCATTTCTTCCAGGTTGTCCATTTTATTGGCATAGAGTTGCTTGTAGTAATCTCTCATGATCATTTGTATTTCTGCAGTGTCAGTGGTTACTTCTCCTTTTTCATTTCTAATTCTATTGATTTGAGTCTTCTCCCTCTTTCTCTTGATGAGTCTGGCTAATGGTTTATCAATTTTGTTTATCTTCTCGAAGAACCAGCTTTTAGTTTCATTGATTTTTGCTATTGTTTCCTTCATTTCTTTTTCATTTATTTCTGATCTGATCTTTATGATTTCTTTCCTTCTGCTAGCTTTGGGGTTTTTTTGTTCTTCTTTCTCTAATTGCTTTAGGTACAAGGTTAGGTTGTTTATTCGAGATGTTTCCTGTTTCTTGAGGTAGGCTTGTATTGCTATAAACTTCCCTCTTAGCACTGCTTTTGCTGCATCCCATAGGTTTTGGGTCGTCGTGTCTCCATTGTCATTTGTTTCTAGGTATTTTTTTATTTCCCCATTGATTTCTTCAGTGATCACTTCGTTATTAAGTAGTGTATTGTGTAGCCTCCATGTGTTTGTATTTTTTACAGATCTTTTCCTGTAATTGATATCTAGTCTCATAGCGTTGTGGTCGGAAAAGATACTTGGTATGATTTCAGTTTTCTTAAATTTACCAAGGCTTGATTTGTGACCCAAGATATGATCTATCCTAGAGAATGTTGCATGAGCACTTGAGAAAAATGTGTATTCTGTTGTTTTTGGGTGGAATGTCCTATAAATATCAATTAAGTCCATCTTGTTTAATGTATCATTTAAAGCTTGTGTTTCCTTATTTATTTTCATTTTGGATGATCTGTCCATTGGTGAAAGTGGGGTGTTAAAGTCCGCTACTATGATTGTGTTACTGTGGATTTCCCCTTTTATGGCTGTTAGTATTTGCCTTATGTATTGAGGTGCTCCTATGTTGGGTGCATAAATATTTACAATTGTTATACCTTCCTCTTGGATCGATCCCTTGATCATTATATAGTGTCCTTGTCTCTTGTAGTAGTCTTTATTTTAAAGTCTATTTTGTCTGATATGAGAATCGCTACTCCAGCTTTCTTTTGATTTCCATTTGCATGGAATATCTTTTTCCATCCCCTCACTTTCAGTCTGTATGTGTCTCTAGGTCTGAAGTGGGTCTCTTTTAGACAGCATATATATGGGTCTTGTTTTTGTATCCATTCAGCCAGTCTGTGTCTTTTGGTGGGAGCATTTAATCCATTTACATTTAAGGTAATTATCGATATGTATGTTCCTATTCCCATTTTCTTAAATATTTTGGGTTTGTTATTGTAGGTGTTTTCCTTCTCTTGTGTTTCTTGCCTAGAGAAGTTCCTTTAGCATTTGTTGTAAAGCTGGTTTGGTGGTGCTGAACTCTCTCAGCTTTTGCTTGTCTGTAAAGGTTTTAATTTCTCCATCAAATCTGAATGAGATCCTTGCTGGGTATAGTAACCTTGGTTGTAGGTTTTTCACTTTCATCACTTTAAATATGTCCTGCCACTCCCTTCTGGCTTGCAGAGTTTCTGCTGAAAGATCAGCTGTTAACCTTATGGGGATTCCTTTATGTGTTATTTGTTGTTTTTCCATTGCTGCTTTTAATATGTTTTCTTTATATTTAATTTTTGATAGTTTGATTAATATGTGTCTTGGCGTGTTTCTCCTTGGATTCATCCTGTATGAGACTCTTTGTGCTTCCAGGACTTGATTAACTATTTCCTTTCCCATATTAGGGAAGTTTTCAACTATAATCTCTTCAAATATTTTCTCAGTCCCTTTCTTTTTCTCTTCTTCTTCTGGGACCCCTATAATTCGAATGTTGGCGTGTTTAATGTTGTCCCAGAGGTCTCTGAGACTGTCCTCAGTTCTTTTCATTCTTTTTTCTTTATTCTGCTCTGCAGTAGTTATTTCCACTATTTTATCTTCCAGGTCACTTATCTGTTCTTCTGCCTCAGTTATTCTGCTATTGATCCCTTCTAGAGTATTTTTAATTTCATTTATTGTGTTTTTCATCATTGCTTGGTTCCTCTTTAGTTCTTCTACGTCCTTGTTAAATGTTTCTTGCATTTTGTCTATTCTATTTCCAAGATTTTGGATCATCTTTACTATCATTATTCTGAATTCTTTTTCAGGTAGACTGCCTATTTCCTCTTCATTTGTTAGGTCTGGTGTGTTTTGACCCTGCTCCTTCACCTGCTGTGTGTTTTTTTGTCTTCTCATTTTGCTTATCTTACTGTGTTTGGGGTCTCCTTTTCACAGGCTACAGGTTCGTAGTTCCCGTTGTTTTTGGTATCTGTCCCCAGTGGCTAAGGTTCGTTCAGTGGGTTGTGTAGGCTTCCTAGTGGAGGGGACTAGTGCCTGTGTTCTGGTGGATGAGGTTGGATCTTGTCTTTCTGGTGGGCCCGTCCACATCTGGTGGTGTGTTTTGGGGTGTCTGTGGCCTTATTATGATTTTAGGCAGCCTCTCTGCTAATGGATGGGGCTGTGTTCCTGTCTTGCTAGTTGTTTGGCATAGGATGTCCAGCACTGTAGCTTGCTGGTCGTTAAATGAAGCTGGGTCTTGATGTTGAGATGGAGATCTCTGAGAGGTTTTCACCGTTTGGTATTACGTGGAGCTGGGAGGTCTCTTGTGGACCAGTGTCCTGAAGTTGGCTCTCCCACCTCAGAGGCACAGCCCTGATGCCTGGCTGGAGCACCAAGAGCCTTTCATCCACACGGCTCAGAATAAAAGGGAGAAAAAAATAGAAAGAAAGAAAGAAAGAGGATAAAATAAAATAAAGTAAAGCTATTATAATAAAAAATAAGAAAAAAAATTATTAAGAATCAATTTATTAAGAAAAATTTTTTTAATTTTTAAAAATAGATGTATTAATTTTTTATAATAAAAAATAAGAAAAAAATTATTAAGAAAAAATTTATTAAGAAAAAAATTTTTTAATTTTTTAAAATAAAAAATACGAAAAAACTTATTAAACAAATTTTTTTAATTTCTAAAAATAGAAAATAAGGAAAAAATTATTAAGAAAACATTTATTAGGAAAATAAATTTTTTTAAGAAAAAAAAAAAAAAAAACAAAAAACGGACGGACCTAACCCTAGGACTAATGGTGAAAGCAAAGCTATACAGACAAAATCTCACCCAGAAGCATACACATATACACTCACAAAAAAAGGAAAAGGGGAAAAATTAATATATCCTGCTCTCAAAGTCCACCTCCTGAATTTGGGATGATTCGTTGTCTATTCAGGTATTCCACAGATGCAGGGTACATCAAGTTGTTTGTGGAGCTTTAATCCGCTGCTCCTGAGGTTGCTGGGAGAGATTTCCCTTTCTCTTCTTTGTTCGCACAGCTCCCGGGGTTCAGCTCTGGATTTGGACCCGCCTCTGCATGTAGGTCGCCTGAGGGCGTCTGCTCTTCGCTCAGACAGGACGGGGTTAAAGGAGCAGCTGCTTCGGGGGCTCTGGCTCACTCAGGCCGCGGGGAGGGAGGGGTGCGGAGGCGGGGCGAGCCTGCGGCGGCAGAGGCCGGCGTGACGTTGCAGCAGCGTGAGGCACGCCGTGCGTTCTCCCGGGGAAGTTTTCCCCGGATCACGGGAGCCTGGCCGTGGCAGGCTGCACCGGCTCCCGGGAGGGGCGGTGTGGAGAGTGACCTGTGTTCGCACACAGGCTTCTTGGTGGCGGTAGCAGCAGCCTTAGCGTCTCCTGCCCGTCTCTGGGGTCCGCACTGATAGCCGCGGCTCGCATCCGTCTCTGGAGCTCGTTTAGGCGGCGCTCTGAATCCCCTCTCCTCGCACACCAGGAAACAAAGAGGTAAGAAAAAGTCTCTTGCCTCTTCGGCAGCTGCAGACTTTTTCCCGGACTCCCTCCCGGCTAGCACCGATGCTGGAGCCTCAGCTCCCAGCCCCGCCCGCCCCGGCGGCTGAGCAGACAAGCCTCTCGGGCTGGTGAGTGCTGCTCGGCACCGCTCCTCCGTGCGGGAATCTCTCCGCTTTGCCCTCCGCACCCCTGTGGCTGCGCTCTCCTCCGTGGCTCCGAAGCTTCCCCCCTCCGGCACCCACAGTCTCCGCCCGCGAAGGGGCTTCCTAGTGTGTGGAAACCTTTCCTCCTTCACGGCTCCCTCCCACTGGTGCAGGTCCCGTCCCTATTCTTTTGTCTCTGTTATTTCTTTTTTCTTTTGCCCTACCCAAGTACGTGGGGATTTTCTTGCCTTTTTGGAGGTCTGACGTCTTCTGCCAGCATTCAGTGGGTGTTCTGTAGGAGCAGTTCCACGTGTAGATGTATTTCTACTGTATCTGTGGGAAGGAAGGTGATCTCCGCGTCTTACTCTTCTGCCATCTTGCCTCTTCCCAAGATATGGATAATCTTAATTGTACATTGCCATTGTGGAAGAAGCTAGTGTGTAAAGGCTACATACTGTTAAATTCCATTTTTATGATATTCAAGAAAAAGTGTCACTTCAGATATAGTAAACAAATCACTGCTTGCAAGGGATTCAGGGAGGATGTTGACTTTGTGATGCACAGGGGATTGTTAAAGTGGTGAGACTATTTTATAATACTGTAATGATGAAAACGTGACACAATGTTTACATCAAAACCTATAGTACTTTACAGTACAAAGAATGATCCTTGTTGTATGCAAAGTTTTAAAAAATCATTTAAGAGGTCATAGAACTCCAGGATATTAGGTACAAAATTATATAATCTAAAAAAAAGCATGAGCTTTATTTAATAATAATGTACCAATGTTGATTCATTAATTAGGACAAGTGTACCATACTGATACAAGATGTTTGTTACAGGAGTAACTGAGTGGCAGGTATATGGGAACTCTCTCTACTGTCTTCTCAATTTTTCTCTAAATTTAAAACTAATTGTATGTGTGTGTGTGTGTGTGTGTGTGTGTGTGTGTGTGTGTCAGATAGAGAGAAAAAGGGAGAAAAAGAAAGAAATGGATGAAGGGGAGGCAGGGTTTGAGTAGGAGAGTTCATAAAATTAGAAAAAGTTTCCTAGGAAGTCTTTTGTCATTAATTACAGAGGAGAAAACATTTAAAGAAGAAAGACTAAGCAACTGTGTCAAATACTGCTGAAAGGTTAACATGCCATGGGCAAAATTATTGGTGAAAATTAACACTCTTGCTTCTGTGGAACTCTTCTGTGTGGCTGGCGAGTAGGTCTGTTTTCCTAGAACAAACCACCAAGGGAAAGAGCTTAAATAAATTAGTAATAAATTCCTATTCCTTCAGTTCTATATGTTGCTTTTAACCATTTTCAGCACTTTGAATTATTGATTTCTCGAAACCCAGGCGAGGTTTATTTGTATGAATTTGTATGGATGTCTAACAGCAGAGCAAGTTTCACCGCTTGGGGGGGAAGCGGAAAGACAGCACAGCCTGTGCTTTCCAGCTGCCAAAATCTGGAGGAACAGAGAAAGAGAACTGCTGGCAGTGGATGTGAAAATCCTTGCCAATTCTTAGGTTGCATAGTTGAAAACTCCATGTGCTTCCCATCACACGGCAATATTTTCACACCTCTTGTGCCATTAATTAAGCTCTCTTTATCCTCCCGAATTCAGGTGAGAGACCCACATCACTGAATGCTGAGATCCATTTTTAATGGGGGTAAACATGGGATATACTCAGTATTAGATGGTTTTCCCATATTCATTTTTGCACAGTAGAGTTGAGTGAAGTGTGAAACACCATATATATTTGCTATAGCAATTGATCTTGTCACAGAGCTGAACCTTTTGGGAATAATCATTCAGACCATCTGTCTAAGACTGGGCTGTAAATTGTATACTTTTTTTCTTAGAATTTTATTCTGTAGTGTTAGTATGAGTTGAATAGTTATCAGCAGACTGTGACTTGAATAATTGAGTTCTATAAGATGTCAAAGGCACTGGGGAATTTCAAAATTATAGCATGAATAGGTATACATATAATAGCTTCATTTATGTCCAATCTGGACATTGTCTGTAGTCATCATTTAAGTTGGTTACCTGGTCAAAGGAATTACCGGTAACAAGGAGCTTTTATTTTTAATATTTTTTGCTTTATTATTTATTGGTTTTTTAATGAGTATTTTTTTAACTTTCTGTTTTGTTGCTTTTTTTAAACTTTCTGTTTTGTTGCTTTTTTTAGCTGTCTGTTTTAGAATGATTATTGATTCATGGAAAATTGTGAGAAAATGTAGGAGAGGTCTCAAGTACCCTTTACCCAGTGGGAAAAACTCAGCATCATTCCCTTGAGATTATTTTTAAATTAAAAATAATGTAACAAATCTCAATTGATTAGTAGGATCCCTTAAGTCACTTTAAAACTAGAGATCTCTGAGCCCAGACAGCAAAGACTTTTGGAGATGAAGAATGTGCCTTCAGCTTCTTTTGTCTAAGGATGCTCATGTGGTATTTTATCAGAAGACTAGATTCTTAAAGTAAGGTGGGAAACTTGATGTCTCCTGCAAAGATAATCTATCTCAGTCTCTTCTTTCTATATATTTGTGTTAGGGAGCAAATGTAAGAGCTAGGTCTTTAAAGACAGAGGCAGTTGGCGATCAGGGTCAGTGACAAACTGTTGCTCTGTCAAAATATTGTGAGCATTAATGATCATAATGTCAGAGTAAGATAGTAAATGAAGAGTTGAACAGAATCACATGCTCTTGCTCTCAACCTGACTCTACTCATTCTCCCTTCTCCCTTTATCTTGTCTCTTCTTCCTCTCAGTTTTCAGATGAGTAGCTAGAGAAAGCCTCAGCAGGGGTCAGCATGCTTCAAGTTGACCAGTTGGTCTGACATAGAAAGGGTAAATGACAAATTTATTCACCAATTCTAAGTCCACACTAGAAATCTGATCTACTCAGTAGCCATCAGTCTTCATTGTTCCAAAACAGAGAAGGAACAGGGAGCAAGGCACAGCTTTTAAAAGATTAGCATATACAATATGTAATAAATTATCCACTAGGTATCCACAAGGAGAATGAGACATAAGAATTTATTTTTTCTTCAGATGAGTCTCTCACTCTTTAAGAAGAAGCAGACAAAGGGAAGAAAACCTATCATGTCTAAAATATTTGCCAGTTACCAAGAGCCACCCTATGTGCATAATCTTTAGAGCATATACTTCATGAGTCAGGAGAAATACCAGTTTTATATCACCACTGCATCCTAGTGACTAGCATGATATTGGACCCATGGTAGGCGTTAATAATGTGTCTGATAAACAACACTATGAGTTAGTGATTATCTCCTTGTGTGATAGAGGGACAAAATATTAATACATTAAAATAAGATGACCAATATCATACGATTTTTTGTTATGAACCAAATGTGGTGCAGAAAGATTTAGAACTTTATTTTGACTTACACATAAATTAATTAGTAGTTGTTTATCTGAGTGACTTTCTTAGCTACTATCCAGACTTACTTAAAATCCATCTGGAGCAAGAAGAATATTTTAAAATCTTTTTAAGCTACAGTTATAAAGATGACACTGAATACAGACAAATGGTTTTTAGAAACAGTGCAACAGACTTTTGAGAACACTGCCTGTGCATGGTTTACTATGATAATGTGAGCCATTTGATGGCGAGAAATACTTCTTATTCTTCTTGGTATCCCCGTTGACTAATACATGACCTGCCATACAGTAGGTTATACATCAGAGTGTCCTGATTCAAATTTTTAAAATCAAAACCAATGATAAGAACCTAAAGGGGACTTCCCTCCTGGTGCAGTGGTTAAGAATCTGCCTGCCAATGCAGGGGACATGGGTTCGAGCCCTGGTCCGGGAAGATCCTACATGCCGCAGAGCAACTAAGCCCGAGTGCCACAACTACTGAGCCTGTGCTCTAGAGCCCACCAGCCACAACTACTGAAGCCTGGGCTCCTAGAGCCCGTGCTCCGCAACAAGAGAAGCCACTTCAGTGAGAAGCCCGCACACCGCAACAAAGAGTAGCCCCTGCTCTCCGCAACTAGAGAAAGCCCACGCCAGCAATGAAGACTCAATGCAGCCAAAAATAAATAAATAAATTTATAAAAAAAAAAAAAAGAACCTCATGAGAATGGCTTTTAATATCAAATCAAATAAACTGAATAATTTCTTTGTAGGGAAGTCACTATTTTGGTTGTTGCTGTACTGTTTTCTTTGTTTTTTAAGTAACATAATCAGGAGAGATAATTTGACTAATCTATCTCCCTCCCTCATACTTGGACTTTATCCTGGGAGGTGGCCTTAAAAGATCTTTCCAGAGGATCACATTTCCATCAAATATTATAAATCATTGAGCTTTGTTTTAGGAACTCAAAACTAAAATCTATTTGTATGGACACCAATTAATTTACCTTCTCCATTTCCAGAATCACAAATGTGGTAATTGTTAGGAGTCTGGACTTTAATTCTTGTAGTACTAGTAATAGAAACAGTCATTCAAATTCCATTTGATATTTTCCCATTCATGAGAGAGAGAGTATTTCAAATTCGGTGGAGCTAAGTGTCTTATCCACTGTTGTTATCCACTGTAGTATTATGACTGCACTAATTCCTTGACTAAGAGTCAAATACTCATTAACAGATTAAAACATTACTTTGAGTAATTATTTAATGAATTTATAGATTATTATAAGACCATATGTATGTCATGTTAAAGGGAGGGGACTTAATGTTATGGAGAAGAAAATTAATACACCCAAGAAGTTTTGCATCAGGTATGCTACAGAGACCTCTACTGAACAAATCCCCCACAGACACAGTATTTTAACTTATACCCTAGAAACTGCCTGGTAAAAATTGATCACAATTGTCATTGCTCTTTATGAGAATATGAGTGCATAATTTTATGAGGCTGCTTCCTTGCATCATTAATTTTAATGGTGCTTTGCATAGGGAAATATTTTTCAGGTATTGTATAATGCATAGCAAGGCCTATGAATCCTAAATAATACAGCTAATATTATTCCTCGTATAGGAATTAAAAGGAATTCTGACCTATGATTTTAGTTAGTAACTTGGCATCAACCCTCACTACCAACCAAGCATTTTACTATCATCCAACATAATTTTCATAGTACAGGAACCATGTGCCATTTTTGGCTTTAAAAAGCAGTTTTTGGAGCAAAAGCATAATGAAAATAATTTATTATTTAGGAGATTACAAATGAGTTCTTCGTGATTAGTCATTTTGTAGTGTGAAGGAAAATTTTTTCAAGTAACATTGAAAGAGTATTGATCTAATTCCTTAGAAAAGTTAAGAAAAGTTCAAAACTCATTTTCAGTAAATATTAGTTAAGGAAGGATGAGTTTGTAGACGTGACATGTGAAAGGGGACCACTGGATTGATCACATAAGATTCTCAAAATAAAAACTTCAGAGCCTAATCTGTGCGTCCATAACATATGAGCTGCATTACATAGTGAGGTCGGGTATGACAATGGATCGGTTTTTGTAGGTTGGAGTCAGATGTTAATATTCTATTATTACAGGACCAGGGGCTCACATTTAATTTGATGCTTCACGTTCAGAAAGGAGCGCTACATATTGGCTTTTGACCACATCTGTCAAGTTCCTAGATGGGAAAATTGAAAGATATTGGCTTTATTCATGAATAGTTTAGTACCTAGCAAATGCCTCCCTTCCATTTCTGTTTCTCCAAATTTGAAGATAAAAGGCACATTGGTCTCTACAAAATTATCCTATTTTTCCTACTCTTTCCATAGAAAGTTATTTTTGTTTTGTCAACTCATTTGGACAATAATACCAAGGAATTAGTCCTCATTTTATTTTTAGTCCATCCCTGTGCTTTCAAACATCATGTAAGAAGAAGTAGGTGAATATGGAATAGCCAAGGGATTTGCAGGTGCCTAGCTCAGCGTGCCCTAACTATTCCTCCTTTCATGAACTCTCCTCATCCTCCTGAATAGACATGGTTTTCTTGCTGTATTCCTAAAAGTCACTTTCTAATTTGCATTACATTTACATCCAAGGAGGGAAAGTAAGTTCTATAGCCACTCAAGTCCATTCTCAGTCTCCAGGATGGGATCTTGACCATCCATTAAAAATAAGAGGATTCATGTTAAAGCAAGCTTTTATGTTTCCATGTTTTTAGGCTGTATTTATTGATATTGAATTAAAATTTGCTTCCTCCCTTTGTATGGTTTCAGATGCCAAAACCAGAAATTTGGAAGGTTAAGCATGTAAGAGTGATTATTTAAACATAAAAAGGCAATTCTTATATTCTACTTGTATACAATACAAGTACAATATATACAAGTACAATGTATACAATACAATATAATTCTTATATTCTACTTGTACTTATATTCTCTTTTCTAACTAAAATACTTGCAGTATCTCATTATGAACAGTAGCTTAAATATATGTGTAATAAATGAAAACTCCAAGTCATATCCTGTCCTCAGCATCATTTTATGCTTTATTTTGCTGAACTTCAAAAGTCTGTAAAGTAGGTGTTATTATTATTAATCTTTCTGAGTGGTAGCTTGTTTGCACATATGGTCACAATAAATCCCCTATTTCCTCCATATAGTCACAGCTTTGTGTAGTCCATTCCCAACAGATTCTGCCTTGCTCCTGTTATTTGCTTTGACCCAAATTTGGGTAATTTTTTTTACATCTGAGTGATCTCAGAATAGTATCACTGGACTCTGTAGGTCATAGGCTTAAGGTTAATTTTTACATATCTATTTTATGTTATGGACATAAAACTATGCATTTTGAAATTATTTATTTTGATATTGACAATATCTATTTTAGTAATATGATCTATATTGAAGATCTGCAATATAAACAATGATGTGCATAAATGTTTCTGTATTTTTGGACACCTTCGTTGCTCCCAATTTACCAATATTATATCAATAAATTTTAAAAGATCAAGGAACATTTTGAGCACTTCTGCAGATTTTGAAGTACATTTTTTTTTTTTTTGCCGTACCGCACAGCTTGTGGGATCTTAGTTCCCCAACCACAGGTTGAACCCATGACCCCTGCAGTGGAAGCGTTGAGTCTTTACCACTGAATCGCCAGGGAAGTCCCTGAAGTACATTTTTGACCTTATATACTAGGATTTATATTTAAAAAATTTTTATTTTATATTAGAGTATAGTTGATTTACAATGTTGTGTTAGTTTCAGGTGTGCAGCCAAGTGATTCATTCATACATATACATATATCCACTCTTTTTCGGATTCTTTTCCCATATAGGTCATTACAGAATATTGAGTAGAGTTCCTTGTGCTACACAGTAGGTCTCCATTGATCATCTATTTCATCTATAGCAGTGTGTATCTGTCAACCCCAAACTCCCAGTTTATCCCTCCCACCTACCCTTCCCCCTTGGTAACCATAAGTGTGTTTTCCAAGTCTGTGAGTCTGTTTCTGTTTTGTAAATAAGTTCATTTGCATCATTTTTTTTTTTTAGATTCCACATATAAATGATATCATATAATATTTGTCTCTCTCTGTCTGACTTAGTTCACTTAGTATGATATTCATAGATGTAGTAGAAAAATTGAAGTAGACACCCTGAAACTAGCATCTGTTTTCCAGTCACTGTTTTAGGCTCTTTATTAATAACGTTAACTTTTAACACAAACAGTAGCTCTGTAGGGGGGTTTTTATTATCTATACGTTATAGAAGAGGAAATTGAAGATTAAGGAAGGGGAGTAACTTTTCCATAGTCATGCAATTAATAATCAATGTGTAATAATAAATTAAGATAATAAATTCAGGTTTAAGTTCCTTTCCTTTGATTCAAAAGCTCATGTTATTAAGTGTCATCTCAGACATTTGTTGCAGGTGTTCTGCCAATAACAGAAGTGCCTTCATTTGCTTTAGAGATACATCACTCTTCTCATTCCTCATATGAAAAAGGGGCTGGCATCAGTGTCCTCTCAGATCACTCAGCAAAAAGATTGTTTAGTATTTCCCCGATGCCCTTGGTGGATATGGAGAGTACTGGGACCCGCCATGTCACAGCACAGCCTTTGTCCTTGGACAAGTCACTAACCACCTCTGACCCTTCATTCCCTCCTCTGAATGCTGAAAATATCTACCTTAATAAACACTTGTGAGGACAGGCCTTTATAAATCAAAGTTGCCATATTATGAGTTACATTCCTGGGTTTCACCGTTTTAACGTTTTATGACTAAATTGCCATGATTCTGATAGTAGTATTCTAGCATTTTGGAGGCCACTGAGCTTAAACTTCAAGTGCACTTTTTAGCCAATCAATATATGAAATAGATAAAAACTTAAATCCCTGGAAAGGAGAACAGTGTTGAATTGGGAACCCTGCTGCTGGGTCTTACTCTTGACAACCATGAGAGATGAGGTCTTGCCGAGAAAACCATAAGGATCTGGGAAACACCATGTGAATACCCTGATTAAGTGGATTTATTCCTTCCATGATTCTGAGCCCATGTGTTTATCCTCTGCCTAGTACAGTGCCTGACACATAAGAGGGTCCAAGTAAAACCAGTCATTCAAAAGTATTAAATGGACAGGTAAACAATAAACTTCTATAGCATTTCAAAGACATTTTCCCCCATTAACAAACTAAGTTCTCTCCACTCCTCAGAATATCAGTCAAGCTCTGCCAACTATAACATATGTTCACCGCTTAGGTCATTTTGTTTCTGTGATTAATAGGCTGATTTATTGGGTTGGCCAAGAAGTTCATTTGAGTTTTTCCATGGGATGTTACGGAAAACTCAAACGAACACTCTCGCCAACCCAATACTTAACTATATCTAGAGATACTCTTAAAGAAACTAATTAGGGAAAGACTGTTAACAAAGTTAGTATGACGTGACTTTCACTTAGTGGACTCATGCTGTTGTATAGTGATTACTACCACCTATTTTAAGTAGATAGAATCCAGCCGTTCAGGAATTCCCTCTCGTTACTACAGGGACTGTATGTTGACTTGGTCCTAATTGTATCTCCTCTGGACCACTTTCCTGATCCAGATTAACTCCCTTCTGTTACTGAAGTGGTGACTTGTAAATTGACAATGGATATAACATGTCTAGAGATGAGTAATCGGGCCTATCACACACATTCTACAGAAGAATAGATCACTAGAACTTCTGAAGCTTAAAAGACCTATTTAGAAAGTAGGAAGCAACCAATGCCACATTAAATAGTTTAAACCCTGATGAAGGTACAATGAGATTAGTCCATTTCCTGGATTATTTTTTAATGTGATGGAACAAAAATATAAAAAGGTCTATATGTAGATGAAAATAAAAACATCAGGAGGCAGTATGAAGATTAAACTGCTTTCAAGTTAGGCTAATGTAGCTGCAAGTTACAAAATTAGGAAGAAAGCTTTTGATAGAGGGTTTAATTGATGGATTTATTTTTTTTTTAATGATTAAGTTCAAACACAGTTTTAATTTTTTTCAAATTATACTAATTATTAAAAAGGAGGTTACTGTGCTAACGGTTTCAGAAGAGTGAAATTAATAAAAATAAAACTATCAATTGAATTTGTAAAGCTGTGCAATCCTTTTATATTTATGCTATTTCACAATCATAATTTGTCATGAGTATTTAAAATATATAAAATAGTTTATTAATTCAAGAAAATATTTTTAAGCACCTATTTTGTTTTTGACAAGTTATAAGTTCTAAGGAATTTTCAGTAATTAACCATGGAGGTGTTTCCACTCTCATGGAGGTGGTATTCTAGTCCAGAGAAACAGATAATAAAGAATTAACTGTTTAACTAATAATAATGAATAATATCAATAATAATTGATAACATTAATAATTAGTAAAGAATATTAGTAAGTAATAATTAGTTGGCCATTTTATTTATACAAGTTACTTATCGTCATTGAGCCTTAATTTCCCTCTCCATAAAATGGGGAAAAAATAGTATGCCAGTCTAATGGTTGTTGGGATCATTGATGATTCTGCCCACACTAAGTGTCTGGTACAGTTAATTGAGTAGCTACTATTTTCCTTTCTTGATCTTATTTTAAATGCCATTTTCAAAGCTTCGAATATCACTTAGTACTTTGTCTGAATATTTATATGAAAAATATCATAGTGTCCCCAAAAATATAGTTTAGGATTCATGTGCAGAATCATGTTATATTAAAAAAATATCAATTGTACAATCGGTCCCTTTCTAGAGTACCAAACTCCACTTGTAAAATGGGCTGCAGAGTCTCTGACTCTGTCACCTTAGAGACTCTCTCTTCTACTACTCACAAGATTTTATAAGCAGATCAACTACCTCAGACTCCAAGCTGAACTTTTGCCAGTGATGTGTAGTTTGCTATTTTTGTACTTGAAATCTAGGTCATTCCATTTTTTTTTTTTTTTAGTAACCTTTTGGAAATGATTCACATTACTCATCATTTTCCCCCTCTTTTTAGTGAATAGTCACTGACTCAAAAGGTAGTCATTCAATCAAGGGAAACTGAAAACAAAAACAAAAACAAAACAACACTGTGTTTCCTAAGTAAATTTCTAGTAAGAGTCATTCAGATATAAAACTGTGGGATCTTAGTAACATACTAGAGTTTGTGGATCTCAACTGAATTAAAGAGCCCCAGGATGTCAAAAGTTGAAATATGACAATAATATCATCACAAAATAAAGGTATAATAGGCAACACTCCATCATGCCTATGAATCTGAAGTGTTACCATTTTACATGATCTCAAGGTGGCTCGTGTGCATTTCTTTTAGTCTCTCAGCGGC